>NC_083425.1:11045574-11670574 GCF_020745735.1 Hemiscyllium ocellatum
TGTCAAATTTTAAATATTAAAGAATTTGCATTTATATAGTGCTTTTCACAATCTCCATGCATTCCAAAAGGTCTTAAAGGCAATTAACTGCTTTTTAAATTGTTAATCTGACTGTGCTATTGCATTGACCCATAAAACAGCAATGAAATAAATGATCGCAGCATCTGTTTTAATGATAATGACCAAGAGATAAATGTTGACTCTGACAGTGGAAATCTTCGACAAGATAGCTGGAGACTTTTGACTTTGCAAAAGACAGCACTTCCACATTTTCATGACTGGACTGAAATGTCAATATGATATATATACACAACTTTCTGAAATGGGCATTGAAACCAAGATCTTCCGACTCAGAAATGCGAATACTACCACTTAGCCATGATTGACACCTAAATTAAGCAGCAGACACAAACATGGACCACAGGCAATTTTTCTTTAAGCTTCATAGAGTCATAGATGTACCGTACCGCACAGAAACAGACCCTTCGGACCAGCTCGTTCATTCTGACCAGTTATCCTAACCTAATATAGTCCCATTTGCCAGCAATTGGCCCAATATCCCTCTAAACTCTTCCTATTCATATACCCATCCAGATGCCTTTTAAATGCTGTAATTGTACCAGCTTCCACTACTTCCTCCAGCAGCTCATTCCATACATTTTTAAATTAACCACAGAGCACCTAGTACTTTTTTAAAACTATGAAAAACATCACAATAGCTTTAAACTCCACAACAAAATAAACTTGTTTATACAGTTAATTGGCATCTGTTCAGCGTGCATTGGTTCAGATTTAGTCTCCAAATTAGTTGCCTCCCTTGTTTACTAGAAATTTAAACTTAAATCTGAATTTAAGATGAATTGTATGGCCTTCTAACGGTCAGTCAGATCTCATGTGGACCACACTGAATGACTGACAATTGAAACCATGAAACTGGATTTCTTAAAACAGACTACATGCTTCTGGAAGCTACAACTGTTGCTTCACCTGTTTAAAACATTGGAAAACAGAATTGGACTGTCCTGCTAATTTTTTTTATTGCTGAGTTTTTAATTAGGAACAGCCATTAATATCACCAAGAGGAAATTATGACTGACAAGTAAATAGAAAAAATATGCAATACCTTTTCTTTGCATTGTCGCCTTTGCTCTATTTTCTCCACATATTTCAGTAAATCTAGTTCACAGAAGTTACTATGCACAACATGGATAACACATCAACCAAATATTGAAACTTTATCCTTTAGTAGGCTCTGTGAATACTAAAATTCAAACATGGATAGTGTGAAGCAAGTTTATAATTTAAAGATAGCAATCAACTAGACATCCAAATGCTAAATGAGATTTGTTGGTAGATATAATTTATAATATCTAAAACGCTGGATTTGGTAGAACATGCACCTGAATCTAAAAGGTCTAAACCACCCATAAGAAAAACTCAACATATACAACAATTTATTGGAACCAATCTAAGCAACTTCAGGAATTTATCTATACCTTGCTCTTTTTAAAAGAAAAGACAAGACACTTAAAGTGAGGCATCAGGTGAAGTTACAATTCAGCTGTGGGAGAATGAGTGGTGCAAGTAGCATAGCCATAAGTTTTCCAGACAGAAAGGATTTTACATGGAAGTAAAATCACAAGGCCTTCATTTAAGTACAATGAAAATAAATCCTGAAATTACCAGTCTCTTGTTGTAACATTTACTTATATTTATTCCAGAAGTTCCCTTCTAAATACTGGTGTAGCTCAAGGTTGGGCCAGATTACAATCCTTTTCCAGTCTCTATGATGGGTTTTGACTGTGTTCTTTTGCTTTCTGAAACAGAGATTGCAAATAGATCCATTTAAAGATGCTTTCCTAAGGTGAGAACCTTTTTTTTAAATCAATGCTCAACTATGTGGTCAACTGAAAATCTCCAATATTTTGGTGAAGGTTCTACAGAACTAACAATGGGATTTGAAGTCTGTAAGTGTGCGAACCTTCAGCATGACTGTGAGTTTGTTGATGGCGCATGGAAAGGTATCACAGAAGATGGGATCAGCAAAGACACCCACTGACAGGAATTCCATCATTCAAAATCAACTGAGGGTCTTAGTTAAAAGCAGTGTTCAATTACCAGCACACTTCTGAAAAGGGTTCACAAACAGGCAGCACACACCTACTTGCACGTGTGAACGACCTTATATCTGTTTCAGGTCCAGCATACAGACATGTCTAAAAGGAGTCTTTATTAATGCTGTAGACACTGGCAAGTTGCTCAACAGAGACATTAATCTTAATTTCCAGAGATAAGTAGATGTATTGAAGCCTGGAGAATGGGTTTGTAGATGAGAATTGATTCCAGTAATGGTACTCAGAGGCCTCTATCAAGAGCGTTTTCAAATGCAGTAAGAATGTCAATTTTCAACCAGCAGATCAAATAAAATGGCACTCATTGATGTTGCCAACTGCATGTTTCTAACTTTCAATATGCAGCACGATTTACTGAGGCAACATTTTATAGCCTAGACATGGTGTCACAGCAGCTTTCTGGATTTCTCAGAAGGAGAAGAATGAAGGAAAAGGAAATACCAGTTGTTGGGTCTTGATCAGCTTTTTGTGCTTTGAATCTATTTTCTCTGGTATGCATGTTAGCTCACTGCTGTTGGCTGCTGTTACCTTTTTCTTGAGACAGAGCAGATTAAGGCAAAAGGTTTGTTGCTAGAAAGCACTTTCTTCTGATACAGCAAATGTCAACACAAATCCAAACACAAAGTCTAGATGATGACCTACACTGAAGCGATAACCATTGTAAACATATAACAATCACACAAACAACAATGAAATGACAATAAGACCATAAGACCTAGGAAGAGAAGTAGCCCACTCTGTCCAAAGTCTGCTCCACCAATCAATGAAAGGATGATTGACCTGATAACCATCAACTCCACTTTTCTGCTATAACCCAAGATTCCCATACTGATTAAAAATCTGTCTACGTCAGCCTCTAATATATTTAATGACCCAGCCTCTACAACCCTCTGCTGTGTAGAATTTCACAGATTCACTACTTTCAGAGAAGAAGTTCCTCCTCAACTCAATCTTAAACCTTTATTCTGAGAGTGTGCCCTCTGGGACACAAGAGGGAAGGCAAACAAGGCAAGCAGCCTTTCTGCATGTACCCTAACAAGTCCCCTAAAGAGTTTGCACATTTCAATAAGATCTTTGTTCATTCTGCTCAAGTGCAATGTATACAGGCCAATCTCTTCTCATAAGAAAGTCCCTCCATACAAAGGATTAGCCTAGTGAACCTTCTCTGGACTGCCTTCAATACCAGTATATCTTTCCTTAGATAAGGATCTGAAAGCTACACACAGTATTCCACTTGCAGTTTGAATAATGTCTGTCATAGTTTAGCAAGACCTCCCGTATTTTGCACTGATTCGCTTTGAAATTAAGGCTATACATGCCATTTGTCTTCCTTATTACTTGAAGTTGTATGCTGGCATTTTTTGTCATACTTCATTTAAACAATATTTGGTTCTTCTATTTCTCCAGCTAAAGTGCATAACATCATATTATATTCTATTCATCAAGGTTCTCCCCAATCGCATAATCTGGATCCCTCAGTAGATTCTTTAAGCCATCCCCAACATGTCTTCCCACTTGTGACATCCACAAACTCTGTTACAGTACATTCACTTTCCTTAACAAAGTCATTAATATATATTGTAAATAATTGTGACCCTCAATACCAAGCCATGCAGTAATTCACTAATTACAGGTTGTCATTCTAAAATGCCACTCCACCTTATCCCAACTCTGTCTTCTGTTAGTTAACCAATCCTCTACCCATTCTAATACACTATCACCAACTCTATAGTTTGTTATGTTATTAAGTAGCCTAAAGTGTGCTACCTTGACAAATGCCTTTTGAAAATCCAAACAAATTACATCCATTGCTTCCCCTTTATCTGACTTAATTGTTACCTATGCAACAAATTCTAATAAATTTATGATGTCATGCTGACTCTGCTTGATCATATTATGTATTTCTAAACTCTGTTATTACAGCCTTTATAACAGAGTCTAACAATTTCTTAATAACAAAGTGACAATCATCTGTTTCTGACTGAGGAAACAATGTTGGAAATGACAGAGAGGGAGTTTGCAGTTTTAAATTTGCCATAATGGCTTTACCATTTTAAATTACTGGAATAAGCAAGTAAGGCCTCAGGTTAACATCAAAGGATGACACGTCTAACAAAGCAGGATTCTAACACGAATTGGCTTTAACGCAATTGAAGAACTTAGACGGTTATTTGCAGAACGCAAGCTTTCCTTACCTGTCTTGGATATAACGCAATTCCAGCCCTATTAGTTTAAATGGCGCAACTATTGCATGATTTTCTTATAACGCGAGATCACACAAGAACGGAACTATGGCGTTATATCAGAACTGACTGCAAAGCAATGGGAAATGGAGGAAGCAAATAAATACATTTCAAGGCAGTAATGAGCACCTTTTACAAGAACAAAATCAAGCAAAACTATAGTCAGACTGCTTGAAAGATAAAGGGAAAGCTTTAAAATGAGTCATCACAGAAATCCTAGATATTCTCATTTCAAGTAAATACTGTGCAATAGTCAAGGCGATCTTTCATTAAGTCTTATAAGATGCTATTGTGTTAGATTCCTTGTAGTATGGTCACTCGATATGACAATCAAACAAACAAGGATTATATTAAGCTACAGTCCAAAAACACCAGTCAGGGACCAAATGTTTTTCCAACCCAAATGCTGATCCTTCTCGAGCAGAGTAGGCCCACTTCTCAACAAAGCAACTATACAGAACTTTCCTTCTATTTAGCCGATGGACACATTTCATTCTGCAAATCAATTCATGCAGAGACCACATGATAAGGCCAGGCCAACCTTTCTAGTTCTCAGGTAGAAGTTGTTTAACCTTATGTGGTCAATATACTATCTGACCCCTGTTGAGCTTCAAATTGTATCCCAGACTCACCAACTTAAACCAAAGAAAATGACAGTAATAACAACCACCTAAAGAGTCAGGATTGCTAATGTTTATTTCACTTGAATACATGGACCACCCATTTTCTCTTGCACTTTTTGACACTATAATGAGCCTTTCAGCAATTTTAAACAAGCAGCCTGGCTTTAAAAAAACGGTTATTCTGTATAAAACGCAGTTCTTAAATAATTAAACTAATAGTAAAACTAAAGAATCCTCCTGAATGAAATTAAAATTTAACACACTAGAAATACTCAGTAGATCTGACAACATCAGTGACAAGACAGAGTTAACATTTTAGGACTGACTTTTTTTCTTCATTCATGGGAATAGAATCCTTTGCATAACAAGTATATGATCACCTTTTTGAAACTTTAAACCCAAATAGCATCACGAAAGGGTTCAAATCCCCACTCTTCAGTGTATTCCAATCTTGCCTCAAGATCCAGCTAAGCTTTCAGTAAATCACCAAGCAAGCAAACAACAAACTTTGTTCAGTAATTACTTTTGGGCACCAGATTACCTTATACTGTATCTGCATAACATCCCATGTTAAAGTAGTAGTTTCACAACAGGACTTAATTAAAATGTAAAGTATGATACACATTAGATGAACATACAAATAATTTTAACAATTGTACATTTACGAGAACTCAAATCAAAATATTAAAAATGTCACCACTCTAACTAATTAATCCAAGTTTTTGTAGAATTTTTCAAATTAACATTGTTATTGCCCAATATTTCGCAATCATTAACCAATTTAAATAACTGCTTTGAAATCTCAATTTATCCCCAGTAAAATTTACTGGGGTTCAAAGATTTCGAATAATTATTCACTCGTTTCAGTCAAAAAAATACAATGAACTTACGTACAAAGTATTGCGCATTATACTCTACCCTCTCAAGGTGACTGTAAACTGTAGCAGCAGAAGTAGGCCATTTGGCTGATCGAGTCTGGTCCACCAATTCAATGGCTGCTCTGATAATCCTCAACTCCACTTCCTTGCCTTTCCTGGGGGAGGTGGTAGTAGAGCTGTAATATCACTGGACTAGCAACCCAGAGCCCTAAGCTCATATTCTGGTGAACATGGGTTTGAATCCCAATAGAGTGGATGGTGAAATTTGAATTTTATTACCCAGAAAGAGAGATCATAGTTTTAGGATAAAGGGTAACAAAATTAAAACAGAGAGGAAAAATTACTTATGACAAAGTGTTGTGAATCTGTGAATTCAGTGAATGCTGGCATATTGAGTAAGTTTAAGGAGCAGAGAGGCAGATATTTAATTAGTAATGGATTGAAGGGTTATGGGGAGCAGGCAGAAAAGTGATGTTGAGGTGGAGATGATCAGCCATGATTGTATCAAATGGGGGAGCAAGCCCGAGGGGCTGAATTGGATACTTTCGCTCCTAGTTCTTATGTTCCTGTAGTCCTCGACTCCCACACTGATTAAAAATGCATCTATCTCAACCTGGAATACATTGAACGACCCAGCCTCTGCAAGCCTATATACAGTAAAGAATTCTACAGATTGACTACTCGGAGAAGAAATTCCTCCTCACCTCTGATTTAAATAGGCAACCACTTACTCTGCATACTTTTTGGTCCTCTGGGCTAAAGTCTCCTTTAAGGGGAAACAATCTTTATGCACCTACCCTGTCAAGCCCTCTTAGATTTTTTTTATGTTTTAACAGAAAACTTTGCATCAATGTGATCAGAAGTTGCTTGGTACAAATCATTATTGTTCTGGTCAGTACGTGTAAAGAATATTGAAGAGATTGCCCAACCAAACCTGGACAAAGAAGCACAAACGGGGCAAGACTGGTTCTTCTAGAATTTGCTGAAATTAATGCTTTAATAATTAATTCAGCATTTGAACACTTTGAAAGATTCCTGGTGATAGGCTTTCCTTTGTGGAAATCTCTACTCACCAGTACTAGAACATGCTATGGTGGCTTTAGAGAGCAGCAGCTTGATTTCTGCTTTCCTGGATTCATGGATGATCTTCTCCCCTATAGCACTTATCTCAAGACAATTTTTGCTCTGATTTTTGTGGTGATTAGCAGTATGCTTATTATTGTTTAATTGAGGAAGAACCCATGAATAACACAATTGATTAAGAAGATTTAAAAATATTCACTGGACTTGGATGAAAGTGAAACCCGGGTAAAAGTGTCTTTTTAACTTAAATTATATAATTGTTAAAATATGTCTGAATATTTCACTATACTTGGAATAATGTACAACCTTTACAAACTACATTAAATATTTTCAGATACTTAAGAGGCAGAACTATTCTAACTGCTTTATGATCAGTGCACAAAAGGTTCAAGATTAATTTATTTGCCTTTATATGCCAACTACTTAGCCTATTCGCAAGTTATTCTGCAGCACAGCCTCAAATTCCAGAAAATTCTCTCAATGCACAACTGCAGGTGGAATTTGTAAAGAACTTTGTTTGGCTAATAGATGATCAAAAGAAAGTGTGTGACAACTATTTCTGTAAAGCTGCCAGAGTTTTGTTCCAAGCTGACCAGCTTGCCTGGCCTACAGCCATAGTAATAATGTGCCTTCCTGCTTATACTTCCGTTTCCCCAATGTGCCCACTAAGCTGTGAACTCTGGCAGGAATTCATATCATTACTTATCAATGTAACACAGAAAACCAATACAAACCAGTACTGACTTAGCTCTTGCTGGAGAGGAGAAGGTGAGGTCTGCAGATGCTGGAGATCAGAGCTGAAAATGTGTTGCTGGAAAAGCACAGCAGGTCAGGCAGCATCCAAGGAACAGGAGATTCGACATTTCGGGCATAAGCCCTTCTTTTTCTGAAGAAGGGCTTATGCCCGAAACGTCGAATCTCCTGTTCCTTGGATGCTGCCTGACCTGCTGGGCTTTTCCAGTAATACATTTTCAGCTCTTGCTGGAGAGGCCTCACTCAACCAGCTGATACATGTAGCACACTTCAATTTATAGTTCTGAGGAATTAAAACTGAAGTATTTCTTCCACAGAGACATGTGTTCCAAAAATCAACTCCAAGAAGAATCATCATTTTGCACAGCCTTAAAACTCACTAAATGCTACGAAAATTATTTAAAACTTATAATTTTGATTATCTAATTAAAATTTTATTTCAGTGGTAATCGACATATTAAAGATTTAAATTAGACTGCAATGATGGGATTCAAACTCTTGAAAGAATACCGAGGTTTTCTTTGGATTTAGGACTGTGCAACTCCCAGATCTGGCTACGAACATGAGATCCATGCTCAAGCAGCTCAAAGATGTCTTCTGGTATAATTTGTTTAAATAAAACACTTTTAAAAATCCATTTCACTGGAACATCCTTTGTTTCTTGTTAAGTAAAGAAACACCTTTTCAATTCAATGTGTGACAACCTTCAAACCAGAAGCAGTATGTAAGAAAAAAAAAGTACTTTCTTTAAAATGTCAACGAAATCTGTAACTTCGAAACAAAATATCCAAAAGAAACTTTTAAGAGATTGCACCAGTTGCAAATGGACTAATTGCAATTTTCTTGCATAGAAAATACTAGTCTGGTGATCTACTGATCACTTGATCCAGAAGTACCACCAACCAACAAGGAAGAATTTAAGATAAAGAGGAAGAAGGAGGCAGATGTAAAGATAAGACGTGAAGGCTCCGTTAGGGTGCTTGAGTGCTACCCGTTAGCCAGGAAAGACCTAAAGAGAGAGCTAAGAGGAGCCAGGAGGAGATAGGGAGACGTCTTTGGCAGGTAGGATCAAGGAAAACCCTAAAGCTTTCTATAGATATGTCAGGAATAAAAGAATGACTAGAGTTTAGGGTCTATCAAGGACAGTAGTGGGAAGTTGTGTGTGGAATCTGAAGAGATAGGAAAGGTGGTAAATGAATATTTTTCGTGAGTATTCACACAGGAAAAAGACGATGTTGTCAAGGAGAATACTGAGATACAGGCTATTAGACTAGACAGGATTGGGATTCATAAGGTGGCGTTAGCAATTCTGGAAAGCATGAAAACAGATAAGTCCCCTGGGCCGGTACGGATTTATCCTAGGATTCATTGGGAGGCTGGGGAGGAGATTGAAGAGCCTTTGGCTTTGATCTTTATGTCGTCATTGTCTATAGGAATAGCACTAGAAGACTGGAGGATAGCAAATGTTGTCCCCTTGTTCAAAAGGGGGAGTAACCTTGAGACAACTCTGGTAACTATAGACCAATGAGCCTTACTTGAGTTGTGGGTAAAGTGTTGGAAAGGGTTAAAAGAGATAGAGATAAGATTTATAATTATCGAGAAAGGAATAAATTGATTAGGGATAGTCAACACAGTTTTCTGAAGGGGAGGTCCTGCCTCAAGTCTCATTGGATTGGTTGAAAAGGTGACCAAACAGCTGGATGAGGATAAAGCGGTTGATGTGGTGTATATGGATTTCAGTAAGGCGTTTGATAGGTTCCCCATGGGAGGCTATTGCACAAAATACAGAGGCATGGGATTGAGGGCGATTTAATGGTTTGGATCAGAAATTGGCTAGCTGAAAGAACACAGAGGGTGGTGGTTGATGGGAAGTGTTCATCCTGGAGTTCAGTTAGTAGTACCACAAGGATCTGTTCTGGGGCCACTGCTGTTTGCCATTTTTATAAATGACCTGGATGAGGGTGTAGAAGAATGGTTAGTAAATTTGCAGGTGACACTACAGTCAGTGGAGTTGTGGACAGTGTGGAAGGATGTTGCAGAAGTACTCAGATAAACTGCAAAGCTGGGCTGAGAGGTGGCAAATGGAATTTAATGTGGAAAAGTGAGAGGTGATTCACTTTGGAAGGAATAACAAGAATACAGAGTACTGGGCTAATGGTAAGATTCTTGGTGGTGCTGATAAGCAGAAAGATCTGTGTCCACATGCACAGATCACAGAAAGTTGACACCCAGGTTGATAAGGTTGTTAAGGCAGTGGATGGTGTGTTAGCTTTTATTGGTAGAGGGATTGAGTTTCAGAGCCATGAGGTCATGTTGCAACTGTACAAAATTTTGTTGTGGCCGCACTTGGAATACTGCGTACAGTTCTGGTTGCTGCATTATAGGAAGGGCGTGAATGCATTGGAAAGGGTGCACAGGATGTTGCCTGGTATGGAGGGAAGGTCTTAAAAGGAAAGGCTGAGGGACTTGAGGCTATTTTCATTATAGAGAAGAAGGTTAAGAAGTGACTTAATAGAAGCATACAAGATGATCAGAGGATTAGATAGGGTGGACAGTGAGAGCCTTTTTCCTTGGATGGTGATGGCTAGCATGGGGGGGACATAGCTTTAAACCGAGGGGTGATAGATATAGGACAGATGTCAGAGGTAGGTTCTTTACTCATTAGTAAGGGCGTGGAATGCCCTGCATGTTTAATTTGAGTTTGCTCTAATTCATCTTAAAGTGTAAAAGTCATAAATTGAATTTGTAATTTATGAGGCAGTGAGGATCAATTTGATAAATTTTGATCATTTTACAGTTACCACCAGGAATTGTAATATTTGCAACAATAACAGATCACCAAGTCTGTGAGAATCATTATTAATTCACCTGAAATTGGCATATTCCAGGCAAATGATCTGAAACATCGGTTCAGATGTCCACTGCGGTATAATTTTAAATATTTCATGCTCATCCAGAGAATTAAGAAGTCCACAAAGAGTTAGTTTTTGCAGAGTAAGGTCATGCCAAATGAACCAGTTAGAATTCTTTACAGGAGAAATGTTTTTCAATCGACATGGATATAAATTTTCACAAGTAACTTCATAAGAACATAAGAACTAGGAACAGGAGTAGGCCATTCCACACATTATGATTTCAATTTATTAACTCAATTAAAGATCATGTAACTAACTGGAAACTAAACAGCTGGATTTAAAATTGACTTTGTATAGAAAAGAGGATTTGGTTTACTTCAGTTGAGTTATGCATAATTATCGGTGAAACGTTTAGGCTCAGTGGGTCAATTTCTGTTAAGTTTATCTTCTGATTGTACATACATTTATTTTCAGTATACATGAAATGTGCTTCCTCCTTTTGTAAAATGAAGAATTTATACTGAGCTATTAAATTCTTTAAACTTAATCCAAACACAACAAATATAGAATTTTAGTTTTAACAGACACCACAGAAAATAGGAGCAAAAGGTTTAACCCTTTGAGCCTGCCTCTGCCATTCACCATGATCATGGTTTATCATCCAACTCAATGGCGTGTTTCCAATGAAATTTCTCATCTCAATACTAAACAGCTTATCCTGTAGCTTACACTGTGAGCCACTTCTAGACTCCCCCATCATCAGCAATGTCTTTCCTATGTTTACACTGTTTAGTCCTATTGGAATTTTATGTTTCTTCTGAACTCCAGCAAATGTAATTCCAAATGATTCAGCCTCTGCTCGTATTGTCAGTGCGGCCATCCTAGGAATCAGTCTGTAAAACTTCATCACACTCCTTATTCAGATAAGGAGACTAAAACTGCACATAATACTCCAGGCGTGGTCTCACCAAGGCCCTACATAATTATAGAAAGACATCCCAGCTCCTGTACTCAAACCATCTCCACATCATTTATCTTCTTCACCATCTGCTGATCCTGCACTCATGGCTGGTGTACAAGGACATTGAGATCTCGCTGCACAATTCCCTCTCAATTTAAAGCCACATACTAATCCACTTTCCTGCTTTTGCTCTCAAAGTAAATAACTGCACATTAACCCACATTATACTGCATGCCATGCATTTGCCCACTCACTTCACTTGTCCAAATCACAGTGAAGCATCTCTACATCCTCCACAACTCACCCGCCCACCCTATTTTGTGATACCTCCAAGTTGAGATCTATTACATTTATTTTGCTCAGCTAAATTATTCAACATATATTGTGAATAGTTGGAGTTCTAGCGCTCACCCATGTAGGAACCCACTAGTCACTGCCTGCCATTCAGAAAAAGACTCTGTGCTTTGATTCCTGGCTGCTAACTTGTTTTCTATTAATTTCAATACATTCTTCCAATCCCATGTGCTTTAATTTTACATACGAAGTCCCACATAAGAGATTAGTGAGAAGTGTTCTGGAAGTCCAAGTAATCCATTGTCACTCCCTCATCAACCCTGTGAGATACATCTTTGAAAAATTCCAGTAGATCTGTCAAGAATGACTTCCCTTTTGTAAATTTGTGATGGCTTTGCCCGATTTTGCCACTGTTTTCCAAGTGCTCAGCTCTTAAATCTATGGATTCTAGCATTTTCCTTATTATTGATGTCAAGCTGACTGGTCCATAATTGCATTTTCTCTCTGCTTTCCTTTTAAATAGAGGGGTTATATTAGTTATTCTCCAATCTGGGGGAACTGTTCCAGTGTCTCTAGAATCTTGGAAAATAACCAGCAACGCATTCACTAATTTTAGGGTCACTTCCTGAAGTACTCTGGATATTGATTTTCAGGCCCTGGGGACCTATCTTCAATCCCATCAATTTACCCAACACCATTTCCTTTCTAACACTGATTTCTTTCAGGTTCATCCTCTCTAAAATGTGTTCGCCAACATGCCGGTGTGTTATTTGTGTCCTCCTTTATAAACACTGAATCAAATTATGTATTTAGATGGTCAGCCATTTCTTTGTTCCCTTTATAAACTTCCGTTTCTGATTGCAAGGGACGTATACTCATCTTCACAATCACCTTCTCTTCACACACAGACAGAAACTTTTAGTCAGTAAGCTTGCTCTCATACTCTACTTTTCCTTTCTTAATCAATCCTTTGTCCTCCTTAGCTCAATTCCAAACTGCTCCCACTCCTCAAGCCTGTTTTTTTTTTAGTCAATTTGTATGCATCTTCCTTGGATCTAAATACTGTCTCTAATTTTCCTTGTAAGCCATGGTTTGACCACCTTCACCATTTTATTTTTGTGCCAGACAGGAATTAAGGATGGTTGAAGTTCACCCATGCGCTTTTTCTTAATCAATCCATTTGCTGCTGATCTACACTTATTTGCAAACAAAACAAAAAAAAAATCGCTGAAAATACACATTCCTGCAAAGAGATAGATAGGATACCTTAATCAAGAATTCAAATTTTAAAAAGATATTTTCAATAATATTATTTTTTATTAGTACTAAAGTACACCTTTATAAACATACACTTAATGAAGGTTCTATCCAATGAGATGTAGAGGAATTAAGTGGGTGGATTAAGGATTATTCATGAGACTTTAACATGGGCAAATACAAATTTCAGATCTCTAGAACATGAAACATGCGTGCACACAATGAATGGAACTTTCTTTGCAATGGACCACGCAGCTGTAGCGTGTTGACCCAGAAAGAACAATAATATATTTCCAAGAGGGTGAGAGAGACTTGGAAGGGAAAGTTTCAGCAAGCACCTACTGTTCTGGTGTTCTAGTTAACACAAATACCAGGTTTGAAAGGTACTCTCAAAAAGAGCCTTGGTGGATTGTTGTAGTGCATCTTGTAGATGACACATGCTGATGCCATGGTCCACAAGCAGTTGAGGGAGAAATGTTTATCTTAAGAGAGCTACCAGACTTAGCAAATCAGTAAGACATTTAAAAATTCTCTATGTGTGAGGTAAAATAGTTGGAATAAAATACTCAAAATGAGAGATGCTGTTGAAGCTTTTTTGTCTTACACTCATCAGAGCATAAGTCAAGAATACCAAATGTTAAGTGATCAACAATTCAGTCTGCATGACAAAAGGGTATAGAGTCTAGATTAGAGTGGTGCTGGAAAAGCACAACAGGTCAGGCAGCATCCGAGGAGCAGGAAAATTGACGTTTCATGCAAAAGCCCTTCATCAAGTTGACAAATGAACTCTGATTGGTTGAGCTATTACCATTGGGAAATACTGATCACACACTGTTGTTTGATTCTAAAATGGCAAAATGCTGGGAGATACCTGTATTTCATTTTCCCACAGAGGACAGGTCCCTATATATCAATATACATAGTTTCTAGCAAATGTAAATGAGCCATATTGGGAAACTTACTGATCATGTTAAATTGATAAAATTATCATTTGAGATAATTTGTCAATTAATATTTTCACGCCTTTGCACATAGTTATATCTTTGAACACAAGGAAAAGGCATCTATCAGACTGGAATACCCTTCAGGTAAATATCTAAGGTGACAAATCAGCTGTTTTGGTTATAGGTAAACAGGTGTACTTGACCAGCGTTTTCATTTCTGATAAGAACCCAACGTATAATTTAAAATAATGTAGAAATTCTTAAGTCAGAGGGCTTTAATGATGTGATGAGTTAATGTTAAGAGATGAAAAAACACCTTGCACCATTCACCCCAGCCCCATTGTTGAGTATGAAGAGAATTAAACATTATTTCAAACATTATTTGCTTTGCCTTGAACTAACTTCAAAACAATAGTTGTAACAATCAAAACTGATCATTAAAAATATCTTCAAGACCAACAAAATTTTTGTCATCAGGATTTCATCTTATTCAGTTACCAGAAGACTATTTTCAGCAATGCCTGGGAAGAATAATCATAACAGAGGACCTGTAATAACATGGTTGATTTAATAAGATTCAGCTGCATGTTAAAGTTTGAATCATTTATTAATTGGAAGACTGGAGAATGACGCTTCCAACTTTGTGGGAAGATAAATCTCAGTACAATCCTGGTGAGGGTGTCTGAGGCATGCAATCCATGGAGGTGCTGAGTCTACACTACAGTTCAACATTTCTATAGATGTTCATGACCTCAGGAAATCTTAATCAATTTCAGCTGTAAGGTCCGATACACCAAAGTATTGCAACGATTGCCTGAAAAGTGTTAAGTCCACGTGAAAAGCATGCATTTGTTCCAGTTGTTGTACTGGAAAGTCACAACTTACAGAAGTGTGAATGAAAAAATGAAGTGAGTTGAATAAATAGCAAGGAACAAGTAGAAACCCGTATAAATTTAAAGGGCTTGGAAATGCGAGATATTATCTAGATTAAAGCACACTGATATAATTGTTCAGCTGCACTTCATGTGGAAAACCTGGAAAAGCGGTTCTCCATCACACAATGATGGAAAACATCCAAGGTGCCAATCTTGGCTCAGTGGTCGTATTTTCCCGAGCATCAAAGGTTGAGAGTTTGAATACCAAGAGACCTGAGCATACAATACAGGTTGAAATGCCTGTACTGAATGAATGCTGCATTGTTAGTGTTGTTATCTTTCAGATGAAACATACCTAGGTTGCCTATTCAGTGGACAATAATTATTTCAATGGTAATATTGCAAAGAAATCCAGATCAATATTTATTGGTCATCTAACATGACTGAAAAAAAATTATTCGGTCATCATTTCATTGCTGTTTGTGGGTCACTGCTGTGTGTTAATTGGTTGCCATCTTTTCTACATTGCATCCTTCAGGTCAAGAGTAAACCAAATGTCAAACTTGCACTGCAAAGAGCAATGATTCAACAATCTGGTATGTTTGATCTTTTAACTTATTGTTGACAAAACCCAAATGAAGTGTCTGTACTTCAAAAGTACTCCGCAGGGTGTAAAAGTTGAGGTCAGAAAAGGCACTATATGATTGTATGTTCTTCTAATACAATTCACAGTTTTGAATCACGATTGGACATCAAATAAGATGCTTAACTAGGTTGTCGATATAGATTAGCAAAAATTGATAAAAGATTAAAGATTATTGGAATAATCCACATGATTTTGTTTTAAATTTTGTGTCAACAATGACCAGGCTTAAACATCAAGGCATACCAGACTGTTGAATCATTGCGGCACAAAGTTGGCATTTGGTTTACTCATCAAGATACAAGATAGAAACAACTCTAGTCTTCATGATAAATGCTGTCAGATGTTGCAGATGCACAATATATATACTTGGAACAAACACAGCCAAAGGCCAAGATGAAGATGTTAGACTCAGTATTAACATGCATGCCAATTCTAATGTCAAGACCAGCACAAAAATAGCTTAAACATAAAATGCTGCATTATTAACAATTTTTTTTAAAAAAACAATACTTTATAAAGTCAACTCCACATAATAAGTATCTACCCAAATCTTACATCAACATTTATCAGCTCTTATTCAAAGTTATTACTGGAATACCAACCCTCATTTAAAAATTCTTTTGTGATTAACAAAATCTTCATCATAGTCTACATATATACGCAATAATATGACAATGTTAGGATTTAACCAGGTAGTGAGATATACTGTATGTTTTAAAAACACAAAAAGGAATTGATTATATCTCTATATTTACCAGAAATAAGTTGTTCATTACATTATAATCAATTAATTTTCTGCACAAATGTTTTAAAGAAAAACAAATTGGCATATGTTTTGTCAGGTTTTTTTTGGTATTTAATATAATTTATGTTTATAATCCAAAAGTTAAAATCAACCACAAGGCTGTTTGCTGATTTGTATCCTGCTTGCCAAAAATTGATGCTTGGTCTAGGCTTTTGTTTTAAAAAGTGCAGTTAAGGTAGCTGTTTGGTAAATAAAGAAATGAGCCGAATTACATTCAGAAATTTAGTCTCAAATCAAATCATGAAAACATGTAACATCCATGTCGAAATGTCATCAAAACTCCTGAAACATTAATCTATCTTCTAATTGGCTGAAATTCCCACTATAATTATCAGTGTCAAATTGTTTATTCTGATTTCTATTGTTTAAAGCTTTATTTACATATACCATGGAGAACACTGACAGCAAGATCCAGGTGAAAACAATTAAACTCATAAGTGGTTTCCTCTAAATGAAATTTGGTCAATACTTAACTGTAGTTTGAAGGTAACTGGTTTCTTACAGAGATCTAGTATAAATATATCTACAGCCTGACGAGACAATGAGTGAACGTAAGTTGTTAAGTGTATTTTTAATTTCTCAAAATGTGATGACAAAGTGAGAAAATCAAGCAACTCATGGTGTGTTGTATAGTAAAATCTCAATGCCATTATGCTCACCTATTCTGTCCACTAAGTTAGCTTCATCAGTATGTTGTAAAGAAAATACTGGTCACTATTCGTCAATCTCTTAAATTTACTCATCTTTTCTCACCATAAACTCTGGTTCTTCTACAAAATAATTATTAGCTTTCTCTAACCATTTCACAATGCAAGCGTTCTAGAACTTTTAAAAAAATTCTTGAGTATTCTTGAATGACAAGATTTTTTTTCTTTTAAATTGCAGCACTCCAAGACAGACAAGTAAACAGTCTGGAGTTAGACCTCAACTGTCATTACCCTGGAACTATAAGAATTTCCACTAAAGGTAAAAGACATACAGGATGGAAATGGGTTCAGATTTGACCGTATATGCCACCTCACTGGCAGGTGGAGAATGAGCAATTATTAGTGCTCTTATACAGACTAAAAACCCAGGTTGGAACAGGAAGGCAGCAATGTGCCTCATCAGTTTTTCAGTCAATTCCATGATATCCTTGATTTCAGGCTGCTTTGTGGAGAAGAATCTAGCATATTATCTAAAGCATGTAATTTCAAGCCCTTAACCTTTTAACAGTCAGCAACAGAGTGAACATGCAGGACAGAACTCAGGACATACAGGACATTAAGAAATAAGTATCTAAAGTCCCCAAAAACGTTAAGCCCACTTGTCATCACAGTGTGACCCATTTGCTGAAAACTCCAAAACATTTACTCTCAAAGAAATGCCAGAAATGGATATATAACATTTGACTTTGCAAATGTCTGCAGAAATGTAATATTTCGTGTAGATTTATGATTGAAGATTATGGATAGCAGGCCTGAATACAGCCAATAATTGTTAATGATTTGTATTACTGCTTTTGAAGATTCCATTGCTGGTATGGTTGCTGTTTTCCATTAAATCTGCCCAAAGTTGCTGCAAAAGTAGGAAAATCGGAAACGCGGTACATGTCAATGGTGGAACATAATTTTGTCAAAATGTGGCATTACTTCATGTTACAACACTGTTCCAAATAACAAAACTGCTGTGTTTGCTTCTCCCCTATACTCACACTCATTTACCAGATGCTTCAGCAGAAGCTAGGTGATGATTGCCACTTTTGTTTGGAAGGTGGAAAATATACTCAAAGTTATCCAAATGTAAGATGTTGGATAATGTTTTACTTGATTTTTTATGTAGCCTTTACATGATATTGCATGGCAACACTTCCACAAATTTTTAACATTATTATAAAGTACCACAGTCAAGGTTCTCATTTCAAAAGCAATACCTATTTAATGCACTACTGCACATATAATCAGTGATAGGGAAATAAACGTTACATTTTTTCACTGTTTAAATTCCTACACATTGCAGTTACTACTATATACACGTTAGTAGTGTTTTAAGAATTTTGATAAATACAAAGCACTCCTCTTCCAATTATCGAGCAGAATAATTAACATTCTGAAAAATAATCAAGAACACAGCACTGAGTTCTTAACAGATTTTAGTTCAAAGTCCTCTGCTTTCTCATTCTCCTAATGTTGCAACTGAAAGTTGTCAATCACCATCTGGGCAAGTACATCAAAGGCTTGGGGACAGCCTGGAGGGGTCAGAGAAAATTCATGGCAGAACCTCAGACTCCCACAGAAGGAAGCCCTGAGAATAACAGTTGCCCTATATAGACAAAATTAACGATTGCACCCGTACACTTCAAAAGGTTCCTGCACTGGCAAATACATTCATTCACAGAGAAGATTGTACACAGTTGGGTCACTTTATTGGCAGACTATACACAGACATTAGTTGACTGCTCAATGCTCTGAATGGCACAAACAGCATTCCAATCAAACTTTTCCATTTGAAGACAAATTAAAGCTGTTAGGATGGGAAAATTCCTTCCATCTCATGGTCCAAAGTGATTAAGGCACCATAGGTCTGTTATGAATTTAATGAATAATCTAATGGATTCTTCAGTACAGCGAAATGTCTGAAGCTCGTTTCTCCATTGTGCTCTTTGTGATACTCTTGTGTACCAGGAGCTGAGCCTCAAAAATAAACCAATGGCATCATACATATTTATAATACTGGTTAAAAACAGCATCTGTTTAAAAAATATGGATGTTTAAAATGTTGAAGTACGTAATATTGGGAAACAAAAAAAAGTTTTGTTTATGTTGAAAGCAAAAGGAAGAACAAGTGTGTGGTCTAGAAGGCAAGAAATGCTGACCTTTCACATCTAGGATCAGATTTCAAATCCAGCCCTGGACCAGTGGATGAAAATCATCTCCATGATCACAAGTGGATCTCGAGACGCAAATGCCCTCAATTAAGAATGCAAAAATATCTCTGGGCTAGGAATAAGGCAAGCAGCGCATACAATAAATAACTGTTGCATTATTATAGCACCTTTAGTTTCCAAGACTTCAAATCCTTCCATGCCAAAGAAGTCACTCGCACAGGCATCATTTATTAGCATTCTTTATGCCATTCTTCAAAATTGCACTTTATATCAAACCTCTAATGATTGTAACAGATCATACTTTAAATCTTTCAGCATCTACAATAACTGCCCATCATAAAAAAAAGATCAAAGTGAGTTACACTATTTATCTAATATTAGTTCCTATGAAGTGGCCAACAAGCTTGAACAAGACAGAAAGTGGTGGAGAAACTGTTCTGACAATGGGTCATTGGACCCGAAGAATTAGTACTGTTTTTTTCTGTGTTTCAGATCACCAGATCCAGTATTTTGTTTTATGTAAGCACATAACCAGGAGCAGGAGTAGGCTGTCTGGCCCTTCAGGCCCCTGCTCCACTTACTCACCCTCTCACCTTAATGATTTAATTACTTTTCCCTTCAAAAAGTTATCTATCTTAACTTTAAAAACATTCAATGAGGAAGCCTCAACTACATCACTGGGCAGGTAAGTCCACAGACTTTCAATCCTCTGGGTGAAGAAGTTCCTTCTCAATTTGGGATTCCCTATCTGCTCGCCCTGATTTTGAGGCTATGCACTCTTGCTCTAGTTTCACCTGCCAGTGGAAATATCCTCTCTACTTCTATCCTGGCAATTCCCTTCATAATTTTATATTTTTTTTTATAAAATCGCCCCTCATTCTTTTAAATTCCTATGAATATAATCCCAGTCTACTCAGTCTCTCCTTATAAACCAACCCCCTAAATTCCAGAATCAACCTAATTAACCTCCTCTACACCCCCTCCAGTGCCAGTACTCAAGTATGAAAACCAAAAACTGCGTGTAGTACTCCAGGTGTGGCCTCACCAGCACCCTGTACAGTTGCAACATAACCTCCCTGCTTTTAAACTCAATCCCTTTAGCAATGATGGACAAAATTCCATTTCCCTCTTTAATTACCTCCTGCACCTGCATCCCAACCTCTTCTGTGATTCATGCACAAGGACACCCAGGTCCCTCTGCATAGCAGTGTGCTACAATTTTGCTTGAAGAAGCAATCACATGCTTGAGGCATGGACACGGCTTAGACTCAAATGTACCAGACTCATCAAATTTCTCCCCAGTTCAGTCATTACGATCCTTGGGTTTTTAAGGCCCAGGTGAGAAAGTAAAGCTAAACCCGGACCAGCAGCTGCTATCCCATGGAAGGAATTAGCCGTCTGTTCACCTGGTTTACAAACTGAAATGGGGCATAAAATCAACGAGTGAAGTAAAACTGGAGAAATCGAGAAATAAGTCTTAACCCAAACAAGACAAGTGTATGTATTTTCAGAATGTGTGTTAATAGAAGCTTTCAAATGATGATTATGGTACAAAATTACTAAAAAAAAATGTACATTTTTAAAATTCATTCATGAAAAGCTGCCTTCTATAACTACCATAGTCTACTTGTTGGAGATACACCACAGTGCTATTAGGAAAGGAGCTCCAGTGTTATAACCAAGAGACAGTGAAGGAATTGCAACATATAGTCAGTTCTGCTAATAACACTTTTACCATGACTAATCCAACTAACCTATACATCCCTGGGCATTATGGACAATTTAGCAGAGGCAATCTACCTAACCCGCACATCTTTGGAAGAAAACCAGAGCACCCAGAGGGTGCAAACTCCACGTAGAGTCACCAGATACTGAAATCAAACCCGAACCTCTAGCGCTGTGACGCAGCAGTGCTAACAACTTGAGCCACCAACTTCCATCAACTTCCTGACAATCATCATTAGACTGAAAGAGTGGTAATTGGCCAGGTTAGATTTATCCTGCTTTTTTTTTGCACAGGACTTATCTCGGCAATTTGCCTCATTGTTGGGTAGATGCTTATCATTTAGGTACATATTTTTCATTTGGAAGTTAAAACCAATAATAGTTGATATTATAAGCAATTCAAGAAAGCATCATTCCACCTGCTTTGATGCTAGATGACATTTTGAGAACAACTAAGCTAAAGGAAGAAATTTGCCTAATAAACTAGATGTAAAAAACTGGTCGTGAAAAATAGAAAAAAAGTGTCTCATCACAAGGCTTAGATTCAGTACAATCTTCCTCTTCCTTTAAAGAAACAAACACTGATACATAAGTATGCTAATTACAGCCAAAGTACTGCCTTGTAAAGCATGAATGAATACACACTCTCGCGCTTGTGTAGCACTCCATGCCTTTTACAAACAGTACAGCCACGTGTTTGTAAGTTTATTTTTGTTCCTTCCCAAGTAATCTGATGGATTAAATCAAGGTTTGAAATTACTATCATCTTGTTTGCCCAGAGCAAGCATACTTTTGGTATTGCTGAACATCAATGGAGATTTTTGCTCTGTAGCCAAATAAACAAACTGGTTTGAAGCATTTTAAACAGCTGAATGTGTAGGAAAAAAACCAAAAAAATTAACCCTAAAGTTATAAACAAAACAATGTGTTCTTCTCAAACCTTGTATATTTACATATACACATTCATCAATTTTAGACTTATTTTATATTTAGTAAATACAAATTAGAGTTGCTGATGATTTAGTACCAATAACACACAGATTTAAATACTACAAATAAGTTTTGACTTAATTTAATAGTTACTAAATCAAACAGATGCAAAATTGCCATAGATCAATAGCAGTGTGACGTTTCAAAGTGAGTGTCAACAACAAAGAGCCTGAGGGCAGCTTGATGTCAAAGCAAACAGAATAAAGAGCTACTCTGATGTCCATCATTCACATCCGTCAGCATCCTATTCCTGTCGCATTAAAAGATCTAGCCTTCTTCCTCCTAACCTGAAGCCATTAATTTATTTTTTACATCAAGGCAGCAGATTGCCCGACTGGGCCAGAAAACATCAAGCTACCATCAGATAAACAAGTCTATTATTGGCAGGAATGATCAAAGCACTGCATATCACTTAGTTTGCCAATTCTCTTTGGCTTTCTTGTTCAGAAAATCAAACACAGATGAAACCTCATAGATCCTCAAAGTGAAATTGGTATCAACTCCCTTTAAAAAAAATCCTATTGTTCTAGCAAATGGGAGCATGATGAAATATCATTAAACTTTTGGATCAACCTTAAAGAGAATAAAATCCAAATGCATCACAAAAATCACTTCATTTGGAATCTTTTCTTATTGGACCCAAACATCAATTGTCCTCCTTGCACTGCAGTGTCCTACTGCAACTGAGTAGTTAGAAATGACTGCCCACAATAAATACTTGGGACTTTAGCAAAGGATGTAAATAATTACCCTATAAAAGGTTATCCATTGGATCAAAAGTTTTTACACAAACGATCCAGTTTAATAATGCATTGTGTGACTGAAATTTTAAATGTTCACTCAATCTGCTTTGTTGGCTTCTACTGTAACATCATTTCATGTTCAGATTTAATAAACTTTTTGCAGCTTGCTTTAAAAACACTGAAAATGACAATGCCAGGCTAAGAACAGGATTTTTCATAGATCACTTCCCATTTACTTTTGCTCCTCTTCACAATATTTAATTTCCAAGATTTTACAATAATTGGCAAAGGAACCATTTTCATCATTCACAGTTTGTATAGTCCCCTAGACATTTTGTGGGCTCCTTAACAGTAGTTTCTGCTTCTTTGCAGTCCAAGTTAATGGACCGCCCTCTATCAGAAATCCACGTTGTTTGTGAACAGGAAGTGTGGTATGGAGGTGGCTTTTCACTAACTGAGCTTAAGTCTCACAACCACACAGACTAAATAGCAGCAGGGATGGAATGGGAAATATAAAGTACAAACAAATTACTGTACAGAAAGTGAAATACAGATTGGGGCACATAGATGGGATGATGTTAGAGAAAGACAGAAATGAAACACAAAATACAAAAAAAACTAGAACATTACTTTCTTTTCTTCACACTTAAACGTGTGGCAGAGGGCTCAGGGGTTAGCATTCTGCCTCTCAGTGTAAGGGACCCGGTTTTAATTCCAGCCTCAAGTGACAGTCTGTGTGGAGTTTGCAATTTCTCACTAAGTCTGTGTGGGTTTCCTCCCACAATCCAAAGATATGCAGGTTAGGTGAATTGGCCATGCTAAATTGCCCATAGTGTTCAGGGTTGTGTAGGTTTGGTACATTTCCCCTGACTAATAATAAGGTAGGGAGGTGGGTCTGGGTGGGATGCTCTTTGGAGGGTCTGTGTGGAGTTGGGCCAAAATGGCTTGCGTCCATACTGCAGGGATTCTATGATTCTTATAAAATTTTTCCCCCAAGAACCAAAGTTGTTCAGCAGAAATTACGCACTGCCTTGTTTAAAAACTTAGTTACTTATGATTATATCAGCCTCAACATTTTTATCTCTCTTTAGACCAAGAATAATGGTAATTAGCCTAAGCTCATGCCGTTAAATTAATTTCTTGAGATTTTATCAGTGCATTACAGCCAGTACCAAGCACTGCATGACTGATATATCTTTTGTATTTCTGCGTTCAACTGCATGTGTGCGCACCAGGTTAGTGTTAGCTTGTGACACTGCTGAGCACAAAAGCCTTGACATTTTTGTTAACAACAAATCCAAGTAATTATTTTTACAAAATTTTGCAACTTGAAATTATTTTATGTCCTTAAAAACAACAACCCTGTTGTACCACATGCAGATCAGATGAAAACAAATGGGAAACATGAAAACATTTAATTCCAAGTTGTGGATGATAAACCAATGAATAAGTCACTGTACTTCAAATGAGACACAACAGCCTTTTAGAATGCAAGCTCTTTGATTTGTTGGAGACAGAATTCTTTGTTAACAGCCAGCAGACAAAACTAATTCAGTAGATTTATAAAAAGCCTTCAATAAAATAGTAAATATTAGGGTCAGGCTAGCTAGGGTCAAGGGACCAGCATAATGGATGATGAGTTGCTTGGCTGCAAGACAAAAAGCAAACAGTAGGAGTGAAGGGAAGCTACTTGGAGTAGAAGTGGAGAGTGGAGCCCCATAAGGAGCAACGCTTGTCTACAACTTATATTAACAATTTAGAGCTTGGAGTCAAAAACACAACTTCCAAATTTTTGGAAAATGACAAATTGAGATATATTGGTTGACAAAGTAAACCATAAAAGACACAATACATTACAAAACAATGATAAAATTTGCAGAGTAGGCATATATTTTGCAAATATATTTCAATTAAGTAAGTGTTACGTATTATATTTTGGTCAGAAAAATCTGGTGGCCACATACTGGAAATAATTTAAATAAGGTAGAAGCAAAAAGGGATCTGGAGTGCAAATACACAAATCACTAAAAGTAACAATGCAGGTTAATAAGGCCATAAAATTTCAAAGCAGGCAATATGATTTCCTTATTTATTGTCATATGTATTTTGTTACAAAATACTATGAAAGGTGTTGCATAGTCTTGCCACTCTCTGGCACCATCTAAAACACAGAAAAACAAACCGAAGCATTGAAGGGCATAAAAGTGAAAAAAAAACGTGATTAATTTTACAGTCCTTGTTGTCAGGCCTGATGGCAAGGCACGAGTTCCCTTTGCCACGCTATCACCACTGAAACAAAGGTCACCATTCTTTGGCACCATCTCACCTCAACTGATGCCCTCACCACTGAGAGTCCTTGCTGGACTTCCCAATACAGATACTACCAGGTCCCACATGCCACTACGTGTTCACTTTGGGCCCACCTTGCCGATGCAGTCACTGCCATCAGGTGTCGTACTGGGCCCAAACTTGTCTCCACTGCAGCAGCCATGAGTCGGTGCGAGAAACTGCCGGGAACCCAAATGTCACCTCCGCAGCTGTCGCCATGTATCAGTGTCGGGTCCAAGTGAGTCCACACTGGGCTCACTCTCCATCACTGACACTGTCACCGTGACAGAGTAAACCAGAGGTACGTTAAATAAAGGAAAAATAATGAGAAAAGATAAAGAAATAAAAAACGAAGATGAAAAACAAACAGCAGGCTCAGAAGCTCTACTCCTCTGGCATCTTAATGGAAGGCCAATTAGATTTAGTTGTGGAGGAATAGAATTGAAAAGTCAACAAGTTACTCTAAATTTATGTCAAGCTTTTGGAATGTCAATACTAACGAGAGAAAATGCAAAGCTTTTCAGTTTGGCAGAATAAAAGAAGAATATTACTTAAATGAGAACGAATACAGAATTCCAAGGTGTAGAGGGTTTTAGGTATTTTGGTGCATGAGCCATAAAAGGTTAGTATGCAGCTACAGCAAGTAATTAAGGAGGCTAACTGGGTGCTATACTGCCACAAATTCAACATTAAAAATGTTATACATCAGTAACACAGGCACTACGGGGCCTCATTTTGAATACTATCTGCACTTTTGGTGTCCTTAAGGAAGAATATAAATGAGACTGCAGTCAGTTCAATGGAGGTTTAAACACTGATATTTGGAAATGAACTGATTGGCTTATGAGAAGTTGAACAGACTGTGCTTGTTTTCATTACAATATAGAAGGATGAGAGGTGACTTGATTGAAATAAAAGATCCTGAATGATCTTGACATGGTGAATGTGGAAAGAATGTTATCACTTGTTGATAAGTACAGAACTATGTGCAATGTTATGAAATGAGGGGTCACCCTTTCAGAACAGAGATGAGATTTTTCTTGCCTCTGAGAATTATCCTACTTTGAATATTTCTGCCTCAGTGAGGTCATTAAGACAGACAGAAATGGATAGATTCTTTTAAGAGAATCAAAGTTCATTGGGACTGATGGAATGTTGAATTTGAAACTGACAAATCAGTCATGATGTAATCAAATGGTGAAGCCTGCAGAAAGGGCCAAATGGTCTAAATCTGCTCCTATTTTGTATGTTCATATGTGTCCCTTCTACTTGTAAAAAGACTGAGGTCTATTGCTGATCACTGAAATTATAAAAGTCTTTCATCAAGTAGACAGAGTGTCTCCACTTTGGAAAGAGCAAAAATAGAAGCCATTGATAAATAAGCAAAAAATTAAATAAAGAATGGCTGTAAAGGACATTGGTGAGGCTACTTTTAGAATATTGCTTACAATTCTGGTCACTTTTCTATAGGAAGAATGCTGTTAAACTTGAGAGGTGCAGAAAAGAAAGATTTACAAGGATGTTGCTGGGACTGGAGGGTTAGAGTTTTCAGGAGAGGCTGAATAAGCTGAAACATTTTCTTTATCCCCTGCAGTGTTGGAGTCTGAGGGGTGACCTCATAGACATTTATAAAATCATAAGCAGCATGGATAGGGCAAATAACCAAGGTCTTTTCCCCTAGGATGGAAGTGTCCAAAACTTGTGGGCATATGTTTAAGGTGAAAGGGGAAAGATTCAAAAACGACCTGAACGGTAACTTTTTCTGCACAGACGGTGATGAGTGCATGGAATGAGCTGCCAAAGGAAGTGGAGACGATGAGTACAATTACAACATTTAAAAGGATGGGTGTATGAATAGGAAAGGTTCAGAGGGATATGGGCCAAATGCTGGCAAATGGGACTAGGTCAGATTGCAACATCTGGTCAGCATAGATGAGTTGGAATGAAGGATCTGTTTCTATACTATAGGACTCTATGAATTCAGTAGAAACACCTTTACTAAGCAGAACAGATTTAAGGTCCATAGGAAAATGAGCTACAAAAATAAACTGCAAAGCGAGATTCAATAGTCTCAGAATTAGGGTGCTTCATCTAGTGCGTAAGATGTTAAATGCTGTGGATAACATTAATTCAGAGAAAATGTAGTTGACAGGACCAAATGAACACAATAGTGACAAGTAAACATAAAAAGAATACAGAATTATTTCTTAGGTTTATTAATATTTCTAATAAAAAACAACTGACATGAAACATTTGGGAAGATCAAAATAAATCTAAATGCTAGGCTGAATTCAGATAACAAAAGGGCCAAACTTCTTAGGTTGAATGGCCTTTCCTTATCCTGGACTGTTCGTACATCCTGAAGGTACATTATAATGTGTTACTGGACCACAGGACAAGGATATCACGAGAAGCCGTCATCCCACTTTTTAAAATTAATCAACAATTTTTTTTATAAATTTGGTTGTTATTCTTGCATCAGAAGACTAAGTGGTGATTTTATTTTATCATGTCACTACAATGCTAATACCAAGATTTGAATGGATGGACGAATCATGTACAGTAGCTCTCCGATAATGCCCATTCCGGTAGCACAATCTGCTTATAACGTCGCTGAGGAATTAAGGAATGGGAGTTTCGAGAATGCTTACCTCTGTTTATGATAGCGCGATTCCAGTGGGGATCGCTTTGCACGCTTCGTTCTGCACGTGCTGATGCCAGTGTTGAAGTCTTTGCACCGTTCTGGTCATGCACCCATATCAGCTGCTGACATAGCAGCTGTGACAGGCGCTGTACAGAGAGCAGCTTTCTGTAAGAGGTATGTTGAGCAGCTTCCTGTGAAAGGTATACTACTCCTAGATTATCCACTCTTTTGGAAAATAAAAAGGAGCACACGGACATGAATGTTAGCAAGAAATGTCCTGGTGATAAAATAGCAGGTGGTGAATGCAAAAGAAAGGCTAAAACTCTGGAAGAGAAGCTAGATATTATAAAATGTTTTGAGGGTAAGGAGAGAACATGTGATATAGCTTGCTTAACAGGAACAGGGGAGTCTACCTGATGCACCAGGATGACCATCTGTCCCTGCATTAACAATATGTTTCAAATGTAACGTGTTAAACTTACTTTTGCGTTTGATAAATAGGATTTATACCTTCATTCATGCTGCGCTATATTCAGTGTCAGACGTCTGGGTGATTTTTGAGCGATTGAGAGTGTTTTTTTTTGCTGGTCTGCTCCAATCCCATTTTTCCCGTAGGCTCCATTATTTATATTAAGCGATTTTCTATTTGCGAGGTTTTACTGGAACGTAATCATGGTGTTATAGGTGAACTGCCTGTTCATGAACAGCAGTGTAAATCGTGCCCTAATGGCTGGCCCAGTTACAAGCCAATTAATCTAATTTTGTTGGGAATCAAATGTTCTAGAACTTATGTACAGAATAATGGATTTCTGTGGGGTGGGGTGAATAACATAAAGGTACAGTCCCGGAGAGAAATCAGATGACATTACAATTGAACAAGTTAAATCTCAAGTGGTTCATAATTCAGCTAAACCCAGATATACAATTACAGTCTCAAAAATACCCCAGAGTATCCCTTATGAATATACACCAAACTCAGGATAGGGTGGTTTAACTAACCTGTTCAGGTGTGTTATGACACACCTCTGGAACAGGTAGGACTTGAAATCAGGAATTTCAGTATGAGCTTCATCTATTTCCGTCTAATGATTGAAGCTCACATGAGAGATATCAACAGCTTTATAGGCCCATCATCTCTAAAGTGTGAGAATGCAGAAGTACTAAATTGTAACATAATCAATTAATTTGGAGTGATGATCAAGATTTGACTTTTAAAATTGTGGTAAATATGTTATTAGAAAGCAAGACTTTAAATCTGCAGAGTAAGCCAACCACAGTAATTTCAGACATATAATTCGTATTTTAAAATGAAATGCTTTTGAACTTTGCAAAAGATTTTCTGGTTGGGTTACACAGCACAGCATAAGTAAACAGAATAATGCCCAGTCACAAACAACTGGCCTCAAAGTGGAATGAGTCCATGAAATCAGCTTATGTGGTAAATGATTAACATGCATTTCTCTTCCTGCTGTCTCTGGGAAACAACAAGACCAAATACTAGTATTTACATGTTCAAATGGCTAAAAACAGCAGTGTAGCCTTCTTCCCCACCCTGGAACTGTTGCAATTTGTGAGTACACGTTCAGAATTTTTCATGATTGCTCATATCTGTTTTGATCACTCATTCTGTCTTAAGTGTTTTCGCATGTCAAATGACCATCTCAAAGTAAGTTCAGACACTAAAATATGCATACAAGATAAAACCAGCTTGTGATGTTAAAAACAATTCTTTAAAGTGCTGATTGCAGCTGGAAGAAAGAACAATCTGTTGTATTTATAAATTACACTCACATCAGAGGCAGGAAGCAGAAAACTGATGTTTGGTCCTCATTAAAAGGCATTTCAAAAGGAGGCTCTCTAGACAGCTAACAAGGCTATCAGGTAAAATGAAGTTCCCACTCTGAAATTTATGAAATAAGTGGTATGGATTAGTTTATCAGTTCGTCTTCTGTGTACTACTTGTAATACAAACATATGAATAAGCAATGATGAGAGGAATAGGCTTTCTGCATTGCGCTGTCTTCTCATACAATTGTAATACCATGCAATTCTCCACCTTATCAAAAATCAGATTGAGGGAGGAACCTGAAAGAGGTGTTAAAGATGATAAGGGGCATGAACAGGGTGGATAGAAAGTAGCTGTTCCTCTTAATTGAAGGATCAAGTACATGGGAGTAAAATCCCTTGTACAAGGGAGTTATCTTACAGTAAAAAGCAGGAGGTGGAGAGGGGATTTGAGGAAAAGATTTTTCATCCAGAGGATGGTGGGGTTTCTGGAATGCCTTTAAAAGAACACTGGGATTAACACTTGAAGTGTCATGACAATGAAGGCTGCACGTCTAGTGTGTGAGAAAGTGGAACTACAGTAGGTAGCAATGTATTTTTGGCAGTACAGATTTGATAGGTTGAAGGGCCTCTGCTGTATTGCATGATCCTATGATTATGTGGTCAACCTGGACCAAGCAAAAAAAGTCTGCTTAAGACTTAATCCAATGCAGATAGTGAAAGATCTGGAAAATTCCTCTGCACTCCATTCAGTTAGCTGCAATTAACTTAAATGTTCATTCAGAATTCCCTAAAGCAGATCTCTGCAAGAACTGGTGCTACCAGGAGTGATATTCACACCAAGCAGAAACAGGTCCTACTTTCAAGAGAAGGAATTTAGCAAATCCACGAGAGGATATGCAGTTCCAGAGGGCTATTATTTTCTGGGTAAAGTATTACATTCTGACATCTGACAAAGATCTGGTCTTGGGCAACTGTGGCTCTGCAATTAAGTAACTGAGCAGGAACTTTGGTTCCATCACCAATTACTGCAAAACATCACTTCCCAACTTTGCCGTTCTGAACAACTTTATTTAATCCTCTCTATTTTCTAGTTTGCAATCAGTTTGTTAATTTTCCTATTGGAGCGACCATAGCCACAAGTCTGTATATGCCTCAAAACACTCTGAGATGTCCTGAGGTCATGAAAAGTGCTTTTAAACAACTCTTTTTTTTAAGGGATGCTGCAAGATAATTCCTACTACTTACAACTTATTTCCAAAAATGACAAAACAACTGCTATTGGAAAGTCTTCATGATTACTGCACGGCAACTTCAGCACGATTCTCTCTTAGTATTTTTACATAACAGGATCAACACCAAACAAAAATGCCCCAATTACATAAAAATACAATAGATGCTGTTGTGATCCTAATTAGTGAAAGGATGAAAGCTATCTGAAACTCTACCCACATAATAAAGTATGTCTGACATCTTAATTCAACTGATGTGGGCAGACTGAAAACAGTAAATGGGTGGAAGCAAAAATCTAATGCATATCAGATGACACAGGGTGGATCTAAAAGTCCATGATAATTAATACACACCTTTGGAATAGGAAGAACTGACACTTTGTTACAAACACAACACCATTATTATCGGGTGCATCTGTAGAAAGTCTTCAAAATACATTCTCACACAGCTTTCATGGAATGTTGCAGCCATTCTTTTAAGTTCCAAGTAACCTTTGAATGATGCATATCCTTTTCTTTGCTTTTATTAATAGATAAAGCAAAAAGGAATACTCACTAGAAAAAAAAAGCTGCATTGCTTTTGACAGTGAATGCTTTGGCTTTATATCGCAGGTTACTATTTCCAACTTACCCAGGAACTGTATTGGTTGAAAATATGAAACTCCAGTGATTTACCAGTGCCCATAATGCATTTTAAAACTGCTGCGCTCTCAAATTTATTTGTGGAGTATGAAGTTGCGCATTAATGTCAATTTTGAAGACAACAATACAGTACGCTTACTCACAATAACGAATTAAATAGATAGAGAAAACATTCAGTGCACAGGAAAGTTTTGTACGCAGTTAAAATCTCCCTCCCTCCCAAATTAGCCCAGAAAAGATTCCAGAATAGCATTAATATTTCTGTGGGGAAAAGAACTTCCCCCCCTCCCACCCCACCGATTAACCTGCCTCGTTGGTTTAACAAATAATAATGACAATCATCTACAAAATGAAATGTTGCAGAGTTGATTTGTCAGCAACACATACTGATGTATAAAAATGTCAGGCAAAAACCAAGGTGGTAAATTCACCAAATCCAATTTGGATGCTGAACACAAAATCCATAAGAGCACTCTGGTTAAGAGATCTTCAGACATCACAGAACATGTATATAGGTATAGAACTTATAGATACTGTCAGCAAACAGTTTGAACTAAAAGCTTGAATATGACAAGATATGTTTTGAAATACATGCTTTACTCTGAAGTTAGCAGAAACTTTAGCTACACAATGATTTTGTAACAAGGAATAATTCTGTTGACAAGTGTAAGCCCCCAAACCAACCCCTCCTGATGCTTCCGGTGCATCCACGTATCCTTGTAAAGGTGTTAGTGCATGAAATGTCATGTATAATTGTGAAAAAGAATGTAATACATCATTTAAAAAGCTAGTCAATTTTTAAATGCTTCTTAAAATGTTTTAGCTTCATCCTTCAATTCACTAAAAGTTGAAGTGATTTTGTGCCAACTCCTACCCAACCAATTATCATATTTGATTTACATACCTACAAATGAAATTCAATATATAGAATTCTATTTCAGACAAACAAGTTTTATTTGCCTGTAAAAACATCACAGTTATTTCAAAAACTGAGTTATCAAAGTTCTAAATCTTGGTACACCCTTGGATATAAAAATGTCCAAGTGATGAAACTTTTAAGCATTGACCAATAATACAACAGTTGCTCCTTTTACTATATCACTGTAAATCTGTGGCCTCTCATTCTTAACCCTTTCGCAAGTGGCAACATTTTCTTCCTATTTACGTACACTTTTTGTGATTTTGAATGCGTCTCGGAGATCTCCTCTCAGTTTTTTCTTCTCTAAGGAAACTTGTCCAAACTTCTCCATTAATCATCATACCTGAAACTCCTCATCCTCAAAAATATTTCTGTAACCTCTTCTGCACTCTTTCCACAGCCTTTCCAACCTTCCTAAACTGGTCAGGATTGGTCACAGTAGTCCAGCTGAGGCTGAACTAGTGTCTTACTGAAGTTCAATATAACTTTGTTATTATGTTCCTCACCGATATTAATAAGGCCTACAATGCTGCAGATTTTATTAATTGCTTGCTCAAGCTGTCCTGTCACCTTAAGTGATTTATGTACAGATAACCATGGTCTCTCTATTCTGCACCCCTTTTAGATTTGTACCCTTTATTTGATGTTGTCGCTTCATGCTCTTCCTACAAAATTGCATCACTGTAAATGCCCTTTCGAAGTTCCACTCTTTGAACTTCCACATTGAAGTTCCTCCTTCCATGTTTTATATCAAATTTTGAAACTGTATCCTGTATACCAAGATTTAGATCATTGCTTTTGCTGAAATAACAAGCTCCCAACACTAACCCTTGAAGAATTTTGCTACATATTTTCCTCAGACCCAAAAGCATTAAATTAACTATTACTCCTCAATTCCTGTCACCTAACTAATTTTGTATCGATACTGCTAGTGTCCCTTTTATTCCTTGAGTTCTAACATTGACTTCCACAAGGCAAACACAATTTTATGGATCTCAGACCCTAGTCCAGATAGAGCCATACTATGGAAACAGGCCCTTTGGTACACTTGTCCATGCCAACCAACAAACACTAAAGCACACTAATCCCAGTTATCAACACTTGGTCCATAGCTGACTATCCCTTAGAATTTTAAGTACTCATCCATATATGCTCATTATTCACTCATGAACCTAAAAGAAAGACTATTTAACCACAGGTGGGTGTAGCGCAATCTTTCCTCAATTGAGGATACTAGGTAGTAAAAAGGAGTACACATCCCTTATAAAAGTGAAGTATTGCAGGTGCTGAAAATCTAAAACAGAGAGAAAATGTTGGAGAAACTCCATAGTTTTTACAGCATTTGTGGAGAAGGAAATGAATTTGAAGTTAGAGTATAATGTGACTCTACTTCAGATCACAGGACAGTGTAAACTCCAGCCCCCCCAATCAATTGTGATATACAGTTCAGTACTAATCCTTTTTACATATTAAGGTATTAAGGAAACAAATGAAGAGCAAATTTATAATGTATATTGTCTATCAATACAAGCAAATATATTCAAAGGTATGACAATATAATTTGGAGCTATTGTAATAAACTCAATCATTTATAAAGTTAACAAACATATTCATTAAAATTATCTTATACAAACGTTAAGACAAGCTATCAAAGCCAACAAAATTACAAACATATTGATCCACTAATCATCAATATTGCCATGATATGAGGTGCCAATGTTGGACTGGGGTGGACAAAATCAGAAATCACCTTACACCAGGTTTATTTGAAATCACAAGCTTTTGGAGGGCTACTCCTTCATCAGCTATTTCACCTGTCGAAGGAGCAGTGCTCCATAAGCTTGTGATTCCAAACAAACCTGGTGGGCTATTACCTGTTGTCGTGTGACTTTGAACTAAGCATCAATAGTCAGCAATCACAAGGTAGTCTTTTTTTGGCATATTGGGATTCTAGCATCACACAGCTGCTTAGCTTCTGATCATCCAGCAATACTTTTACACTCATGAAAATGACATGTTGGTAATTAAAAAAAACAGGTATGATTGTAGCCTTCTAAATCAAATTCTTTGGAGTTTGAGAAGTCAAAGCTAATACATAGCAATGTCAATAGAGAAAATCAAATATGCATTGTATGAGAGCCATCGCAGCCCAAAGGCCACAAAATCAAGCAAACCTGAACGTAGTAACCTATTAGACAAATTGTCTGTGGGCTGAAGGGAACAGTTATATTAAAAAACATGTAGGCATCCACAAACAATATACCCACCCTTATATATCTTGAGCTAATTAAGATATTCTGAATCATCTTTCAAATTGAAAACACAAGTATACATGGGATAACCACTTTAATTACAAATCTGTAATTAGATTTCTGTTATTAATTATGCATAATCTTTTATATAATACAACCATTAAAAGGGAACTTTAATTCTTTGAAGCAATGTCAACACAATAAGATTGCTCATCATTAGTAAGCACTCCAGCTGGTTTCCAGAAAATTAATTTAAAAAAAAGTTTCCAAACACATCATTCACAATGCTTAGTTTTTAGTTTCATGAACTCTGAATATGAAAGTTTGGGTTTTTGTAACAGCACAAAGAATTAAGAAAATGTTCTGTACAGTTTTGAATATTGTGCCTACAGTCATACCATGTCACAGAGACTACCTTCATCAGAACAGCAACAATGATGCTACACTCAAAAAGGAAGATGGAGAAAATGGTACTCACTTAAAAGCCATTACAACTCAACGTTTTCCAGTCCTGGAATGTCAGGACTGATGTGTGAGGAGATACTGGATCAGTTAGAACTATATTCACTGGAGTTTAGAAGAATGCAAGGTAGAATCTCATAGAGACCTACGAAATTATAACAGGACTAGACAGTGTAAAGACAGCAAGGATATTCCTGGCCAGGGAGTCCAGAATAAAGGGTCACAGTTAAAAGATATGGTTAAGTCATTTAGGACTGAGATAAGAGATTTCTTCATCCAGATAGTGGTGAGCTATTGAAATTTTCTACCACAAAAATGAGTTGAGGCCAAAACATTGAATGCTTTCAAAAAAGAGATATATACAGTTCTTAGGGCTAAAGGGGTCAAAGGGTGTGGAGCATAAATGGGAATGGGGTCCTGAGTTGGATGGATCAGCCAACATCATATTGAATAGTGGAGTAGCCCCAAAGGGGTTAATGGTCTACTTCTCTTCCTATTTCCTATGTTTCACTGCCATCAACATGAAATCTCAATGTTTCACTCTCCATATGTGTTACTAGACATCCTGACATTTCCGGCATTTGTTCCAGATTTCCAGCATCTGCAGTATGTCGCTTTTCTAATACACAGTTGTTCATCTGAGCAACTGTTAAATTTTAGACTACTTTCTTCTTGCACCATTCTCCAATCTTCAACAGTAAAAAAAACCTGAGATCTACTCAGAAATAGCAAGCATCAAGCACTTGGCTTTTCCCCAAAGTTCTAAACTGTTCATAGATCATGAATAAGGCCATAAAGCCAAGTGAAAAATGTTAACATATCATAAATAAGTAGTTATTCAGACAAGATGGCTTCCAATCAATCGCACATTAATGCGACAAATAATCAACATGAGTTAAATTCTGAAGAACAACCAATACAGATGTCGGCACTCTTACCTCGAAAAGTGTTGCAGTTGGTTTATCAAGAAGCACTTTAGGTGGTGTTTTAACTACAAAATAGAAACCATGATGATTATAAAGTAATCTCAATAGATTCATTTGCTGATCTGAGAAATAGTGATACAAGTACAATATAGAGTGAAAATGCCAATCTACAGTAGTGTACCAATCTTAACCTTGACACATTCATTAACATTTAAAGAGGAACTGTTACTACCACATCCTTTAAACCAAGTGAAAAAACAAACTGAGCTCCAGCACAGCTCCCTAAAGCCAAAATAGAAGTGCACATTTTATTTTGTGCCCTATCTGTTGCCAATTAGGCATCAAACACAATACATTGCTTAATTAATAATGTGCTTTTGGGAAGGAATTTTACAATGACTAAATGGCACAATGTCCCAAAAACTTGGGAATAGAATCACTGAATAGAAAACCGTCCTTACATAAATTCCCTCTAAGAGAAAGGGGGTTTGATCTGATTCTTTTACCTTTTTTTAATTTTTAAGTCTTGAAATGGTGGTATTAGACATAAGTTCTATGATTATTGTATCTTGTCAAAACTAACCACCATTTTGAAATTACACATCAGTGTAACATAATCAGAATTAAAATAATCAAGCTGCATTTAACAGAGGAGACAGATGAATGCCAAATCACAGGAAGAGATAATAACCTGTCCAAATGGCATCTATTGAAGGAGGAGCTGAAAATGTGTTGCTGGAAAAGCGCAACAGGTCAGGCAGCATCCAAGGAGCAGGAGAATCGATGTTTCGGGCATGAGCCCTTCTTCAGGAATCTGGGCTCATGCCCGAAACGTCGATTCTCCTGCTCCTTGGATGCTGCCTGACCTGCTGCGCTTTTCCAGCAACACATTTTCAGCTCTGATCTCCAGCATCTGCAGTCCTCACTTTCTTCTATTAAAGGAGGAGACAATCTTAGAGTGTGAGGCCAGGATGGGGTGAAACTATGCTTGCTAATGGTGAGGAGAAGAGAGCAGGGGACAAATAAGATAGTATGTCAGACAAGCATTATGATAGCAGACAGGCACTGGAGGGGTTGAGGAGGAGGGAGGCTGATGACTTGTAACTCTACATTCAACCTGGCTCCAGATCCGCAAATGAGGCTGCAAGAATGGATTCTTGTCATAGTCCCAGTCGAGAGATAGGAACAAAATCCATCAGTGAATATGTTCCAACTATGGTTTGACATGTCAAGGTCAGATCCAAGTGGGATCAGTCCAAACAAAATAATAACTGCTTGCTTTTAGATGGTTACTCATGACCATGAACAATAACTTTTGGTGAAGCAAAATAGTTACTTTGCTTATGCCAATTTTTTCACTTCTACAAGTCACCTTGAAGCTACAATCTGCATTTTTGTAGTGATCTAGTTTAGCAGTACAATTTAATTTTATATTTTTAAAGGTGCAGAATACAGGTTTTCCTCAGCATTGTACTGTGTTGCCAAGTCAGTTTGCTGCATCCTCACCTGATTTCTCTGTTGTGTTAATCAAAATTAGATTCCTTATTTGTGAAGTATACCAATTTTTATTTTCAATTAGCAATGAGATGATCTTAAAATGATGAAAAGTTGAGAATCTCTGCTGATGGCTCTAAAAAGTATCTTATCCTTGGAGAGGCTTTCTTATTTTGATCTTTAAAAACCACTACATTGTCATTATTTCAATCCCTTCTCAAGTTAAATTTGGTTCCAAAAGAGAATTGATTACTCAAATGTATTAGTTAGTTGTCATTTATTTCTTACTGCAAATATCCAAGGTTATCTATTCCCAAATAGTCAATGAGAAACTGAGCATTGAGTGTCTCCAGACCATCTCAACTTTTCACATATGTCGCACAAATGTGTTGTGTATTTTAAAAAAAGGTTCAGATGATGTTTTGGGATTTTGTGGTGAATGCATGATTTTATTGTGGGCCCATACACCACATTTGATATTCTTTAGTTTTGGGATATGGTTGATGGAGAAAGAAACAGATGGATACATAAATATAATTCTCAACTGAAATTAATGACAAGAAATGCTACACATTTTGAGACCACAACAAAGACCTGTCTTCAAACACTCCTAAAAAGGCGAGGAGCTAAAAACAGGTTAGACGTGAAATTCACCAAGTTCTGGTGAACCATTCTAACCAATAAAATGGGAATGATTATAAGAGGTAAAGGTATAAAGAATCTTACCAAAGACATTTATTCAGCTGGTTTGAAACTAAAGATGAATCTAACATTTTAGAATAAACTTTATGTTAATCAATTTTAAGTTAGATGGCAATGTAAACTAAATTAAAAAGATATCAGTCGAAAACAAATAATATCCTTCAATGACTGATGTTTTGATGTGTACTCAATAATTAATATAGCTAATTAGCTACCCAGTAGGGCATTTCTTAATAAGTGCTTCACTTTAGACCACATTAAAGGAATTATGCCCAGCTTAATATTTTGTTATAATGTATTTTAAGAATTGTTTTATTTTATAAATTGTAACATTTCAGAATTGATCATAACTATGAATGATTTCATTCAGGAAAGTATCATCATCCTTAGAAATCTAAAATAAAAAGGAACCTGAATTAGTAGTATGATGGTTGGTGAAGAATGCAAATTTGTGCAGTTTTGGTTTATTTATTTGAGTAAGGATGTTCTGGAGGGAGTGAAATGAAGACGTACCAGGCTAATTCCCCCAGACGGCAGGACTGATGTACTGAAAGAGACTAGACCAGTTAGACTATATCCACTGGAGATTAGACAAATCTATTTCATAGAAATCTATAAAATTTTAACAGGAACATAGGAGTTTGGAGTTGCCACTATCCAGGATATTGGCTCGGCTGCTTTTGGAATACTGTGTTCAATTCCGGTGTCCTTGTTATAGAGAAGATGCTGTAAAACTTGAAATGGTTCAGAAAATACTTTAAGGATACTGCCAGAGTTGGAGGCTTCAAGCTGTGGAAGAGGTTGTATAGGCTGGGGCTATTTTTACCTGGAGAGTCAGAGGCTGAGAGGTGACCTTTTGGAAATTTGTAAAATCATGAGGGGCTTGGATAGACTGAATAGCCAAGGTTTTTTCCCCAGAGCAGGGGAGTCCAAAACTAGAGAGCATAGGTTTAAATTGGGGTGGGGGAAGGGGGGAAAGAAGAGGAGCAGGAGGTTTACAAATGACCTGAGGGACAATATTTTTACACAGAGGGTTATGCTTGCATGGAATAACTCCCTGAGGTGGAGGTTGGTACTATTACAACATTTAAAAGGCATATGGATGAATATGAAGGGTATAAAGGGATATTGGCCAAATGCTGGGAAATGGGGCTAAGATTAATGTGGAATACCTGATTGGCATGGACGAGTTGGACCAAAAGGTCTGTTTCCATGCTGTACATCTCTATGACTAGACAGTGTAAACAGAAGAAGGATGTACTCAATGATTGGAGAGTCCAGTAGCAGGATTCACAGTCAAATGGTATGGGATTGGTCACTTAAGACTGAGACAAGGAGATTTGTTTTCACCCAGAGTGTGGTGTGCTTGTGGAATTCTCTGCCACGGAGATCAATCGATTCCAAAACAGTGAACATTTTCAAGGAGTTAAGGAAAACAAAAGATAGGGAGATAAAATGGGTGAAGGGTGCTGAGTTGGATGATCAGGCACTATAATATTGATTGGCAGAGCAGGCTTGAGAGACTAAATGGCCTACAAACAAGGCAAGGGATTATATGATGAACAGTAGAACCCTGGGAAGCAACCAGGATGAGAAGGTCCTTGGTGTGCATACCCACTGGTCTCTTCAGGTAGCGGGGCAGGTAGATACGGTGGTTAAGGAGGCATATGGAATACTTAACTTTACGACCTGCTGACAAAGGCAAGAGCAGGGAGGTTATGCTGGAAATGTATAAAATGCTGGTTAGGCCACAGCAAAGAGGATTATGTGCAATTCCAGAAACCACGTTAAAGGAGGGATGTGATTAGCACTGGAGAGGGTGCAGAGTAGATTTACCAGGATGTTGCCAGGGCTGGAAAGTTTAGTTATGAAAAGAAATTGAACAGTTTGAGACTGAAGTAGAGGCGACTGAGGGAGTACATGATTGAGATGTGCAAAATTATGAGGTATAATCAGGGAAGACAGGAAGGAACTTTAACCTTGATGAAGGGATCAATGATGGGGGGCATAGATTTAAGGTAAGGGGCACAGATTTTAGAGGGATGTAAGGATTCCTTTCCCCCCCCTCAGAGGGAGGTGGGAGTCTAGAACCCGCTGCCTGTAAGGGTGATAGAGGCAGAAATACTCAGAACATTCAACAAGTATTTAGACGTACACTTGAAATGCCAAGGCAGACAATGTTGTAAACCAAGTGCTGCAAAATGGAATTAAAATAGTTGGGAGACCGATTTTGGCACAGACCTGATGTGCCTTTTTACTTCTCTTATTTTCAACGTTTATATTGTATGTTTCTAACTTTCTGAAATACAACACAACAAATATTCATGTTCAAACTTTGCTTGTTCAAAAACAAGTGACAAATTTGACTACAAAATGTACACAGAAGTGGAGGTCTGAATTTTAAATGCTTTCTAGAGGGTGAGCTAACCAGTCTTGGTTGCATCATCTGAGAGTTGTACGAGCCTACACGTCTTCATGGCCATTTCACAAACTGAAAAGTCATCAGTGAAGAACGTCCAACCTCCAAAAGAAATCAATAACATGGAATATATCTTACTTTGCCCAATGATTGCATATTCAGCTATAGTGATCACTTTACTTACATAAATAAAATGAAATTGCTGGATCAACCAGATGCATTTTCACAAATTCAATCAGTGCTCCAACTGTTGGCGAAAAAAGAAACTCATTTACAAAACTTGGTCTCAGCACAAGTATCACTTGATGGTTTACAGTGTTATAATTCAAATGAATCCGTGATAACGACTTTCATAGAAACCTACATCACAAATAGAGGCCCTTCGGTTTACCAGGTATGCCAGCTCATGAAAGTTGTGCGTTGAATCCAAAATTCCCACATTTTGTCTGCAGCTCTGCAAATACCTTTCACAATTCCCCTTTAAAACAACTATGGAAACAACTTCCATTATCTATGCTGATAACAGCATTGCAGATCCTAAAAAACTCAAATGAAATAATTCTTAGCAACCATTTGGATCTCATGGTTTCTGGCTACTGACCTACTACAGAGGGAACAGTTTCTCCCTTAAAACTATAAATCATCATAAGAACCTCTATTAGGTCAACCTTTATCATCTTGTCTGATCTTACTCTTTCCATACTTCCTCTAACTGAATTGCCTCAATGCTGGTAACTTCCTGATCAAACTCCTCTCAAACTTCTTTAAGGTCTTTACATTTTTCTTGAATTGTGGTGCCCCAAATTGTGCACAATACTCCCAACTGAGGCCTTACCAGTAATTTACAGAGCATAATCTCTTTGCTGTCACATCCTGTTCTTGTATTTCTACACTGGTGGTCTTATGGTCACTATAAGATACATTGCAGTCATCATTTAAGCTCATCATTCCACATATAAATAATAAGCAAGCTTTTAATTTTCCAATAATTGCAAAGTAACTTGAACATGTTCTTACACACTTAGAAATGGGCTCAGCCATGGTAAATCAACGCATTCTACTTTTTACTTCAACTATGAGAATTAAGTACACAGCCTTATTTGTTTATGGTATTTCTTCAATGTATAGAATATAGATTTTTAGTAAGTGTGCAAGAGATACAGACAGGTACTAAAATGATATTTATCTGAAAACTTGAATGATTCAACTAAAAAGTTTATTATATATTGGAAGAAGATTAAGACTAATAAGATTTCTATATTAATAAAATTCACTTGCAAAGTACTGTAACCTCTCCAGTTAACAAATCTATTATTCAGAAACACTAGCTGCCTTGAAATGGTTTCAACAGAATCACCTGTTCCCTCACAGTCCCAACCTTATTTTATTATTGGGAGCAGAAAAATACTACTTGGATAGGTAAATCAATTTCCTGATGAAGGGCTTTTGCCCGCAGTGTTGGTTTTCCTGCGCCTCGTATGCTGCCTGACCTGCTGTGCTTTTCCAGCACAACACTCTCAACTCTAATCTCCAGCATCTGCAGTCCTCACTTCCACTAAAGCAATTTCTATAACTACTTTACAACATTTTATCACTTTTACTTTTGTCAGTTCACACATTTAAGATTGGACATTCCAACGTAACCCAGAAAATTCCAAAATATCTTCAAGCCCATTAGTTTGGAATGTGAATGTGAAATAGTTGAAAATTCAATTTTTTTCTCCATTTCGGACATGACAACCACATCATGAGCAGAATGCAGAACGTAACAAAGTCAATCGATTTTTATTTGGGATACATCAGCCTCAATTACGAACTCAATTTGGCGGGATTTCAGGCATCACATTATTTGGCTTTTGGCATAGCATTCACTTGAGTTGGTGAATCACCTGAAACACCAATTAAAGTGTAAAAGCTTAAATATTGAGTTAACCATCTGAATGACTGACTTAGTATGTCAGTCAATCAAACACTCACTTTTGACACTCAGGATATAATTGTCTGGTCCCAGAGGCAGCAGACTGGAAAGGGGGAAGTGAATTTATTTAGGTGGGATGTTGGAGGAGCAGAATTTCATCATTTTTTCTCTCCTTTGCCTGAATTAAGCTCTGGGCGGGAAGATGCAAGCTCCACCCTCCCTCCCTGCTGAAAACTGAGGCTGTTAAGTGGTCAAATAATCCTCATGCCGCCTGGACTGCAATTATTTCAATTCCAAGTGGGACAAGAAAGAGTTGGCCTGCACTAATCTGCCTGTATAATCATGAGACTAAACCTGGGTGTTTGTAGTGGGGACGATGTGTTGGCGCGCGCGCACGTGTGTGTGTGTGTGTGTTTCTGACATTCCTGCCCCTCACTCCCCACAGTCCCTGCTGGAGGGATCTCAAATAACACTGACCTTTCCTGTGGCGTCAGCTCAGTCTTCATGGCCCAGGGGCCAAAATCTGGCAGAAAGCCATCCAGCACGCCATCAGCTGCCTGATGTTTGGAAGGTCCTTCAGGCTCTCTCATCTTTGTAGACTATGGGATTCCCTCCAGCAAACTGTCCTGCTTTTGGACGCTGTCCAAAACCAGGAGGTTCTCAGCCCAGTCTGCTGCTTTTGCTGCATGCAAAAGGGAGTGGTAACAATGGGAACTGATCAAAATGTTTCAGAGCAATAAAAGATTTTACCCTATTGTTATAGCAGAGTAAAAACTTTATATCATGTCATTTCTTGGGAATGCAAAAATTGGGAAATGTACTAACTTCTCCAGTTCTCACATTTCAAATGAAATTCATGGTAAAACCTTGAATTTCCCTGTGAATACCATTCCCAACATGAAAAAGATGATAGTACTGTTCTTATAACCAGGTGAAAAGGGGTGATCAGCTCCCTCTTTAACCCTCACTCTCAGTTATAGAGTCAAAGAGACTCTACAGCATGGAAACAGACCCTTCGGTCCAACCCATCCATGCCGACCAGTTATCCCAACCCAATCTAGTCACACCTGCCAGCATCTGGCTCATATCCCTCCAAACCTTTCCTATTCATATACTCATCCAAATGCTTCTTAAATGTTGCAATTGTACCAGACTCCACCAATTCCTCTGGTACCACCCTCTGTGAGAAAAAGTTGCCCCTCAGGTCTCTTTTATAGTTTTCCCCCCCCTTACCCTTAAACCTATGCCCTCGAGTTCTGGACTCCCCGACCCCAGGGAAAAGACTTTGCTTATTTACCCTAGCCATGCCCCTCATAATTTTGTAAACCTCTATAAGGTCACCCCTCAGCCTCAGACGCTCCAGGGAAAACAGCCCCAGCCTGTTCAGCCTCTCCCTACAGCTTAAATGCAGCAATCCTGGCAACATCCTTGTAAATCTTTTCTGAACCCTTTCAAGTTTCACAATATCTTTCCAATATGATGGAGACCAGAATTGCACGCAATATTCCAACAGTGGCCTAACCAATATCCTGTACAGCCACATGACCTCCCAACTCCTGTACTCAATACTCTGACCCTTCTTCACTATCCTAGCTACCTGCGACTCCACCATCAAGTGTATAAGTCCTGCTAAGATTTGCTTTCCCAAAATGCAGCACCTCGCGTTTATCTGAATTAAACTCCATCTGCCACTTCTCAGCCAGCTATTATATTTTTGTTAAATCAAAATGCAGGAGCCAAATTACAAGGGCCATTTTTCAAGTGAAAGAGGAATTTTATTATGCATGAGTCCTGAAAAAATATTAGAAGTGTAACAAACACACATCACAGGTAATATGTTTAAAAGCTAAGTATCAGGAACAGCAGGAAGAATAGGCTACACAGTTGTTTGTAAAAAAAAAAGCCCTTAGTCTCGAGGTGTTCAACTTTAAACCTGAGGCCAATTATTTAAATGTTGATTGTTCTACAACAGTAGCAAAGTTTGTACACCGAGTTCTTGCTGAATGGCTATTATCGCAAGTTGCTTTTTCACCAGACATTGACTGATGAGTATGCTTGTGTTGCATACTTGCTTGCAGCCTTGCTGCTCTGAATTTTGTAACTCAGAACAGCCATTGATATAGGTCCATTTATACACTCTGGAGTCCACTACATTGTGCTTCCAAACGAGATTTTCTACAAATAATCATTAATTTCCCAATTTGAGAACTTAACATATATGAGAGATAAACAAGAAATGTAAATTTCTTCACATTGAATCAAACTGAAAGGATTCAGTCTTTAGAAAACCTAGTAATTTTAATGCAGCTGGCTTCATTTATTCTCTGTTCCTAACAAATGCTGCCATCTTCCCTGCACTGTGTCACACATGGTGACACTGTGGTGACTTTTTTCTGCTGAATGATTCAAATGTCTGTGGTATATGTTTAGCTACAATTGTCAGTAATTCAAGAATTGGAATGCTTCCAGAAGAGTGACACCATACTGGCCAAGTAGCACAGTAATAATGTCAAACCAGGGAAATGTAACAGCAGATACTAACGTATTTTGCATACCTTGCTTTTTATGCAAGGGGCTCTCTTGATACCTAGTGATCCTAATTGAGCATGTGTAATTGCTAAGGGTGCTGCTAAACCATTCAGGACCAATTGGTTTTCGATTAAAAGATACTTTAAGTTTTGAGATAATTACTGTACAGGTCTGTTCAGGCCTTTTGGAAAAAAAACTTTGTTTCTAGAAGCATTCAGGGACAATTGAGCCCTGATTGGATCTAAAAGCAAAGGAATTTTCAGCAAAAAAGAAGGAAAAAGAGAGCAGAGCCAGTTACAGTGTGCATACAATAGTATTACAATAGTTACTCGAATGCTACTGCTTTCTCAGAGCTCAATCTCATAATTTCTGCTCTCAAGCCCACATGGGATCACAACCCTGGCTTAGAAGATATACTACAAGATTTATGGATTGGAAAATTTAAACCCAGAGCAGTCTTACATAATAAATTCAATAAATTACAAGAGTAGAGAAAGAGATATTTCAAAGTAGCCAATGGTATGTTTAAAAGTGAAATTAAGACATTCTATTTCACACAAAGCTATAGCAACATGCAGAATATGGATTTCTAGGAAAGTGGAGGCAAAAATGTGAAATTATTTCATGTTAACTTTTATTAAATGGAGGCGAGGATGGAGTTAAGATGAGCTGTAATTATGCTGCAATTTCATTTTATAATCATCTCGTAGGTTATCATCTAATATTCTGTGTGCTTGTGTAAGATCAACTCATTCTATGCATTAACATGTTCACTGGTAATCTCAATCTTCAAGTTAAAGTATAAGACACCCTCTGCAGGTCTAATTAGATATGGCTAAGAACATTATCGGTTCCCACAACTAATACAAAGTAAAAAGTAATACAACTCAATTAGGTTAGTGAATGAGCAAGTTGCTGACCACCTCAGGGTAACAATATATGCAAAATGAAAATGGAGGTTGGTTAATCAGCATTTTATTCAATAATGCCATAGGATTTCATAAATTTGGTTAAGTGTATTCATAATTTTACTAAGATCTGAGATATAGCTATCACCTGTAAAGGGCATTATAAATTCACTATTTCTTATTGGACACAAATGCCACATCGAGGTATGAAAATAAACTGGCTTTATTCATTACACTGATATTATTTATCTAGCAGAGATTTAATTGAGTGGGTTGGCACTCAAGCTTTATGTCTACGATACAACCACATGAATGTTCCAACTTAAAGATTTTTAATTGGCTGGCAATACTTCTAAAGCAACTTTTTAAAAAATTAATGATAGTTAGGCATTTAAAATTGGTCCATCACCAAAAAGGCATATGTTTAGAAAAACCAAGCTTTCACAGAATCACAGAACCCCTACAGTGTTGAAGCAGGCCCATCGAGTCCATACTGACCTTCTGAAGAGCATCCCACGCAGGCCCAGCACCATACTCTATCCTTATAACCCCACAGTTCCCATGGCTAACCCATCTAGTCTGCACATCCCTGGATACTATGGGCAATTCAGCACGGCCAAACCACCTAGCTTTCAGCAGCAACATAAGAAAAAGAAGTAGGACAAACAGAACTGGTAAATGACACTTCAGATGATTATACTAGGACTTTAGGGATTAATATCATAACAATGAGATTACATCTGATGTTTGACTATTTGTGGCATATTTGTGAACATATATTATTGCTGCAACATGGATGAAAATTTAAGCTCTGGTTGGTATGTGGAAAACAGGAGTTTCCCTGCACCTGCTGAAAGATTAAAGTAACCTGATTTACAGGGCATCACTTGTTTATACAACCTGTACTAAGAATTTTAGATCTCACCCCACCACATTTGGAATGAAGCTTCGCACTTCAAAATGTTGCTGTATTGTTTATTACCTCCCCTGTGGTTCTGGATCAAGCAGTTCACTTTATGTGAATTTGAACAAAAATGTGATTCTAAGATTCCTTCCAAGTTGCCACATGGTTGAATTGGCAGTCTCTCTTATTGGGACAGACTGAATTTAATTCGAGCTGAGACCAAGTAGTGAAAGTCTCGGACTTATTATTTGCTTGCACTGTCAGGTCTTACAGAGTGAAGAATGGATGTCTGTACTCAGATTGAGGTGAATCTGAATCTGCTGATGAGAGATATGTGGCATCTTGAGCAAGGCACACATTTTTATCATTATGATACTGACACAGTTCGGAATTTTCAGGTATGAAATGAGAGAAAGCAAATATAAAACTCCCCTTCTATGTTTGGCCAGGAGTCTGCTCTTCACTGTATTTCCTTAAAAAAACTGTAAACATACAGAAAATTCACCTGTTTCAAGGGGTCTGAAGAAACCTTGCAAGACATATCTGTCAGGAAACTGCACTCTTAGAACAACCTAGTTAATCAAACAAAACAAGTAAAATTAAGTTAGAATTGTTTATTTGCAAGTTACATGAAAAGAATATTTGAATAACTCTGGAATACTTCTTTATAATACTGATATACTTCCTTATGTTGCTTAAATAGAAGTATATAGCAAATGGCTATTAAAAAAATTACTACTCTATTGTCACCTTTGACACACAAGAAGCTAAAATAGTTCAGTTCCAACAATCTGTTCAAATAAATTAATCATAACTTTCAAATAGGAAGGAGCTCAATTAATTCCCTTGGTCTGATTGTTCTGAACCACAATGGCAAAGAAGCAGCTCAAAGTTGCACAATACTTCGTCACAAACAAAAAATAAGTTGAAGCCAGAGTAACATCTGTACATATTTTTGACACAAAATATTCTGCTCTAAATTGCGCCTTTCAAGCCATCAAATGTGGCTGCAGAATATTATTGCATGAGAAAGAAAAAGCAAATGAAAGCTTAAACTCTTTAGTGTAGATGAAAACAAAGAAATTAGTAAACATTTGTGCCTGCCGATTTTTACGTTTGGATTGAGTTTTGGGAAAATATTTGAGAAGCATCAGAAAATATTGCAAGGGTTAAATCAATACTGCAGATGAGTTGCTCAGATATTTAAGATAAACCAGAGACTTCTCTCTCCCCTCTGTACGTTGATGACTTAAATTATGCACGCATATATACATATGCATACTTAATCATACAAAAACAATTCTTTTTGCAACATTTATTTCAAATGTCCCTGCAAAGTGTTTTAAATTAAAATTACAATATCCAATTTTATTTTGTTAGCTTGCGTTGACATCACTTTTTAAGTCTCTTTCAACTTCATTTTAAAATCTTTGCCTGAAATGAATTTGTTAAACAAGAGTGTTTTACAACACACATTTTTCCCTTAAAATCACAGACGATTGATGAATAAGATTTGTATCTGCTTTAAAATGCAATAGTCAACAGAGAACTTCAAGCAACTGAACAAAGGTTCTAGTACAGCTACAAGATACTGCAATCGATATCATCATTTCTAAAGAATTTCATGGCAAAGTTTCCACATCATGTCAAGCAGATTAGACCTAAATGATCCACTTTTATTCTTATAAACAACAGTTCAATTTTTAATCAGATATTTGGTGTAGCATCTTCTTAAATTTCAATATCTTATGTAGCCAAAGTATACACAATTTGGCAAAATGCAAGTAATTATTTTGATCACTAATATCATAATTCAGCTCTAGCAAGAACACAATTTAAATTCAAGATAGTGATCTTCTTTCAATAAAAATGTCAGCTATGTCTAAGAGAGGTGGTCAATGTAAGAGAAATAACAAACCCTTATGAGTGCTTGAAAGTGATGAGACAGAGGAGAATGGGACTACTCAGAGTTGAAGGAATTTATTTGGGTTTGGAAATGAAGAAATGCCTTATACATTTTGCTTCCTTCCTTTAAATTGAGGAGAGAAGAAAATGTGATGGGGGCGGCCTAAAGCAAGGTGAAATAGACATTACAACAATAAATTTTTAACTACATATTACATTGGGAAAGGAAATTAGACTGATACTTGAAATATTATCAGGCCGAGAAGGTACGCATCCCAGAAAGCTCAGGCAAGTGCATTAGTGGAATGATATGAAACTAGAGAAATTATGAAAATCATGATGCCTTAACTATGCCATAATTACATGCTTAAATTGAAGTTTTTTCTTTATAGGGTCTCAAGAATTCCAAAGCAGGGCTTTAAAAACAACACTGGAATGGAGAAAGGTGTAGAACATTGTTTCTACTGGTTGACAAACTACATACATACGCATAATGGCTAGAAGATTGAAAAGGGAGAAATAATGTTTCACATGGGAGGGTTGTTAGAATACTAATAACTTTAACACAAACAATATTCTACCAAATCTCTCAATGTAAAAATTTAACTCAATTCATGAAAGTTAATCAATGATGCATGATTTTACTGCTTTTCAGGAAATGGGACTTCGACTAACCTTAGGATAGCGCTCTGTCTTTTCTTTCATGTAAATTTCTCTCATCGATTTTGTCATCAACGGAGCCTCTTCAAGACGTCGCCTGAAAGAAAGTGTTTATTAAAATTTAGCAAATTTTCTTTCCTCGCATCCTAATCCTGATAGACCATAAGACAGTAAGTCACAGGAGCAGAAATCAGGCCATTCAGCCTATCAAGTCTGCTCCACCATTCAATCGTGGCTGATGTTTCTCAACCCCATTCACCTGCTTTGCCTCATAATTCTTGATCTCCTTCCTAATCAAGGACATATCTCTGTCTTAAAAACACTCAATGACCTGACCTCCACAGCCTTCTGCAGCAATACATTCATGCTTACCTCAGATCTAAAGGGCGGTCCCTTCATGCTGAGACTGTGGCCTTGGCTCCCAGTTTGGTGCGCTGACCTCTACACTGCTGAAGCCAGACGTCAACTCATGGACATCTCCTCCTACTGCCACCTCGACTATGACTTCACCTCCCAGACCATTCACAATCTCATCACCTCAGGGGATCTCCCAAACACAGCCTCCAACCTCAGTCCCGGAACTCCACACCACCCCATTCTATCTCTTACCCAAAATTCACAAACCTGACTGCCCCGGTCAACCTATCGTTTCCACCTGCTCCTGCCTCACCGAACTTATCTCCTCATATCTTGATACTGTCTTGTCCCCCTTGGTCCAGAAACTCCCCACATAGATTTGTGACACCACTCACATCCTCCACCTCCATGAATTTTGTTTCCCCTGCCCCCAACACCTCCTCTTCACCATGGACATCCAGCCCCTGTACATGTCCATCCGCCATTGAAAAGAGGTACAGTTAGTAAGTTTGCAGATGACCCCAAAATTGGAGGTGTAGTGGGCAGCGAAGAGGGTTACCTCAGATTACAACAGGATCTGGACCAGATGGGCCAATGGGCTGAGAAGTGGCAGATGGAGTTTAATTCAGATAAATGCGAAGTCCTGCATTTTGGGAAAGCAAATCTTAGCAGGACTTATACACTTAACGGTAAGGTCCTAGGGAGTGTTGCTGAACAAAGAGACCTTGGAGTGCAGGTTCATAGCTCCTTGAAAGTGGAGTCGCAGGTAGATAGGATAGTGAAGAAGGCATTTGGAATGCTTTCCTTTATTGGTCAGAGTATTGAGTACAGGAGTTGGGAGATCATGTTGCAGCTGTACAGGACATTGGTTAGGCCACCTTTGGAATACTGCGTGCAATTCTGGTCTCCTTCCTGTCGGAAAGATGTTGTGAAACTTGAAAGGGTTCAGAAACGATTTACAAGGATGTTGCCAGGGTTGGAGGATCTGAGCTACAGGGAGAGGCTGAACAGGCTGGGGCTGTTTTCCGTGGAGTGTCGGAGGCTGAGGGTTGACCTTTTTTAGAGGTTTACAAAATTATGAGGGGCATGGATAGGATAAATAGACAAAGTCTTTTCCCTGGGGTCGGGCAGTTCAGAACTAGAGGGCATAGGTTTAGGGTGAGAGGGGAAAGATATAAAAGAGACCTAAGGGGCAACTTTTTCACGCAGAGGGTAGTACGTGTATGGAATGACCTGCCAGAGGATGTGGTGGAAGCTGGTACAATTGCAACATTTAAGAGGCATTTTGATGGGTATATGAATAGGAAGGATTTGGAGGGACATGGGCCGGGTGCTGGCAGGTGGGACTAGATTGGGTTGGGATATCTGTTCGGCATGGACGGGTTGGACCGAAGGGTCTGTTTCCATGCTATACATCTCTATAACTCTAAGACATCCAAGCCCTCCATTTCTTTCTCTCCTGCCGACCCAATTAGTACCCCTCCACCAACACACTCCTTCGAGTGGCTGAACTGGTCCTCACCCTCAACAACTTCTCCTTTAAATCATCCCACATTCTTCAGACCAAAGGGGTAGCCATGGGCACCTGCATGAGCCCCAGGTATGCCTGCCTTTTCGTCGGATACATGGAACAGTCCATCTACCATAGTTACACTGGCACCATTCCCCACCTCTTCCTCCACTATATTGATGACTGTATCGGTGCCACCTCGTGCTCCCACGAGGAGGCTGAACAGTTCATCAACTTCACGAACACCTTCCACCCTGACCTCAGGTTCACCTGAACCATCTACGACATCTCCCTCCCTTTCCTAGACCCCTCAGTCTCCATACCCACCAACTCCCACAACTAGACTACAAACCTCCCCCACACCCTCCTCAACCCCCCTTCTATAAAAATGTTATCCCTTACCCCCAATTACTCCACAGTATCTGCTTCCAGGAGGAAAAATTCCACTCCAGAACATCCCAGGTTGCCTCCTACTTCAAGGACTGCAATTTCCCCTCTCATATTGTTAACAACGCCCTCCAGCACATATCCTTCACTTCTCACACCTCTCTCCTTGAACCTCACCCCTTTAACCACAACAAGGATAGAAATCCTTGGTCCTCACCTTCCACCCCACCAACCTCCAGATACAGCACATCCTCTGCCATTTCTACCACCTAAGTCAGATCCCATCAGCAGAGATATATTTCTTTCCCCACCCCTATCTGAATTCTGCAGAGACCATTCCCTTGTTAGGTCCACGCTCCCCACCAACCCACCTTCCACCTCCAGCACCTTCCCTTGCCATCACTAGAGGTGCATCCACACCTGGCCCCACACCTCCATTCAAGGCCCCAAAGGATCTTTCTATATCTGGCAGAGATCTTCCTGCACATCCAAATACCTCATCCAATGTGTCCGTTGATCTCGATGTGGCTTTCTCTACATTGGGGAGACAGGATGGCAACTCGCAGAATGTTTCAGAAAACATCCCTGAGACACATGCACCAAACAATCCCATCGCCCTGTGGCCAAACACTACAATGCCCCCTACCACTCTGTCAAGGGCATGCAAATCCTGGGCCTCCTCCACTGTGAAATCCTAGCCACCCAATCCCTGGAGGAAGAACGCTTCATCTTCTGCCTTGGGACCCTCCAACCACACGGCATCAACGTACATTTGGATCAGTGGTGCTGGAAGAGCACAGCAGTTCAGGCAGCATCCAACGAGCAGCGAAATCGACGTTTCGGGCAAAAGCCCTTCATCAGGAATAAAGGCAGAGGTTGAAGAGCTTCAGGGCAGAGGAAATGATCTGGGAGTTGCAGTGGGAGAGGGACTCCCTGAGATTCTTGTAGAGAGAGGAGGAAAACTTCTTCAAGGCAGGCTAAAATAGACTAACCAAGGAACTGATGGAGCTTTTGTTTTTACCAGAATATTTAGTTTTCCGAATCTTTGTAATATTAGAAAACTGAATGTTAAGACTAAATAAAATAAATCAGGTAACAACTTTTGTTCATCAATTGATTAAATTGCTCATACTAAAAAATCACGTACAAATCCAATAAGCATTCTAATAAAAAGTTAGCATGTACCACACATAATTACTATCTTCTGGTGCTACTATGCAATAAATATCCAGGAGAATTACAGTATGTAAATCATAAAGCTGCATTTCCTCTAAAATATGGTTAAAGACAAAAAAAACTGCTGATGCTGGAATCCAAAGTAGACAGGCAGGAGGGAGGAAGAACACAGCAAGCCAGGCAGCATCAGGAGGTAGAGAAGTCTACGTTTCTGGTGTAACCCTTCTTCCTGCCTGAGGGTGGGTGTAGGGGAAGCTGGAGCTTCCGCTACACCCACCACCCAGTGCTGAAAGGTTACAGCCAAAACGTCAACTTTCCTCTAAATTATGGCTTCCTTCCTATTTATTCTGCTCATATTGCACATTAACAGAGAATGGAGATCCCCTAATGTATAATAAGTGCAAAGTGATACTTGTAACTTCATTAGCCTGGCTGGGACAGTGTCTAATCTTGGGGAAAACATGCAATGTTAACACTAAATAGTGGAATGAGACTTGAGGCCAGCCTGGACATTGTTTATATTATCCACAAGTTGCTGTCACAGATTCCAAACAAAATATCCTCTCTAGACAAGCCTAATACTTTTCACTGGCACACACAGGTGATTGCTTTCAACGGTTTGTAGTAGTAAATGAACAATCCCACTGTTCTGTCTCCAGTGAGGAAAGTACCTGACAAAAACTAGTGGAGTCAAAGCCAGAAGTTGATACTGTTAAGTTCCATAGAGTTGTACACTCAATAACTACGAATTAGATCAAGAGATACTTGTACAATTGCTTGCCTTTAATAATACTGTGATAATGTACAGCAAAAGCATTACCTTTCACTTTTCAGTTGAGCAAAACGTTTTCTAACATCATCTATGGTAACTTCAAAGAATTCATCAGGAAGTTCCTCAAAACCACTTGATTCTTGAACAGGATTCTTTCCATCCAAATGGTAAACAAGTGGCTCTCTGTCAACGGGCTTGAATAGAAAACAATCAAATTGTATTCACATGAACAGTTTTATGCCACCAAATTCTTAGCAATAATGATACTGGGAGAAACATAGCTTGCCTCAACTCCCTTGGGGTAAACACAGGGAGAACACTTTGAAAAGTTTATTCTAAGTGAATAAAAATATCCACAATGATTAAGCTGACTGTGTTGTCATCAGAGTCAAATAATTTGCCAAATATCTTCCATCAACCCAAATTTTTCTGCTCAAACTGGTCATCTTATGCACATGGTATCCTATACTAAGTACATTTCAAGGGTTCATATGCTCAAAGAAATTGGCTGTATACACAAAAAATAAACTATGATGGTACACTGACCACCAACATTCTCTTCCCAGGTTTTTACTTGAACAAATGTCACAAACTCAGCTGCCATCCTTAGTTAAGTAGCAATTTTATGTTGAAGAGCCCAACTCCAGAGTACACAAGCTCGGTTGATGCTTTAATGCAGTAGTGTGTGTGTGTGTGTGTGTGTGTGTGTTGGAAGTACTGTCAATCCAACCTGACACTGAACTGATATCCTGTTTGCCCTTGGATGGAATCCAGAGATCCTATAGCACTATTGTGAGGAGGAACAGGGGAATTCTTTCAGTGTCCAGTCCATTAGCTACCCCCCCAATCATCAATAAAAGCAGACCATCTGGTCATCATTATGTTGCTGTTTATTCAAACTTGCACAGTGAAAGTTGCCCATTGTGTTTCCTACATTGCAACATGGCAAAGACAATTCAGGTAGTTTTAGATTAATCTGTGTTTGAATGAAGTATAGAAGTCATCCACAGCAATCAGATTGACTCTTTTAGAATTTTAGTCAATCACTTCAGCAATAACTTAGAGATTGTTCAAAGATCAGAATAGGCCTAAATGACAGGATCAGTTTTCATTGGAAATTTGTTACCCCCTTTTCATCCTTAAGTGAATTTCCTCCCAAACCTGAAATCTTGTCGTATATTCCTGTTTGTTCCTCTAACAGGTCACTGAGGTTTACACTGCTTCATCAGTTCTTCACACTTTTATTCTGCCTCCCTCTCTCTCGATCTTTAGCTTCACATATTCAGAGAATGGCTCAGAAATATCATGTATCTTTTGTGTTGTGCTGATATAATTTCTGGCATATGATCGTTTTCCAATCTCAATTTCAGCATTTTATTCGCCATCAATTTATTTTCCTGACAACGTGATACTGTTTTTCCTCATCCACCTTTCAGTTGGATTTCACAACCTGCATTCTGAAGTGGCCTTGCAAGCTCTTGTATTATTGTTATTCAGTTCTAAGGAAGTGCGCATGATTGAAATGCTATGCGCCTGCTTCATCCACAGATGCCTCACCTATGTGCTACTTTACTTTTGTTTCAGAATTCAATAACTGCATTATTTTACTCTTTTTCTTACTCTCCAAGTTACCCCATTTATATCCCTTGTTTAAAAAAAAGGATTCTTCAGGCAGAAAATTTAATTGGAACAAGATTTTCATTGCATTTACCACAACAAAGAGAAAAAAATGACAGAATATTTAGAAATAAATGTAATCTGATGAATTTGTCAACATTTGACTGTTTTGGGTTTGTGGTATTCTGGTTAAGCACTGGTAGTTTACCCGAATTGCATTTTGTATAATTAACAACTGGATTCTGAAAAAAGCGGGCTCCCCTGGGAACAAACATGCTGGCTTGCCTGCAGTTATCAATCATTTAAACTAACAAAACAAACCTTTGCGGGAACTTACAGAATGGAATGCTGAAAACAATATATCAAAATATCTGTCAATCCTTGTAATAAAACAAATATGGAGAAAATAAGCATGAAAAACAACATTTAGACAGATATTTAACTACCAAGGGAATCAAAGGCTATTGAGAGTAGGCAAGAAAGTAGAGTGATGGCCACTAACAGATCAGCCATGATCTTATAAAATGGCAGAACATGAAACCTTTAGATATACCCAGGGGAGGTAATGGCCAAGTATTTTTTTTTTGCTGGACATTTAATCCAGAGACCCAGGTTCAAATCCTGTCATGGCAAATGGCGGAATTTGAATCCAATGAAAATTTGGAATTAAGAGTCCAGTGACGACTATAACTCCATTGTCAACTGTTGGGGAAAAAAACCCAACTGGCTCACTAATGTCTTTTGAGGAAGGAAACTACCATCCTTACCTGGTCTGGCCTACATGTGATTCCAGGCCCACAGCAACTTAGTTGACTCTTAATTGCCCTCTGAGCAATTAGGGATTGCCAATAAATGCTGGTCTAGCCAGCAACACCCTCATCCCAATAATGGGTTAAAAAAAAGGAACGCCAACAATTTATATGAATTCATTTATTGCACTGAATTCCTGTTGAAACAGAAACTCCAAACAACAAGAATTCTATCTTTATCAAAGGGCCCAAGGGGCCAAATGGCAGACTCCTGCCCCAAATTCTTAAGTTGTGTGTATACCCATATATTACTGAGCAGAAAGGACCCACATTCATAATACTCTGTTCTTAGAAAGCTACTATAGTAGACAATTATCCTGTAACACTACCATTCTTTTTGTAGAAAGCATTGTTCCATATAGTAGTGCATCCAAACATTCAAAAATAAAATAACATTCAGGGAGGCAAACGTTGTTGGCAATACCAGTATTTATTTCACAACTGAATGGTCCTTGAAAAAGTAGTAACAAATCACCTCGTCAAATACAACTGAGAAACTTACAAAGCCATTTCAAAGGGCAATCAAAAGGGCATACTCTGGGTTTGGATTGACAAGCATAGGTCAAGTCTACGTAAGAATGGCATAATTAACTCAGATCCCTACAAAAGAGATGATAAATACCATGCAACCATACATCCAATACTGGCACCAAAGTAAATGGACAAATAGGATGTATGATGTTTTGAACGATAGAAGTGTTATAAATAAAGATGTTTAAAGAATTCAAAATAGAAAATTTATATCTAGTTTTCATTAGTCCTGATAAAGATGGCATTCTTGTTTTTTGGAGTTGCTATTCAGAGCAATAAATGAATTCAGTGCAATAAATGAATTTACAGAAGCTGTTGGGGAGTTCCCACATATCTAAAGGTTTCATAGTAAGGCTTACGTACTTATGAAATCAATTGTCAAAGAGGCACAGTAAAGCCTGGATTGATGAAATTGTCTTATTATGCAAGACCACAAACAATTCAACTGAACGATGATTCCAATTCATTGTGTGAGATGTGACCATTCAATAAAGTAACTATAAGGTCAAAAGAACAGCTTTCATGGATATTCTTAAATATCATAAAGCTGATGGTGGGTAAATATATTTTATTCTTAGCTTTAAAGCATGCATATTAATTCATATAAGCATACTCTAGTCCTGCTATATTAGTATGCATAAGTGCAGATCAATCCAACCAATAATCAATTACTTTTATCCATCCACTAAAGTGTTTTAAATGACCATAATTTTATGAAACAATGAACAAAAGCTATTCAATATAAAACTGTATAGTATGCCTGATTACACTTTGATTTGTCAAGCCTTTCTAAAAACATACTTTTCAAAGTTGATTGGTAGGATGTTTTTGTGGTGTTACATCATCTGTAAGTCAATGGCAACAAATATACCTCCAATGCTCCTTTTGGCGATATCAATAATGCAGAATCCTGGACCACAGAACAGTTATGTGGTGCTAAGTGGACATTTTCAGCTCTGAATCCAAGGATTTTAAATGATTCAGAGATCATATCCTCTGACAGCACCTTCCAAATCCACGACCTCTACCACCTTGAAGGACCAGGGCAGCAGACGCATGGGAACTGCAATATATGCAAGCACCCCTTCAAAACACACATCATCCTTAATTGGTACTATATCACTGCTCCTTCACTGTCATTAAGTCAAAATCCTGAAGCTCCATTCCTAATAACACTGCAGGCTTCCCTACATCCCAAGGACTTTTTTGCAGGGTTTGTAGCTCAAGTTGAGGTTTAGGGTGTGGGTTTGCTCGCTGAGCTGTAGGTTTGATATCCAGATATTTCATTACCTGGCTAGGTAACATCATCAGTGGCAACCTCCAAGTGAAACGAAGCTGTTGTCTCCTGCTTTCTATTTATATGTTTGTCTTGGATGGGGTTCCTGGGGTTTGTGGTGATGTCATTTCCTGTTCGTTTTCTGAGGGGTTGATAGATGGCATCTGGATCTATGTGCTTGTTTATGGCGTTGTGGTTGGAGTGCCATGCCTCTAGGAATTCTCTGGCATGTCTTTGCTTCGCCTGTCCCAGGATAGATGTGTTGTCCCAGTCGAAATGGTGGTTTTTTTTCATCTGTGTGTAGGGCTACGAGGGAGAGAGGGTCGTGTCTTTTTGTGACTAGCTGGTGTTCATGTATCCTGGTGGCTAACTTTCGTCCTGTTTGTCCTACATAGTGTTTGTGGCAGTCCTTGCATGGAATTTTGTTGATGATGTTGGTTTTGTCCATGGGTTGTACTGGGTCTTTTAAGTTTGTTAGTTTTTGTTTGAGAGTGTTGGTGGGTTTGTGTGCTACTAGGATTCCGAGGGGTCTTAGTAGTCTGGCTGTCATTTCTGAAACTTCTTTGATGAATGGTAAGGTGGTTAGGGTATCTGGCTGTGTCTGGTCTGCATGTCGTGCTTTGTTCTTGAGGAATCTGCACACTGTATTTTTTCAGTATCCGTTCTTCTTGAATACATTCTATCGGTGGTCCTCCTCTGTTTTCCAAAGTTTGTCTGTGCTGCAGTGTGTGGTGGCTCGTTGGAAAAAGACAGGACCTTCTCTCCCTCGAAGTCCTACACACAGATGAAAAAAACCCCACCATTTCGACTGGGACAACACATCTATCCTGGGACAAGCTAAGCAAAGACATGCCAGAGAATTCCTAGAGGCCTGGCACTCCAACCACAATGTCATAAACAAACACACAGATCTAGATGCCATCCATCAACCCCTCAGAAAACGAACAGGAAATGACATCACCACAAACCCCAGGAACCCCATCCAAGACAAACATATAAATAGAAAGCAGAAGACAACAGCTTCGTTTCACTTGGAGGTCGCCACTGATGATGTTACCTAGCCAGGTAATGAAACGTCTGGATATCAAACCTACAGCTCAGCGAGCAAACCTACACCCTAAACCTCAAGGACTGTAGCAGTTCACCATCATCTGCTTGTGGACAATTATGAATGAGAAATAAATGCTATTCGAGCTGGTGACAGTCACGTCTCCAGAACAAATAAAAATAATGGTCAGAAGCAAGCATCCACTACCACTCCCACCTCCTGAACTCATTTGAAGCATAATATCAAACTGAAATGTATCAGAGCTGGGCACATCCCTACCAAAGCTTAAGCAAACAAAACTCAACTAGTTTGGATCTCCCAGGAGAAAGTGAGGACTGCAGACACTGGAGATCAGAGTGAAAAAGTGTGGTGCTGGAAAAGCACAGCCAGGCAGGCAGCATCCGCGGAGCAGGAGAGTTGACGTTTCTTCATCAGGAATTCCTGACGAGCTATGCTCGAAATGTCAACTCTCCTGCTCCTCAGACGCTGCCTTACTGGCTATGCTTTTTCAGCACCTCACTTTTTGACTCAGTTTGGAACTCCCCCAGAGTATTCCCACACTTGGTACTGATAACTGCCAAATGGATTACCATTTCACTTAATACTTGTGATCAGTGAAGATGGAATGAAAGGTGTTCAAGAGTGATTGAGCAGTATGTACCTTCAAATATTCTTTACTGCTGGATGATTCTAGAGGCTCCAGCTTCAGAGGTTGAGTAGCATCTGAGCTCTACAAAAAAAAAGTTTACAGAATAATTTTCAAATAACGGACATTACCTTGACTGTAATTAGAAATTCAATTTGGAAAGACAAACGAGCTTGGGTGGTGCAACCTCTGGAGAAATGTCACACAGCAGATTATAGTTCAGTTGGTTAAAATCATCTTAATTACAGCCTTGTTTAAAAAAAAGAGTAAGGTGTGTCTCCTTACAGCAACTCACCAAAGAAATCTAAGTCGCAAACATTTTTGTACCTCAGAACAAACCAATGGCATCCCTCACAGAATATTTGGAAAACCACCATACAGTGTATATACAATTCTTTTTATAGACAAATGATTACTAGTGCTACTGCAACCACAAGTGTATTAACTCTTCTATTTATAACAATACCTTCAGTGAATCTTTGACTGTAAAACAAAAATGCTCGGTGTCAAACACTATTAACATAACATACTCAATGTTATGGATGTACTATTCACACAGAATCAAAACAGATGATGCAAGGGACTGACTTAATTGCAGCTAATGTTTCCTGAAATACGGGTAACATGAATTTAGAGAAATATCCTGAGTTGCAATTTCAGCATGGTCAACTCTTAAACCCCACAAGATCAGATTCTTCCTTTCTTAGCGAAAAGCCGAACCCCAATGAAATTCCATAAAGAAATTGTATTGTTTGAATGTGATTATAAGGAATCTTCTAGCGAGTAATACTGTAGATTACAACAGCATATGCAGAAACTTCGGGGGCACTTCTCTATTAAACAAAGATCCAACTGTTTTAATTTTCAAGTATTAAATTTATATCAGAGCAATTTGACATTTTAAAAGATGATTTGATATAAGGCAATGTACACATGAACTTGAGCTCACAAACTTTTGACCTTACCTTAAAAATAAGGTTTTACAATGGTGTTACAACTTGCTTATCAAAGGCAAGGTGAAAATTAAGTCATTTACATCAATTTCAGTGATCTAATCAGCTCCATTACCCTCCTGTGTTTTGTATCTGTAGCCCTGCAAGTTTACTTCCTTCAACTGCCTCTTGAAATCAATGACTGCCTTGGTTTCATCATGGACCATGTGTTCCAATGTCAATAAATCAATTAAGAAACAAAGAACAGTTGAAAGCAACAAAAAGTGAGATATAAGAAAGTTCACCATAATTCTACTAATTAAATTATTTTACATTTTTCAAATTTATATGCTTAGAAGCAACAAGTCAATTGTACAACTGAAGTTATATTGCCATCATGCTACTTACCCATAGAAGTGCTGTACCTCAATTTGATAGTTGCAATATTTTTTTCATGGGGAGTAAGGATTGCAATTAAGAATCTACAAATACTCTTACCATCAAAACAGAACCATCTAGACAGACTTTAAGAAAATGTTTGCTGTCATGGTTGCAATATCCTTCATCTTATTGAGGTGCACATTTGTGTAAGCCTTGAGGTCACAAATTTTACTATCAATTCCATTAAATTTTTATTACTGATTGCAGATTTTGCCATTTAAGGCCAACAAAAAAAAAACTTACCTCTAAGCCCTGTAGACTGTAATCACTCCCTTAAAGAAAATCCCTAAATTCCATCTAGGTGGTGAGTTTTTGGAGGTTTGTTTTTAAAGCATTTTGGAAAAACTTTGATTTCTTCTTGTCTTAACCTGTCAATATTCCTCTACAGACTCTTGGTGTCACCTACATTACTTGGCTTTACTGTGTATTTTGGTTTGTCCAAAAGCATGGCAGTAATACATTCACTTTCCTCAACCAAGACATTAATATATGTTGTAAATAACTGTGGCCCCAAAACTGATCCCTGTGGCACTCCACTAGTTACAATTTTCCATCCTGAAATGGCCACTTTATCCCAATTTTCCATCTTCTGTTAGTTAGCCAATCTTCAATCCATGTTAATATAACCGCCAACACATTGGGTTCATATCTTAATTAACCTAATGTTGTACCTTATCGAAGCCTTTTGGAAATCCAAATATATTACATCTCCTGGTTCCCTTTATGCATCCTTCTCATTACCTCCCTAAAGAATGTTAATAAATTTGTCAAGCATGATTTCCCATTCATGAAGCCATGCTGACTCTGCTTCTAAATTCTTTGCTCTTATACCTTTCATAACAGACTCCATATTTTCCATTGATTTAATTGCATCTAGGTCTTTGTGCATAGAGGGAGCGCAATTGAGGTTCACCAGACTTCTCATTGAAATGTTGGAATTGCCCTGAGGAGATTGGGTCTGTCTTCTCTAGAGTTTAGAAAAGGTGATCTCATTGCAACTTTAATAATTCCTAAAGGTATTTCCCAGTAGGATGGATGAAGAAAGGATGGCTCAAAGACATTCAAAATAAGTTTTCAAATATTTCGGACTGAAATTAATCATTCATAGGGAAAACCTCCAGTGGAAAGTGAAACTTTACCCCTCCTGCATCTCAAATTTTGATTCTTAAAAAACAATTTCATTTCTCTGGGCATTTTTTCTTCATCTCAATATGCAAAGTGTTGAAATAATTTAACCCCTCTATCAGTGGAACTCTGATGAAGCTGGGAGTGGTGACCTCTACTCCTCACACTGCTGGCATATCTAGAATCATAATGGCATCGCTTAATTTAAAAATCCACATCACTAACATGATTGCCTCTCTGGTTGTAGGAAGCAGTTTTCGCAATGAAGTCATTTTGAAGGTAGCTTTTCTTTTGGCTACAGCCCTCTTAAGAAGGGGCCATAAAAAAAACACAATCAGCAATTAAGGATATTTATCTCTTCAACAGTGTTACATAAATTCAAATTATTTAATCGGTGTCCTATTGAGGATAACAAAATTTTACTGCATCATTGGTCAGCCTGGTACACTCGGTTCAACCTGACATCCAGGCTGATCAGCTGTGATAAAGTCAGGAAGGAGTAAGTTCCTGCTGTGGGAGCTCTCTCCCCATAATTCTAGACCTTTCTACGTCAAAGGGTCAGGTCACCTTGCCCAGGTAAGTTCCCAGTTTTATGTTCTTTCTATTTTGGTTGTTCAACTGGAATGTTTAAGGATACAAGCTTTCCATTGGGGTTATAAAATAAAAAAAAATTCTTCACTTATTTGGCAGGTGAAATCTACAACGAGCAAAATTCCATTTTTAGACATTAGGAAACGGTTCAAAATCCCCTTAAAAGCTAAAGATTAGATATTGAGCAGTTGCTTTGATATAAACTCTGAATTTGTCCTGGTAGACTAGAAACAGCTACTGAAAAACTGAAATCACTTATGTAGATAAAATGTGTTGAAACATTATTAAGAATTTCAGGGCACCAAGACAAAATTACTTACAATGTGAAGGCATAAGCTATAAAATAAAAAGGACAGTAACAAGATAGCTACAAATTTGGATTACTAATAGAAAACGGAAAGGAATAGTTAATGGATATTTTCAGGCTGGAGAAAAGTTCGTAGAAGAGTTCCCTCAGGATTAGTATTGGGACCCTTCCTTATCTTGATATATATACATTAATGATCTAAATCATATCATGCATAGGACAATTTCAATTTTTGCAGATGGCACAAAACTTGGAAGAACTGTAAATGGTGAGGATGATAGATTGATCTCCAAAACAAAGTTGCAGGAATGGGCAAACTGGTAGAAGATGAAGTTCAATAGATAAGCTGTGAGGTGATATATTTGGTAGGAAAAGCACTGAAAGATAATATAAAGTGGAAGGTACAATTTTAAAGAAGGTGTAAAAACTGGTACAATCCATGTGGTGAAGGAACTCCAACAGCGATCACAGCAGCATGCTCCAATTGAGATGCTTGCTCAATTATTTCAGAGAGAAACAAAAAAACTCCACATACTGGAATTCAAGGTAGGCAAGCAGGGAAGAACACAACAAGCCAGGCAGCATCAGGAGGTCGAGAAGTCGACATTTCGGGTGTAACCCTTCTTTAGGGCTGGAGGTGGGAGTAAGGGGAGTTGCAGATAAAGGGGGGCATGGAGGAGGGTTTTGGGTGGGGAGAGGGGCAGGGTGGTGAGGTAGTGATAGATGAACACAGGTAGAGGGTACGGCCTGGTTGATCGATGGGAGGAATGAATCCAGTTGGTAGCTGGAAGGAAGGGTTGGTCTGAGGAATAGAAGGGGGAGAAGCTGGAAAGAGAGCCAGAAGATGTGAAGGGAGGTTACTTGAAATTGGAGAACTCAATGTTGAGTCCTCCAGGCTGAAGGCTGCTCAGGTGGAAGATGACGTGTTGTTCCTCCAATTTACGATCTGATCCTCTGTCGAAATGGAGGAAGCCAAGGATGGTCATGTTGGAGAGGGAATGGGAAGGGGAATTGAAACTGGCGGTGACTGGGAGGTCCTTGAGGGCCTGGCTGAGATGCTTGATGAAATGTGCCCTCAGTTTATGTTTGGTCTCCCCAATGTAGTGAAGACCACATTGGGAGCACCGGATACAGTAAACTAGGTTGGAGGGGAGGCAGGTGAACTTCTGTCTCACCTGGAAGGACTGGGTGGGGCTCTGGAGGGAGGTGAGGGGTGGTGGTGTTAATTAGTAACCACACTGCTGTGGTCCGTAATCAAGTATGTCAAAATTGTATCTATCTCCCAAGAGGATGGTCTGAAGGCTCTACACTTCTTCCTGAAAAAGAGGACTGAATAGTCTCAGCCACCCTTTCCTTTGCCTGGCTGAGCTCATTCTCACATTGAACAAATTTTTTCCTTTAAATTGTCTCACTTTCTCCAAGTTAACAGTATAGCTTTAGGTACATGTGTGGGTCCCAGTTAAGCCTATCTTTTTACGATGTGGAACATTCTTTGTTCCAGACTTATTCAAGGCCACACCCACAACATCACCATGTTGTTGGTGCTGGTGATTTACTTAATTAACTGAATTTAAATTATGCCAGCTCCCACAGTGAATTTGAATTCCCATCTCTGGTCATTAGTATGGCTTCTAGATTAATGGGCAAAAGTGAGGACTACAGATGCTGGAAACCTCCGTAACTACCCTGGTCAGGTCCATGCTCCCTAACAACCCACCGTCCCGTCCTGGCACCCTCCCCTGCCACTGCAGGAATTGCAAAACCTACGCCTACACCTTCTCTCTCACCTCTATCAAAGTTTCACCTGCCCATCCACCAATGTCATTTATTGTATCAGTTGCTCCCGATACGGTCTCCTCTACACTGGGGAGACTGGATCCTCCTCGCAGTGCGCTTCAGGGAACATCTCCAGGACCCTCACACCAATCAACCCCACTGCCCCGTGGCCCAACATTTCAACTTCCCCTCCCACTCTGCCAAGGACACGCAGGTCCTGGGCCATCTCCACCACCGGTCCCAAACCACCCGACGCCTGGAGGAAGAATGCCTCATCTTCCGCCTCGGAACACTTCAACCCCAGGGCATCAATGTGCACTTCACCAGTTTCCTTATTTCCTCTTTCCCCACCTTACCCCAGTTCCAACCTTCCAGCTCAGTTCCATCCCTACCCCCATTCACCTATTGTACTCTTTGCTACCTTCCCCCACCCTCCTCTCTAACCTATCACCTCCATCCCCACTCACCTATTGTACTCTTTGCTACCTTCTCCCCAGCCCCACCCTCCCATTTATCTCTCCACTCTGGAGGCTTTCTGCCTCTATTCCTGATGAAGGGCTTTTGCCTGAAACGTCAATTTTCCTGCTCCTCGGGAGCTGCTTGACTTGCTGTGCTTTTCCAGCACCACTTTGATCTAATCTCTACCCTACTGTTTGAGTAAGGTAACCACTATACCACCAATCCCAATATGCACCTACATGATGTCATTAATCTATGAAATGTAGCTACAGCTGCATGAAATCACATTCGACTATCTGCTTAAAATTACGCTAACTTGCGTAATTTAACAGGTTCAGCATTTATATCGTGCTAGATCAGAGTCACCTGAGTCACAAAGTAATCCGACACTGTTGATAGATCTTATTTTACAACGGACTTCTAATTTATTTGATATCTGACCTTTTAATCCACTTCAACATGATGACTGCCATGAATGTTGTATAGTAAATCACATGCATTATACATTATTAACTGATTCACTGATCTCAAGGTATGCAATATTGACACAGTATGGCTGTTTATAGTTTGAACATAAGGGTTCAAAGCATAATGCACTAATAAGTGAGAGGTGATGCACTTGGGCAGGACAAACAAAGCAAGGGAATACAAATGAATGGTAAGACCCTGGTAAGCACACAATGTCAGAGGGACCTTGCTGCATATGTTCATCGCTTATGTTCACCATAACATTTTATTAGTATTTAGATGTTCACTTGGCATGCCAAGGCATACATGTGCTGGACAATGGGATCAGAATAGTCAGGTGCTTGATTTTGATCAGCGCAAAGTCGATAGGTCTTTTACTGTGCTTTAAACCTCTATGACTCCGTAACACAAATTGAATAATTTTCCATGTTAAATATTAAATGCTTACTTCTAAAAAATGTTTTTAAAATGGATGGAGCTATATGCATATATTCAAGTATCAGCTTGTCACTGGTTTATCTTTTAAAGAAAAATTCCAGCTCTGATACTAATGGCCAGATTATTAGATTATATGACAGGAATCCCCTTTTTAACATAAGGAATGTTGAAGACAGGAAGTTTTAAACATGGAGAATGTTAAACTAAAAAGATGAATGCTTTAAACTGGAAAAAATGCTACCCTTAAATAACAGTCTTCTAAATAATGAAGATAGCAGCCCACTTATCCAGGATCTGCTGAAATGTCTGCATCTGGCTGCAGTAGTAAGTTATCGGTCTTTAAGGTGAGAAGTTAACTACAATGCAATTAACAACAAAGTAATCGCCTTCAATTACATTCACCAGGTCATTGACAAAGACAAGAAATATAAAGGGGTCAAGCATGCTTTACTGGGGCACCCTTGCTTAACTGCTCAAGAGGGCACTTTCATTTATCACGCGCTATGCTTGTGCCCTTTGAGCATGTGGCTTTGAAGTCCGAAATCAATAAATATATGTAATGGCAAAGCCCCCACTTAACTCTTGCCTTCACACTAAAAAGAGTTCTGTTCAGTTATGCAAAATATTTTCTTTCAAAAGCAAGAGCAGCAAGTCCTGCATTGATTAAAGGTTGATTTTTTAAAAAATGGTTACTTTTTGGTCAATTTTGCAAAGAGCTCAATGACTTGCTTACTTCATGAACTAGTACTCTGAAGTGGCTGCATATGTTAAGCATCAAATCTCTTTAATCTCTTCCCATGGCATTTCAACAGCACTCAAATAACTTTTATCTCATTTGCAATACATTTCACTTAACAGTATTGGATATGACCAACTTTATTCTGCTTATTTGCAAACTTTGCTTGGGTCCTTCTGCAATATTGTGCTGACCCATCACTGAATCTCCCTTCTAATGACCCAATTTTGTTTTTATAAAAATGGAATTGAAATAGATATGAGAATGTCAAGAATGATGGGAAGCCTGCAGATTGAAGGTAACTTGGGACCCAGTAAAATTTTTACTGAAAAAGTTTTAGTGAAGAATGGTAAATGTCACAGAAACAAAGTTTCTTTGCAAATATCTTCATGTCTCCTACACATAGTTGGATGCCACTTAGCCAAATACAAGTCACAGTTGCTAACCAGCTAGGATTTCATCGTTTCAATCAGCATCTCATGCCAGGGAGTGCCTAATGACATGGAATTTCCAAGGTGGGTAATTATATTAGCTAGTGCATAATTGCCACCAACAATGAATAGAAACAAAATGATTACAGCATAAAAGGAAACCATTCAGCCTGTCGTGTCTGTGCCAGCTCTCTGCAAGAGTAACTCACTTAGTTCCACTCTATGTCTTTTCCCCGTAGCCCTGTACTTTCTTTCTCTTCAAGCATCCAATTGATGTTTTAAAAGAACAATTGAATCTGTCTCTACCACACACTGAGGCACTGCATTCCAAATCCTAACCCATCATTTTGTAAAACTTTTTCTCTCATGTCAACATTAAATGAAGGGATTGAAGATATCACTGCCAAATTTCTTGATGTCACAAAGGCAGGTAGAAAACTAATTTTTGAAGAGGACACAATGAAGCTACAGAGGATTTTGGATAGGTTGAGTGAGTGGGCAAAGATCTGGAAAATGAAACTTAATGTGGGAAAATGTGAAATTGCCTATTTTCACATTGCACATGATCTAAATGGTGAAAAGCTGCACAGATCTGAAATGTGGAGGGATGTGGATGTTCTAGTCCATGAATCACAAAAGACGATAGGTGGAAAAAGTAATTGAGAAATCTAATAGAATGTTATTTTTATTGTGAAGGGAAATGAATACAAAAGTGGGGACATTATGCTTCACTTGTACAGGGTATTGCTGAGATTACACCTACAGCATTGTGCACAATGTTGGTGCCCTTATTTAAACAACAATGCAAATGCATTGGAAGCATTCCAGACAAGTTTACCAATCTAATACAGGCAGGCTGTCTTAGAAAAAAGACTGGGCAGTCTATATTTGTACCTAATGAACTTAAGGAGAGTAAAAGGTGATTTGACTTAACCATATATAATGCTGAGAGGCCTTGAACAGGTGGATATACTGAGAATGTTTTCTTTTATGGGAGAATTTAGTACTGGGGATTACCCGTTTAAAACAGAGATTAGGCAAAAACTTCTAAAGGACTAAAATTCTTTGGAACATTATTTCTGAAAAGGCGGTGGAAACAGTCATTAAATATTTCTAAGACAGAGGTAGATAGATTCTTGGTAAGCAAGTGGATGAAAGGTAATCTGGAGTAGGCAGAAACATAGAATTGAACCTACAATTAGATCAGCCATGATCTCATTGAAAGGTGGAGCAAACTCAAGGAATCAAATGACATATATTGCTCCTGGTTTGCACATCCTATTTGGCTTCTTTTGCCGATCATAAGTCAGTGGCCTCTAATTATTTCTGCAAATGGGAACAGTTTCTCCCTTCTACTCTGTCCAAACTTCACATGGCTTTGAACCCTTACCAAATCTCCCCTCAACGTGCTCAGCTCTATGAAGAACAGTTCCAGTTTCTCCAAACCATTGACACAACTGAAGTCCTTCGTCCCTGGAACCATCCTCGTGAATCTTTTCTGCATTTTGCCCAATGCCATCACATTGTCTCTAAAGTATGATATATTGTACTGGACAGAATACTCCTGTTGAGGCCAAACCAATGTTTTATACATGTTTATCATGATTTCCTTACTTTCATAATCTATATCCCCATCTATAAAGCTGAAGATTTCTAATGCCTGAAAAACCATGTTCTCAATCTGTCCTGTGGCTTTCAGTGATTTATGCAAATATATCCCCCAGTCCTTCTACTCCTGCTCTTGCTCCCTCTTTAGAATTGTATTCTTTGTTTCATATTGCCTTTCTTCATTCTTCCTGCAAAATAAATCACTTCATTGCATTCAATTTCATCTACCGCTTAGGCACCCATTCCACCAGCCTGTGACTAGGCCCTCTTAAAGTTTAACTATCCTTCTCACAGTTTGGAATATCTACAAGTAGCAATCCTCAAGCTGTTCTCTTGTTGATCAATTCCATTATTTTGCTAATAATCAATGAAAGGCCAAGAGACTTGGAAGTGAACTTGATTTATTTACACCTCTTTTCTGGGAAGGGGTACTACACTGGCTTATTTCCAATTCAGTCAGACTTCCCTGAATGTGTGTCTTGTTGGAAACTAGTTATGAACTTTTTGAAAATGTTTAGGAATGCAATTTAAATAACAAAATAATTAGATTCAGTTGATGACAATGCTAACTAAAAGTGCTTTCTCCCATGAACGTATCCAAGAAATAAAAATGCACTTTATGAACTACTTTTAGTTTTATTCTAATTGCTTGGAAAATAAGCAAATTTTCTTCATTTTCATAAACACTCATTCACAGGATGCAGGTGTTGCTGTTATTGCCCACCCCTAAGTAGTCAGAGGGCAGTTAAAAGAGACAACCACATTGCTGTGGGTCTGCAGTTATATGTAGGCCAGACTAGATGAGGACAGCAGTTTCCCTTCTAAAAGGACACTAGCGAATCAAATGGGTTTTCTGACAATTGACAACAGGTTCAAAGTCACCAGTAGACTCTTAATTCCATAGTTTTATTGAATTCATATTGCAGAATACTACCTGTGTCCCTAGATTAATATTTAATGACAATATTACTAAGCCAGTGGTTTAAATCTCTGTTCATAGAATCACAGAATCATAAATTCCCAGTGTAGATCAAGGTCCTCTGTTCAGGAGTTGCCTCTTTACTGTGATTACCCACAGTGAAAGTCTTGGCACAATGGGCCCTACTTGCCTTCAGGCGGGGAAGTAAAGTAGTTGATCATTTTTGACACCACAAACATCAGTTAAGGCAAAATCCAATCTTCAGATGAAGTTAGTTGGGGACTGATCCTAAGCACATTGACATACAGCAGTCCCCATTCTGAAGTCACAGATTATCCTTATGTTATATCTATGCAAATCTGTAGAACTACTAGAATCTACCAACAGAACCTTCTCATGCCATAATTACACCATCCTGCAAGTGGTGATACTGTGGCTCCTCCATTAGATGAAGGTGCAATTAGTGTGAGAAGTTTATACCTGGAGTTTCACTAAAATTGTGCACATCAGAATGTGTAATGGAAAACATTGCAAGGAAGTGCAATAAGATTTAACAGACCTTGTCTAGTGTTTTGTTTCTATAGTTATTTGTATTTCTATTTATTGTCTCTCCCCACCACTTGACTTGTCAAGTTTATGGAGACAACCGTATTTTTCAGGTTTTTTTTCTGCTTTACTCCAAGAAGCATGAAAGAATCTGGCTTCTTATTTACTTTGCACTGTACTTTTGTGTTAATACAGTGTTAATTTGTTTAGTCTGTGTGCGCATTTCTGCATGCTTAGCAGCATGTACCAAGTCGCAATCTTTCAAGATCTTTCTGCATTCCATTAATGTTGGCTTCTTTTAAAATACATTCCACATTGCTTACCTAACATAATGTAATTCAATATGATAGAGTGTGCCATCCTATGGTATTAAATCTTTTAAGATTATATCTATTATATCTACTGCTTACCATCATGTATTAAAGTTGTTAGCTCAGGTACCATTTTGTGGGGGCTCCCAGTTTGAATTAGTTAGATTAAAACACCTCAGCGATCTTTCTCTTCACTTCTATTTTCCTAATTACTTGGTTAACAAGCACATTATTCAAATTTTATATGGTGACGAGTAGCAAACACCAGGATGATCTTTTCTTATCAAACATTTCTGGGTTATTGTGATTACTTACAGGAAATGGGTCTATTCCTTTACTGCCCAACTGATATTTTAACTTACCTAATCTGTTCCCTTCCTAGTTTGATCTTCTTAAACCCTCAAAACCAATCCACAACTTCTCCACTTTACTCTTTGTGGGGAATACCGGCTCATCTTATTTTTCATAAGATTCTTTTGTACCAAATTATTTATGATTTGGAATGTAACACTCCAGGTAGGATTCCTGCACAGCTGCAAACCAGATTGCCCAACCTCCAGCATTAGATATTTTCTATCAACCTGCTCAAAGATGCTACATCACACCTCTGGGTCAAATGGGACTTGAACCTGGGACATAGAGTCTCGATTGTACAGCATGGAAACAGACCCTTTGGTCAAACTTGTTTATGTCAACCAGAATCTAGTCCCAGTTGCCAGAATTTTGTCCACATCTCTCTAAAACCTTCCTATTCAGACACCCATCCAGATGCCTTTTAAAATGTTGTAATTGTACCTACCACCACTTCCCCTGGCAGCTCATTCTATGCACGCACCATCTCAATTCACCCTATTCATGCCCTTCATGACTTTATAAACCTCTATTAGGTCTACCATCAATCTCTGATGCTCCAGTGAAAATTTCCCCAGCCTTTTCAGCCTCTGCCTCCAGCTCAAACCCTTCAACACTAGCAAAACATTGTAAATATTGTCTGCACCCTTTCAAGTTTCACAATGACTTTCCTATAGCAGGAAGACCAGAACTTATGTAGTATTCCAAAAGTGGCTTAACCAATATTCTGTACAGCCAGACATCCCAACTCCTATACTCAATGCACTGATTATTAAAGGCAGTATATCAAAAACCTTCTTTGCTATCCTGTGTACATGTGACTACTTTCAAGGAACTGTGAACCAACTTCCCTCCACCACCCCGGTCTCTTTGTTCAGCAACACTCCCCAGAACCTTACCTTCAGTGTACAAGTTCTGCCCTGATTTGCCTTACCAAAATGCCACTTCTGACATATATCTAAATTAAACTCCATCTGCCACTCCTCAGCCAATTTGAAGAAGGTCCCTTGTACTCTGAAGTACCCTTCTTGTCCGTCCACAGCATCATCAATTTTGCCGTCATCTGCATTCTTACTAACTACCATCCTATATTCAAATCCAAATCATTTATATAAATGACAAAGTGCTCTCCTGGTTCGAAGGTAAGAACACTACCACTGCACCGCAGGAGCCCTTCTAGCCTTCCACTCAACTGTGTGATAGAACCTATGTGCAGAGGTGTAATGTTAGCAGCCAGTGCTGGCAGGAAAAGTCTACTGCACCTGATATTCCCAGGCTGTTTCCATCCAAGTACCAAACAGGCTTGAGTCTGTTTAGCTCCAAGATCAGACAAGATAGGCCATTATCAGACTAGATGAAGTCAGTGGAATGGGATGAGTTGGGTTGTTCTAGCAGAGAACCTGCATGGCCTCACTGAGCCCATTGGCATTCTGTGAAATAATAATTCAATGGTTGATTCTAAAAATACATAGCATGGATGGGAGAGACGAATGGGGAGAAGAACTTGATTATTGAACTTCATTAGTTACCACAGATCCTTTTTAGCAGCAATTTGATCTAATTTCTTTCTAAATCATCAGCCACAACGCCAGTGACTCAGCTGCAGAATATTATTACAGAAAACTATAAAAACTATTTTACGATAGGTTCTAGATGACACGGGAAAATAGAAAATTCTTTTCTCTGCACTTAACTTCCTTATGTAAGGAGCTGTATCATGACTGAGATAAGGCATACAACGGGTTCAGTGTCAAATCACTACCTCTAATCACTCGGTATTTCAGAAGCACTTAAATGGAATACAGAAAGTATTACCTTTTGTAGTCTTCTATGCAATGGAGGCTTCCAAAGTACCAAACTGGCCACACTACAACTTCACCTTCAGGTGCCTTTTTTTAAAAAAAACATCATGATCATGGGTGTCCATCGTTTGGAGTCCTCAATAACAGTCAACATCTTGGCATTACTCACAAATTTTACATCTTCTTGCTCTGCTGCCACATGTTCAAAAGTTTCTTTCTCCTAAGGATGTGCAAGGAAGTGTAATTGTCTCTTGATGGTTGGTACAAAAGTTCTTGTGTGTTTGCCTGCTGTCCTCCAAACTTTTATTAGTTGTAGGCTAACTTTTCCTCAACATGCACCTCAGAAATCTTATTTCTGTTTTGTTTAATTTTCTTCAATTGTCTTGCCTACAAGCAAGGCTGGTGTGTGAAGCAGACATAGTCCTGCAGGTAGCTGCAACAAATGCTCTTCTGAAGCTGAAACTAAGGTAGACTGAGAAAGGATGGAAGGACCTTGTTTCAAAAATTGGACGGAAATTGTATAAAGATATAAGGGGAAAACCAGCAATATTCTTCACTACACTACTAAAACAATTAACAGTGGAACACAAATCTGTATGGGTTTTTACTTAAAAATTAGAACTCCAGGATTAGTATTTCTTTCGGTAAAAACTATTCTGATTCTTTTCTTCTGGTTTCCAGTAAATCTCTCTTACATCACAATCTCAATTACAGCGTTTCTACTGGAAGATCAAAGGAATAACTGGAATGCAGCCAAGAGTTATATTATAATCAAAGTAACATTTTAATGAACAATATACAAAGGGGTCACTGCAGATCTTCTGAGATCATTTCTTTTCCAAGCTCCTCCTCAAAACAATTTGTGCCCCATTTTGAGTACTTCGTGTCTCAGAGGAAAAGCAAATCATAATACGGTCACGTGATATAGTCTGTACAATTTAGTTAGGCAAACAAAGCTGGGATATTCACCAGTTTGCACTAACAAACAAAATGTTCCATAACTTCATCCTTCTCCTAGTATTTGGATGCGATTATAACAAATAGTTTGCGCAATTAACGGACTTACTAATCAAGATGGTCATTCTCACATGCCTATATATTATTTAAGGTTTTGCTTTGATTAAACAGTAATATCATTTGAGATGAATGTAATGCAGGACTCTGGACATTATCATTTATCATATTGGATTAAGTTATGCAGATCAGAAGGTCCGAAGCTGTGCTACATTAAATGACTTCAAACTCCCTAAGTCAAGAAAGGGCCTGGATTTTGGTTTCGAAAGGATTGTGAATTTAATGGTGATTATTAGCAATTATTAATCACCACTGACCCAAAGAAAGGCTGCCCTCATGGACAATGTATCAGAGATCACAGATGCTTTACAGTCATACTTCAAAAAGAAGCAGCTCTTTCAGGAAAGAAACTGGGAGAGGAAAATAAAACTCTCTCGAATAATACCTGTTGGAGCTGCAAGCAATCTGCAAATCCCCTCCAACCCAAATCATCCTGATTTGGCTAGACTATAGTTCATTCACAGTCACTGGGTCAAATTACTGTAAACTCTTTCCTAATGGCATTGTAGATGCAGCTTCCCAAACATGGACTGGAGTAATTCAAAAAAGAAGCTCATTGCCATTTTATCATGGCAAATTTGGCATGGACAATAAATGCTGGCCTAGTCAGAGATGCCTACACAATGCAAACAAATAAATGACCCAGAACAGCCACGACAAATTTCATAGTTATTGGGCAAATCCACCTTGTCCTTGTTGCTCATGTTTTAGACCCAGAAAACAGCTATAACAACATTAAGTTTAACCATCAAATTTAAAGCATTAAAATAGATTGATATTGATTTCCAGCTGAAATTGTTTTCTAAACTTAAAAGTTTAGATGAATTTATAATTAAAATGCAAACACAGCTTTTTTTTTGGCAAGAGGACACACATGTTACTCTCGTCCAATTAAGGATATCTACTCTTTATTCTCCCTCAGACCAAGCAACGTAGAGGTCAAAGAGGCAAAGGAGGGTCTGGCCCCAAGACCATCATCATTCCAGACTAACTATCACAGCCAATGGCCAAGGGAAACATCCCATATCATTTTCACTTTTTTCCAAGCCACATGGAGGAATATGCTCAGATATAAACTTTCCCAACATTATATCTCTCTCCACGGAGATACTGCAAACTGCTTCTCCAACACAGCATACAAGCATTGCTGGCATGGCTTTGTGACTAGATTTGTACCAGTGTACCATCCGTAATGATATTACCCGATGAGGTGGTATGAGTGGTGTTTTCCCTGGACTGGTAATCCACAGCCCACATAATGTTCTGGAGACCAGGGCTCAAATACCCCCCCACAACAGACGGTGGAGTTTGAATTCATTTAAAAATCTAGAAGTAAGAGTCTAGTAATGACAATGAATTAGTTGTCAATTATGAGACACTAATGTTCGTTAGGGAAAGAAAATGCCATCCTTACAAGGGCTGGTCTACAAAGGACTCTAGATCTGCAGCAATGCAGTTGACTACAGGATAAGGATAGGGATAGGAAATAAATGCTGGCCTAGCTACTGACGCCCTCACCCTGTGAATGAATTTTTAAAAAAGAGCCTAACCTAAGGCACCTTTATAATTGATCATTAGCGTGAGTTGTAACAGCAAGATAATGAAAGAATGAATTTTCAGCTACAACTCCCAAAGGCTACACATTGCAGTTTTCAATTTTCTGTTTTAATACTTTTGCTTATCCAAGAGAACAGATGAACACACTGAAAGGGGATCCGGAGAGCCGACATTTATTCTGGGTCAATTCAACGATCATGTTTTCCCACAGTTGTTGGCCTCTCCTTGGTTACCAGTCGCACATATCACAAATAGTGAAATTTCTAAGTGATGTACTGCCAAATAAGAGTAAATGGTACAATTTGCACTTTATTCAATCTAAAGAACTTTTGCTTCAATTGCTCATCAAAATCATTTTGTAGTAGACCATGTCAATAACAGCCTGTGTTTTAAACTAGCAATCGATTATAAATTCCACTATTGCATAATGCTAAGTACAAACATAATCTGGAGCTGAAAGCAGTTTTCTTGAAAATATGAAAGCTATCGTGGATTTTACTAAAGCTATAAATTGTTAGAATAGTTTTCCTTCATGTCTTAAAAGATTCTGAAGCTGAGTCCATCAGACTGATACTTTTAATTCTGTCTGAACTAGAGAGCTCCTCCATATTAAGCCTTACATCTGTATCTAAATAATAAAATCTTTGTCAACATTTTATTACCAAAAAGATAGAACTGTTAACATTCACCATTTTCAGTCTTGAAGAGCTGATGGGAAATATGAGAAACTGTGAGCTACAATGTACAGTCACTTTGTACTCGAATATTTAGTCTGATTCACTATATTTTACAACTTTTGATTTTACCGACAAATTAATTTAATTGTTTTAACTGGTCAGTTTCCTGATCTGTAAAGTGCTTGTTTATCCAAGCCGACAAAGGGAACAATGGTCATCCTACTAGATTCCAGACAAAAAAAGTACCATAATTAGGACAACTATTATACACATTAAGAGCACACGAGCTAAGGTTAGTATTTTAGAAAAGAAAGTGCACAAGCTGTTCACAGAAACTGCCAAGCTGATTGAAAAAAAGGCAAAATATCTTGAAACTTCAATCCCATAGCTCTAAAAGGAGAAACAAAAGTATTTGCTTTAAGTTCTTCAGTACTCTCATAATAATACTTGTAAAAGATTCATTAAGTGCTCGGAAAAAAAAAATTAGTTTTGAAAGCATTATGCTTTAAATGCAGTCATGGAGAGTATGTTTCAACCTTCAATATGGATTAAATATTGTCCTTCATTCAGTAATTATCTGAGTTGAAGAGACAAAATGCCAAAAACCCAGAGTGGGTAATGGAGGCGGTGGGTGGGTGGGGTGGAGGGGGCAGGCAGGGAGATAAAGCAGGGAAGTGGAGAGGATGGAGGAAGAGGAGGGAGGGTGACAGAGAGCGAGATATTCACACAGAGAGAAAAACAACAAAAAACAGACAGAAAGGCTCCTACACAAATAGAAACAGACAAATACAGAAAGTCAGGCAGAGTGATGAGACAGAGAGAGAGAGACAGCAAGATAGTTAGGGACAGATAGGGACACAGCGCAAGAGGAAGAAGAGAGAGACACAGAATAAGAAAGACAACAAGAAACAAACAGACAGACAGAAAGAGAAAGACACTGAACACATACATCCAATCTTTCTTCACAAATTTCACAGACTTGCATCATCTCTCAAGCTTCTAACAGCAATACACCATATGCTGATTTCCCCCTCCCTGAGCCTCATGGACTCATGGTAGATATCAAAGCGCTGTATTTACAGTTATCTAGTGCAGTGCAGGAAGTAATCAGTTCTGTTCGGGGTCGCTGCTTTGACCTGGGACAAAGAAGCAAAGCAACCAATGCCAACTTCAAAGTGAGGTGCACCTCACTGTTGTTGTAGCTCCGGACTACAAACACTATAATCAAGGAAATTTTAGCTCTGATCTGCAGTGAGTTCAGTGAAACTACCTTAGAATAATTAAAGTTAGACATCAAAGGCTTGTTGGTTCGGTCTGCTAAACATCCATGGCAGAAGAAAGCAGAGTACATATTTTATCCTGTTCAATTTTTGATTGCAAACCACACTTCATCAAAAGTGAGTGGAAAATGTACTGGTTTGCTTTTCTTTTTAATTAAAAAAGCAAACCTTTGAAGTACAACATTCTAGTCTAGCATAAACGGCAAAAACAAAAAAAAAAATGCAAACATTAGTACACGCAAGCGGACTTAAAGTTTTTGGACCTGCCAGCTGTGTCTGTGCTACCACAAACTATCTACAACATCAGCTACAAGCTCAACACAGATTTCAAACCTGGAATCCAAAATTTAAACAATTAGATTCAATATATTAAAAGTACTTGAAGCCACAATTTGTTCAGCAGCCTCTAGAGTAGCGCACAAACGTGATGCACCACTACATACAACAAACTCAATCTAATAATACAATTAATTATTGGCTAGGCATTATGACCTTTTAGTGGATTGCTACCTTGCGGTGGAGAGGTTTGAGTGTTCCACTGACCCTGAAAGTAATGCCATTAGGAGTCTCAAATGCTGGCAGCGCCACCACTGACGGTAAGATCAGAGTGGGGTAACCATACAAAGAACAGTCCAAAACAAGTCCTTAACTGCGATCCGGAGGAAGATATCCATGTGATATTAACGGCTGTGAGAGTGGATGAAAGTTGCAGCTGAAGGGAGGTCCACAGTTGTTGAGGTGTCTTGGCCATTGGATCTGGACTACTTTCTGTCAAGGACATGGTATCTGTTGATGTTTAACACTCCCATATTAATAGGTGTCTTGCACAAGGCATCTATCTAGAAAACCAATTCCATCTCACAGGAGATCATCAGCAATGCAAGGACCCTCAGAACCTATGATCAGTGACAGAGAATTTTCTAGGTGGACAATCATGCTCATTGGCAAGTGATTGCCAATGATACATTTTGAGCCTTTGATCTCATTGAAGGAAGCACAGAATTTCTGCAACTGCATCCTTCAAGGAAACTGTTTAATGGTCTGAACTAAGCAACCAAGTTTTCCTGGATCACAATGATAAACATCCTAATGTATAGTTGGATCAGTTTGTGTAGAAATCTATGGTGTATAATCTGAGGAGGCTATGGCATAGTGGTAATGTTACTAAACCATAACTCAGTGTTCCAGTTAATGATGTATGACTCTATGGAAAATATTGCAATTTGAATTTTTAAAAAATCTGAACTAAAACATCTAATGATGACTGTAAAACAGTTACTAACAAGCATAAAATCCTCTCCGGTTCAATGATGTCATACAAGGAAGAAAATCTCCAATCCTTACTTTTTCTGGCCAACATGTGATTTCAGACTCTCAGCAATGGTTGACTCTTAACTACTCATGAAAATAGCTAACCAAGCCACTCGGATATATCAAACTACTAAACATCTCAAAGGGATGAAACTGTACAGTCCAACAGGCTTGGCACTAGAACTAATAGCAGCAAATTCAGATCTGTCAACCCTGCAAAGTCCTCCTTACTATTATCAGGAGTCTAGGGTCAAAATTGGGAAATCTGTCTCAAAGACTAGTCAAGCAACAATCTGGCATGTTTGAGATAAATTTCCATTAGTATGTCGACTAGATTCCAAACACCACCTACTTGACTTCATCCTCATTAGTGCCCACCACAGATATATCTGTTCATGACAATATTGGGAGTACCACCACTGCACAATGCTTGTGGAGACAAAGTGCTATCTTCACTTTGACAATGCCCCTCCTTGTGCTGTGTAATACTACTACAACGCTGATGGGATAGATTTGCCACTCTAATACTAACATTAATAAGGGATCAATACTGGCACAGCATTAGGCATAACTAAAAATGAGGTATCAATCTTGTGAAGCTTTAGCAAGGGAGCTACTTGCATGCCAAACAGAACAAACAGCAAGTGATTCTGAACCAACAGATCAGATCTAAAATCCACATACATCAAGCAGCAGATGCCACATCGAGCTGTGAATGGAGCTGAACAATTAAATGATTACTACAGCAGGAGTTTCAACAAATTTTTCCATCCACAATAATGGGATCCAATACATCAGTGCAAGACAAATTGAAGCACTTGCAACAATGTTCAGTATCAAGTGCCGAATGGATAAGCCATTTTGGCCTCCACCAGGGGTCCCCAGCATCTCATATACCAGTTTTCAGCCAATTTGATTCATACCACATGATATCATGAAGCAAATGAAGGCACTGACAACAGTCCAGCATCTGCCCTGACAATTTGTGCTCCAGAACTTGCCGGACCCTAGCAGTACTGTTCAGATCAGCAACAACACCGGCATCTATCTGGCAATATGGAAATTTGCCTGAGTGCATCCTGCACACAGAAAGCAGGTCAAATCCAACTCAACCAATTACCACCCCATCATACTCTCATCAATGTTCATCTGTAAAGTGATAAAATAGCTTATCAACAGTGTTATCAAGAGACATGTGGTAAGCAATAGTGTGTCCTCTGATCCTCAGTTTGAGTTCCAACAAGGCCGCTCACTTTCTGACCTAGTTACAACCTTGATTCAAACATGGACAAAAGAGCTTAACTCCAGAGTTTTGTTAAGAGTGACTGTCCTTGATATCAAGATTTGTTTAAGCAGGTGTGGAACTGAGGAGCACAAGCCAAAAGAGTAAAAGGGAATTGAGAGTTAAATTCTCTATTGGTTGAAGTCATACTTGGAACAGGTTGCCATTGTTGGATATCAAGACATCTCAGCTCCAAACATCTCTGCAGGAGATCCTCAATGTAGCGTCTTGGGTTCAACCATCTTCAACTTCTTCATCAATGACTTTACCTCCATCATAAAATGAGAGGGGAGGATGCTCACTGGTGATTGCACAATATACAGCAACATCCACAACTCCAGAGATTTGTGTTCATGACCAGCAAGACATGGACAATATCCATGCCCAATTCATACCAAAAGCATCAGGCAAAGAGCATCTCCAACAGGAGAAAATCTAATATGCTCCATGACGTTTAATGGGATTACTATCAATGAATCCCCCAATACCAACCTCCCTAAGGATTATCAGTGACCAGAAACTAAACTATGCTAGCCAAATAAACACAATGGGTGTAAGCGCAGATCAGAAGCTAGGAATCTGATGGCAAGAAACTTACCTTCTCACACCCAAAAGGATGCCCAACTACGAGGCACAAGGTTGAACTATGAAAGATTAGCCCTCACTTGCCTGGATGATTGCAATGCCAACAACACTCAAGTTTAATACTGTAGGATGCTTTTTAAAAAATCAACAGTATTATTACATAAAGCTAACATGAATTTATAAAAAGGAAATCATGTTTTACAAACATACTGATTTTTTTTTGAGGATATAACTAATCAAATACATGAGGGAGAACCAAATGGACAGTGTTTTGGAATTTTTTAGAAAGCTTTTGATATAGTGCCACATAAGAGGTTTTAAGCATTCAGAACACATGGGAATGGTGGTAATATATTGGCATGAATTGAGAAGGTTAATAGATAGGAAATGAAGAGTACAAAGAAATTAGTGACTTTCAGGGTGGAAGGTGATGAAAAGTGGGGTATCACAGGGAATAGTGCTTGGTCTCCAGCTATTCACACTATATATCAACAATATCAGATGAGAAATATAAATGTAATATTTCCAAGTTTGCTGACAACACAAAACTAGGTGGGAATGTGAATGGTGAGGAGAATGGAAAAATACTTCAGGGTGATTTAGACAGGTTAAGTGTGGCAAATTAATCTAATAGGCTTAAGTGTAAAATTTTCCACTCAGTAGGAAAAATGGAATGGCAGAGTATTATTTAAATGGTGATAAGATTGGGAAAGTCTGAAGTACAAAGACATGGATGTTCCTGTACATTGGTCATTGAAAGCAAGTCAGGAATTTAAATGTTATCTTGGTCTTCATCGCAAGGGGCTTTGCACACAGAGACAAGGAAATCTTAGTGCAGTTGTACAGGGTCTTGGAGAGATCACACCTGGAGAACTATGTATAGTTTTGGTCTCCTTACCCAAGAAAAGCTATGCTTACCCTGAGAAGGAATACAGCAAAAGTTATTCAGACTGATTCCAGGGAATATCGGATTGTCTTATGAAAAGAGGTTGAGTCAACTGGTTTGTATTCACTGGAGTTTAGAACAGTGGGAGGGAATCTCATTAAAACAAAATTCTGACAGGGCTGGACAGACTTGGGATGATGTTTCCCTTGGCCAAGAAGGTCCAGAACAAGGGTCTCGGTCTCAGGGTATAAGAGCAGATATGAGGAGAAATTTCTTCTGTCAGAGTATGGCAAGCTTGTGGAATTCTCTACAGTGGAGGTCAAGTGACTGAATTTACTGAAGAAATAGATTTCTAGGAGCTAAAAATGTCAAAGATTATAGGGAGAAAGTGGAATTATGATATTGAGATAGAAGAGCAGACATGATCATTTTGAATAACACAGCGGGGTCGATGAACCAAATCACCTACTGCTGTTAATATTTTCTACATCTCTGTTTGCCATCCAAGACAGAGCAATCCACTTGATTGTCACCAAATCCACAAACATTCATTCTCTCCACTATGAATACAGAGCTGCAGTAGTCCGTATCAACTATGAACTACACTGCAGAAATTCACCAAGGCTCCTTAGACAACAAACTCCAAAGCCACAATGACTGCTATCTGAAAGGGTTGGGTTGGGGGCGGCAGCGGGGGGGGGGGGGGGGCCTTTACACATGATCAACAATTATTTTAAATTATATGGGTGCGTATTTGCTTAAATCCAAACTTCAACACGTTTACAATTCACTGTACACTGCTAGGTTTGCCTGAACAATTGCTTTGGTGATGTGTTTGACACTAAACATAACTATGAAGTTCATACACAAACAAGAAGCAGAAAAGCATTCAGTGCAGTAAGCTTCCACCACTATTCAATAAAATCATGCCTGATCTGATTGCAAATTTAAATCCACATCCCAGGTACCCTCTTACTTTCTCGCTTAACAAGATTCTAACTGCCTTAAAAATATTCAAGGACTCTGCTCCCACCACTAGTTTAGGAAAAGACTTCCAAAGACTTTCAACCCTAAGAGAAAAAAAACTTTGCCCCATCGTTGTTTTGAAACGGTGATGCTTGATTTTTAAAATGCACGAAGTGGTACACAGTCACAATAGAAGTACTGGAGATTTACTTAGTGCCATAAATTTTAGTAACGCTACATGCGAATACACCACAATTTAGACAACCCTCTCTCTTTTCCACAACCTTAAGAAGCAGGTGTTAGTTTGGACCCATAAACAGCAGATGAGAATTGAACCAATATTTTGATGAGAATTGACTACTCAATTATTCATTCATCATGCCAAACTTCCAAAATAGTGGAAGTGATACAGCGACCACGACAGCATATCAATCGATACCAGACATAAACTGTTACATTACTAAGTTGGTAATGAGACCATGCATAACCTCTAAACAATCAATTAAAGTCATTGTTCTGTGGTTAGCCATACATTGCAATAAAGAAATAAACAGTCCACCAAGTTACCACCCGGCAGACAGCCCACATCAAGGTCTGTACACTAATGGAAAGCATACTTAAATTTACAACAAAGTACACATACACAAGAATAAAACTCAATAGCAAATCAGTGCCAAACATCAATATTAACATTTTTCAATATCATTTTGAAATTTATAAAGCCCTAAACTATTTCTAACAATTACATACATTTAATCTACATTTTTACACAGTTTTGGTGAGAAATAAAACACAAACTTGACCCTTAAAGATTATATGTAAATACCTCAAACATCAACAGTATAATCTGGAACAGAAGACAGACTGTACCAAAGAAAATTGTTGCATGATTTCTTGTCCATAGTACTGGATGCTGCCATCACCTCTAGCATAACTAAGTAGAGAAAGGAAGCGCTTTGCCAGTTACAAAACATCAAATGTATTATCTATAAAATAGATTTTAATCTTAAAACTGTCTGACACCACAAGTAGCCTCATTTCATGATGTGTGTCTTGAGGAACTTATGCGGTAACATCTGAAGTCTTTATGCAAAAGTTAGCTCTAGAAAATGCAGACAACAGTTTATGAACTACATTTCCATATTCAAGCCATCCCTAGGTTACTAACAGGTTCAATTCCGGAGTACATTCATAAGTCGATTTGTGTGCAAATTGGGACACAATACAATATAGGATAAAATAGCCACTATAAGTATGAACAAATATTCGCATGTCGTATCCTTAACATTAATACTAACATGGGATCTCAATTGTAAGTATGAGTGTTGATTAGTCAGACGTTCATAAATAAGGGACTATCTATAGCAGCAAAATAAAAGCAGTGAAGTTAAACAAAAGAGTCACTACGATTGAAATGCATTAGCGGAATGGGATGCAATTATAACATTCAAAAGACATGAAGAGTGGCAAGGTAGTTGGTTTTTGGCAAAATAAACATGGGAGTGTTTATTGTACTTTCAAAGTGTCACTGCAGGCTCACGAGCCATTAGATTCGTACCACATTTTAGATTAGATTTTTAACAGAATAATCTGAGGGATTCAGCAGATGAGGGCAATGATGGCTCAACCAGCATTTATTGCCCATCCCTAATTGCCCAGATGGCAGTTAAAAGTCAACCACATTGTGGTGGGCTCGGAATCACATGTAGACTAGACTGGGTAAAGTTGGCAGTTTCCTTTCCTCAAGGACATTAGTCAACTAGATGAATTTTTCCAACAATCGTCAATGGTCATCATTTGACTCTTAATTCCAGATTTTTAAAAATTCTGCCATGGTGGGATTTCAAACCAGAGTCCCAGAACATTATCTGGGTCTCTGGATTAAAAATCCAGCTAAGCTGTCATCTTCCCCTATTACAATTCTATTGAATTGTTCACATTACTAATCACTCACTGTTACTTATATGACAATAATAAAAATTGGTAAATTTTGCAATTTTTGTGTTAATGTTACAATTCACTTCAGTTTTAGATTATCATTTTGCCAAACATTCTTGGCTTCATTGTTATTAGGATTTATTCTGGATACTGCATTACCCTGCTCAATTGGAACACATTGTCTTATATTTCTAAACAGCTAAGAGTAGTTAAGGAAATTGTTAAAATGAAATAGCAATAAGATACAAACTAAAATAATATCAAAAGACATGAGATTAGTTTCACAACTATGTTAATTCACACAAAAAAATTGATGTATTGTCTATCCAGAGATCTACCCTATACAAAACTAAGTCAGCTACAATGAATACAACTTTCAGAAGGATGCAAAACAAGGTGCCCGTGGATTATAGCAGTTGAAGAAGAGTATCAGTTGAACCGTTGCTGAAACTGTTTCTTAAAGACTCCTTTGGGGCAGGAAAAAATTGCTGATGAGATAATCAATAGCAACATTCTAAACTAGCAGCAATTACCATCAGGATTATTCCCTAGAAACTGTGACAACTCTGGGGTTTGGACATGAAAACTGAATTCTTTGACGTAAACTGAAGCCAGCCACACTGCTAAGTACACACTATGATTAATCTGAGGCTAAGTCACCATCCTGAACGTTTCAGACAATACTTGCACAGTGTTTGCAGATCAATGGGGCGCCAGCTCCATTGCAAGATTATAGCAATTCAGAAGGTGTCTAGTAGCTGTGGTCAAGGAGGCAATGTTGAACACTTCTGATTAGATTATTTTTTTACTTTTGAGAATTAAGCCGTAAAAACCAAATTGTAAGTACCAGGCAGAATAAAAAAAATCCTTGCTGATACATTGTATTGTTCAATTCACTCCTTACACTTTAAGCCAAAAGATCAGGTTCAGGATAACAGGAGAGAGATGTTGGTTTCATATTAACATATAAAACAATCACCTTCACTGTGCCGTGCTGTTACTAGTTCTGCTACTGGTTAAATATTGGTTTTTAGTATTGAATGAACAGTTCCACATAAAGATACATCCACAAATTGTTAAAAATCCAATAAGACCCTAAGTCAAATGTCACCCAAAAAAATTTCAACCGTTTTGCTGTGAACCAAGATATTGTGAAGTCAAGTGCATAATTTTCATTAAGCACATCATATCTCATACCATATGAATGGGAAGGTAGACTATGAAACTATCCAATCAGATATTCCTCAATTGGGAAGAAAATCTTACTGTAGAAACTTAACTTCAAAACTGAATCAAACATATCCTTGAAAAAGAAAACTTGCAGGACTACAGAAAGTAAGTGTGGGGGAGAGAGTCTAATCAGACAGCTCTTTAAGAACCAGCATGAATACAATAAATGAAATAATTGTCCATGTGTTATACAAATGTGCAAATCAAAATGCTGGTGCCTTGAAAACAATTTATGGAGGTAACCTTGTCTTCATGTTTCCTTTTTTTTAAGGCAGTGGTAAATTTAGCTTAGCAAATTGCTCAATCATTTAGAAAGTACTCACTGCACCCTAATTCACCAGTGGCTGACTTTAATTTCGATGGTACAGTTGCCACTCAGGTGAACTGCTTTTACATGGATAGCATCGAGCATTTCAAGCATTGCTGTGAATACATCAAATCAGGAGAGTAACAGATATTCAATCGCAATCCTTTTCCAAGCCCTTGGGATGGTAGTCAAGCTTTAACCACACATTGCAGCCCCTGCCTTCCTTTGTTACCCACATCTTGATATTGTTGGTGCAGTTCAACTTCTGATCAACGAAACAGTGTCATGTGCACGAATGAAGAGCTGACTTTGAACCTTTGGTTCACAGAGCTTTTTGGCCCTGGGGCTTTTCCTCACATCATGTCTGGGTCTATTACAGACTACTTAATCAAAAGCTATGGATAATCATAACACAACTGCTGTTCTATCATGAAATAAGGAGGATAAGAGAAGCCAAACTAGACGGACTGTGATCATTTTTCTTCTCAATTTCAGTGTGAGAATATTGCTGTTGAAAGTTAAAGTTACAGGTGTTTTTCATGCTGGAGATGGTCGTTCACAATACTTGCATGGTGTGAAGGTCATCTACTATGGTGTACTTAAAAACTTGCATGTTGGGCTGACATAATTTAATGAAGATGTTCAGCATCATGAGGGGGCCAGATGTGAAGTAACTGTTCCCATTACAGGAAGGGTTGAGAACCAGAAGACATGCGTTTAAAGTGATTGGCAAAAGAAACAAAGACAACATAATGAAACATTTTTACACAGCGACTGGCCACAATCTGAACGGCCTGAAAGGATGGTGGATGAAAATTCATGACTTTCAAACAGGAATTGCATTAACACCAGAAAGGAGAACATTTGCAGGGCCTCAGGATAAGGGTGGGTAATTAGGATTAACTAAATTGCTCTTGCACACAACCTGCACATGCTCAATGGGCTGAATAGTTATACCACAGGGAAAAACAATTCCGTGATGCGTGCTGTATTTCCAATAGATCAGAGTTTAACAGTTGCTTACAGCACAACTAATTCTTGAACACTGGCAAAAAAGACTACAAAGAAAATGCTGCTGTGGAAAATTCTAGTTTTCAGTTGTAATATCAAGGATAGTGGAGAAAACCCTTCTTTCCAACATCATTAAAGAAACAGAACAATAGTAGAAAAACATAGTATGCTACAAATCCTGCACTTGAAATCATAAATATTTATTAGACCATTCCCAAACGAAGAGAGTGATCCAAGGGCAGCACCTGAGAAAAAAGGCATTTAGTTATGGGGAGATCCCTTTTGCAAGAGCGACTGCAGCAGGATGAGCTCAGTTGTGATAGCCTTATGTTTAACAGCCTGCCAACATGTAATTAATTAATGGGACTGGCACCAAGATTTTAAATAGACCTGAAGGCTTTTGATTTTTTTTAGAAAATAAATTACTTGTATTTTGCAATGACGTTCTAATTAATTCCCAAAGTTGTTTTTTTAATTTGTCAGGTTGAAAGCTGACATATGAAGCCCATAAAAGTTATTGGCACAAGTCTTACAGGAGAGGTCAGCTTAATTTGAACTTCATTTAAAAAGAGCTGCCATCGGTTAAGAACCCACTTGAGAGCACTTAACAAGCAAAACAATAGTTGTGAAAATATTCAGTTATTTTAAGTACTTCTAATTCCTCTGAGTACCTTTCAACCTTTGAAATGTGCACTCACTCAATTAGCAACTAGAAACGTATTGCTCACAAAATTCCTCTATGGAAAGCTTACTCACAGAAAGACTTTGGAAATCACGCAGACAGCAACCCAAACAAAAAAATAAATTTAGATATTTATAGAGAATTTAAATTTTGTTCCAAATGTATTTTTTATTTTTGTATTTAGAACATACAATAAAATTTATATCTTGAATGTGAAATTAGAATGAACTTTCAAGCACTTGCTCTACTTTCCTCTGTTAGTATTATTATAATCTTGTTTTGTACATTTAGAAATGCTAACTACCTCACCATTTGAACTGAAGTATCTAGGTGATCAATACATATGGTACTGCTCATCAGTAAGATACTCTCATTTAAATATGCTACGCCAGGAAACAGTCGGTCAATCAATGGCTCCGGAACCACTTCTGCATGAAGACATTTCTTCATTCTCCAAAACAACACTACAAAAATTACCATTTGCAATCTAACCCTATTAACTCAAAAATAGTTCATTCAAATTGCATGATCACCGGCATCTAAATTATTAGATAATTCAAATTTTGAGGGGCAATGAGAAACTTTGAATGGTCAGAGATGGACTACAAACCAAAGCATATTTATTGCAGTTCAACTTTCTAAAAATCACATTTTTGAATCAACTCATCTTGAAAACTAGTCTACATTTGGATGATGAAGTCACATTATTTGTTCTTTAATCTCATGGTATTGGCTCTCATTTCATTCAAGTCAAATAAATGCACTAAAAAAATTGGCAATTTTGAATATTTTCATTACATAACTCTAAGTCTTAGGACCTTAAAAGGTCGAACCTTACCTTCCATAATCTAACTAATTGATCCACTTGCAGAAACTTTTGATTTTTCAACCAACAGAGCTCCAACTCAAATGGAGCAAGCAATCTAACACCTGTTGGTGTGAGAGTGGGGGCAAGGAAAGAAGAGAGAGACTGTGTTGAGGAAGAAATATTTGAGGAAAGATGAGAGTTTGAGGGACAGCAAGTGTGCAAAAGACACATGTTCATAATCTCTACCAATATTGTAAGTTTTCTGCATGCTTTATAATATTAACCGCCACCTAATGTTGCTATTAATACAAAAATCATCGCATTAACAGTCACCTGATCAATTTTCTGCACTGTTTTAATAAGCATTACTATTGCATAGAAAGTTTAGGGAGAGAGTTTGTTGAGATTATGCTGGCTAGAATGAGAAATACTACAAAGTCCCCACTTATTCCATTCCAGAAGGATAAAACTGCAGTCAAACCTTCATTTCCTTTATTAGCTGTTATCATAAGGGATACGCTTTATTAACATGTCCCCTTCATGAAGACAACTGAATACTCAACTACTGTACAATTTATACAACCTCCCAGCGCCTAGTCAATAAGCTCAAGTTTTGGCAATTTCAAGTATATACTGAGTTTCTATTTTAAATTGTAAGTTAGCTTAGTGCCTCAGTCATCTTTTTGGGGAATCATGTCCAAACCACAGCACCAACTGGGTGAATGATTCCACCTTGATTCATTATGTAAGAAAATATAAAATGTCGGTACAGTATAAGAAAGTGACTGATATGAAGTCTAGAAAAAGCATCCCTGAAACACTCATAATTCACTCTTGCAGGTAATGTTATATGAACTCTGGAATACATAAATAATGATTCATAGCATTGATCTTCCTTTGTATATTTTTCGTAAATTCACATTCTCAAGAAGCCAAAAAATCCATTTCAAATGACATTTACATGCTTTTTAAATAGTAAATTTAGCTTTTACCATCCTTTCAACTGAAAAGATAAAACAGATAAGACAGTCTCACAATACCACAGTTGAGTGTTATCATTACTTGTTGTTAGTATAAGTAAAGCTGCTGATCTGTCTCCTTTCAATGCAGTTGTGTATTATATCCAGCATTACTTATCCAATTCTCATTTTGACGTCCTTTCAGACCACAGTATATTTTCCAATTTGTCACACTATAAAATAATTTACAACTTCTAATCATTCTGTAGGAAATCAGATTTGATATAATATCCTCAGGAACATAATACATCAAAGTAACAGCAAATAAATTAGGTCTTTATCACGGTGTTGTGAAAACAATAATTAATTCAGATGTAAATGTGGCATATATAGAGCTAACCAATGATTTATAAACACTTCAAATTGTGGCTTCAATAAGACTGATGGATGATTATAAATGGATGATTCACAACAGCTTGATCTTTAAGTGAATTACAAAAGACAACACAACATCCAGAAAATTAAGAAAATAGCTTCTGAACACAAGGGGACCAATCATACATAAATGATGTGTCTTCATTTATCCTACACATTCTAGGATCCAATAGTTAACTATTTAGCTTAGCTTAACTTTATACAGCAATGTTCATTTATATATTTCTTAGATGCTGCAAATGTTATAAATATACTGTTATAAATGTTCTAAATATAATGTTATATTCTACTGGGGTTATCTTGCTATGCGAGATGATAACACAGGAGATATTATACCAACCAATAAGATATGCTTTGCTCTCTTTTCACCCACAGGTTTTTCTTAGAGTGGAAAGTTGAATTTATTTCCGGACACATTTTCCCAACTTCTAGAGTACAATAATATCCATTTCAGAAGTGAAGTTCCTTTTCATTGTTAAATGGATAGAAAAAGTGTTACATCTTTCTTGAAAGCCCTTAGATGGAGCATGGATGGTTAATTAAGTATGACTCTATGTTAATTGAAAAACTGTGTAAATTTTATTAGGACTGTATGCAGATAACTTGTTTTTCTTACAATTCAAAAATAGTCAAGTATTAGCAAATCAGTTGTAACGACTTAGAAAAAACTATGTTCCAATTCTGCTGACCTGAAATGTCCCACTCCAAATCAATACTTACAGACATATCCTCAAATTGGTTCATCAATGGTTTTCTGTTTGATTGTTCTTAATACTCAAATCTTTACTAAAAACTGCAGATGCTTCATGGTAAATGAAACTTCTCAATTAGATTTGGAAGGGGAATTTGCTTCTTTTTCTTCAAGTTGACTACCAACTTCTGCTTTATAATATTTGAGATGACATTTTATCAGCTTTTGATCATCCCAAATTGGATATAAAAGTGTGGTAGACATTCAAGCACATCACTATTCTCATTCTTGACTATTTAAATTCTGTACTCTCATGCTAGGCTTCTTTTTTTTACTATTTCAATTCTGTAAAAACACACAAAGTGTCTGTACTTAGATAGCCTATACCTGAGATGGTGCCAAACGGCAACATAAACTTTTCACTGCATTTATTTGACAATAAAGGTTATTCTATTTGTTATGAGGTGACAAATGTTTCAGAAATAGTTGAATATTAAGCTTATGAAGCACATAACTGATTCTTCTTTAATGGTGATATCCTTCCAACTGTAGAGAACATTCCATTTTGCTCTCATGCAAGGTTAAGTTTAATTGCTTTTTCCTGTCTACAGAAATGACTACTTTGAAATTACTCATGCAAGGGTCATAGAGTCATAGAGTCATAGAGATGTTCAGCATGGAAACAGACCCTTTGGTCTAACTTGTCCATGCTGACCAGATATCCCACCCCAATCTAGTCCCTCCTGCCAGCACCTCGCCCATATTCCTCCAAACCCTTCCTATTCATATACCCATCCAGATGCATTTTAAATGTTGCAATTGTACTAGCCTCCATAATTTCCTCTGGCAGCCCATTCCACACACGCACCACCCTCTGTGTGAAAATGTTGCCCCTTAGGTCTCTTTTACAACTTTCTCCTCTCACCCTAAACCTACGGCCTCTAGTTCTGGACTCCCCCATCCCAGGGAAAAGACCTTGTCTATTTATCTAAGCCCCTCATTATTTTATAAATTTCTATAAGGTCACCCCTCAGCCTCCGATGCTCCAGGAAAAACAGCCCCAGCCTGTTCAGCCTCTCCCTATAGCTCAAATCCTCCAACCCTGGCACCATCCTTGTAAATCTTTTCTGAACCCTTTCAAGTTTCACAACATCCTTCTGATAGAATGGAGACCAGAATGGCACGCAATATCCCAAAAATGGCCTAACCAATGTCCTGTACAGCCACAACATGACCTTCCAACTCCTGCATTCAATACGCTGACCAATAAAGGAAAGCATACCAAACGTCTTCTTCACTATCATATCCACTTGCGACTCTACGTTTAAGGAGCAATGAACCTGCACTCCAAGGTCTCTTTGTTCAGCAACACTCTTTAGGAACTTCGCATTAAGTGTATAAGTCCTACCCTGTTTTGCCTTTCCAAAATTTAGCACCTTGCAGTAATCTAAATTAAACTTCATCTCCCACTTCTCAAGATCCTGTTGTGATTTGAGGTAACCTTCTTCTCTATCAACTACAGCTCCAATTTTGATGTCATCTGCAAACTTAGTAACTGTACCTCTTATGCTCGTTTTCAGATTATTTATATAAATGATGAAAAGTAGCAACTCAGCACCGATCCTTGTGGCAACCCATTGGTCACAGGCCTCCAGTCTGAAAAACAACCCTCCACCACCACCCTCTGTCTTCTACTTTTGAGGCCATTCTGTATCCAAATGGCTAGTTCTCCCTGTACTCCATGAGATCTAACCTTGCTAACCAGGCTCCCATGGGGAACTTTGTCGAACGCCTTACTGAGATTCATATGAATCACATCTACAGCACTGCCCTCATCAATCCTCTTTGTTACTTCAAAAAACTCAATCAAGTTTGTGAGACATGATTTCCCATGCACAAAGCTATGTTGATTACCCCTAGTCAGTCCTTGCCTTTCCAAATACATGTACATTTAGTTCCTCCAACAATTTGTCCACCAACAAGATCAGGCTCACAGGTCTATAGTTCCCTGGCTTGTCCTTACCACCTTTCTTAAATAGTGGCGCCACATTAGCCAACCTCCAGCTTTCCGGCACCTCACCTGTAACTATCAATGATACAAATATCTCAGCAAGGGGCCCAGCAATCATGTCCGTAGCATCCCACAGAGTTCTAGGATACACCTGATCAGGTTGTGGGAGTTTATCCACTTTTGTGCATTTCAAGACGTCCAACATTTCCTCCTCTGTAACATGAACATTTTTCAAGATGTCACCATCTATTTCCCTACATTCCATATCTTCCATGTCCTTTTCCACAGTAAACCTGGATGCAAAATACTTGTTTAGTATCTCCCCATCTTCAGCGGCTCTACACAAAGGCAACCTTACTGATCTTTGCGAGGCCCTATTCTCTCCGTAGTTACCCTTTTGTCCTTAATGCATTTGTAAAAACCCTTTGGATTCCCCTTAACTCTATCTGCCAAAGCTATCTCATGTCCCCTTTTTGCCCTCCTGATTTCCCTCTTAAGTATACTCCTACTACCTTTATATTCTTTTAAGGATTCACTATCTGTTCTGTCTATACCTGACATATGCTTCCTTTTTCTGAACCAAACCCTCAATTTATTTAGTCATTCAGTGTTCCCTACACATACCAGCCTTTCCTTTCACCCTAATAGGAATATACTGTCTCTGAACTCTCGTTATCTTATTTCTGAAGGCTTCCCATTTTCCAGCTGCCCCTTTACCTGCGAACATCTGCCCCCAATCAGCTTTTGAAAGTTCTTGCCTGATACCGTCAAAGGTCTATCCTTTTCGATCACTATTTTAAAACTATTAGTATTATGGTAGTTGGCCCCAAAGTGCTCCACCACTGATACCTCAGTCACCTGCCCTGCCTTATTTCCCAAGAGTAAGTCAAGTTTTGCACCTTTTCTAGAAGGAATACCCACATACCGAATCAGAAAATGTTCTTGTACACACTTACATTTCTCTCCATCTAAACCCTTGACACTAAGGCAGTCCCAGTCTATGTTTGGTAAGCTAAAATTCCCATCATAACCACTCTATTATTCTTACAGATGACTGAGATCTACTTACAAATTTGTTTCTCAACTTCCCTCTGACTATTAGGGGGTCTTTAATACAATCCCAATAAGGTGACCATCGCTTTCTTATTTCTCAGTTCAACCCAAATAACTTCGTTGTATGTATTTCTGGGAATATCCTCCCTCAATTCAGCTGTAATGCTATGCCTTATCAAAAACGCAAATCCCCCTCCTCTGTTGCCTCCCTTTCTGTCCTTCCTGTAGCATTTGTATTCTGGAACATTAAGCTGCCAGTCCTGTCCATCCCTGAGCTATGTTTCTGTAATTGCTATGATATCCCAGTCCCATGTTCCTAATCATGCCCTGAGTTCACCTGCCTTCCCTGTTAGGCCTCTTGCATTGAAATAAATGCAGTTTAATTTATCAGTCCTACCTTGTTCTCTGCTTTGTCCCTGCCTGCCCTGACTGTTTGACTTGCTTTTTTTTCTTAACTGTACCAGTCTCAGATTGATCTCTTGACTCACCATCTCCCTGGGTCTCACCCCCACCCCAACCGTAGTAATTTAAATCCTCCTGAGCACCACTAGCAAATCTCCCTGCCAGTATATTGCCCTTCCAATCCATCTCTCATACACCAGCTCCTCAGCCATGCATTCATTTGCTCTCTCCTGCTATTCCTACTCTCACTAGCTCGTAGCACCTAGAGTAATCCAGATATCACCACTCTCGAGGACCTCCTTTTTAAATTCCTGCCTAACCCTTTATACTCTCCCTTCAGAATCTCATCCTTTTCCCTTCCAATATCCTTGGTTCTAACATGTACAATGACCTCCTGCTGGCCTCTATTCCTCTTTTAGTGAACATTCTGCACCCTCTCTGAGACATCCTTGATCCTGGCACCAGGAAGACAAAACACCATTCTGATTTTTCGCTGCTGGCCACAGAAACATTTGTCTGTGCCTCGGACTAGAGAGTCCCCAAACACAATCGGTCTCTTGGAACCCAACGTACCCCTCGTTGCATTAGAGCCAGTCTCAACACCAGAAACTCGGCTGTTCATGCTATTCCCCTGAGAATCCATTACCCCCTACATTTTCTAAAACAGCATACATGTTTGAAATAGAGGTAAACACAGAAGACTCCTGCACTACCTGCCTACCTCGCTTATCTTTCATGGAGTTAACCCATCTATGTGACTATATGCAACTTTTTTCCCTTCCTTTAACTGCCTTGCAACACATTGCCTTGGTCTTGTAAATTTCTCAAGGCCTCTAACTGTCACTCCAACCGATCCATTCAATCTGAAAGGATTTGCAACCAATGGCATTTATTACAGATATAATCCTCAGTAACATGTAAACTCTCCCTCAACTCCCACATCCAACAAGAAGAGCATATCACTTAACTAAGGGCCATTTTTGCTTCTTGGCAATTAACATTAAGCTTTAAGATAGACTACTGCACAAAAAACTGACAATGCCCAATTTCTACCCCAAGCTACTTACACATTGGAAGAATAGCGACCAAAATAAAAGAGGCAAGAGATTGGGTTAACAGAACTCACAGCTCCAAGTGAATGGTTCAGAAAAACATAGGCTGATACCTGGAATAGACTCTAACTCAACGTTATCTATAGCTCATGTGCCCAAGAAATGGTAAAACAAAATCAAAGACAGGATGGTTCTTCTTTCAACACCGAAATAAAGTGCGCCAAACTGACAATTACATTCTTTTCAGCAAATTTTGTGTTCAACAAGATGTAATATCAGTAAAGTGGAGGATGGAAAAATCTCATTTCACACAGGGGCAGCTGGAGGATGACTTTACTACTCTTCCAAGGTGAACCCTTCCACATCAAAGTAACATCCTTTATGGACATTGTGACACATCTACTTCCGAAGTTTTAATTGGGGCAGATTTATGCTTCTGCGCGTGATACAATAGATCAACATTCTCCAAGAAAGTCAGAGGTTTTATGAAGCCCAATTCATATTCCAGCAGCCATAGCTGATGGTAGCATTCTAACCAGTAAACATCATAGAATCACAGCAGTGCAGTTAGAGACTGGGGGATGTGGAATACATCATGATGGTCAGGAATGCTGGCCTGTTACAAACTCATTTTTCCAGGAGATTGTTTGTGTCTGCTCCGAACCAGCAATAAAGTGAAGTCAATGCAGATTCTTGCAAATAGCCAGCTCATAATTCATTTAAGAACTTTTACATTTAAGAGTGAAATGTTCTACCTTAGAAAATGGCAGTATTTGTTTGAGAAACTGGTAATAATCCTAAAGTAGTACAAAGCAAAAACTTTAAGTTGAGCTTATTAGAACTAAATGTTGGCACTGTGTTGGCTTAAGAAAGGTAACATAAAACAGCAGGTTTACCAAGCTAAAGAATAGGAGGCATGACCTCTGCACTAATTCTCGTAAAAGTTATTCATATGCTTTTCCAGAATTAAAGAAAGCTTTTGAATTAAAAAGTAGTTAATTTTCATTTCTACCTTGGAACAGGTCATGCGTGTCACCTTGTCAATGGAGATGTGTAGAGTCTCAGTGAAATTCTTTACTTTGAGTTATCTCTGCACATTCAATTGGAGCATGACCAGTAGGCAAGTCTGGATTGAGAGAAGCAGCTAAATGATACCAGTTTTCCAAGTCACACTTGCTCCAGTGGTGTGCCACAATGTCTCAACAAGTTGGTTCAAACATTTTTGACTTGTGCACCTTGAAGCTTCTTAGAAGTCAAGTATAAGAATCAGGTCCACACCTCAGGTAGAGTAGATGCTAGATTTATTGTCCAAAATGCAGTCCAAAACTGGGAACTAGAATTCAACAAAAAACAAAATTGGAAAAGAGATAATCTAATGGGAGATGTGTTTAGCTTGAAGCTAAAGGGAAAAGCCTACATTGGATGCCTTCCAGAAGATTGTACCAGAAACCCTGCAGCTGTGCTGTAAAAGACTGGTGACCAAAGGCAGACTTTTAAAGACTGCAGGAACAAAAGTGGGAAAGTTCAGATCCTAGTGTCAGAAATAAGCACTCTTCTGATAAGTGAAATTACCACTCCTTCCAAATCAAAATAATATGTTACATATCTGCTTCCCAAGTTTTAACTAGGACAGGTTTATGCCTGTGTCCATAAGACAACGGATCAACAGAGATTTTGTGAAGCCCAGCTCATATTCCAGCAGCCATGGTTGATGGTAGCATTCTAGTCAGTAAACATTATAGAATTGCTGCAAGCCAGATAGAGACCATTAGCCCATCAGGTCTGTGCCAAACCTCCAACAGCATCCCCTCCTATCCCCGAAATCCCACATTTACCATAGATAACCCACTTAATCTGCATACTACGGGGCAATTTAACATTGCCAATCTACAGCACCTTAAATATCAACAATCCTAATGACGCTACTTCAATCCAAATGCTGTGTAGTAATATTTCTTACATTTTACCTTCTGGCATGGATCAGGCCAACATCATCAAGTTCTGGGTTTGGGAGTACATGAAATTCAGAAGCAAAAGGTCTGATTTGCAGCTTGCCAGATAAAGGCTTGACATTCTATCAGTAGTCAGTATAGACTCCCAAAGGTGACAAACAGGCAAGTTTTAATTAAATATTCACACACTTCTAAGATGGTTTACAAGCCACCCCCAACATTTGTTTGCTATAGTATCAATACAATGTGATTACAAAGTTAAGGAAGTGAACATTCTAGTTTGTAACTGGAAGCTTATCAAATTCCTAAAGTACTGCCAGCCATTACATTAAGAGGTCTGAGTTTGGTTTGGAGTAAACATCGAAGGAAGAATATTTGACTTTCACCATGTAATTCAGCATCAAGAAGATTTAAAGTCAGACAAGGCGAGTCAAAAGGAAGTGACTAAGTAAAATGAAACAGGGATCTTAAAAGCCTAGGATTACTAGAGGAAGGAAAGGCTAGGAATGCCAAAAATAAAAAGAACTGTTTTAAATTGCTACATGACGATTATACCACAGTTATTACAACAGATTCTATCTGCAAAGAGGGGGAGAAAAAAAGTCACCGCGATTGGAATTAAAGACTTTCATATTTGTACGATAACATAAGATCCTGGCAGAAGTGCAAACACCTAAAGTATTGACATAACTGCGTGGCCTGTTACTACAAATTATGGAATAAATGCAAATTGAGCTTCCTTGCACTTGTTGCATCAGCAATGGACTTTCTTTTCTCCCAAACTAAACGAATCTCTAATTTCTTACCTTTAAAGGTGACTGCTGAGGAACAGTTTTTGATTTCTTTGGATGTGGTGGACCAGCTGAAGTAGAAGAGTGTGCTGTTGCCTTTGATGGTTCATCAAGGATAAATTGATTACGATCCATTCCCGAGTTGCTCAGATCTTGACTTCCTGTTGGAAAGGAGGAAAGTTCAGGACTTTCATTGTTTTTGGTGGATGAGGCAATACAGTCTGAAACATCAGAATATTCTGAGGGAGGACTTGAATCAGGAGCAACAAGCTGTGCTGAACCATCACATGGATTTTCTGATGATTCAGAGCTGATCTGTTCAGGTGACAATTTATCTTCATCTTTCTTCTGAAAAGGATCTGTACTGTCTTTGCTTCGTTCTTGTGTCAAGTCCATTGATGGTACTTTCTTCTGTGCAAACACCTCCACAGTTCTGTGCAAATTAATCTCTGTGCTCAACCCATTAGGACTAGAATCATCGACAGAACAAACAGAGCCTGGTTCAGTTGCAGAGCCATCAACAACCTCAATCAGCACAGTTTTTGATTCAGATTTGTTCACTGGCTGTTTGTCAGAAATTGAAGCCAAATCCATTGCTCCATTTTGTTCATCCACATTGGATCTCTTCAAAACATATCTGCGTGAAATAATGATACAGAATTATTAAATAAATAAATCACAGAACCATATGAACGGAGTAGTCAGGCAAAAGTCAGACAAGTTCTGGTTTAGCTATTGTCACAATGCAAACAATACCACTTTCAAAACATCAAGCATCAAGGTGTTTGAAACAGGACTGCTTAGCTGGGAATGCTAGCTAATCTAAAATAACAGTGGTGAATGAATATACAAAAGTTTACTATCTCTGGATGTATAAATGAAGTAAAGTTGCCATAGTACCAGAGGACCATAGGGCTGCTCTCTCATGAGATACACTTGGTAGAGGTTTAAGCTGAAAGTCACCATGCCGCCAGGAAGGGGAGTTTTGAGAAGGAGAGTCCATCCAGTCATGCTGTTCACAACACTCTGCATCACAAACCAGCCATGCAACCAACTGAACTAATAAACTTTCTTAAAATCCGCTTATACAAATGAGACCAGAAAATGGAGACCAACTCAAAAGTTTGGAAGCAATGTGTTTTTTGGAAGCAGAGTTATTTATTTCATTCAACCACGTCCTCAATCATACTGTATTGTTGGCATTATCAGTAGAAGAATCAAAAGATCAACTATTATTTAAATAGCGACTCAAAAAAAGTGCAATGCAGAGGGATCTGGGTGTTCTTGTGCATGAAACACTAAGGTTGCATGCAGGTGCAACAACTATTAAGAAAACAATCAAATTTTGGCCTTTATTGCTAGGTATTTAGAGTTTAAAGATATGAAAGTCTTGCTGCAACTATACCCAATGTTGGTAAGGCTACACCCAGAGTAGCGTGTATAATTTTTGGCTCATCTAAAGGTCACTCACCTAACACAGAGATGCAAAGGAACTTCTCCCAGACAGTGATGAATGTCTGGAATTCTCTATTCCAAAGAGTTGTGGAAGCAAGATAATTACAAGTATTTAAAGATGAGGCAGATAGATTTTTGAGATATTGGGGAGAGGACAGCTATTTGAGCTGACACAAACAAAAATTTGATGTCTGGGGCAGATCAACCGTGTTTTTGCTGAATGTCAGGGCAGGCTTGTCATGAATCCTTTTAAAGTTCAGCAATCAGCACTTCGTACAACTGTAGAGTAAGGCAGTACACCAATGCGCATTGCTGCAAATGGAACAAAGCAACTTTGGTAGAGCTGATTACACAACAAAATATATTGCTGTAACCATGTTCATTTTTTTTAAATTTAATTAATATAATGAATCATGTACATAAAAACAATGTTCGCAATTCATATTCCCAAATAATACACGAGGTTGAAGCATTAATGCACATATATGAAAGCTTCAATTTATTTCCAAAACATTTGTGATTCTTGGGTTTACTTTTCTTACCTGCCTCCCCAATGCCCTTTCATGCCTTGCTACTATCAAATCAATTTCATAGAGATTTGAAACCTTCAGCATGCTATAGGTTTAGCAACTTCAATTCTATAACACTCCTTCATATATTAACCTGTTATTGTGTAGCTTCTTCAATCATCTATACATCCATGTAGATGATACCATTTGTGATAAATACAGCAAAATTATTTCTTCCATATTATCCTTGAACTTGTACTCCTTTTCAAGGTGTGTACAAAATAAAGTATTTACACAGCACATTATAAAATTAATTATTTCACCACTCAACAAAATGCAAGAAATAAAGATGTTGGTGCATAATTTCTCTACTTACTGTATTTCATGTTTGTTTTATTCAGCCAACACTGACTTACATTAGTTAGCATTTAATGCCTTTTCTTTGAGATCTACAGTTACAATTGATCATTTTATCAGTCAAAGGAATGCCTGCTTTAGGAGGGGTTTATTTCTCTTCACCGCTCCTTTGAGGAATCATCAAGAAATGTTGGAGAGAAAGGTGAAGAAAAGCACAGCACTGAGCTGTCAATCCAAGTCTAGATCAGCATTGACTTAGTCTACATAACCATTGACTTTTGCCAAGACAGAAATATACTGACAAACTAGAATACAAAAAAGGAACACAATGTTAGGGCCATTAACTTCCTCAAAGTAAACAGGCAGATCAGGATTGCTACATTTGAAGGGCTGTCACAATGGGGCCCTGTAGTCTCAGGTTCCAACTGGTCTTCGTGAATTTGTAGATCAGCCATATTTTTGAGCAACATCAAGATCACGTAGAATGCCCTCCAAGAATTTTTTCCAAAACAAATCAATTCTTCATGTAAAAGGTAAAAGGGCAAAAACAATGTTTTTTGACACTATTCAATTACAAGGTTAAAAATTAAGTGCATATGCAACATGGGCTGTACAGTAACACAATTTAATGACATAATTACAAGTAAAAGCAGTCCGAAAGACAACATGAAGTGACAAATATTGCACAATAACCAAAATCCACCTTGATACAATTGAAAAGAAAAAATGCAGTAATATACAGAGAATGAATCACAGTATCAATTTGTGCAAAGAGGAGAGGAGATGTTGCATTATAAAGAAGATAAAACAACAGCTTGAGTCCTCCACAAAGACTGAATAAATACTATACCATTGCTTGTAGGCACTAGCACACTTCTGAAAGGAAAACAAAAGCATACAACAGGAGAGAAAGGAGGTGAGTAAATAAACATTCACCCACAACCAACATCAATTGAATATACATGTAAAGAGATAAAATGACAAAGGTAACTTTAAAAAATTATGTATCACCCCACTGGAGTGCAGGACAGAACCATCAACACCATACAAAAAAACTACGGATTTCAAGTTTAACCTTACTTCCAAAGCAAACAAATAGTTTGAAACAACTTATGTATTATGAGCGCATTGTGTTATTATATATGCAGTAAAATAATAAAAGGATCTGGTTTTAGAACTCGTGATTCTGAAGTTTAGTTCACCCAGATTATACGGTCTCGTTCTGCTTCTGAACATCAATTAGCAAAATCAAATTGATAGTGGTCATGTTTCAGGGTTATGGTAGTGGACTCTCAATCTAGCAGTCAAACCCTAATAATCTGAGTTATGAAAGTTAGTTCAATAGATCTGGTGATTTGCGGTTGTTGCTTAGAAAAACTGCATCAAGCCACCAGGTTTCTATGGAAATTTTAAATGGATACTATGCAGTCTCAGCAAATACGTGAACAGTTCACACCACGCTGATGACTTGATACTGTTTGAAGTGACTGGCAAGATATTTGGTTGTAAATAACTGCTGTGAAATATGAGCAGTTCAAGGAGGTGGCCTATCAACACTTTCTGGGTGCTACTAAGAATGGGTAATAAATACATTCATACCAGCTCACCTTGATTCCAAGAACAAATTTAAAAATGCAATGGCTCATTAATTGTGAAATTTGGTTCAACATATTAGAACTCAATAGAATTACAAAACCTAATTTTCAGAAATGGCATTCAACCATATAAAATACTATGCTTCACGGAATTTGTTCTGAACATTTAATTACATTCCACCTGCCCTCTGAAGTATACAATCCACGAAATAGCTGTCAGGTATCTGTTTTTTTAAAAAAACATATACCATATGAAGAAATGAAATTTAGATTACACAAAAACATATGCTGCCTATTTTCTAGAACAGATTAATTCAATTAAAAGAAAGTCATGTAAGAACAAATTTCATATAAGAGCAAGTTTTACAGCCCCACCCTGCCCCCATCCAATGTTACAGAACTGCATGCTGTTTCACTTAGAAGCATGCTTTTCTTTCAGCTTCACAATAACCTTCAGCAACGAAAGATTACCTTGCCTCATTTTGTCCTTTCGTGAGTGCCATTAATCACTCCAGCTATCCATGATTGCACAAAAACATGGACTGTAATAGCCAACTCTTCAAAAATATAATCTGAGTCATCGCATTTCAATAATTTAGGACTTGTCTAATTAGGTATCATAAGTGCCATCAATCAGGCAAGTTAATTGTTAACTATGTCACACAATTTAAATTTCTAAAAATAATCCTCCTCATAATATGTTAAAATCTCACAAAGAATAATTTTAATTATGAGCACATTTTTCTAGAAAACTCTGCTTGCATAATATGCCACATACAAACAGCAGAAAATGGGCCTTTTTTCATAACAGAAACTGTTATGAAAATAGAAGGTCAGTCTGAAAGAAAAAAGTACAAGCTAATGCCTCAGTTAAAGATCCTAAATCAAACTGGTATCTACTGAAATGTCTCCACCTGAAACATGAACTTGCCTGTTCTCTTTTTCAACCAAGTCTGCAGTATACTAGCAGCATTTTCTTTCAGATTAATGGTGCTCCTCTCTCCCACCCTAAACAGTTTTTAAGACTTGTTTGGCAAGGCCAAAAATCTTGTTACATTTAGACTACCAATGATGATTGCCATCTACTTAATATGATTATTCCTGCTAAATCACAGAACTGGAGATCATAGCTTTAACACCAACAATTTCTGCCAAAATATATCTGCTCAAATATGGTTGGCTTCTTACCTAATGATGGCACTACCATCAGTAAGTCCAAGTGATTTTAGAGTAGTTGCCTTTAGTGCAGATTCTCCAGCTATCTGAAACAGACCACAAAGTGAAAGAACATGCATCAAAAACTTAAAATTATCTCCATTAACTCAATATAAATTCTTGCAGATAAAACATGGATTCAACCAGATGCAGTTTAAAATCACAAGATAATTTTTTGTTTTAAATTCATAGAAAAGAGACTGCAGTGAGCAATAGACACACTCAACCTTACATGCTTTCATTACAAGAGTGACACAGTATTATAATTTAGATGGGGATGCATGATTACGAATCCAATTGAAAAGTGATACTGCAACCTAGATGGTTTGAAAAACGCTGCAGTAAAATAAAGAAGTATTTCCAAAGTACGTGCGTGCTTTGCTGAGTACTCAGATACTCATCCTAACAGTATAAGAATTTAATATAAAAGAGACAAAGCTTTTCTTATTACACTCTGCAGGACAGAATCACAAGAATTTCCAGGGCACGTCTGCTGTAGTCCACCTAACAACTCTTTTTCTCATGCAATATAAATTGTTGTTTCCTTTCAAATTTGGCATTCTTGTGATTCTGTCCTAACGAATGTAGGATAGCAATCTTTTGTCAGCAATACTCAAGTTGTGTCTACCAAATGGAGGTACAAATTAATCCAATCTGCATTTCCCAGCTACGAAAATGGAACAGATACTGTGCCATAAAGGCCAAAGTAAACAAGATTAAAGAATGCTATGTGAACTCCTACCATACTTTCCACCTTATTCACAGCCTTTGAAATGTATATTTTATTCCACTGTTCTAATATTTTTGTCCCTTTGCAACTTATCATTACAACATTTTCATGCCAGTTTAGTGCATAGCAATGGGAAATTCTAAACTTGGGCACAACTAGGTAATTACTTTCTATTTGGATTCCTTACAATCAGCTCATGAATCTCTGGCCTGGCACCAATCTTCATCTCAAAAACAAAAGTTCCAAGACTAGATCGCATACTCCTGAAATTTATAAACTTAAAAACTTCTGAATTCTGTTTTGAGTTTTTGGTATCAAAAGTTTTTACCAGATAGTATGCTGAATTGCTATAAAAACACTAAAAATGTTTATATTTTTAAAGATAATAAATCTGAATTAGGGTAATATGAAAGATTTGAATTTGCACTGTATGTTAATTGTGCCAACATTCAACTAGCCTACACGGAAAATTCCTCCCCTTCTAATTTAGCAGACGTGCTGGTCTGGTTACATTTTAAACTGGTTAAAATTAAAATAGCAAATATTTCATACTCAAGAAATGCTCAAATTTCTTGTTGTACAGCAGAATTGCATGCTTCTAATATTGCACTTTGTTGAAGCTCAACACTACATTCAAAGTGTCGATTGGCTATAAAATAATGTTGCATTCAGGACTTCGTATCAACAATGCCTTTTGTTACTTATTGACAAAATTCTTTTGTAAGCTAAGAAGCCCTTTTACGAATATTTCATGTCTAGGATTCACCTGTAGGCCAAACATTCATGACTTGCAGCTACATAAAATCTTAATGCAGTTAAGTCATCCCAAGGTGCTTCTCACAGGAATTATCAGAAAAAAATTAACTCTGAGCCGCATGAAAGGTTTGGACATTGAGGTAGGTTTTAAGGAGCAACTTAGGAGAAGAAACAAAAAGATTGAAAGGGTTTAAAAAGGGATTTCCAGAGTTTAGGAACCCGTTGAAGGCACTGCAATCAATATGGGACAAACAAAATTGGGGATACACAAATGACCAAATGGAGGCATGTTAGTGCTTAGAGATTTAGAAGAGGGAATGGAAGGATCTTAACACAAGAAAAAGAATTTTAAATTCTAAACTCTGCTTAACCTGGAGTCAACAGAAGTCAATGAGCAAAACGAAGGTAATCAGTGAACAGAACTTGCTGTGAATTAAGGTATAGGCAATAGAGTTTTAGTTGACCTCACATTTACAAAGAAATGAAGATGGAATGGTGGCCAGGATAGCAATGGAATTGTTCAGGCTTGAGATAACAGAAACACAGATGACGGCTTCAGCAGATGGAAACAGAGGCACAGATAGGTCTTATTAGAGGTGCAAGTAGGTGGTCTAGGTGAAGAACAGGGCTTGAGGTCTGAGTCAAAAAGGACACTAAGTTTGCAAACGGTATAGCTCAGCTGGAATTGGTTTAATCAAGTTTAATGTAAAAGAAATTTTATTTCAACTTCCATACTTTAAAACCAAACTTACAACATTTACCACTAATGTTTAAATAATAGCAGGCATATTTCGATGTAACTATACAATTATTTCAAGTACACCAATTAGTTTTACAGTGCTGTCTCAGAGGTCTCAGAAAGAATCTAACTATCCAATCTGCAAACCAAAGCTTCGCAATGCAGCATGACCCATTCCTGTACATTATTTTACTATTAAAGCCAGAGTTATATCTTCTGCATGCGCAGTGTTTCGAATTTATCACTTTTTCAATCATTACTTTTGTTATGTCATTAACATAAGCTCTTTTAAACCTTCCAAACTGGCAACCAGCTACAACTTTGGAAACTGGAACCTCCAGGGATGTCAAACAAAATAAATCTTAGCCAATTATTACAGTTAACATACACTTTGGATAAAGACAGACAAATTATCCTTATGTCTAAACAAATTAAATATCACCAGCACAATCCAGTCATTCAAAGTAACATATTACAGAAATGGAGAATAATGCCAAAGCATTTAAACTGCTTACTGTTTTAAGTTGGTTGATTATTCTTCCATGTCTAAATTACTTCTGCACTTCTTAAACAGTATTTGCTTACAGAATAACTGAAGTGGACCTTTTAAGTGCAAAAAAAAACACTTCTCAAATAGTTCAAAGCATCAATTCATAGAAAATACCTTTAAAAGATCATGAGCAACAAAGATGTTAGAATTAAACCAATGCTAGAAAAATGTTTTACTTGGCAAACAGATCTTTTCTAAACTTACCTATATTAGCTTCTGGCTTGCCAAAGATTATGCCTTGAACTTTTAATCAGAACTTTAATGCGGTTAAAAAGATTCAAGGAGTTGAAACTAATTGGTTAAAGTTAACCAGTCACATATATACTGGGGCTGCAAGAGGTCAGAGGCTGGGTATTCTGTGACAAGTGCCTCACCTCCTGACTCTTAAAAGTCTTTCTATCATCTGTGTAACACTATGATGGAATACACTCCAAGTGCTTGGAAAACTGCAACTCCAGAAGCTTGAACCCCATCCAGAAGAAAACAGCCCACTTGATCGGTATCTCATCTGCAACCTTAAACCTTCTTAACCATCAGTGCAGTGCCACGCCTGATTCACAAGATGCACTGCGACAACCTAATCAAAGCTTCTTCTGAATCATCTCTCAAACCTCAGTCAATTAGAGAGAAAAGGATAAGGACAGCAGGCTTATAGCAACATCATGACCTCCATGTTATACATCATCCTGGACTACAAATTCTAGGCAATCCTGGAGTTAAAAGCATTCCATGTCTTAAATTGGGCTGTTCTTTCTCAAAATATATATTTCTATTTTAGGCTTCTGGGATTAACTTTCTACCAACAAGATTATCTTATCTCTTAATAACTGAAATAATTGCAAAATCAAATGATTAATGTACATTAATGCTATTCTACCAACTGGAGGCGTATGGTAGTGGTGCCGCCAAAACTAAACTGTAGTTGAACTTTCCAGGATCAGGGGGAATAAAAATAGGAAAATGTTAAATCTTAAAACAATCAATCCTCTATATTACACAAGAAAGAATTTCTTGGTGCCACTGAGTAATTTAAAAATAAACCATTGGATTGCTGAAATCCAGGACTGGACAACATTGGCTGTTACCAACTTATGCCATACATTTTCAGGAGCAAGTGTAAGATTCTGAAAACTGCAGCTTCACTGAAGCTAAGCATAACATGGATATAGTAGTGGTACACGCTGCCTACTCCTGTAACAAGGTTTCTTGAACAATAGTTTCAGGTTGCTAGACTGGCGTCAGCTCCAGCAGTTTTGAACTGAATAGTGGTGAGCGCTACTTTTAATTCCTCAAACAATTTCCATTAAAGCTAAGTGTTCTCAGTGTCTGACTTAAATGGTCAATCATGACTGTGCTTTACACAGTTCTTGAAGTTGCTATCAGACACATGGTGAGAAAACAAACCACAGAAAATCATTTTACATAACTGGCAATTCAATGTCATGGATGTGAAAAGATCTTGGAAATTTAATTACCCTTCACGGTATGTTATTTCCTCCTGGTGAACACAGCTAACCTGGGATCACTCCTGCAGTACAGGATACCAAGAAGCAAGGTGCTTTGAGAGATATATATATATACTGATAAAGACAGATTAAGGCTAACAGAATACACTGTACAATTATCTTAAAAGTTAACAACCAATGTCTTCCATAACTAGACATATGTTAATGCCTTTACACACTCAAGGCACTCTGCATGCATGCAGTATCAACTGGGAAGACAGTCAGGGAAGTAAAATTGCTGTTCTGACTCAGTGTCCGGTATCCGGCTTGATGCCACTGCACCTGCAAGATTTAACTGCTACAGATCAAATCAAACTGCTGCAAAAACATAAAATATTTTTATAACACTGATTTTATTCCAACATTTTTACAGCAAGTGTCACATCTATGAAAGTAGTTTTCCGCTACCGTACGCTTTGAACCATTTGAGAGCTGTAGCAGCATTCTTTTACACCACTGGAAAAGACTAGATTACAGTTATTTGAACCACACTATGTCGGCAAAGCACAATCACATATTTATTGTACTAGAACAGGCTCAGAAAAATTCACGGCAGTAGATCAGGTATTCTGAGTTTCTTTCCTCAATCTTCACATTTTTGATATATGAATATTCAGAAAGAATTTCAGTTCAACTATTCATCTGTATGGATCCTCCCAGCTAATTTTGACTTTCAAATAGAATGGCAGCTCTATGTTTGCCAATGTAGGCTAATACATTCCAAAATATGAATCCTAGGATTTACAGACACTAGAGTTCCAAAATATAATGGATATATTAATAAATTCTTTTGTCTACAATCACATTACATTTCCAGCTTTTTCCATCAAGAAAATTACAATTGTTGATAGTGCACAGGATAGGAATTTGTTGTGTGTCACAATTGGGCCCAGTTATAAAGAAAGGGTCTAGACGCACAAAATAAATCACTTAATACTTTAGGGCATGATGGTAATTTGCTGCAACAGCATCTATTCATAAAAATCTTTGAAGAAAACATGGCGGGAATTTTTTTTTAAACTTACCTCATCTCTCATATAAACACAGACTGGAATAGCTTCCAACAGCTGTTCTTCAGAAATCCTAGCAAAACAGGAAAAAACTGTCAACATTTGATCTTGTACAGAGCAAAAATATTTATCACCTAGGTAGCAGGGGACACTTATGATCAAAATGTTAAGTAAGGGCAATAAAAATATCATGAACTGCTCAGTTTTTGACTGCTTTCTTCAGAGGTCAATACCATACAGATTTTAATTTGATCCACGAAGGAATACCTTGAGTAACCCAGTTGCAACTGCTACCATTTAACTATAAACAGCTGTCGACATCCCCATACTCAAGGCACACTCCAGATGCTTACCCATCTGCTACAACCCAAAAGGTGTTGACAGTAAATATAGAAGCTGCACTCCATGGTATGACGCACCGTACTGACAAGAAAATGAATCCAGCTCACTTGGCTTTCAGTAAGGTGCTTCTTTTGATCATTTTAAAACTGCGGCTGAAGAATCTAGTTCAAAATTACTGACGATACATATTTTAATTAAGTACTCTGAGTTCAGCAAGTTTTTAAATGTGGACAATTCAGTGACTTTCACCATCACTTTTTTAAAATTTCTGTATCAATTCCAGTCAGATCCAAAGCAGCAATCAAGTTCAACTACATTGCAAGTTGCATTGGTGAGGCCTCTTCTGGAATACTGCGTCCAGTTCTGGCTGCACAGTTATAGGAAGGATATTATTAAGCTAGAGAGGGTTCCGAAGAGATTCACCAGGATATTGCCAGGCATGGAAGTTTTGAGTTATAAAGAAAGACTGGACAAGCTGGGACTTTCTTCATTCGAGCATAGGAGGATGAGAGGCAACCTGATGGAAGTTTATAAAATAATGATGGGTATAGATTGAGTTAATCGTAGTTATCTTTTTCTAAGGATGGGGAATTTCAAAACTAGAGGGCACATTTTTAAGATGACAGGAGAGCGATTTTAAAAAGATCTAAGGGACAGTTTATTACACAATGGGTGGCTCATGTGTGGAATGAACTTCCTGAGGAAATTGTGGATATGGTACAGTTACAATGTTTAAAATAAATTTGGATAACTATGTGAATAGGAAAAGTTTGGAGGGATATGGGCCAGGAACAGGCAGGTTGGACCAGTTTAGTTTGGGATTATGTTCAACACAGACTGGTTGGATCGAAGGGTCTGTTTCCGTGCTGTATAACTCTAAAGGTATTGATTGTTTATCAATTTAGTTATTGTATGTGGTTACAGGTAGTAACTCATCACCTTAGTGGGTTGTGTATAAATTGCATGCAAAGGTTTGAATAAGAAAGTTTCAAGAACATTTATTGACAAGAGAAAATTCAAAAGTAGATAAAATATTCTCTCAAAATAAAAATGACTTGTCACTAAGAAACTGAGGAAGAATACAAATGTACATTGCTTTTACTGTAATATACTTGTTATAAATGAAAATGGTACAAATAATAACATATCATTATCAACATTATACACACATATCTTCCACCTTTCGGTGAAGTGATTGTATCTGACAGAGTATTCTCTTGAGTTTGTTCTGGCCAATGGACACTCCAATCACCATAAACCAACACCCCATTTACAAAGGTTACTCAATTGAAAATAAGACCACAGGTTAACTTGCAGTGTCTCAAAAGTTGTGAATGTAATCCTTGCCGATTGCAACTACCACAGACATACCAGTCGCTATGCTATAACATACATTTCGTCCATGCGAATTTGCTATAACATGACTGACAATTGGGGACACTGTTTCTAAAGCGCAAACATTTAAAGCATGTATTGGTTATAATGCAATTAGTTTAAATGGTGCTGCTATTACTCAATTTTCTTATAACACAGGATGTCATGAGAACAGAACTACCACTTTGCAGCTGTACTAACTGTACTGCACTCAATATCATCAGCCTCTTTGTAGTGTTGATAGAGACAGGTATACTGAGGACCTCTTTCTGAAAGTTCATATAACCTCTATTACATCAGCCACCTCTGAAAGGGATAAAGGTAATTTAAGCAGGAACATGACCACCGTTACTTCTATCCATGGCTCTCATGCAACAAACAATTTCTGGTAAGCAATATATAAAAAAGTGCATCTTCAAAACTTGGTAAAAATTACCCAATGTAAAGTGCTCCTATTTGCTTTGCAAAATTAGGATCATGATATGATCAATACTGGATATTGCAGAACCTCCACTTGTACTTTAACCTTGTAAACTAAAACATTACCAACGCAGCACAAACAAGAGGTTCTTAAAAGAGTTTTTCCTTGGGGTAACACAATCCAAAAAAAAGTATCTAAAGTGTATCACAATATAATGCTCCAGACAAGTAGATAGGTCATCACTTTGCAAAGGAAACCAAACCTTTGCCCAAGTAAAATAGATTTTTTGCGAAATGATGATATGCGTTTGGAACAATCTATAGGAAAGATATACCCATACTGAAAAGATTAACTACAGTTCTTTATAGATATAGGTGGGTATATCAGTTTTAATATAATTAGCATTGTTTCATCAGTCAGCATACATTGATTGTAGGATGGTGAACTTAGATTTTGGCTACCAAATGCTCTTACATTCTAAATAGACACATTTTAAAATAAGGATGAAATGAAAAGCACTGGACCTGAAGCTGCATCAGAAAATTACAAAGAATGTTCAATCTTGAGTGATACGAAAAAAAAATTTTTGTAATATAGATACGGAAAGTTAAATCATCTTAAAATGTCTGGGATTTAATTAGTTACTCTGAAAGTGGTCACTAGTCACTCATTCTTGGCTATCTAAATTACAGTTAATGATCATTTCTCAAGTAATAGATTTTGATTGGGTTTAGCCCATAAGCCTGCTTCACTTGATACAAAGTAAGTTGTTTTTACTGTGCATCCTAGAGGCGAGAATGTAAAAAAATGTCTTATGAATAAATTAGAGAAAATGCTCCCAGAAAATATATGTTCTGCATCTAAATATACTTAATTTTTTGTAAAAATTGCAAACTTAAGAGTTCCTGTTTTTGATTGTTTTATACTAATTATTGTTACCAGTTTAAAGTGATTAAGGGGAAATCATGCCTGACAAATTTATATGAATTCACTGAGGGTGTAACAAGTAGAATAATGGGGAATCAGTAAATGTAATATATTTGGATTTCCAAAACGTGTTCAATGAGGAACCACACATAAAGCTACTCGATAAGAGCCCATGTTGTTAGGGGCAGAATATTAGCATGAGTAGAGAACCAGCTAATCGATAACCCATACCTATGCTTTGATTTTGTGAACAACCTTTAATCTCCCTTTGTGCACGTGGACATGTTATTGTCCCAAGATTTGCATCAATATCATTCACATCTTGATGGTTTAATTCCTCCAATTAGTTTTCCACCTCTCAACCACACCTAGATAAAGTCAGGGATGACATTCTTATCACTATGGTACATTATTTAATTTTGTCTTCTGCAGTCTTTAACACTGTTCACAAAGACTAAAGTCACCATAGTCCTACCAGACCATACAGTTACATAGGTTGGGACATTTTTCCCTAGAGCATAGGAGACTATGGTGTGACCTTATAGAGGTTCAGAAAATCATGAGGGGCATAGATAAGGTGAATAGTCAAGGCTTTTCCCCGGGATAGAGTTGTTAAAAACTGGAAGGCAAGGGTTTAAGGTGAGAAGGGAAATATTTAAAAGGGACCTGAGGGGGAACTTTTTCACTCAGAGTTTAATGCATGTATGGAACCAGCTGTCAGAGGAAGTAGGAGATGGGGACAATTAATAGAAACATGGATAGGAAAGGTTGAGGGGGATATGGGCCAAATGCAGGCAAACAGTACCAGTTCATTTTTGGAAACCTGATCAGCTAACGGGTTTGTATATGTAATATAAGATTATGACTCTAAGGCAGAGAATTGGGATAAAGGGGGAAATTTCACATGGCAATCCGCAACTAGAGGATTGCACAGGGATCACTGCTAGGGCCACAATTATTTATAATGTACAGGGACATACTAACTATTTGGAGGAGGAAAGTGAGCGTGCTATGATCAAGTTTGCAGATGACACAAACATGGGTGCAAATGCAGGTCAACGAGATGTCAGAGTCTACAGAGGGATATAGACAGATTAAGTGAGCGGACAGAAATTTGCAGATGACATAATATAGGAATGGTACCGTTTGTATTTTGGCAGGAAGAATAAAGGGAACTAAAATGTCTAAGTGGGAGAAAACTGCAGAAAGCTGCACCAAAGTGATTCGGGGATCCTTGTGGATGAATCTCATAAATGTTAGAAATCACGACACCCGGTTATAGTCTAACAGGTTTATTTGAAATTACAGGCTTTTGGAGAGTAGGTCTTCATCAGGTGTAGAGAGAGAGAAGCACCCTGAACACAGAATTTATGGGCGGAAAGGTCAAAAGATCATACAAATGGTGTATGTGGAGTGTCAAATAATAAGTCCCTGCAAGTGACCAAGGGTGTTAGACGGTGTGAGTAAAGTATCAATAGCTGAATAACAAGCGAAGGGATTACCTATAAATCCAGTTAAAAGAGGCAAGAAGATAATTACAAAAAATTAAAAATAAGGTGGTACTGGAGACAAATCAGATGATTGGAATAACATGGATCAAAAACAGAAGTCACTGGAAAAGCCCAGCAGGTCCGGCAGCATCTGTGAAGAAAAACCAGAGGAAGGGTCACTAAACTCGATCAGATTTTTCTTCAGAGATGGCGCCAGAGCCACTGAGCATCACACACCCTCCCCCAACCCCCAGCAACCCCAAAGGCCTGTCCACCATCAACAAGACACAATGCATGAGTGTAATGAATACTCTCCACATGCAGCTCCAATAATAAGAAACCTGACACCATTCAGGATGGAGCAGACCACATGATTGTTTGTGGATGTGGTGACATTGAGCCCCTCAACGACAAAGCTCAGTAACAGCAGTGATTACTATCTACAAGATGCACTGCAGAAACTTTCCATAGATCTTTCAAAAGCCCCTTCTAATTTCATGACCACTAGAAGGACAAGAGCAGCAAATATATGAGAACAGCACACACAGAGGTCCCCCTCCAAGTCACTTACTAACCTGAGTTAGAAATGCATCACTATTCAGTGTCCTTGGTCAATGTCCCGAAATTCCCTTCCTAATGGCATTGTGGTACTACCTACAGCATATGGGCTGCAACAGTTCAAGAAGGCAGCTCGCCACCACTTTCTCATGGGCAACTAAGGACAGGCAATAAAGTGCTGGCCCAGCCAGAGATGCCCACGTCTCATGAGTGAATAAAGAAAAATGCATACAGCTCCTTTACTAAGAAACCATAGAAGCCATCATAACAGGGACATGTTCTGACACACCATCTGACGTACAAACTAAAATATTCTGTGTCAAGGAAAAGGAAAACAGGAGCAATCTTTGTGTCTGGTCACCTATTTTAACTTCAAGGCATCGCATATGAATTAATCCCAACAGACAGCCTTGTCAGCATGCAGATTTAATCAAAACTTTTGATTACCAGAAACTAAAATTCAATTTATGGTGAACTTTCTTTTTAATAAAAGAAATATAACATACATTAAAATGTAAAATTAAATCAATGTAAATTTCTCTCACTTTGAATGAAAATATATAGTATGGAGTTAATTTGACAAACAGTACCACACCTTCAAATGGACAGCCCTGTGCATTTGGGAATAGATCATTTCAGAAGAGTTTCATTAAGACAGAACACTGCATCTGGTTAAACCTTGGAGCAAGCCAAAAAAAAGTGTCATACAGTGCTCCAGCAACTTATTAACCAACATGCACACAAGATCAAACAACCTGAAACATGACACATTCTGCAACAGCACCTAACAATGTGTCAAAATAAGTTATATAAATACTACAATCTCAGGGTCAATTTTGAAAACATTCATTTCACCTGTACAAATATTGGAATCTTCACAAGTTCCTAAATAAACAGGAAAACTGCAGGCAAAGGATAGAATGTTATAAATACCCAATTTTGAATAAAATAAAAAAAACACAAATGTATACATTTTTGAATAATTTGAACTTCAGAACAATCCTAATGTAAGTCAATATTCTTGTTGCTGTTTCAAACTTACGCTGCAGTCAACTGTTCAGTAATTAGATTGCAAATGATTTTTGCTCTGAACACCAATGATCTACAACAATAGCAAAAAACTTGCAAATTCTTGAGTCTTTCCCCTCTAGTACAAAGTAGAAAATCACACAACACCAGTATATATGTGTGTGCGTATGCTTGGTTGAGAGAGAGAGAGAGAAGAAAGAAAGGGAGAAAACGAGAGAGTGAGTGAGTGAGAAATGGGGTATGTGCGAGAGAGTAAGTTTGGGGTGAACTTGTCAGTCTGAATACAGACCGACTTCACACCTATTGTTTAAAAAACTGAGCTATCTTGAGAATGTAACAGAAGCCAGCATATCCCATTATAAAAGGTGAAAGTTTTAATCTAAGATTGCTTATCATGACACCGGACACTGGACTCCTTTGGCTATAAATTCTATGAAAAGCGCAGCAGGGTCAGGCAGCATCCAAGGAGCAGGAGAATCGGTGTTTCGGGCATGAGCCCTTCTTCAGGAAAGAAGGGCTGAATAAGGGCTCATGCCTGAAACGTCGATTCTCCTGCTCCTTGGATGCTGCCTGACCTGCTGCGCTTTTCCAGCAACACATTTTCAGCTCTGGTCTCCAGCATCTGCAGTCCTCACTTTCTCCTATAAATTCCATGAGCATGATCTTAACCTCCACAACCAACTGATGAAGGAATGGCGCTCCGAAACCCAGTGCTTTCAAATGAACCTGTTGGGACTATAACCTCGTGTTGTGATTTTTAACTTTGTCTACCCCAATCCAACACCTGCACTTCCAAGCCAATACAAAGTAGGGCTGCATAGTAGCATTCTGCATTAAAAATTCATATGGTAATGGGTTGATTATGTCAACATATTTCTGCTCAAAAGTGAACTAAAGCTCTTATCAAGAAGTGTTAGCATGGTTTATGATGAGCAATATTTCTCTGCCGCAGAAAATTCAGACCTAAACCACAAAATATTTTGCAGAATGAAATATTGATAAAATCTACTAATTAGGTATGAGCAGTAGTGCAGGAGGTCATGCCCCACTTCATAATTTGAATAGATAACCTGGGTTGCCATTTCAGTGCACTGTCTTTTACAAGTTTTTAAGTGGAGGCCTTAACTGCTTACTTGGGTGAATGCAAAAAATTACTACTCGTTACTCCAAGAGATTCTCTGACTTTCATCAACTTCCACACAAGATCTTGAAAGTGGAAGCAAACTTGCTTTTACAACATGAAAATGGTTGCTACATAACTACAGACAAAAAACGACAAGCGGGCTTGAACCTTCTGAATAATGGGTAAGTGTTGAATTTTTTAGATTATATTAAAGCGTTCAATTTGTAGGTTTGACTATTACACGGGCACTAGTTTAAAGGGGGTGAAATTCACACTGCAGTTCAAAATACCATATTATTAGCAGACGTTGATTTGATCGCTCAACTAATCCAGGGTAAAGAAGAAAAGCACAATGAATTACAGTAAAGGTAATTACTGGATAAAAGCAAGAGAAACAAGAATGAATTTCTGGTAGTAAATTTTATTTATACACAGCGGTACGAAAATCTAACATGTCAAGATTCATTGGAATCCTGCAAAATCACACCGTTCATGGCCTGGTATAAAGACACACTTAAAATGAAACGTTCCTTAAATTCTGAATATATAAGCGTCTTGAACCTTTCCGCCAAAGTCTTCCATTTCCAAAGTTTGTGAGAAGATTTGTAGCTCGGGTGCTCGTTGTTGTGGTTCTGTTCGCCGAGCTGGGAGTTTTTCTTCAAACGTTTCGTCCCCTTTCTAGGTGACATCTTCAGTGCTTGGAGCCTTCTGTGAAGTGCTTCTGTGCTGATTCCTCCGGCATTTGTACTGGTTTGAATCTGCCGCTTCCGGTTGTCAGTAGCTGTCCACTGCAGTGGCCGGTATATAGGGTCTATGTCGATGTGTCTGTTGATCGAATTCGTGGATGAGTGCCATGCTTCTAGGAATTCCCTGGCTGTTCTCTGTTTGGCCTATCCTATAATGGTGGTGTTGTCCCAATCGAATTCATGTTGTTTGTCATCTGAGTGTATGGCTACTAGGGATAGCTGGTCGTGTCGTTTCGTGGCCAGTTGGTGTTCATGGATGCGGGTTGTTAGCTGTCTTCCTGTTTGTCCTATGTAGTGTTTTGTGCAGTCCTTGCATGGGATTTTGTAAACTACGTTGGTTTTGCTCATGCTGGGAATTGGGTCCTTTGTCCTGATGAGTTGTTGTCTGAGAGTGGCTGTTGGTTTGTGTGCTGTTATGAGTCCTAGTGGTCGCAGCAGTCTGGCTGTCAGTTCAGAAATGCTCCTGATATATGGGAGTGTGGCCAGTCCTTTGGGTTCTGGTATAAGCTCATTTCGTTGTCTTTCCCTGAGGCATCTGTTAATGAAATTGCGTGGGTATCCGTTTTTGTTGAATGCCTTGTATAGGTTTCCCTCCCATTTACTCTCGTATGTAATGAATCTCAGCAACATTAACAGATTTATCAAATAATTAAAGATTATGTAGCTAATATATCCACTTTTATTCAGATATAATGGCACAATTAAAATGATTAACTTTTCAATGATATTAACTTTTAGATGTATAGTGAACAAAGTGTCATAAGTACCGACAGACTTAGTACCGGCCTGAATGAACGAATGAATCAAAATGTGCTGCAGTAAATGAAGTGGGCTAAGTAGTGTTATGAATGAATGAATGAATGGAGACGCAATATAGTAAACAAAGAGCAATGAGTAGAGTTACCGGTATGAATGAATATATGCGATTTTGTTTAAGTGGGTTAATGGGAAAATGCAGTTTCCTTTGCAAGAGGTTTATAATGCAATATAGTAGGGCCTAATTTTACATGAGATATATGGAAAATACAAGACTTTTTGGCCAAAACTAAGGGGTCGACTTTTACACAAAATTGACGTTTACTTGGGTATATACAGTAATTAGACAGCAAACTCTATTAGTGCCACTAAAATCTACCCAATAGAGTGATGGTCACACTGTTAATCTTACTGTATGTAATCTTAATATGATTGAACCAAAATTGGCCATGCAAGGGGTCCAATGAAAGATGATGCATGTTAAACATTGTTTTTCTCTCTCTACAGAAATGCTTAACCTGAATTTTGAGAATACATTCATTCATTAGCTCAAAAATCTCCATTTCAGCAAACAAAACTAAATTATTCTGTTCCCAGGGATTTTGTAGAGAATAAATCAAACAAAACAAATGCTTCCTTACTGGACATCTATATGCTTAATTAAACACACATGAACTATAAAGATTCTTCTCACTCAATACTAGCGCTTTAAACATGGGGTATAGCAATGCCTGAGCTTCAAAGTTTAATATCTTCCACCTGGTTCGGATACTAAAACAATCCAGCTTTGAAGCCTGTCCCACTTGACTTTCCAGTCTCTTAGCAATAATCTTGCATCTACTCACCACAGTTTTATTTCTTCCAAGTCCACCATCACATTTCCAACTTCCTCCACCTAATTTTGCATTTTACCATCTTAACTTAGTAAATAACCAATTCAGCACCTACTCATTACTCAAAGTAAAACTGACAAACAAGGTATTCTTCTAGAATCTCTGCCAAGTTAAACTTCCTTCTACTCTGTATTGCAATTCAGCAAAAATCTTGGGTTATACTTGACTGAAACTGTAGCTACACAATCTCAACTGAGTTGGTGGATTACATCAGGAAATGCACAGACACAGATGCAGTATTGTCCGCACCTCAGCATGTCAATATCATTCTACTACACTTGGAATTTAATTCTCTAAGTTCAGCAGATACAGATCCAAAAAAGATTTGCATAACTTGGTGAATTTTCTGCATAAGAGTTTTGGTGACAAATTGGTCACAGTTCAATATTTACTCAAGAAAACAGATATCAAGTGTTAACAACAAAAATTATGTGGCAACCATAAACTTCAAGTGTTAGAGACCATGAGGCTTTAATGTAGCTGGAAGTAAATTTCACAAAATCTAATTCATTCTTCTCTAACTGCCATTTTGTAAGCAGCTGTAGCCATTTTATATGGTGAAAGACTGTCATCCTAGTTTCAAGCTCTACTCCCCAGCAATCTTCATCCTGGCTTCTGCCTGAAAATGATCTGAACTATCTGCGAACCTTGGTATCCTGCTCAACTCAAAGTAAGCTTCTATAATATTCACTCCAACATCCAAAGTTGCCACTTGTACATCAATAACTCTGCCCTTACATCAGCTCACTTGCTGCTGAAGAAGTTCAGTAATACCATTAATGATTATCAGTTTGACTATTTCCATGTTTGCCTGGCTACTGTCCACTGCAAACCCCGTGCAAACTTTAGATTATCCAAATCTCTGATTCAAATGTGAAACAAGTCTCATTCACTCACTATGTGTTCTCTGACCTATATAGGCTCCTGGCCCAGTAACACTGCAATTTTAAATTTTCATCCTCAAGTTCAAATCTCTTCACAGTCTCCCCCACCCTAATTCAAAACTCTTCTTTCCCTATAACCTTCTGAAATCTTTATACTCTTAATTCTGGTACATTGCACATCATATTTAGATGTCCTGCCACTGGTAGTGATATCTTCAATTGCCAGCCACCTAACTTTGAATATCTTCCCTTGACCCCCCACTGTTCATACTCACTCTCCCTTTTGAAAGGCAATCCTTAAAACACACTTCTTTGTCTAAGGCTTTGGCCATCTGTCCTAACACTTCACAAAGCTTAATATCAAACTCTGAAGAACTCTGTGGAATGCTTTAGAATGTTTTACTCCATTAAAAACACTTTGTAATTACTATATAGCACTGGAAATCATTTGAAGCAAAATGTTGACAATAGTAATATTCATCTTGCAGGATCGAAAACATATTAAACTATCAGCTTAGTGATTAATAGTCAGTAATTGGCTTACTTCTATTTACATACAAAATATTAATACTAAAATAGCAAGTTTGACTTGAAAACAAGTTTCTTTTTGAAATTTAGGATGGTAAGCATAAGATGATGTAGTGGATTCGAACGTGATTTGCAATGTTTAGTTTTTCACAAATGCTACACAAGATGAGAGTCTACTCATTTATCTGGCAATCAGAGTCCCAAATGGAATTTTTAAAAAGTCAGTGCCAACAAAATATCCAGGATATTACAGCTCACAACTCATAATAAATTAATATGCCAAGAATCGCATCAGGTTTAACATAAGCAGATTAAGTTTGTGACTGGCAGCTTTCAATGAAGTAGATTGAAAACTTATGAAGCACAGAGAAAGTACAGAACTAGATTTCTACACACGAAATATTTTGTGATTCAATGGAACTTCCCATGTGCTACATATTATCATAAACAGAGATCAAAGAAAATAACTAATTCATGATAAAATGCTTGTGTTGTGCTACATAAAAATTATGCACTGTCTTGTGCGTGCTCAAAACTAACTCAGCTGCAAGGTTTGTGAAGGTTTATAGCTCAGGTTGAGGTTTAGGGTGTAGGTTTGCTCACTGAGCTGTAGGTTTGATATCCAGACGTTTCATTACCTGGCTAGGTAACATCATCAGTGGCGACCTCCAAGTGAAGCGAAGCTGTTGTCTCCTGCTTTCTATTTATATTTTCTCCTGGATGGGGTTCCTGGGTTTGTGGTGATGTAATTTCCTGTTCGTTTTCTGAGGGGTTGATAGATGGCATCTAGATCTATGTGTTTGTTTATGGCGTTGTGGTTGGAGTACCAGCCCTCTAGGAATTCTCTGGCATGTCTTTGCTTAGCCTGTACCAGGATGTGTTGTCCCAGTCGAAACGGTGTATTTTTTTCATCTGTGTGTAGGGCTACGAGGAAGAGAGGGTCGTGTCTTTTTGTGGCTAGCTGGTGTTTGTGTATCCTGGTGGCTAATTTTCTTTGTGTTTGTCCTACGTAGTGTTTGTGGCACTCCTTGCATGGAATTTTATAGATGATGTTGGTTTTGTCCATGGGTTGTACTGGATCTTTTAAGTTTGTTAGTTTTTGTTTGAGAGTGTTGGTCGGTATGTGTGCTACTAGGATTCCGAAGGGTCTTAGTAGTCTGGCTGTCATTTCTGAAATTTCTTTGATGTATGGTAAGGTGGTTAGGGTTTCAGGCTGTGTCTGGTCAGCTTGTCATGCCTTGTTCTTGAGGAATCTGTGCACTGTATTTTTTCAGTATCCGTTCTTCTTGAATACGTTCTATCGGTGGTTCTCCTCTGTTTTCCGAAATTCGTCTGTGCTGCAGTGTGTGGTAGCTCGTTGGAAAAAGACACGACCCTCTCTCCCTCGTAGCCCTACACACAGATGAAAAAAACCCACCATTTTGACTGGGACAACACATCTATCCTGGGACAGGCGAAGCAAAGACATGCCAGAGAATTCCTAGAGGCCTGGCACTCCAACCACAACGCCATAAACAAACACACAGATCGAGACGCCATCTCAGAAAATGAACAGGAAATGACATCACCACAAACCCCAGGAACCCCATCCAGAAGAAATAAATAAATAGAAAGCAGGAGACAACAGCTTCGCTTCACTTGGAAGTCGCCACTGATGATGTTACCTAGCCAGGTAATGAAACATCTGGATATCAAACCTACAGCTCAGCGAGCAAACCTCCACACTAACTCAGCTCCTCAATGTGGACTTTCAAATCTTTTAGCATAATTGAGGGCAAAACTATCACTTTGAAAGCTCATATGTTCTATTTAAATGTGCAAAACTAAAATACTACAGATTAAGAAAGTCTGAAGTGAAATTTCTTTTCACTTATTGGAGATAGAAAGCAATATTAGCAATTCTAACAAGGTGCATCCACCTCTGCCAGTAAGGTGATCAATTGGTTAAAAAAAACTGTACCAGCTATAAACTGATCACAACTTTTGCAATTTAAGACCAAAGAAAGATTCAAGCTTACGGAAACCAACCTTATTTTGTCAAGTCTTATGACAAACTTGAACCATATTATATACAATCAAGCCCCTGACATTTAGAGCATTATCTATCAGGTCCTGCATTAAATTCCACCTTATTGCTTTTTTTGAAAAAGATCAATTTTTCAAGTTTTTTTTTCATGAAGTACATTTGTCTCATGAAGAAATTGGCTGCTGAGTTATGCTCAGTGGGAGAGATGCAACAATAGAATGATAGAAAAGTTCAGCTTATAAGAGATAATGGACCGTAAGGACATTAAAGAGTTTGCTAAAGCAAGTAATGTTAGCTAAGGGAGATGCAAAAGAATCTGTGCGGTCAAGGGTAGATGCCAACATAGAATGGAGATGTCGAGGAATTCAGCAGCAAGTGAATAATTCCAAATGTAGTCAAAGAGCTACATTAGAAATATGAAGATTAAGTAAACATTGTGATGTTTGTATTACAAAAGGAAATTTAAAAGGTGTGCAGGTAGATAAAATGATTACGTTAGGAAATAGGCTGTTCATGTTTTCCACAAAGTATTCAACACTGGTTAATTTTTAACAGCTAACTTTTAACAGCTAATTTATTACCCAAACATATACTGTCCTACATTTCATTCAATGTTTCAGACTGCTCCATAAACGCAGAAAGGTGAAGCTATTTAAATAGTTTTCTCATAACTATTCATGTGAAACAAAGTCAAATAAAAATAGGATTAAATTAACATTGATCCTGATGTGATATAATTAACCAATATTTTGCCTCAACAGTTATGGCCACACAATTCCTAAGATTTTTCCCCCTCATCTAACAAGCTTTGGTTATCATTAAGATCTGTAGCACTTGTGCATCCTTATTACTAGAGAAACAAACTCCAAAAAATTTGGATATGTTATAAAGGATAGCTACTTGATACTGAACAGCAGATTTCATTCACTCTGTCTTTTAAATGACAGGTTATGGCATTCCATTGTTTTAATGTTCTTGCAACTTTGTTGAAGAAAATTCAAGAAATAATTCAGTCTAGACTAAGTTGAACTTGCTGAATACTTTTAACTGCACTTTGAAGAGAGAAGCAGAGCTCGTAGGTAGAAAGAAAGTCACCAGTTTGTCTACTCTCACACTTGACAAATTGAGTATAATTAAAAGCAGATACATTTGTGAAGGTTTAAACAGTATCAGGTATCTGAAGGAAATGAAGTACAGATCAATGTTATAGAAAAAAACTACAAATTAAAGAATCTTAAAATGACAGTAGATACTAATTAAGTGCAATATACATCTTTCATAAATGTTTCTATAACCAAAAAACACAAATACTTGTCTTACATGTTACATTACGAATGGATTAAAATCATATTTTTAGCTAAATAACAGTTTAAACTTCAGTTCTACTACATTGATTATGGTTATTAGGCTGTGCGTTTCTTCATAAAGAGAAGGTGGATAAATAAAAAAAAATGAAAAACATCAAAAAGTGGAATGTCTTTGATGTCTCCACAACATGGTGGGCATTAGCACTGGATATTCTGATCACATACTACATTTTGTTCATTTACAATTCTGAAATCAAATTGATTGACTACCATGGTAAAACTTATAAACACATTAAAAGGGTCATGCTACATTAAGGGAAATGCAGGGAAAAAAAATCTTTTCAATTCTCTGATTTTTTTTTAAAGCTAAAGTTATCCTTGTAATTGAAAAGTTCACAGCTTTAACAAAGAGTCATAAAGATGTACAGCATGGAAACAGATCCTTCGGTCCAACCCATCCACGCCGACCAGACATCCCAACCCAATCTAGTCCCATCTACCAGCACCCAGCCCATATCCTTCCAAACCCTTCCTATTCATAAACCCACCCAAATGCCTCTTAAATGGTGCAATTGTACCAGACTCCACCACATCCTCTGGCAGCTCACTCCATACACGTACCACACTCTGCGTGAAAAAGTTGCCCCTTAGGTCTCTTTTATATCTTTCCCCTCTCACCCTAAACCTATGCCCTCTAGTTCTGGACTCCCCGACACCAGGGAAAAGACTTTGTCTATTTATCCTATCTATGCCCCTCATAATTTTGTAAACCTCTATAAGGTCACCCCTCAGCCTCCAACGCTCCAGGGAAAACAGCCCCAGCCTGTTCAGCCTCTCCCTGTAGCTCAGATCCTACAATCCTGGCAACATCCTTGTAAATCTTTTCTGAACCCTTTCAAGTTTCACAACATCTTTCCGATAGGAAGGAGACCAGAATTGCATGCAATATTCCAACAGTGGCCTAACCAATGTCCTGTACAGCCGCAACATGACCTCCCAACTCCTGTACTCAATACTCTGACCAATAAAGGAAAGCATTCCAAATGCCTTCTTCACTATCCTATCTACCTGCGATTCCACTTTCAAGGAGTTATGAGCCTGCACTCCAAGGTCTCTTTGTTCAGCAACACTCCCTAGGACCTTACCATTAAGTGTATAAGTCCTGCTAAGATTTGCTTTCCCAAAATGCAGCACCTCGCATTTATCTGAATTAAACTCCATTTGCCAGTTCTCAGCCCATTGGCCCATCTGGTCCAGATCCTGTTGTAATCTGAGGTAACCCTCTTTGCTGTCCACTAGACCTCCAATTTTGGGGTCATCTGCAAACTTACTAACTGTACCTCTTATACACACATCCAGGGGGTGCAATAATTTAGTTAAAATGCACAAATAGAACAAATGCTAAAAATTAAATCATCCAATAATATTTACTGCCCCATAATCAAAGGTAAAACCACATTAGAGAATTTTATCACTGGTTTTACAGGGATTCTTCACATTACTACCAATCTGATCTACAGTGCAATCATGAGTTAGATCCTTTATAGGACATTCCATCTATATCACAGAGTGCATCTACTCTTTACATTTACTGTTAATTCCACATAAAGTGTCAATAAGGCAAGTGGTGACAGAAGCACTGTACTGAGTTAAACAGATGCATTCTTAATATATGTTCAGATCTCTAAAGCCCTATGACCCTTCCCTAACATATTCATCCAGTCTTATAAAAGCCAAAATAACTGCAGATGCTGTACATGAAGGACAAACACAGCTCAGCAGTTCTGAAAGCATCTGTGCAGAGAAATCAGTTAACGTTTCAGGTCCAGTGACCCATGGACCCAAAACGTTAACTCTGATTTCTCTCCGCAGATGCTACCAGAACTGAATTTTTCCCGCAATTTCCATCCATCCTTATATCTTGCTTTCATAGCCTAAGCAGTAACAATTATGATCACTACGCTCAGGAGTTCCTGAAACCATTGGTGATGGACAAACATGATTCACAACACACATAGATATAGCACAGAAGGCAATCAATCACATCTGTTGGAGCTTTTTTGGCAGATCTATACAAAGTAATCCTGTTCCACTGACCTTTCTCCACAGCCCTGTAAATTATTTCCCATAAGATGTGGGAACAGATGTTGTCCATTCAGCCCATTGAGTCTGCTCTGTTATTAAATGAGAGCATAGCTGATTGGACAACCCTCAGCTCTACTTTCCTGCCTTATTCTCATAATCCTTGATTCCTTTAACTGATTTAAAAAATCCATCTCAGCTCTGAATGTACTTAACAACCCAGCCTTCACAACCCTCTGCAGTGAGTTTATTATTTAAAGTCTCCTATGAAAGTTACTCTTGAATCTGCTTCCAGCACCCTTTCAGGCAAACACCTGTTGAAAAAAGGTTTCTTCACGCATGGCAATGGGAATAATCCACAGATTCCTTATTTTTGAAGGCCTATCTTTTAGCTTCTTCCTAGTTGCTGAAACTGATTGGAGAATCCCAACCTTTTCGTTCTATGTTACTAGCCCTTATATAAACCAGAACTACTGGCTGCTTCCTCTTCTTCCCCAAATTATTCTATAACCATATTGGTGATATCCTTTACCTTGGCACCATGGAGGGACACAGCAAACATGACTCTCACCTTTGTGTTCTTTATTCCCCTTTGGTAGTTGCTACCTGTCTAATTTTAAAACTACAACAGAACCAAGTTGTCAAATTTGAGAATTTCAGAAGACAGTCCACATTGTAGTCTCAACTATCTATTTGTCCAAATGAATGCAAACTGAGTGCAAATCACAACCAATTTCAATATCATATCAGCTGCAAGTTGCTTAATTTGGAGCATGCTGTTTCAAGGTATAATCTGAGTTCTTCCGAATGCTAGTTCTAACTGCATTTCCTCATATGGAGGAGCAAACCAGGGGTCAGTCCAGCGTTTCCATGTCCATTCATCTTGTCAAAGCATTGGTATTCAATGCAAATTAACCCATTTGTTGGTGAAAGACAAAAATGCATATGGCACTTCAACAATCTGATTTTATTGGTTATTACAAAGTTATCTGCCTTTTATTTAGATCTCCATAAATGTTTTGAAGCTCACAGATACTTGAATCCTTAATACTTTGCACAACTCATTATATTGAGTCAAAATAATTTTGATTCCAAACTTCCTCAATAAAATGCATTAAATAAAAAACAGGTGCAAACTGTAACATTTTTGCTATTCATCATCCTTTACTCAATGTGAAAATAAGTACAGTACATTTAACAGCAGAATGCAAATCATGACAAGAAATTTAGTTTCATAGTGTTATCAATTCATAAATTTCTTCCAAAATGACACAAAGATGAGTTCTTCTTTAAGATGTTTATCATCCTTTTGACCTATCTAGAGCAATTCAAATTCAAAAATCAGATCTTTTGAATATACATTAAACAAATTCCTTTAGCTATGACACAAAACAAAGCTAGCTAACTCACGTCACAAATGTCACAATTGTAACAAGCAACTTCTGATTGTCTAACAATTTCAGAACAATTAACTAATATCAATTTCAGATCACATATGCTTAGGCATTAAATCCAAGTTATTACTTTTGTTTTATGCCCAAAATATAATCTAATAATTCAATATTTCCCTGCACTACTCAAAGTGCCACTATACAAAACACATCCAATTTTAAAATCATGAATTTTGGAGAGGGAAAATGCCAGTATTCAGGAAATAAAAAACTTCTCTTGCATTCAGCATCCATATTCTGGCATATCTCATACAGCAAAAAAAATTCTTCTCTCAATTCCAATAACATTCTTTAACCTCCAGCTCAGAGATGGAAACCCTTGAGGAAGCAATACTTTCTATTTGACCACACTAATCATGCCATTGGCACATTTGATGAAAAAGACCATTTAATCAGTTGGTACAAAGGAGAAATCTTGAAAACATAAGTTGCCACTTGCTTTACAAGCTAGAGTCATAATTGGACAAGACAGTTGTTTTGAAAAGAAAAATTCAAACAAAAGTAGCTTGGAACAATTATATTCCCACGTAGACATCATGCAACATTTAGGTATTTTCAAACCAAAACCGACAGATCAAAAACAACAGAAATTAGAATAACTTTGGTCACTTAAACTCATAGGACCATTTTATGACACATTTCATTAAATTCAGCAGTTACTAAAAGAACTGCAGCATTACCAAGCAAGTTGTTCGTATTTCACTAGATGCTAGGGTTGAACACAAAGAGACAGGACTAGCACCATAAAAATCAGTAGTCTGGTACCTAACCTTTCAGAAGGTTAAAAATCACACAACACCAGGTTATAGTCCAACAGGTTTATTTGAAAGTATAATCTTTTGCAGTGTTGCTCCTTCATTAGGTAGTCAGTGGCATAGAATTTATAGTAAAAGATCAAAGTGTCATTCAACTGATGCAATATATTGAACAAACCTAGACTGGTGATAAACCTTTAAGAATTAGAATAGGGATGCAAGTTTTGATTGATTAATATCAAGTCCCAGAATTTCTTTCAAGTCACAGCCCTGAGGTAATTTAAGGTTTCATCATATTAAAATAAAGGTCAAATCTCAACAACCTGGTGAAGTACGACTTTTAACTTTGTCCACGCCAGTCGAACACCGGCACCTTCACTCCCAGGAAAAGCACATAGTAAGAATGTTTGCTGCACCACTTTCATATTCCCTGAACCATACTAAGTCACCTTGCAGTTAATGGTAAGGTTGATTATGTATCAAAATGCTTTGTGAGCTTCGTTTTCTGAAAACTTTCAAATAAAGACGTGAAGATCTGTCTGCAACTGTTTCGCTTTTACAACTGTTTCATTTAGCAAACATTGTATATGTAAATAAAAATACCCCAGATAAGGTGCAAAGACGTGTACATCACCTGTAGTTTGCAGGTGATTCGATTATCCAACTTTTCTATTGTACCGATGAGACTCCTCAAGGTCCCAGTGCTTTGCATTTCACATTCCAAAATGACTCTGAATTGAGATTACACTGACCATATTTTGATTTTTAAAATTCTGAGCAATATCACGAACAGAAGCATTAGAATCCACACACATAGCATCCCTCTTCACCCCACCTCTCTCGAATCCCTTAAGTACCAACACAGATTGATTCCTTAATTTTAGCCAATTCTGTTTTGGTGGTTACAATGTCCAGAACAGGGTTATGCCACTTTCACTGTGGTTTCACTAGCATTGCAAAGATTATGATCTGACTAGCTGGCCATCAACGTGAATGTCTTCTTTACCTCAACAATTTCTGTTTCACTGTCAATGACACTACATCATTAATACTAAGGCTTTGGATTAAGGTCTTATATAAATTGCTATTTCCACAGCTATGCTCTCTCACTTGGTTTCTCTATTTATCAGTCTTACTTTTGAACAGTATTTAATAGGATTCATCCCAACTACATCTGTTAAGACATGAAGGTAAAATGCCCACAGTCTAAGAGGACCAGTCTAAGCTGCTCCTTCATTACAGGGAGAGGGGAATGACTGGTAGTAGTTTAACCTGAGGATCAGCTCACCTCAGGTGAGGGTACAAGGGGCGAGGCTGAGGAGGCAGGACCAACCCAGTGACCCCAAGGAATTAAACCACTGCTGTTGGTGTCATGTTGCATCACAAACCAGCTATGGAACATGAAAACAAAAGAAACAGGAATAGTCATTTGACCCATTGAAACTCATTTGACCCATTTGATAAGGTCATTGCTGACCTAATTGTGAGCTTAACTCCACTTTCCTGTCTCTCCCAAAACCGTGGACTCACTCAATAATCAAAAATCTAACAGTCTTAAATACATTTACTGATCCAGCTTTCAACACTCTGTAGAAAAGAAGTCAGAAACCAAGAGAAGAAAAATCTCTTCATCTTTTCACAGTTTCCAAACTGTGTCCCCCCTGTTCTATATACCCCCATGAGAGAAAACAGGGTCATAGAGATGTACAACACAAAAACAGACCCTTCAGCCGATGAAGGAAAGTGTGCTATATGCCTTTCTGACCACCTTACCCACCTGTGCTGCCACTTCTAGGAATCTGTGGACATGCACGTCCAGATCTCTCTGTATGTCAATGCTCTGTCAAGGGTTCTGTCATTTATTGTATAATTTGCACCTGAATTTGATCTTTCAAAATGTATCACACCTTACGTTTGTCCAGATTAAACTCCATCTGCCACTTCTCTGCCCAAATATACCTGAAACGTTGACTCTGCTGCTCCTCGGATGCTGCCTGACCTGGCGTACTTTTTTTGCACCATACTTTTCCACCCTGTTGTAGGAAGACTATTATTAAACTGGAGAGAGTTCAGAAAAGATTTACCAGGAAGTTGCTGGGAATGGTGTGCTTGTGATACAAAAATGGACTGGGAAGGCTGGGAATTTTTCACTGCAGCGTAGCAGGTTGAGGGGTGACCTTAATGAGGTTTATGAAATCATGAGGGGCATGGATAAGATGAATGACAAGGGTATTTTTCCTAGAGTTCAAAACTAGGGGACTTTTTTTTAAGTGAGAGGAGGAAGATTTAAAAAGGAAATGAATGTTAACTTTATCACACAGAGTGGTTTGTGTGCGCACTGACTGCCAGAGGAAGTGGAGGATGCAGGTACAGTTATAATATTTGAAAGGCATTTGGACAGGTGCACAAATACAAAAGGTTTAGAGGGATATGGGCTAAACACAGGCTGGTGGGACTAGTTCAGTTTGGGAACATGGTCAGCATGGAGTAGTTGGACTGAAGCGTCTATTTCCATGTTGTATGACTATGACTATAAATCTGCAATCTATATCCCATTGTATCCTTTGACAATCTTCCTCACTATCTACAACTCTACCATTTTGGTAAAGTATTCATTAAGGTTCTCACCCATTTCCTCTGGCTCCACACATTATCCTTTATCCTTGAGTAGGCCTACTTTTTCCATAGCTATCTTCTTGCTTCTAATATATGTATAAATCTTGCTAGCCAAAGACATTTCATAACCCCTGCTAACCCTCTGAACACCCCGCTTGAGCTCCTTCTTAGTTTCTCTACATTCTTCACGGATTTAGTCTGTTTTTAGTTGCCAAGACCTTAGGTATGCTTTCCTTTTAAGCAGACAATTCCCCCTGTCAACCAAGGTTCCCGATTCCTGCCATTTCTGTCCTTCATTTGCACAGGTACATGCCTGTTTTTAAAATACTCATGTATGTTTAGTTTAGATTCCTTTCAGTGTGGAAACAGGCTCAACAAGTCTACACTGTCCCTCCCAAGAGTAACCACCCAGACCCATTTCCCTCTGATTAATGTACCTAACACCATGAACAATTTAGAATGGCCAATTCACCTGATCTGCATATCTTTGGACTGTGGGAGGAAATCGGGGCACCCGGAGGAAACCCACACAGACATGGGAAGAATGTGCAAACTCCTCACAGACAGTTGCCCAAGGCTATAATCAAACCTGGGTCCCTGGTGCTGTGAGGCAGCAGTGCTAACCACTGAGCCACCTTGCCACCCATGTTAAATGTGGATTTACCCTCAAACATCTACTCCCAATCCACATTCTCTAATTCTTGCCTAATTCGGTCATAGTTGGTCTTGCCCAATTTAACACATTCATCTGAGGTCCACTTTCGAACCGATCCATCAGTATCCGAAAATTTACAGAATTATGGTCACTATTCCAAAAATACTCTTCTACTGAAACTTTGATCACCTGGCTGGGCTCATTTCCCAATACCAGGTCCATTATGTTCCCCTCCCACGTTGGACTATCCACATACTGTTTCAAAAGATCCTCCTGATCACACCTGATACCACTTATACTCAACTAATAGTCGATCTCATATAAACGTTGACCCTCTATTTCTGGCTAAATAATCTGGAACTTTCCACAGATCTCATGTAAAAGTCGATCCTAGTTCTTCACAGATAACAGATCAACAGTTATGAGTCAGTGTGCCAGCTGTCACGCCCCGCTCCAGCTTTCCAGTCTCCCAGTTGTTCCACTCTGCTCCCAGTATTCCAATCTGATGACTGTTGTGTCCCACTCTGGATTTTCAGAATTACTGTAATTCATTTAGAGATCAATTGGGCTTCTGTTAATAATACATATGAATTTTGACAGGCAGGAATTTCAGCCCCTCAAAAGTATTTATGTAGTAGTTAACCCCATAAATTTAACGTTACAAAGTAGTCAAAAAATTTGACTATAATTCGAATGTATAAAGTAAATCCCTCCCCATCCAAGCCCCTAGCATTAAGGGAGTATTGGTCAAGATGGGGGAAGTTAAAATCACCCACCACCAACAACCCCACTATTTTCACATTTTTCCAGAATATGACTACACATCTCTTCCTCTGTCTCCCAGTAGCAGCTGGGAGGTCTGTCGTTTAATCCCAGCATTGAGATTCTATTCCCAAGCTTTACACATAATGTCTCATTGCAAGATCCCTCCAGGGTGTCCTCCCTCAACATGGTTGTGATATGCTCCCTAATCAGTAATGCAATTCCCCCTTCTCTTTTGTTTCCTCCTCTGTCTCATCTAAAATATTGATATCCAGGGACATTAGGCTGCAGATCCTGTCCCTCTTTCAAACATGTCTCTGTGACAGCAACATCATAATTGCATGCATTAATCCAGGCTCGAAGTTCATCCCCCAGCCACACGAATGTAAATCCTCCCAATGGCACTATCAAAACTCCCTGCCAGGATACTTATCCCCCTCTAGTTTACATGCAACTCATCATTATTATACAGATCCAACCATCCTTGGAAGACATTCCAGTACTCCACATATCTAAGGCCTTCCCCCTAAACCAGCTCCTTAGCCACGTGTTCAATTGTATTTAGTCTCTGTTCCTAGTCTCAGCAGCACATGGCATGGGGCATAATCTTGAGATTACTACTATGAGGTCCTTTATTCTAATTTACCACCTAACTGACTCAATTGTTGCAGGACCTTGTCACTCTTGCTACCTATGTCATTGGTGCCAATATGGACAATGACCTGTGTATGTTTACCCTCTCATTTCAGGATGCCCTGTACCCCCTCACAGACATAGTTATAGTGTCATAAAGCTATACAGGATGGAAAAAGATACTTCGATCCACAACTCGCCCATGCTGACCAGATAGCCCACATACATCTAGCCCCAACTATCAGCATTTGGCCCAAATCCCTCTAAACCCTTTCTGTACCCATCAGATGCCTTTTAATGCTGTAATTGTACCAGCCTCCACCACTTCTACTGACAGTTCATCCCATACACACATCACCCTCTGCGTGAAACACTTGCCCCTTAGGTCCCTTATATATCTTTCCCCTTTCACCTTAAATCTACGTTCTCTAGTTCTGGACTCCCTGGGGTAAAGACCTTGGTTATTCACCCTATCCATAACCCCTCATGATTTTATAAACTTTTAGAAGGTCACCCCACGGTCTCTGACACTCCAGGGAAATTAACCCCAGCCTATTCAGCTTCTCCCTATAGCTCAAACCCTTCAAACCTGGCAACATCCTTATAGATCTTTTCTGAACCCTTTCAAGTTTCAAACCAACCCTCCTGTAGCAAGATCAGAACTGAACACAAAAATGGCCTAGCATCCTGTACAGCCACAACATGATCTCCCAATTCCGATACTCAATGCATTGACCAATAAAGGAAAGCATACCAAACATTTTCTTCACTATCCTATTTACCTGCGACTCTATTCTCAAGGGAGTACGAACCTGCACTCCCAAGGTGATTTGTTCAGTAATATTCCCTATGACCTTACCATCAAGTATATAAGTCTTGCCATGATTTGCGTTTCCAAAATGCAGCACCTCACATTTATCTAAATTAAACTCTTTCTGCCATTCTGCAGCCCATTGACCCATCTGATCAAGATCCCATTGCACTCTAGAACAAAGAAAATTTACAGCCCAGGAACAGGCCCTTCGGCCCTTCGAGTCTGAGCCGATCCAAATGTACTGTCTAAACCGGTCGGTCAATTCCTAAGCATTTCGAGTCATAGAGATGTACAGCATGGAAATAGACCCTTCGGTCCAACCCGTCCATGCCGACCAGATATCCCAACCCAATCTAGTCCCACCTGCCAGCACCCGGCCCATATCCCTCCAAATTCTTCCTATTCATATACCCATCCAAATGCCTCTTAAATGGTGCAATTGTACCAGCCTCCACCACATCCTCTGGCAGCTCATTCCATACACATACCACCCTCTGCATGAAAAAGTTGCCCCTTAGGTCTCTTTTATATCTTTCCCCTCTCATCCTAAACCTATGCCCTCTAGTTCTGGACTCCCCGACACCAGGGAAAAGACTGTCTATTTATCCTATCCATGCCCCTCATAATTTTGTAAACCTGTATAAAAGGCCACCTCTCAGTCTCCAACGCTCCAGGGAAAACAGCCCCAGCCTGTTCAGCCTCTCCCTGTAGCTCAGATCCTACAACCCTGGCAACATCCTTGTAAATCTTTTCTGAACCCTTTCAAGTTTCACAACATCTTTCCGATAGGAAGGAGACCAGAATTGCATGCAATATTTCAACAGTGGCCTAACCAAGGTCCTGTACAGCCGCAACATGGCCTCCCAACTCCTGTACTCAATACTCTGACCAATAAAGGAAAGCATACCAAATGCCTTCTTCACTATCCTATCTACCTGCGATTCCACTTTCAAGGAGCTATGAACCTGCACTCCAAGGTCTCTTTGTTCAGCAACATTCCCTAGGACCTTACCATTAAGTGTATAAGTTCTGCTAAGGTTTGCTTTCCCAAAATGCAGCACCTCGCATTTATCTGAATTAAACTCCATCTGCCACTTCTCAGCCCATTAGCCCATCTGGTCAAGATCCTGTTGTAATCTGAGGTAACCTTCTTCGCTGTCCACTAGACCTCCAATTTTGGTGTCATCTGCAAACTTACTAACTGTACTTCTTACGCACGCATCCAAATCATTTATGTAAATGGCAAAAAGTAGAGGGCCCAGCACCGATCCTTGTGACACTCCACTGGTCACAGGCCTCCAGTTTGAAAAACGACCCTCCACCACCACCCTCTGTCTTCTACCTTTGAGCTGGTTCTGTATCCAAATGACTTCTCCCTATATTCCATGAGATCTAACCTTGCTAATCAGTCTCCCATAGGGAACTTGTCAAAAACCTTACTGAAGTCCATATAGATCACATCTACTGCTCTGCCCACATCAATCCTCCTTATTACTTCTTCAAAAAAACTCAATCAAGTTTGTGAGACATGATTTCCCATGCACAAAGCCATGTTGACTATCCCGAATTAGTCCGTGCCTTTCCAAATACATGTACATCCTGTCCCTCAGGATTCCCTCCAACAACTTGCCCACCACCGGGCTCACCGGTCTATAGTTCGCTGGCTTGTCTTTACTGCCCTTCTTAAACAGTGGCACCAGGTTTGCCAACCTCCAGTCTTCCGACACCTCACCTGTGACTATCGATGATACAAATATCTCAGCAAGAGGCCCAGCAATCACTTCTCTAGCTTCCCACAGAGCTCTCTGGTACACCTGATCAGGTCCTGTTGTATCCCTCTGCTCCCCACCTACTCATGCATCTGTCCAGACACATCTTAAATGAATCTACCGTGCCTGCCTCTATCACCTTTGCTTGCAACGCGTTCCAAATGCCCACCACCCTCTGTGTGAAGTACTTGCTGCGTGTATCCCTCTTGAACATTCCACCTTGAAAGTATGACCTCTGGTTATTGAATCCTTCACCCCGGGAAAAAGCTTGTCTCTATCCACCCTGTCTATACCCTTCATGATTTTGTAAACTTCAATCAGGTCCCCTCTCAATCTCCTTTTTTCTAGTGAAAATAAACCAACCTATTCAATCTCTCTTCATAGCTAGCACCTTCCATACCAGGCAACATCCTCGTAAACCTTCTCTGCACCCTCTCCAAAGTGTCCACATCCTCTTGGTAATGTGGCGACCAGAACTGTACACAGTATTCTAAATGAGGCCGAACCAATGTCTTGTACAATTTTAACATGACTTGCCAGCTCTTATACTCAATACCACATCCAATGAAGGCAAGTATACTATATGCCTTCTTGACCACTCTATCCACCTATGCACCTACACTCCCAGATCTCTCTGCCCATCAACTTTTCCCAAGGCTCTTCCGCTCATTGTAGAATACGCTCTAGAATTAGACCTGCCTAAATGCATCACCACACATTTGTCTGGATTGAAAGCCATCTGCCACTTTTCCACGCAAAGCTCCAGTCTATCTTCATCCTCCTGTATTCTCTGACAGTCCCTTATGCTTTCTATTACTCCACCAATCTTTGTGTCATCTGCAAACTTGTTGATCATACCAACAGTGCCCTCTTCTAGATCATTTACAAACAACAGTGGCCCCTAATACAGATTCCTGTGGAACACCATTGGTCACCTTTTTCCATTTCGAGAAACTCCCTTCAACTACTACTCTCTATCTCCTGTTGCTCAACCAGTTCTTTATCCACCTAGATAGAACATGCTGCACACCATGTGACTTCACTTTCTCCATCAGTCTACAATGGGGAACCTTATCAAATACCTTACTAAAGTCTATGTATATGACATCAACAGCACTTCCTTCATCTCACAAATTGGTCACTTCCTCAAAGAACTCTATTAAGTTGGTAAGGCATGATCTCTCCCGCACAAAACCTTCTTCACTGTCCAATTTTGGTGTCATCTGCAAACTTGCTAACCATACCTTGTTTGTTCATATCCAAATCATTTATATAAATGACAAAAAGCAGTGGAATTAACACCAATCCTTGCCACACATCGCTGGTCACAAACCTCCAGTCTGAAAAACAACCCTCTACCACCACTCCCCATACCACTTTGAGCCAGTTCTGTATCAGTGCGATCTAACCTTGTTAACCAGTCTACCATGCAGAACCTTGTCAAATGCCTTACTTAAGTCCACAAAGATCACCACCTTGTTACTTCTTCAAAAAAATCTATGATTCTGCCACTAGGAAGGCAACACATCATCCTGGATTTGGAGACTCCAATGTTGGACTGGGGTGTACAAAGTTAAAAATCACACAATACCAGATTATAGTCCAACAGATTTATTTGGAAGCACTAGCTTTCAGAGCACTGCTCCTCCATCAAGTGGTTGTGGAGAATAAGATTGTAAGACACAGAATTTATAGCAGAAGTTTACAGTGTGATTTAATTGACCCTCTACTGGTTGTTGCTTTACATGTTAAATTTTAGTTATCTACCTAAAAATTACAATTATTACTTTCTAACAAGTAGTCCCCCCAATTTACTCACTATCTGAATTCTGTCCTAACCAGAAGAATGAACTACCTGTATTAACCCTTTAGAAAGACAGAGACACACTTACTCTGAGATTCCTTCACGTCTACCTTGTCAAGCCCCCTCAGAATCTTATGTTTCAGTAAAATCACCTCTTATTCTTCAAAATTCCAATGAACATAGGCTCAAATTGCTCAATCTTTCATGGAATCCGACTAGGGAAAATTGGCCATTCAGCCCATCGAGTTCACACCAATTCTTTGAAGAGCATCCCCACCCAGACCCATCCCCTAACGCTATTCCTGGAACCATGCATTTCCAAGGCTAACCCACCTAGCCTGGACATCCCTGGATATTACTGGGCAATTTGAACTGTATATCTTTGGACTGTGGGAGGAAACCGGAGCACCCAGAGGAAGCCCACGGAGATTATGCAAACTCAGAACAGTAGCCCAAGCGTAGAATTGAACCCAGGAGCCTGACACTGTGAGGCAGCAATGCTAACCATTGAGCCACCTTGCTGCCCTCCTCAGATGAAAACATGTTCACCTGAGGAATCAGAATCAAAAGGTATGGTGCTGGAGAAGCACAGCAGGTCAGGCAACATCCAAGGAGTAGTTTCATAAGCCCTTCATCAAGAACATAGAGGAGTAAGATGGCTGAGAGATAAATAGGGTAGGGTGGGGCTGGGGGAAGGTAGCTGAGAAGGCAATGGGTTGATTGTGATACATTGGCGGGGAGGGTGGACAGAATAGGTGGAAAGGAAGATGGACAGGTCAAGAGGGCAGTATTGAGTTGACATTTCAGCAATAAGCCCTTCATGGCACCCCTTGTGGGCGGCACGGTGGCACAGTGGTTAGCACTGCTGCCTCACAGCGCCTGACACCCGGGTTCAATTCCCGACTCAGGCGACAGACTGTGTGGAGTTTGCACGTTCTCCCCGTGTCTGCGTGGGTTTTCTCCGGGTGCTCCGGTTTCCTCCCACAGTCCAAAGATGTGCGGGTCAGGTGAATTGGCCATGCTAAATTGCCCGTAGTGTTAGGTAAGGGGTAAATGTAGGGGTATGGGTGGGTTGCGCTTCGGCGGGTCGGTGTGGACTTGTTGGGCCGAAGGGCCTGTTTCCACACTGTAAGTAATCTAATTAGGAATGTGGTGGGGTGGTCAGAGATAAATAGGAGGGCGGAGGTGGGATGCTGGGGGGAAGGTAACTGGGAAGCCATTACGTCGATGCAGGTGGGGGGGTTAATTGTGATGGTCTGGTGGGAAAGGTGGAGCAGATTGGAGGGGGGGGGGGTGGGAGGGAGAAAGATGGACGGTGAGAGAGGTCAAGAAGATGGTGCTGACTTGGAGGGCTGGATCTTGGATGAGGTGGGGGAGGAGAGATTTGGAAACTAATGAAGTTGATGATTATGCCACGTGGTTAAAGGATCCCAATGCGGAAGATGAAGCAATCTTCTTCCAGGTGTAGGGTGGCTCAGATTTGGTGGAGGCTACGCAGGACTTACATGTCCTTAATGGAGTGGGTGGGGATTTGAAGCGGTCGGCCACAGGGCGGTGAACATGTTGGGTGCATGTGTCCCAGAGACGTTGGCATTCTGTCACCCTGATGTACAGGAGACCACAATGAAAGGTGGGAGGGGACAGGTTTTACACCTGCTGCAGCAAGGTAAGGTGCCAGGTGTGGAGGTTGTATTGGTGGCGCCCTTCAATCACACAGCATCAACATTGACTTCACAAAATATCTATAAAAAAAAATCTATAAAAAAAAAAATCTATATAAAAAAAACATTGACTTCACTAGTTTCCAAATTTCCCCTCCCCCACCTCACCCCAGATCCAAACCTCCAACTCAACATTGCCCTCTTGACCTGTCCATCTTCCTTTCCACCTATCCGCTCCACCGCCAATGTATCACAATCACACCCTACCTGTATTCACCCATCACCTTCTCAGCTACCTTTCCCCAGTCCCAACCCCACCCTCCTATTTGTCTCTCAGCCACCTTCCTCCTCTACATTCTTGATGAAGAGCTTATTTCTGAAACATTAACTTTCCTGCTCCTCGGATGCTGCCTGACTTGCTGTACTTTTCCAGCGTCACACTTTTTGACTCACCATCCAGCATCTGCAGTCCTCACTTTCTTCCACTTGAGAAATCAGTCCAGTAAACGTTCTCTGAAATATTGTCAATGACAGTGTATCCCTCCTGAAGTAACAAGACCGGAACAATACAATATTCCAGGTATTTTGTCATCAATGTCCTGTACAGGTGTAACAAGACTTTCCTACATAATGACTTTGAAATACCATTTCAACTCTCAAAACACCCCTCAGTGAATTCATTTAAGGGATAACTGCTTGAGCACAGAATGAGTGTCAAACTGCTGGCAATAATCTGAAAAGGGTTTACACAATGGGAAGAGCTCCTAATTCATGTTAGATAGCAGCTCTCAACTTTCTTTCAAACACATCACTGACATTTCCCCCTGCTTGAATTTGGATATATTAATGGTGTCAGTGTTGGGTATCCTTGGTGAGCACAATAGGATTCCTGGCCGACTTGAAAGAATGACCACAATAATGCGAGGAAATGGCACTATATTGTTCTCCAAATAAAGTCAAGGAGCTGAATATGATGGCTTAGGAGCTAACTGTAAAAACCAGCATCAGCAAGCAAACAGCCAAAGTTCTTACGCAAAACTTTCAAGAGGCAGAAGGCATGACCCCAACTCATCAGCAACATCACATTCACTGTGGAAAGAGATTATTCATCAGACGAAAAGCTGATATCCATCCAGTCCCAAAATATGGCCATCCAGCATGGTATACAGCAAGTCAACCATGGAGTAAGAGGCAAGCAAACAATGAAACGACGCACTCTCTTGCACAATCTGCTCAAACTGGCCGTTGTACCTACCACATAAAAGTGATGTGTGCAAACCTTGAGTTAGATAAATATCAAATTTATGCAGTTTTTAATTTTTTTTAATATAAAGCAAAGTGAAGACAATGATCAGATCTTTTAGTTACTCGGCTCAAGCACTGGAACACAATGTGCATTGATAATACCCAAATGTAAATAACAATGCTATCTGGGATTAATTTTTCAGAAATATTTTCACAATGCACTCTTCAATGCTGCAAAAGATTTACACAGCAATAAGCTAAACCTCACTCCCAAAGCATTCTGAAGTTAATTGTCAGCAAGTGCTCAGTTAGCTCACTACAGGAGAAATACTGCAACAGGTTTCAGTCTTCCTGCATTGGCCAGAGAGAAGATTGGCCAGGTTCCTGCCCTCAACTGAAAGGCAGTGGCCTCTTCTAAAAATATATACAAATGGACATCAAGACATGACAGTATCCAATTCAGTTACAATGGCCAAAATGTGAACACCTTGACACAAATCATTTTCAATATTTATCACAAATAATGCCCATTTGGAAGTAGTACAGAAATGAACCATTGGAACACATGCAGAACAAAGAATCAATGATTTCAGGTAACAGGACCCAGAAATGCACATGTTAAGAATAAAAGAGCTTTTTTTTTCCTGACCAGTACATTCTGCTGCTGCAGAGGAGGAATAATTAGGTCATTTTAATGTTGGCAGGATGTCTCGAGTGGTGTAACACAGGGGTGAGTGCTGGGGCTTCAAGTCTTTACAATTTATATGAATGATTTGGATGAAGGGACAAAAGATATAGTAGCTAACTTTGCAGATGTCACAAAGACAGGCAAGTGAGTTGTGAAGAGGATATAAGAAGCCTACAAAGATTGCACATATAGATTAAGTGAGTGGGCGAAGGTCTGGCAATGGAATACAACGTGGGAAAGTGTGTGAAATTGTCTGTTTTGGCAGAAAGAATAAAAAAGTATGCAATATAAATAGTGAGAGGTTGAGGAGCTCTGAGATGCACATATAGCCTGGTGCATCAAGTTCAACATACAAGAATACAAGAAATCAGGAAAGCTAATAGAACGTTATGCTTCATTGCATGGGGAATTGAATGCAAGTGAAATTTTGTGAAACCCTGGTGAAAAACATCAATGGAGCATTGTGCACAGTGTTAGTCACTATACTTATGAAAAGATGCTACTGTGTTGAAAGTAGCTCAGACGGTTAACTAGACTAGTACCCAGAATGAGTGGACTGCATTAGGAGAAAAGACTCATAAGAGTCTTTGGAAAGAGTCAGAGGTGACTTCACTAAAACAGATAAGATCCTGAGGGGACATAACTGGGTGGATGTCGAAAGAATGTTTTATCTTGTGGAAGAATCTAGAACTGGGGTCAACAGTTTAAAAGTGAAAGGTTGCCCATTGAAGACAAAAATGATAAAACTTCATTTTCTCTCTAAGGGTTTCAGAAATTCTACAAATTTGTTTTTCCCTGTGGAGATCCAGCCAGATTTGCTACATTTATCTTCAGTATCTTTGATTAAAATAAAGATGGAACAATTGAATTCTCTTTCCTCAAAAGGCAATGGATGTAGAATCCTTAAATCTTTTCATGGCAGAGGTAGATAGATTACCAAAGTATTGAAAGATTGTCAGGATATGCAGGAATGTAGAGCTGAGGTTAAAAACAGATCAGCCGTGATCTTATTAAATGGCAAAGCAGGCTCAAGGACTGAGTGGCCTACTCGCGTTTCCTGTTCCAATGTTACCATTTGACATAGATTCTAAATATTTACTTCCATCTTTCTTTACCGATAGACAATTACAGAAGTGCAAATATTTATGAAGGTCTGTAATCGAGTAAAGGCGGAAAAACATTGCATTGAACTGAATATTTGCCACACCTGCAATATATTCTCTATAAGCAGATGAAAATTTGTAAAGTCTATTGAATGTGGCATTGAAGAATAGCATCACATTCAGTACATGAATAATGATCTGAATTAACAAATAATTTCAATTATGAGATTCAACACCATGAGGAAACCACGATAAACTGAGTCTTGCTATATGTTGTATCGTTTTATTTATCCGCATTTTTGATCATTGTCAGAAATGGGAAAAACAATGTTTTGTAAAGAAAGGATTGTGGAAAAGATTACTGCTTTTAAAAAGCTAGTTGCCTGACACTCATTGTAAGGGCTGTTAACACTGCTGTTTGTTCAAGCGGTGGGTGAGAGATGTTTTGTCGTACACAACTGAACCAGGGAGCAGACAACAAATAGCTGACTGGTTTGTGAACTGGTGATTAGTTGCTGGTGACAAAGGCCTTCGGACTTCCAACAATAATGAAATTGGGTTACGGAAAGCTAAACAGCTTGTAGGTGTGAATGACTAGACAGCAGTCAATGGATTTCCAGAAAGGAAAGAAACGTCCTTTCTCTGCAGTAAGAAATAACTCTTACTCTTTACCTACAATCAATTTATTTGAAAGAAGCTATAATTCTTGTTAAGTACAGAAACATGGTCTGTGCTTTCTGTCAACCTGGGTCTAACAAACAGATAAATTGGGAAATTATGTATACTTTTGTGACAAATCCAGAAATAACAGGACATGATTTCCAGCATGCTAGCCCAGTGAAGGATAGCAATATGTTGAGGAGTAGGAAAACTCTGTTCTGCCAAAAACCGAATGAAGACCAAAATAGTGGCATGCCTCACCTGGTCTCAGGAAAGTGATCAAGAAGATCCCAGAGAGTCAAACCAGACTGAAAAAAGTGTTGAAGTCTGGATCCATCTTCAAGTTGTAGAGCAATCCGAACCTAAAGAATCAGTACAAAACATTTCAGATATTTGCAACTTACACTGATCATCCAAAGCAGAGAGAACACAATCATAAGAACCTTTTGTTAAATAACACCTTTATGTGAATTTAGTGAGTATTCTTTCCTTCTCAGTTAAGGCCACAGATCAGTAGAAGTCCCATCTTAGAATGGCAACCTTTCAAAATGGGCGTGGGCTCTTCTCACTTCTTCTCAAAAACAGAAGGGTCCACTATACTGTCAATAGTTAGCCTATCAACTCTTTACCAATTAGCCAGAAATCTAAACTCTAAATCTGGAAAAAGAAATAAACTCCACTAAACATTCACAGCAGTACAATGTCATTGATCAAAGTGTATACCACAGAAGATTTTCAATAAACCTGCTTGCATTTGCAGCACAACCTGGAACTAATCCTACTTGCCATCATCATCGCCATAGAATCCCTTATGCTGAAATAGGTCAATCGGCCCATCAAAGAGCATTCTACCCAGACCTCACCCCTTACCCATGTAAACCATCATTTTCCATGGCAAATTCAGCTAGCCTGCACATCTCTAGACACTATGGACAATTTAGCATGGTCAAGTCACATAACCTGCACACCTTTGGACTGTGGAAGGAAACCGGAACACCCGGAAGAAACCCACACAAACACGGGGAGAATGTCTATGTGACGTTTGCACAAGCTCTTGCACATCCACCATTCCACATCCTACTTGCTCCATTCATTCATTTGCCCTGTCTGCCATGGATGTTTTATTCTCCGATATTGTCTCTATAAACTCCTTTGCCTCACCTGCTTGCCTCTTTTCAAGCCCAACTTCAAAATCCACCTCTGATCATCTTTTAGTTACCTTCTTTAGCTCACTGTCCACTTTCTCCAGTGGTTTAAGTACCTAGGGACACCTTTCTTCATTGTGGGTACTACTTGAAAAAGTTATCAAAGATATATTAACAAAAATAAAACAGTTAATAAAAATGTTATGAGATGCTTCCACGGAAAATGAGATTTCAACCTGAACATCTTTGCCCAACAGTAGGAACAATACTACTGTCATAAACCTCTCTTGTGGATACTGTAATAGGTATCATTAATTTCTTCAAACATCAAGATTTATCCCACGTATAAAAATGGTTGCATTGTGATCATTTTACTGGACTAGTAATTCAAAAGGTATAGGGTACTGCACAAGAGAAAAGAGTCCAAAGACCACCACAACAACTGGTGGAATTTTTTTCCATTCACACATGGGACATGGGCGTCACTGGCTTGTCAACATTTATTGCCCAACCCTAGTTGCCTCTGAACTGAGTGGCTTGCTCGTCCTTTTCAAAAGGTAATTGAGTCAACCACATTGCTTTGGGTCTGTAGTGACATGTAGGCCAGGCAAGGATGATAGTTTCCTCCCCTAAAGGGCATTTAGTGAACCAGATGGGGTTTTCTAACAATCAATAATAGTCTCCCAGTCATCAGTAAATTATTAATTCCAGATTACTATCAAATTCAAATTTCACCATCTACTGTGGAGTCACCAGAATATTAGCCGAGTTACTGAATTAATAAGTCTAGCAATACTACCACTCGGCCTTCGCTTCCCCTAACTAATAAATCTGGAATAAAAGTCTAATGACCACCATGAAACTACGTCCTGAATTCATGAACGAAATGGATTTTATAGTAATATCCTTCAGGGTTAGAAAGATGCCAATCTTACTGAGTTTTGCCCATGTGACTCCACTAGGAATTAGCATGCATTACTTAATGTTATTTAGTAAGCATGGAGCACAGAAGTCACTACAATAATCTTAACAGAACGTAAAAGTGGTTTGTGTTTCACTCAAAAACAGCGTTATTGTAGGAATAACCACCATCACTTGCAACGCAAAGGGCTAAGAAAACAAATAATACACACCCCTAAGTTGTTTCCTAGAAAAACAATCAGGTCAAGTTCTTCTGTGCTATCTCCAGGAGTAAAAACACAATGCGTGCTAAAGTGTACTTTTACATTGGTAAGTATTACAATCCATTTGGCTCCCTGATAACCCAAGTACTTTAGTTAGAGACTATAGACTCAATTCCTGGACAGTGGTCAATCAATCTCAGATAGAGTAACTGTATTTGAGCTCCCAGATTTTGATTCAGTTATACACTTCCATATTGGAAGGACCCAGGTCAAAGGCTTACTGCAGTAACCTGAGCAAGTAATCTAGATTGAGATTTTAATTGCAGGACTGACGGAATGTCCCAAATGCTTCCTCAGTTCACACAATTCAGAGAGAGGTTGAGATGTTCACTCAATATTTGATGAATATTTATCTCTCAATTAGTGCCATTGCAACAAATATATCTGGTCAAAAGTACGTCAGAAGCTGTGACATGTTTTCGAATTACGCAAAATATAACAAAAATGCAAGTTATTTACCTAGCTCACAGCCATTAATGATGACCACACTGTATACAAGTCAACTACAACAGTTTCCCACATTACTTTCAAATAAGCACTTCATTGACACTGAAAGATTTCGTCGTGTTTTAAGGGTATCCTTTGCTTATAATGCTTTCTTTCATTCACAGGATGAGAATGTCACTGGCCAAGTCAATATTTAATGCCAATCCCTAATTGCCCAGAGGGCAGTTTAAAAAAATCAACCAGCTATTGCTGTGGGTCTAAGTTACAAGTAGACCAGTAAGGATATCAGTTTCTTTCTCTAAAGGACATAAGTGAATCAAACGTTTTTTCTGGCAATTGACAATCACGTCATGGTCATCATTAGACCCTGAAGTCCAGCAATCGGGTGATTTAGGAATGGGGGATGACAAACATGAACTTCAGGATGTTAAATTTAGAATTCTCCATTTCTTTCCCTAAGTTTCTAGTGTCTGTTGCTGAAAATGCTTGTTAATGAGAACAAATGTTTTTAGACAACTCAATTCCAGAGAATCTACACCTGAGCCCAAAGTTTGCAAGTGTCTTTTGATCATTCTGTACATGTTACTAATTTAATTTCTGCTTACTGGAGATCTGCTAAAATGATGTGCAACATGGACAGACACGGTGGACAGACCTCAGCATCTTAGAACCCCAGCAACACTGCAGAAGGGCAGCTAGCATCATGTTCAGCTCAGCAAACTGGAACAATTGCTCCTGTATTACATAACAAAGGCTAGAAGCTCAACAAAGAAGGCACAGTGTTAACATGCATGGTCCAATGTGACTTATTAGATATGACAGCCATCTCAACAGCTACTCAAACATAGAGCACTGCTCGTAACTGTTTGACAAAAACCCAAAACACTACATAAATTTCAGAGTATGTTTTAATTTCAAAAATATACTTAATTCACAAAAGCATTTAAAAGTATATACAAAGATTCTAAAGATTGTAGTGTCTGCAATGAAAAAGATAAAACATTGGATTTTTTTTGACATTTCTTAGAGCTTTGCTACAGTTGCGCAAAACAAAGGCATTTCCCAATTATGCAGGAAATTATTTACATTCATTTGGAGGCACCAAGTGGGTCTGACAACTGATTATGCTTTGGCAGAAAGACCCTTGATGGGCTTTGGCAACAGCTGCCCCAAGCTTCAGTGTGTCCCTCAGTGTGTAGTCCTGGACCTTGGAATGTGCCAGTCTGCAATAGTCAGTCAAGGACAACTCTTTACACTGGAAGACAAAAATGTTTAGGGCAGACAAATAATCATCTTTCACCAGTTTGATAGTTCTACAGGCGCAGTTGATGTTTGCCTGTGTATGCGTCCTGGGGGACAGCCCGTAGAACACATGGTCCTGCATAATGGAGCTGCTCAGGATGAACCTTGACAAAAAAATCACTGCATCTCTCTCCAGACCTCCTTTAATGGCACATTCTAGGAGGAGATGTGTGACAGTTTCTTCAAGTTAGGAGCTGTGCCTGGTGAATTCATTCAGGAGTTCCAAAGTTTTTAATTAAAGAGAACAACAGCAAAGGTTAATCACCTGCAGTGTGTCATTTTTTAAATAAACTTAGTCAGATGCAGCTAAAACTATAGTGTTGTAGCCAAACCTGTGCCTAGTCAGCAACTGCAATAGGACAAGAGTGACCTTGGACATTTTACTTCAGAAATTGTACTCTACATATTCATATCCAAAATAACATATCCTAGCACATTACGTTTTTGTGTTCTTTTCAGAGAGGTTCTAAAAGGGATTCATTTTGTACACATTTTCAACATTAGCTTTCATTGCTTTTTCAAATTTCCAGCAGATTCTCTTTTATGTTGCAGTACGGATTGTCAACCTGGGAAATTAAAATGTCACACCAAAGCTGCAAGTTGTACTCTGCCCAGTTTGGAATCACCAGGTTTCTGGAGCAGTTTTACTCTTTACATGTCACACTCATACCTCATCTGGAAACATTCATCGTTAATAATGAATGCTTAAAATGCCTCTGTTTTTTCCCCTCACTCTAATATTATCAAAAATTGCTTCCTTGAATCAGGAACAGAACTCATTTTAATGCAGAAAAGTATATTAAGTGCTCTTGCTCTCTTCATTTTCAACTGAGATTTGGTATAGTTGAGGGATTCTACACTGAACATGTCAATAGCAAAGGGGATTCAGGTTTTGTTGATAGAGTTACTGTCAAATTTATTGCACAACCTTAATGCTCTTAGGAAGGTGGTGGTGAATATCTATCTTGAACTACACACAAAAGAAGAAAGTTTCAGGTTTTAACATGAGAATTAAGAGTAGGAGTAGACAATCCAGCCCCTTGAGCCTGCTCCATTACAGCATGATCATGGATGATCTCATCTCAGCCTCAACTCCACTTTTCTGCCAGCTCCCCATAACCCTTCATAAGCCTACTAGTAATGAAAAATGTATCTATCGCCTCAAACATACAGTGTCCAGGCATCCACTGCACTTTAGCATAGCAAATTCCACAAATTCAAGACTCTTTGAGAGAAGCAATTTCTCCTCATTTCTGGTTTAAATCTGCTAATATTTTGATCTAAAGCGCCCACAAGAGGAAGCACCCTCGCCACATCTACACCGTCTATCTCCTTCTGCATCTTATTCACCTCAATTTGATCTCCTCTCATTTTCTAAACTTTAGAGAATAAGCCTAAACTGGCCAATTTTGGCTCACAAGACAAATGTCTCACCTCTGGAATCTCTGGTGAGTCTCCTTTGAACTGTCTCCTATCTAACCATATTCTTCCTCAATTAAGGTGTTCACCTTCCCTGGTCAAAATTCTGGAAATTATCAAATGGGAAAATCCCAAGAGTCAACAACATGTATGCCACAGCACATCAAAGTACCAGCACCAACGTCACCAATAGAATTTCAGCAAAGTTCAATGGGAGGATAATATTTTCACTTTGGTGACAGGAAAGATTTAAAAGCAACCCGGGGGGCAACTTTTTTTTTACACAGAGTGTGATGCATATATGGAATAAACTGCCAGAAGAAATGGTAGAGGCAGGTAAAATTACAACATTTAAAAGACATGTAGATAGGGACAAGGATAGGAAAGGTTTAAAGGGATAAGGGCCAATAACAGGCAAATAGGACTAGATTAATTTAGGAACCATTTCCAAATGTTGGTCAGCATAGATGAGTTGGACTGAAGGGCCTGTTTCCATGTTGCATACTCGTTTGACTCTAAGGGCACTTTTCTGGAAACCAGAAATTAGTTTGTCCTGAACTACTAATAGCAAACTGGTTTTGAAAATAAAGGATGCTCTTCATTAGTCTCTTTCAAAAAGTCCATGACATATCAAAATACACTGGGCCTAGAACTCCTTTTACTTAGTTCTTTCATGGGATGATAACAAAAGTCCAAAGCTCATCTTACTCCTTACAGGTTTAAGGTCTGAAGTTATATTTAAAGACCAATTTCAGACCCTGTATCAATTTTACTCCAGCAGCCATATCCTCTTGGTTATTAAAATTTGATTCAAACATTTTACATTGCTTCACAACAGCAATGCATTGTCATGCTCATTTCTATTCAACATTTAAGGCAGCAAAATGTATTTGGTGCATTCTACACTTATGTTCTTGTCATCTACCAATCTTCCCTTTGTTATAAAGCCCACAATTCTAAGGTGGATTTCCTTTCTGCTTTTCAGAAACATTTGTATTTTCTACCTGTTGGAAACACACCAAGTTCTAGTCCTCTGATGTCAAGGAGGAGTCTACTTGCAACTTTATCTGAATTGGCAAAGAAAATATACTTTAGAAACTTGCTAAAAGATGACTACCAAAAATCTATCACAGCTCCCATATTAGAACACTTGAATTTATCTGTCTTCTAATTTATCATTCAGCTGCAGAATGACTTCTTAGTTCTGACAAAATAGAAGGATTCAAAATGCAACTTTTCCTCCCTCCATAAATGCAGAAAAGTAACTGGACATCTATTAATCAGCTCATATTTTGCTTCAAACATGCATACCTTGCAGAATACTGTGTCCAATTTATTATTAAACCTACCATTTACACTAATAATTGTCCAACTGATTCAGGACATTTATCAGGTAAATAACCTCACTACTGTATTTCAAAGTTTCTTCAGCTGTGCCAACATTTTTCAAAACCAGATTTCCAATTGTTAAAATCCAAAGTCCATCCAAGACATGGAATGCAGCATAACTCACATGTACAGGAACAATTAGTAATATTTCATCATTTTCCCTTAATGCTAGTCTACAACATACTTTTCAACTACAAGTTACTAATTGAGTCACTGCACAAGCAAGTGAGATTTCTCAAATAAATAAGCTAGAATTTAAAGTCATAAATATTTCAAAGGTTAGCAAGTTGCATTGGTGAGAAAAGCCAAATGATGTTGCCTCCACTTCCCTTCAACTTATAGCTCAAGGATGGAAAGTAAAATTGCTCTCGTGCTTGTATCAATGTGCAAGATGGCTTGGAAAAAAAACCACCCATCCCACATGGGGGCAGTGGTTGAGGAAAGAGAAAAGCCTCGTGAACATCTTTTAAAAGTATGACTGAGACGTGGAAAATGACAAAACAATCCAAGTTCAGTGGGTAATCAGGAAGGCAAACGGAATGTCATCTTTATTTCAAAAGGAATGGAGTATAAAAAGTTGGGAGATTTTGTTAAAACAATACCATGCACTAGTCAGACTATCGGTGAAATACTGTGAACAGTTTTGGACACCCTATCTAAAGAAAGGTGTACTGGCAGTCCAGATATGGTTCACTAGGCTGCTACAGCAAACTTATTTCTAACTGGCACCAATGGGAGTAGGACTGTACCAGTTAATTAAATATTCCAGTTGATCAAGAGGTCCACATAATCTATAGGAAAAACACACACTAAGTAATAGAAACGGAATGTGGGGGGTATACACATCAGTGTGATATTTCATTTGGAGTAAATCTCTTAAATAATAATGCAACTTAAATAAAACTTACCGGTAAAGAGCTTTCTAACACACACCCTCAACTAACTACTTTGACATTGCAGAGATTTTAATAAAACAGTAAACTTCTGGTATTGAGGTATGTAATTTTTGCCAATTTCTTCAGTGTGCCAGTTCAAATAAAGTCTGGTGTACTACGTCTTATGAGAAGAGCTTGAGCAATTTAAGCTGGCATTCATTGGAATATAGAAGAATGAGAGGTGCCCTTACTGAAACATACAAGCTTCTGACAGGACAGGGTAGATGAGGAAAGATTGTTTTCCCCTTGTGGAAGAGTCTAGGACCAGATAGCATAATTTCAGAAAAAACAGAACCCACATTTCAGATAGAAATGATGAGAAATTTATTCTCTGAATTCTTTACCACTGAGGGTTGTCAAAGCTGGGTCATTGAATATATTTAAGGATGAGATAGATTGTTAGCTCGTAAGGAAATTAAGTGTTTCAGAGAAAAGAAAGAAAAGTGGAATAGAGGAATCAGCCATTATCTCATTGAACGATAGGGCGAACCTGAACTAAATAGCCTACTTCTGCTTTACATTTTATGGTCTTAAACCATAGGTATTACTTCAGTGTGGCAACCCTTTGGAATCCCATCATGCTATGACACCACATTGTGCTACCCATATGATACAAATACCCATTAGTCGCTGAAGAAAACTGAAAAGTATCTCTAGTATATATTCAATGAATCATTTCTCTTGAATAACTTTAAAGTTAGACATAGATATTCAAGCATTCCTCATTCAAGTGTACAGTTTCCAAACAATTACAAGGTTCCTGTCTGAAAGCAATTTTACCCCACTCTAGGAAGGGAAACGTGTTGTGCAGATGTCCTGCATTATTATCCTTTCCCTGAGAAAGTAAATATATGATATGCTCTTCTTGACATATTCCAGGCAGAATGATATTTACAAAATCTTTTCATTTAATAATATGAAAACCATATGGAATGAGGTTTTACACCATAAAACAATTGCCAATGGTTACATTTAATATCACAGACAAGTTGCAAGTTGTGGTTAAATTGATGTAAATATGAAGACCTCTAACCAAAGGTTTATGTTGTTTTAACCGTCTTTGTATCAAGGATAGGCATTACTTCATGAGTCCACACCTCCTCGCCTAGAAATGAAGGTTTTTAGATCTTCCAGTGTAAAATCAATTGGATTCAGAAAAATATTTTTAATTATCATGTTCAATGTTAAAAATACAGAGAGGACAATTTTACAGACAATAAATTAAATTTGAATAGCAAGTAGCATAAAAGGAAATCCAGTAAGAACTTGAATAATAGTTGCAAGAGTACACTAGAAATCCCATCAAGCCCACCTCACCGTTCAGAATAATTAGGGCTGACCCTATGTTTCAATTCCATTTATCTACACACTCCCCAGTTCCTCTGGTTCCCAGAGACACCAAAATCCAGCGATCTTAATCATGAATATGATTTTGAACAGAACGGCGAGGAGAGAGGGTGGAGAGAAATGAGACTGCCGGGAAGTTTTTGAGTGGGTGAGATGTAAACCAGAGACCCTACGTAGTAGCGTTTCCCTCCCACCCATCCCCTCGAACCTCATTAAGAGTCTATAAACTCGGTAAGTTTTCAGGTTTTCTCATTTTCTTTCCGTTTCTTCTCATCCTTGTTTAGTCCAGTGTGGGCTTTCAGATTAGCAGGGTATGGCTGATAAGGAACTTGCATGCTCCTCCTGCAGAATGTGGCAGCTGAGAGACACGACACATCTCTGCTGACCACATCTGCGGGAAGTGCACCCAACTCCAGCTCCTCGAAAACCGAGTTAGGGAACTGGAGCTGGATGAACTGCAGATCATCCGGGAGGCTGAGAGAGAAATTGAGACAATGTACAAGGAAGTGGTCACTCCTCAGACACAGGATAAGGATAGCTGGGTTACAGTCAGGGGGAGGAAAGGGAACCAACAGATAGAACAGGGATCCCCTGTGGCCACTCCCCTCAGCACTCCCCTTTTGGATACTGCTGGTGCGGATGGCCTACCAGGGGAAAGCCATAGTTGTCAGGTCTCTGGCACTGGGCCTGGCATTGAGGCTCAGAAGGGAAGGTGGGAGAATAGAAAAGCACTAGAGGTAGAGGACTCAATAAACGGATTGACAGAAGATTTTATGGTCAAGAACAGGACTTCTGGAAGGTATGTTGCCTCCATGGTGCCAGAATCTGGGAGGTCGCTGATCAGGTTTACAAGATTCTGAAAGTGGAGGGGACTCAATAGATGGATTGACAGAAGATTTTGTGGTCAGAACTGAGCAGCGAGAAATCATGGTACATATTGTCACCAATGATATAGCCAGGAAAGGGATTGAGGATCTGAAAGGTGACTACAGAGAGCTAGGTTGGAAGCTGAAGAGCAGGACAAGTAGAGTAGTGATCTCAGGTTAGCTACCGGTGCCACGAGACAGTGAGGTGAGGAACAGGCAGAGACTGCAGCTTAACACATGGTTGCAAGGCTGGTGCAGGAGGGAGGGCTTCAGATACTTAGACCATTGGGATGCCTCCTGGGGAAGGGGGACCTGGACATGAAGGACGGGTCACAGCTGAACTGGAGGAGCACAAACATCCTGGGTGGGAGATTTGTTTGTGTGATTCGGGAGGGTTTATGCTAATTTGGCAGGGGGGTGGGAACCAGAGCTATATATCTGAGGCGGAGGTGGGGGGGAGGTGGTAGTTGTAGACGGGGCAGTGACAGGATGCAATGAATCTATCGGGAAGGTTTTAACATGATGAAACAAAGGGATCGGTTAAAGTGTGTCTGCTTTAATGCAAGGAGTGTCAGAAATAAGAGTGATGAACTTAGAGCATGGATCAATGCTTGGGACTATGATCTAGCAACTACATCTAGCAACCATTCTGCCCCTGTGAAACCCGTGTCTCTGTTATGGCCAATGTTCCAGGGTTTAGAACATTTAAAAAGAACAGGGAGGGTGGAAAAAGAGGAGTGGGGTGTAGCATTGCTAATCAGACAGTGCATCACAGTTATAGAAACAAAGTTGTTGAGGAAGGTTTATCTACTGAGTCAGTATGGGTGGAAGTTAGGAACTGCAAGGGAGCAGCCACCTCATTGGGGGTTTTCTACAGACCCCCTGATAGCAGTAGGGAGACTGAAGAACTCATAGGTTGGCAGATTTTGGAAAAATGCGGATGTAGCAGGGTTGTTATTATGGGTGACTTCAACTTTCACAATATTGACTGGAACCTCCTAATGCAGTTGATTTGGATGGAGCAGTTTTTGTCAGGTATGTTCAGGAGGGTTTCCTTACTCAGTATGTAGACAGGCCAAAGAGTGAAAGGCCATTTTGGATTTGGTGTTCAGCAATAAGCCAGGACAGGTATCAGATCCCGTGGTGGGAGAACACTTCGGTGACAGCGACCACAACTGCCTCACATCTACCATAGCTAGGGAGAGGGTTGTCAGCAAGGCTTTGTAAACAATTCTGAAGGATAGGATTTATGACTATTTGGAAAAGTATGGCGTGATTAAAGGCAGTCAGCATGACTTTATGAGGGGAAGGTCATGCCTCACAAATCTTATTGAGTTCTTTGAGGAGGTGACGAGACAGGTCAACGAAGGCCAAGCAGTGGATATGGAGGATATGGACCTCAGCAAGGCAATTGATAACATTCCCCATGGTAGGCTCATTCATAAAGCCAGGAGGTATGGGACACAGGGAAAGTTGGCTATCTGGATTCAGAATTGATTGACTGACAGAAGGCAGAGACTGGTTGTAGATGCATTCTGCCTGAAGGTCAGTGGTGAGTAGTGTCCCACAGGGCTCTGTTCTTGGGCCTCTGCTCTTTGTAGTTTTTATAAATGACTTGGATGAGGAGGTTGAGGGGTGGGTTAGTAAATTTGTTGATGACACAAAGGTTGGACGTGCCATTGGTAGTTAGAGGGCTATTGCAGGCTGCAGCGCAACAGACAGGATGCAGAGTTGGGTTGAGAAATGGGAAATGGAGTTCAATCTGGATAAATGCAAAGTGATGTATTTTGGACGATCGACCTTGAATGCTGAATATAGGATTAGAGACAGGATTCTTGGTAGTGTGGAAGAACAGAGGGATCTTGGTGTTCGAGTGCATAGATCCCTCAAAGTTGCCACCTAAGTGGATAGGGTTATTAAAAAAGCACATGGTGTTTTGGCTTTCATTAGCAGTGGGATCAAGTTTAAGAGCGGCAAGGTTTTGCTGCAGCTCTACAAGACCCTGGTCAGACCACACTTGGAATATTGTGTCGAGTTCTGGTCACCCTATTATAGGAAAGATACGGAGGCTTTGGAGAGGATGTAAAGAAGGTTTACAAGGATGATGCTTGGACTGGAGGGCTTGTCTTATGAAGAGAGGTTGACTAAGCTCAGATGTCTCTCTCTGGAGAGGAGGAGGAAGAGGTGACCTGATTGAGGTATACAAGGCAATGAGAGGCATGGGTAGAGTCAATAGCCAGAGACTTTTTCCCAGGGCAGGAGTGACTGGCAGGAGGTGTCATAGTTTTAAGATATTAGGAGGAAAGTAGAGATGAGACATCAGAGGTAGGTTCTTTATGCAGAGAGCTGTGAATGCATGGAATGCGTTGCCAGTGGTGGTGGTGGAAGCAGAGTCATTAGGGACATGTAAGTGACTGCTGCGCATGCACATGGACAGCAGTGAATTGTGGGGTGCTTAGGTTAGGTTATTTTATTTTAGATTAGGAATAATCCTCGCCACAACATCATGGGCCGAAAGGCCTGCTCTGTGCTGTAGCTTTCTATGTTCTACGAATATGTTCATTGAAAGACCATCTCCACAACCTTCCAAGTTAGAGAATTCCAAAGAGTCCTAAACATACAAGTGAAGAAATTCCTCATCTGATTTCTTCATTCGTGGGAATTGTCTTTATTTAATAAATTGGGATTTAAAGACCAATTTCAATAATGGTGATAATGAAACCATGATTGTCATAAAAATCTCACTAAAGCTCTTTAGAAAAGGAAAACTGCCATTTTATATAGTCTAACTGACATGTGACTCCAGACACATAAAAATACGACAGACTCTTAAATGCTATCTGAAATGGTCTAGCAAACCTCTCACATGTATCAAACTACAGAAATATCAATAAAAATGAAGATAGATGGACCTCCCAGCACTGACCTAGGCATGGGAAACAACAATAGCAAACCTAGCCATGTAAACCCTGCAAAGTTAACTAACACCTGGGAGGCTTGTGCCATAGTTGGAGAACTGTCCCACAAATTAGTTAAACAACAGCCTGACAAAGACTCATGAGATCATACCTTGAGTAATCACTGCACAGTTTTGTGGAGATGAAGACACAAAGTTTTGAGGACAACCTACATGTAGTGTGACACTGCCACCGATCTAACTGGGTTGATTTCAAACATATCTAGTAACGGAGTTGAGCAATCATGAGCCATTGTGGAATGCCAGAGGAGCAGAACTGTACATAAACACAATATGAAACCTCATAAGCTGGCATATCCCAAATTCTTGCATTAACACTAAGCTTGGAAGCCTGATTCAATAAAGAGTGTAGGAGGACATGCCAGTAGCAGTACCAGACATGAATGAGAAGTCAACCTAGTAAAGCTGCAACACACAACTACTTCCATGCAAAACTACAGAAGCAGAATGCAACAGACAGAGATAAACACCCCAACAATCAACAGATTTAATCTAAGTTCTCCTGTTCTGCCACATCCAGTTCTAAATGGTGGTGGGCACTTAAACAACTGACATGAGAAGGCTACACAAATATCCCCAATACATCTGTGCAAAAGTCAAGACTGAAGTATCTACACCTATCACTGTCAAAACTGTCAAGTGGATGATACATCTCAACTTTCACCTGAGTTCCCCATCATCATAAATGTCAATCTTCTGCCAATTCAATTCACTCCATATGATACCAAGAAAAGTCTAAAGGAACTGGAATTTGAAAATATTATAGGCCCTAACAACATTCTACTAATGATATCACAAAAAAGCTATGACAAAGAAAGAGATTATTCGACCCATCGTATCTTTTCCAGTGAAAACAAAAATTAAAAATTGCAATAATCCTAGTTGATGTTACTACTGGACAAGTTAGATCCCAGATTGAAAGCTATCTTGATGGATCATTATTTGTTTTGTTTCAGTTTTAACAAGGTGATCTCTCACTGAAACATAAGCATGCAACATTATAAATTTGGTTTTAACAGAAAAACAGAGTTCATTTCATAAAAGAAATGAAGATAAAATAGGATAAACTGACACCATTTACACATTACACAAATTTAGAGATTTTGAAACACATAGCTTTTTAAAAAATTCATTCATGGGATCTGAACATCATTTGCTAAAACAGCATTTGTTGCCCTTCATTAATCATCCAGAGGTAATTAAGAGTCAAACAGATTGCTGTGGGTCTGAAGTCACACGTAGGCAAGACCAAGTAAGGATGGCAGATTTCCTTCCTTAAAGGACATTACAGACGAGACAGGCTTTGACAATAATCAACAGTGGTTACATGGTCATTAATTAACTTTGCGTGTTTATTCCAGATCTTTTATTTTTGTACTCAAATTTCACCATTCAAACTCACATCTCCAAATATTTAAGACTTTTAGGCATAAGATGCTGTGGAAATATGAAAAAAAATTAACACATAAAGGAGTAATGACTTTGATCTCACTATCCAAGAGAGTGAGAGAAGAGACAAATATGGAGGCAATGGCCTAGCTCTTTTACTACTATACAATTAATCTGGAAACCTGGTAATCCTCTGGGTTTGAATCCCACTACAGCAGATGTTGAAATTTAATTCAATTCAATTCTGGAATTAAGTGTCTACTGATGTCTGAGAAACCATTATCAGTTGTCAGAAAAACCCATCCCATTCACTCATATCCTTTAGGGAAGGGAACTGCAAGGTCTGCTCTACATGTAATTCTAAACACAGCAACATGGTGGACTCTTAACTGTATTCTGGGCAATTAGGAATGGGCAGTAAGTGTTGGCCAAGCCAGCAATGCCCTGTTCTGTGAATGAATAAAAAACACATTGATTTCAAAAGAAAATTGAAAAGATATTTGAGACAATACAGAGATCAAGCCAGAAAGTATGACTACGGTTACTCAACACAGAACTTGCATGGACTCTAAATATTAAATTCTCACTCCCTGTTTTTAATAATTTTTCAAATCTAGTTTTGGGACTCGCCCCAAGTGATCAAAAACTCACTGATAAGTATTAGTCACAACAGAACTTCAACAAATATTTTGCTCATTTGCCATTTAAGAACGTACAGAACCAACTTCCACTACGTTCCATATATGGCATCTGGACAAGATTCTACAAATCAACATGAGCTTTGCAAACAAGGAAACTAAAGTTTTATAGCTATATAGTTTCCAAAAAAGCTCAATTTTGTTTAGACAACATACAATGTGTTTCATTTGGATTAATACAAACATTCAATGTACTACAAAGGATTAGATTCATCTGTTTGAGTGCTAATTAATGAAAGGTTCCTTTTTACTCCTCAATGACCAAGATATGCCAAGATTATGAATAGAATTTATTCATCTTCATTCAGACTAATAAAAAAAACAAACATTTGTGTACAAGTACTTTCAAATTCTATTATCTACTAAAATAGTGCATCAGTAGAACAATAACCAAAGAGAGTCGCACAGACAAATTATTTGCAAAAAGTCAAAACGTTATACTGTACATATCTATCTCCTGTGAACAGGAAGTATACTGCAGTCTAATGCCTTATTTTAAAAAACAAATCTAAACTAACAATTTTAAATGAATTATATATGTACAATCTTCTTTTCTAAAGAAGTATTTGATGACTATTTTTAGATGCTAGAAGAAATGCCAGGCGAGCTTCAGGTATTTTCATGATAATGGCCTGGATTATGCTGTAGTAATGACTATGAACTTGTCAGCATCACTGTCATTACTTCACTAAAACTGACAGCAACTTTGGAAGTCGCCACATGTTCAGAATGCCATGGAAATCCAGAAGTTATTGTCAGTTTTTATTCTAGACTTGTATATAAGGTAAACTATGGAGGTATCCATCAACTGTATTCTCCATTGCAATTATGATGAAAACTTCCACCTCTATATTACTAATCTCATTTTAAAAATCCCTGGAAGAGTGTTGCATCTTGTTCAACATGGTGTAACTAGGCTTTTCACTTCATGCTGTCTTCGGAATTATTGCCAAACCCCTTTACTGACACTGAAAAGGCAACAGGACATCAATGGAATGTCAAAGTTTGCCATAATCTCAGTTTCCACTTCCTTTTACTTGGGAATGACAGGAATGCTGTTTGACCTTCTTTCTCAGTCACCTATTTATCGTATGATTCAAGTCTCTCGGCATCCCTTCCCATCTAGCCTATCTGCTTTTCTTTGTGGCAGTCCAATATGCATCATCACCTCATCACAGATTGCCCCTCTCCCTTTATCATTGCAAAGGATGACCATTCTCAAGTTTCATTTTCTCAAGTACCTTCTTCAATGCTTTCTCAATGTTCCCTGTCTGTACTGGTCCCTGTCGCTCCAATTTCTACATAAGGATTTTTTTTAAAAATCCACATTAATTATATTTTTCTTTTCTTTGACATCTATCTTAATCCATACATAGTGGTTTATTTTGCCTTATGAAATTTTAAAAGTGAAGGAATTCCATGGATTTAAAATTCTGGTTTGCTATCCCTGAGAACACTTAGACCTGCTATCAGATTTAAGCTTCCAGCAAGGAAGGGAAAATTCCTGCTAAATATTTATGGATAGTTTTTATTAACATCAGTGGCAAGTTCCTTTGTCTTCTTATTGACTGCAAAACTCTGATCATTATACAGAATATAACTGAACAACTGGCATTACAGCATGATGCAGCACAAATCAGGCCATTCAGTCCTTCAAGTTCTGCAGGGTATTCATTTTCCATGTTAATCACTGAAACTAATTTAATTTCTTTGGCGCCTCTCCACATTCTTTTAACTATATACTGATTGACATTATTTGTTTTTTTTAATGGACTACTTCAACAATAATCTCAGCATTCCATATTTTAACCATTTCCTGCACAAAAAATCTTTCTCACTTTCCCCCATTAAGTCTATTTCTGGACTTTCTTAAACTTGCCTAAACAAAGGAAACCAACTTTTTTTTTATGTGAACAGTTGCATTTTGTAAGTTTGAGATACCCTCTTCTCATTCTTCTAAACTCCAGTCAATATAGCCCTAACTGATCCAGTATCTCTTCATATGCCAATCCTGACACCCCAGGAATCAGCCTGGTAAACCTTTATTGCACTCCTCTCTCAGATAAGGATACTAAAACTGCACACAATATTCCAGGTTGGAGGATGAAGAAGCGCTTATGCCTGAAACGTTCACTCTTTTTCCATCACCGCACTCTTCAACAATACTCCAGGTGTGGCCTCACTAAGGCCAGGGCCAATTGCAGCAAGACATCCCAACTTATGTATTTGAATCCTCTTGCTTTGAAGACCAATATATCATTTGTCGCCTTCAACGAGCTGCGTGTTTACTTTCAGTGACTGGTATAGAAGGACACCTAGACCTTGTTGAATCTCCCCCTTTCCTATTCAGATAATAGTCTGCCTTTCTCTTTATCCTACCAAAGTGGATGACCTCATATTTATTCACATTATACTTCACATATCATGCACTTATGCATTCACTCAACTTGTCCAAATCACATAAATCAGAAGCATCTTTGATTTATCCTCACAGTTCACTCTCCACTTAGCTTTGTATCATCTGCAGATTTGGAGATACAGTAGGTCCCCTCCCCAAACCCATACCCATGACAGATATGTTTCAAAGCCTACTTCGGAAGCCTGAAACCACAGATAGGAGTGAACCTATTCTTTTCAACGGGAAATTTACCTTCCCAGGAGCCCCAGGCACTGGATGATTCCAATAACATGGTCGGGCCTCAGTAAACCACGGGTAACTGAAACCACGGAAAATGATTCCAAGGATACAGGAACCACCCTATATTACATTTTGTTCGCTCAACCAAATCAATACATATTCCACATGTCTGTGGTCTAAGCACAGATTTCTGCAGTATCCATTCGTCACTGGTTGCCAGTAGGAAAATGACCCATTTATTTTAACTCTTAGCTTCCTGCGTGCCAGCCAGTTATCTATCCATGTCAGTACACAACACCAAATCCTACGCACTCTAATTTTACATGCTAATATTGCTAGATATTAGACACCAAACATTGGTGTAATTGTATGTGTCAACAGGTTAATTCAGCCTCAATATCAAGCACACAGTTCCTTCATAACTTGCCCCAAATCTTCACAAAGTTTCAGTACTGAAATGATTGCCGAGTACGGAGGAATATTAGCTATAAACTGTTAGAGTATGAGATTGTTCCATTCCGTCAGTTGTTTGCAAACCCCGTGTTTTGATGTTTCACAATAATGAAAATAAAATTATATACTTGGAAAGTATAATAGCATGGAGACAATGAAATAATGGAAATTGTGAGACGAGCAAGAAGGAAAGCTCCAAATCAACAACCAGTAATCTGTCCAAGCCAACTGCGTTTTCCTTCACAAAATACTGACACCATTAAAGCTGCAGGATCCTTCACAACTACTGCCAGCTACAACTATCAAAAAAAAGTTTAAATATAACTTTAATACTCACAAAATTAACTATTACCGCATGATCACACTACTGCACTACATAGATGGTATGACACATTATGTCTAATAGACCTGCGTACATCTTTGGGTCAATTATGTCAACCTTCAGAGCTCTAGTCCATCCATTAACTGAAAAACAATTGATTTTGGAGAAAGGCTTGTATGCACAAAGCTTATACTTCCAAAACACAATTTAAGATCCCAAGAAAACAAATGCGTAAAATAACTTTAAACTAAGAGAGAATAGGGAAAGTAAAGTAAGTGCAGGAAGGCTATTATGGCACCACTCTGATTTTGACTGGATTTATTATTATAATACTGGCTGATTGTCCTCGTACACAAACTCATGAACAAAGGCCCCAGTTAAGTCTTCATTTAAATGAAGTTACAGTGCAGGAGATAACAAAAAGAGCATAGATGGAAATTCAATCTTCATTTTTCAGTCATATATTGTCACTATTTGTGTATGCAACTGCTACAAGTTCCTATGTCTGCATTTATAGTAAAAACTACATAAATGTGCAAACATTAATTCCAACCTTTTGCCAACGGTGACAACAAATTCCCACATGGTGAAATGCTTCGTTTCCAGAATTGCAAACTTACATTATTAATATGGAAATAAGAATTTAAAAGTTATCAGCAAGTGTCCACAGGTAAAATATGTTTAATATTAAATAAAATTAAGATTTGTTTTAGAATCAAAACATGTGATTTGAGTAAGTTTAAGCATTGCATTATCAATCTCATACTCTAGCAATAAAACAAGACCAAAGATCTTGAAATGTTATATCATAACTTGTATCTTAAGGTCAGTTCAGGAAAGAATCTACCACAACTACCCAATTTGGTCTATACAGAGCTTTGATTGCACAATGTTTTGGTGATTGCTAATACCCTCAAGACAAGAAGTGTTGCCTTGCTGATGCCCCAATCAAAATAAAAACCAAAACACTTAGAGGGACTACAGTGTTACAATGCGCCTTGGGCTCCAATTGGTTCATAGAGTTCCACAGATGTCATTCAGACTGCAGTGATAGCAAGTTGTTGGCCTTCACTAATTGTCACTGTATTCATATTCTGGGCTGCAATATACAATTTCACAATACCGTCCCAAAGATATTTTGCGTGCTTATTTGACATGATTCTTTAAATATTTTGCAATTAAAACCCTGACATCCCAAGAATCACTATTATAATTTTGCAGGATTATGTAAATTCTCACAAATGTTCACTTTGGAAGCTACAAGGAACATAAGTAGTCAAAATGATAGAATTTAACTAATATCAATCCCTCCCACACTTAGAATGAAATTGACTAATTGTATTAATAGCCTTTGGCTTCACTGCATTGTCGGAAAAAATATGTAGGGTATGATACAACTTCCAAACTCATTACCTAAGTTTTTTTTAAAAAGCAGAAGGTGCCCAATCTGAATGGATTTTATAGGTTTCTGGCACAAGTACACAGCAATTACAGACTTCAAAGTCAACATCACTAGATTATCAATAGCATGTTCTAAGTGTATACAAAGCCAATGATAAATGTTTCAACTTTTAAGCAGATATAAGTTGAGCTAAGCGTAACGTAAAGTTCCCTCTATATTGCTACTGTTCCTCAACCACAATTCTAACTTAAGAAAAAAATCATATACAGCCATGAGTCATTTCCTGAAATTAAACTGCAAGAGGTATTGAAAATATCAGTAAATAATGGAGAATTCTACACTGTAGTCATCGGTCAAATTCTCGTTTAGAAACCCACAACAGAAATTGTTGCTGAAAGTCAGCAGGTCTGGCAGCATCTGTGGGAAGAATACAAGAGTTAACGTCCAAGTTCGGTAACTCTTCATCAGGAAGAATGCTGTAAAATCACACCTTGTACAATTTGTAATCTGATGAAGAGTCACCAGACTCGAAATGTTAACTCTGCTTTCTTCCTACAGATGCTGCCAGACCTGCTGAATTTCAGCAACAATTTTTGTTTTAGCTTCAGAATCTCCAGCATCCGGAGTTCTTTGTTTCATGTCATTTCGGAAACATAAGATATAGCAAACTTTGTTTTATTCAACACTTTATGAACCAGCACTCTCAAAAACAGGAAAAGTTAAATACCATGCAGTTTATGGTATTATTCCATCCAAATTTTACCTCAGTGTAAATATAATTTTTTTCAAGCAACCCACCCAGACCCATTCCCCTACTCTATTATTCTATATTTAGCCCTGCACCTAATCTACACATCCAGGAACACTATAGGCAATTTAGGATGGCCAATTCACCTAACCTGCACATCTTTGGACTGTGGGAAAAAAACAGAGCACCCAGAGGAAACCGATGCAGACACGGGGAGAATGTGCAAACGCCACACAGACAGGTGCTCGAGGTTGGAATTGAACCTGGGTACCTGACGCTTTGAGGCAGTTGTGCTAACCATTGAGCCACCGTGTATGCTTATTCTTGCCATTGTTTCAAATTTTGGCATTATCTGTACCCTGTTCACCTCCGGTATTGAAGTCAAGGATTATATAATTATGGACCACTCTCCAGGACACTGGTGCGACTAACTCCATTTTCTGTTCACCAGTGGCAATCCTGCAGACCCAAGTAAACTACAGATACATACTGGATTTAGTATCATGTATGTCAGAAGCAAGTTTCCAGCCTTCTGGAATCCAAACTAAATGACTAATACTACAGTGACCACAGAGAGACATGTCTCTCATTGTCGTGGCTATATTTACACCATGATATTTTTTATTGAGTATGTGAATGTTACAAATCATATTGTTAAACCTACTTACACAGATTGTTTGCAGAAATGGTTGTTCAAGCAGATCAAATATATTACTAAATTTTACACCTCTTGATTGGCAGTACACACAGATTTTGTTCAATTCTGTTTTATCTTTCAATTCAAATCCGGACAAGCACAATTCTTTTGAAACTCAAACTCAATAACTACATTGTTTTGTAAAGGTTCAAAATCTTTCATCCAAACTTATGACTAAATGAAACGACAAACTTCAGTAGAGAAATCAAGAGTTACCAGGAAAGGGTAGGAAAACGGACATGAGGAATGTCAGGTCAACCATGATTCCAATGAATGGCTCAAGGGGCCGAATGGCTTTCTCCAGTTCCTATTTCTTATGTCAAAGTTGACAGTTCTTAAAAATGTTTAAATTTTATATTTCAGTGATAGAATTGACGTACTCTCATTCACAGGCACAATTCTACTTAAAATAAACTAATTCTGAGTAAAATGGTGGCATAGTTGCAATATGACTGGACTAGTAATCTAGAGACTCAGGCTAATGCTTTGTGAATGTGGGTTCATTGGTGACCATGAAAGTATCTGGTTCACTAATATCCTTTAAGAAAACTGCCACCTTTATCTGGTCTAGTCTACATGTGGCTCCAGGGCTACTCTTAATTGTCCTCTGAAATGTCCTAGCAAGCTATTCAGTTCAAAAACAATTTAGGTTTTGCCAGTAACACCATCATGCCATGCAAGATCAACAAAAATTCTGAAAATTTATCATAATGTACTGTAAAAACCATGATGAAAATACTTGAGTTTTACAAATCCAAATAACACTGAAACACAATCTTTGGGCACTGTGAATTTAGAACAGTCTTTTATATGGAACTTTTTCCATCCACCAGATGCCTCAAAGAATTTAACAGACAACAAACTGCATTTGAAACAAAAAAGAAATTGCTGGAGAAACTCAGCAAGTCTGATAGCATCAGAAGAGAAAAAGTAGAGTTAACATTTTGGTCCAGTGTTAAGTGAAATCACTATTGCAATGCTGGAAATTGGCAGCCAACTCACACATTATAAAATCCCACTTACAACAATGTGATAATAACCTCACTGCCTGTCTCTTTGATGTTGATAAGTATTGGCCAGCACACTTGGGACAACTCCCCTTCTTTTCTCTGAAATAGTGCCATGGGAGTGGGCCATCCATTTCAGGTCTTAACCAAAAGATCACTCCTGCAATAATACAGCACTACTTTATGACTGTCTTGGACTATTAGCCTTGATTTGTATGCTTACACCCTAGAACATCTCAACTCAAGTTAAGCAACTCCAGAAGTTGGGGTTTAAGAGTTATGCATTCAACTGTAACACAAGTAAGAACTTTTTCAATCCATCCAAACTCTTTTATTAACACAGATTACAGCAAACCACACATCAAGTACACAACTTTAAATGATTATATTGGATGTCATAACTTGAAGGTGCCAGTGTTAGACTGGAGTGGACAAAGTTAAAAATCATATAACACCAGGTTATAGTCTAACAGGTTTATCTGGAAGCACTAGCTTTTGGAGCACTGCTCCTTCATGAGGAGCACAAACACCCACTTATCACATTGTTACCTTGGCATTAAATTAATAATTGTGTTAGTAGGCACAGTTCCCACCTTCCAAACACTGCAGGCTCACCAAGAGGCTGGAACTCCACTAGACTCTTTTTTTAGACACTTATGACTGCTTGCCTTTGAACAATTTCCGGTTTGGGATGGCTGTTCCTAATTATACACAAAATCAACTTTGCTGAGCTGCCAGAAGAAGATGCCAATGAATCCCTGGAACTTACTAATCCCCTTGTCTCTGAAAATCAGTTTTGGATTGGCTAGTGAAGGAAATTGCATCATCATTGAAACACTCAATTCTGAACAGTTGAAGCAAAAGTCGTATTTTGAACTGTCTCTAAATTCTAGAATACAGGATGGGTTTAGAGTTCATTTCTCCCAACTGTTTTAGAATATAGCTGCTGTTGCTGTTCAAAACTGGGGACATTCATATATTTAAATTAAAATAATTATCGCTTCCACAAATGAAACACTTGATTGCACCTACAATTCACAGTTTAACCATTGTAGTTTTCTCATACCCATGTTTCACTGTGTAAACGGTGCTCTTCTTGAAATTTCTGTTAACATTACTTATCTCACTTAGCTTCAGTGACTTATGGCTAACATGGTATCCTTGGAAACATTTTAATGTAATTATGCAGCGGGTTGTGGTTGTGATGGCCTGGAATGTGATGGAAGCAGATTTAGAAGTAATTTCTAAAAGATGCTTGGATGAACACTTGATGGAGACAAAGTAGAACAATGGGAAAAAATAAAGGAAGACTGACTTTATCATCCTGAAGCTCAGCTGAACGCGGAAAATCAAAAAGATGATGAGTCACCCGAAGGATATTCCATCAACCTGTCAAGCTCCACACCGTCCTCAGTCAATAATGGCCAATTTGGTGATCCCTTTCCAACTCATATAATTTATTAAGCTTGATACAGTTTGAGATACTAGAGTCCACAGAATGCAATGAATGATTAGGTACCACTTCAGCACAAACTTGTATTAATTGGCACCCATGTTACAATAATACAAATGGAAGATTCAATGGCCTCATCTGTCACACTGGCAATGCCTGCACCAGAGAAAGAAAAAGCAAATTGTCTCTCACAACCTTGCAGAAGTTCAGATCTTTTTATAAACTATAGGAAGTTACAAAAATTAAAATGTTCTCTTGCCTTCGTGCCAGTTGTCAGCCAAGTAAACTTATCATATTTACTTGTATATAGATCGATCTCACATATAAGTCAACCCATTATTTTTGCCCCAAAGATCTGGTATCTTTGATATATCTCATGTATAAGTCAATCCTAGTTTTTCAGGGGTCTCTTCCTGACTGCATATGCAGCTTTAAATGACATGATTTGCATATTTTTGATTCAAATGCAATATCTACATCATGAAATGTTGCAAGCACCAGTATACAATTGCACAACGTGATTTTCAACCAGTTAAATTGAATGTTGATAACTATATGTTTATGTAATATGTACATACATATATTTGACTTGTACATGCAAATATCTATGGTACCTTATGGCAGTCCTTGACCTTGTCTTCCCTCAATTTCTTAGAAGTAGGTGTCACATACAGTTTGTGCTGTACTTATTGTAAAACTCCCCCAAATTTTTTCTGATAAAATGGCATCATGAAGAAACAAGCACACAGCACAGTTTAAACTAAAAGTTATTGAAGTTGCAGAGAAGAACAATAATAGCGCAGCTGCAAGGAAGTTCTGTGTTTGAAAAATTTGTTCGAGGTCGGAGGAAAAAAGCCACACAGTTGAAGGCTATGCCAAATCGAAGTACTCTGAAGCTCTTCAACCATGTCACAGCACTGTGCCTATGACTTGTCCAGATTTGTACTATCTGCCTATCTCCTTTTCCACCTAGCCACTCCACCCTCCCCTCCCTGACTGATCACCTTCATCCCCTCCCCCACTCACCCATTGTACTCTATGCTACTTTCTCCCCAACCGCACCCTCCTGTAGCTTCTCTCTCCACGCTTCATGCTCACTGGCTTTATTCCTGATGAAGGGCTTTTGCCTGAAACGTCGATTTCGTTGCTCCTTGGATGCTGCCTGAACTATGCTCTTCCAGCACTATTAATCCAGAATCTGGTTTCCAGCATCTGCAGTCATTGTTTTTACCTCGTTGATTTTAACCCTACTGCAAATCCTCTTGCAAGGATGCCTGCCTTGAAGAAATTTTCCTCCTCTCTCTACAAGAATCTCAGGGAGTCCCTCTCCCACTGCAACTCCCAGGTCATTTCTTCTGACCTGAAGCTCTTCAACCATGTCTCAGCACTGTCCCCATGACTTGTCCAGACTTGTCCTACCTGCCTATCTCCTTTTCCACCTATTCACTCCACCCTCTCCTCCCTGACCTATCACCTTCAGCCCCTCCCCCACTCACCCATTGTGCTCTATGCTACGCTTCAGGCTCACTGCCTTTATTCCTGATGAAGGGCTTTTGTCCGAAACGTCGATTACGCTGCTCCTTGGATGCTGCCTGAACTGCTGTGCTCTTCCAGCACCACTAATCCAGAAACAGAAGCCCAACCAAAGAAATCGGAACAAGTGGCCACAACTAGAAGAAAAGATTGCTCACTGGGTAATTCAGTGTCATCAGACGGAAGCACAGTGACTCGACAATGTATAAGAATACGCGCCAAAAACGAAACAAAAATAGATGGATTCAGTGATTTCAAAGTTAGTCCTGGATGGTGCAGTAGGTTTATGAAAAGGTATGATTTAGTGCTTAGACAGAAAACCAACACTGCCCAAAGTCTACCAGCAGAATTTAATGACAAGTTAATTGGATTCCATCGCTTTGCAAGAAGTTGGAAGAAAATTGGGTACAGGCTCTCATGTATCAGCAATGTTGATGAAACCCCAATGAAGTTTGATATACCAGAGAATAGATCTGTGGACAAGATCGGAGCAAAATTGTTTTGGTTAAGACTGCTGGCCATGAAAGGAGTAAATTCACTGTTGTACATGATTGTATGGCAGATGGAACAAAGTTAAAGCCGATGGTGATCTTTAAGCAGATAACTCTGCCCAGACAGAAACTTCCAAAAGACATTGTTGTCCTCATCCATGACAAAGGGTGGATGGATGAAGGTGGCTGCAAGACCTGGATTAGGGAGGTTTGGAATATGCGACCAGGATGGACTTAGAAAGGGAAAAAAGCTCACTGGTTTTGGATATGTTCAGATCACAGAGTGAAAAGTGTTGTCAGTGAACTTCAAGCTAACAATACTGGCATTGCAATGAAACTTGGAGGCCTTACGAGCATGGAGCAGTCACTGGATGTTAGCATCAATAAACCTTTTAAAGACTTAGTACAGAAGAAATGGATGATTGGATGCAAGAAGGAGAAAAAAGCTTCACAAAGGGTAGCACCGTGTATGCTCTATTACTTGCAACTGTATGTGAGTGGATTGGTGAGCCCTGGAAGGGAGATGAAAACTGAAATTATTGTGAAAGCCTTCAAAACATCTGGAATTTCTAATGCTTTAGATGGTGCGGAGCATGACTATATATGGTCAGATGGAAGTGATGACAAATCAGTTGGTAATCTCCTCGAGAGTGCAGATGAAGATGATCCATATGACGATTTGCTTGACGCAGATGATTGGCATAGGTTATTCAGTGGTGCAACTGATGACAGTGAACTTGAAGGATTCTAGTGGACTTGTGCATGTACTGGTAACTTTTGTTTTAAGCAGTTATCCCATTATATTTGTGATACTCACTGAGAAGAGATTTTTGCTGTGAATATCAGTTTTTTGATGTAAAGTGTATATCGTATATTATTAACAGTTTCATGCAGTTATTTCTTAATAAAATATTATCAGTCTTTGTTCTTATTTTTACTGCTTCTCTGTTTTTATTTCATGATTTGGGTGTTTATAGATACCCACGGTAGATGGACTGACCACCTGTTGATATACCTATTAACTTTTGTACATATGTGTTGACCTACATCCACTTTATGTTACTGGTAACTGGAAAACGGTATGATATTGCCATTCTACTGTAGCAGGCAGAATGGAGACAGTTATTTTGAAGATCAGTGTTCAATAACGTCCACAATTCTTTTTCCTTTTATTGTTTATTATTTTATACAGAGATCTGGCTCTTGTTTGTCCACTTCTTTGACTCATGCCAAACATGCATTTCATCCCCTCGAAAACAATATTTTGTGTATAAGTTGACCCCCTAATTTCAGCTAAAACAATGGTCTTTAAAACATAACCTATACAGGAGTACATATGGTATTTGCTAGAAGGAAAAAGGAACGAAACCATGGAGACATAAAACAAAAATTCGTTCTGGGGTGCATCACCCTAAGCAGTTGAATTCATCTTACTTTGGATCATATTCAACATCCAGAATCCTAGTACTGATGTGGTGGCAACCGCAACTTTCCTTTTGTCTAGTTCTTCTGCAGTCATTTTGTCATTTTATGACAAGGTGTGAAAATTAAATCCACATTATTACTCTCCAGAAACTCCACAGCAGCTAAATTTCTATCATTCTTTACAAAGTTGTTAACACGCCTTTTATCGAGTTCTAACAAAAGGTTGTTCATTTGAAAAGTTATTGTTACTTTTCTCTTCAAAGGTTCTGTCTGATCTGAATATTTCCATCATTTATTTTGCATTTGCACTTCAGACTTTCAGCATCTGCTTTTGTATTTCAAAAATCCATCTCTCAGCAATTAGTAGTTCATTGTTACAACTGAATGGGCAGAAACTACACAAATGCACACAAATTTCAATTGATTCATAGATACCTAATGGGTAAATCTACATCAGTCTTGAATTAGAAGCATGTGCAAAGGAATGGGAACCAATTTTAAAGCTCAAGTCACGAAGTTTATTAATTTATTAGAAATTCAGAAACTTTCTTTTTCGTCATTAGGTGTAAAAACTATTTTATATCTAAATTTTTAAAACTGCTCCAGAAGATAATAGTTTTCTGGAATACTTTGGCTTATGCCTCCTTTAGTCAAATACTTACATAAGTTCATCCTAGTTCAGTGGCAACTTTCTGGGGTCTATGTACATGGACAGAGATCTCTGTGCTCATCTACACTATCAAGAATCTTAGCATTCACCCAGTACTCTTTATTCCTGTTGCTCCTTCCAAAGTGAATCACCTCACATTTTTCTATATTAAACTCCAATTACCACCTCTCAGCTCTGCAGCTTATCTATGTCCCTCTGTAATCTACAACATCCTTCAGCACAATCCACAACTCCACCAACCTTAATGCCATCTGCAATTTACTAACTGGCCCATGCCCTCATCTAAGTCATTTATAAAAATGATAAACAGCAGTGTCCCCAAAACAGATCCTTATGGTATACCACTAGTAACTGAACTCCAGGATGAACATTTCCCATCAACCATCACCTTCTGTCTTTTTTCAGCTAGCCAATTTCTGACCCAAACTGCTAAATCACCCTCAATCCCATCCCTCTGTTTTCTGCAACAGTCTAGCATGGGGAACCTTACTGAAATCCATATACACCCCATCAACTGCTTTACCCTCATCCACCTGCTTGGTCACCTTCTCAAAGAACTCAATAAGGTTTGTGAGGCACAACCTACCCTTCACAAACTGTGCTGCCTATCTTAATCAACTTATTCCTCTCTAGATGATTAAAAATCGGACCTCTTATAACCTTTTCCAACACTTTACCCACAAATGAAGAAAGGCTCACTGATCTGTAATGACCAGGGTCATCTCTACTCACCTTCTTGAACAAGGGGATAACATTTGCTATCCTCCAATCTTCTGGCACTATTCCTGTAGACAATGATGACATAAAGATCAAAGCCAAAGGCTCTGCAATCTCCTCTCTGGCTTCCCAGAAAATCCTAGGATAAATCCCATCTAGCCCAGGGGAATTGCCTAAATTCACACTTTCCCGAATTGCTAACACCTCCTCCTTGTGAACCTCAATCCCACCTAGTCTAGTAGCCTGTATCTCAGTGCTCTCTTTGACAACACTGTCTTTTTCCAGTGTGATTATTGACGGAAAATATTCATTTAGCGCTTCCCCATCTCCTCTAACTCCACACACAATTTCCCACTACTATCCTTGAATCACCCTAATCTTTCTTAGTCATTCTTTTATTCTTGATACCTATAAAACTTCAGGGTTTTCCTTGATCCTACCTGCCAACGACTTCTCATGTCCATCCTGGCTCTTCTTAGCTCTCTCTTTAGGTCTTATCTGGCTAACTTGTAACTCTCAAGCACCCTAACTAAGCCTTCATGTCTCATCCTTACATAAGCCTTCTTCTTCCTCTTGACAAGAGATCCAATTTCTTTAGTAAACCATGGCTCTCTTGCTCAACCACTTCCTCCCTGCCTGACAGATACATACTTATCAAGGACACACAGTGGCTGTTCCTTGAATAAGCTCCACATTTCAAGTGTGCCCATTCCCTGCAATTTTCTTCCCATCATATGCATCTAAATCTTGCCTAATGGCATCAAAATTGCCTTTCCCACAACAATAGCTCTTGCCCGGCGGTATATATCTATCCCTTTCCATCGCTAAAGTAAACATAACTGAATTGTGGTCACTATCACCAAAGTGCTCACATACCACCAAAACTAACACCTGGCCAGGTTCATTACCCAGTACCAAATCTAATGTGACCTCACGCCTTGTTGACCTGTCTACATTCTGTGTCAGGAAACTATCCTGCACACACCGGACAAAAACTGACCCATCTAAAGTACTTGAACTATAGTATTCCCAGCCAATATTTGGAAAGTCAAAATTTCCCAAAACAACTACTCTGTTATTCTCACTCCTATCCAGAATTATCTTTGCTATCCTTTCCTCTACATCTCTGGAAGTATTCGGAGGCCTATAGAAAACTTCCTATAGGGTGACCTCTCCTTTCCTGTTCCTAACCTCAGCCCATCCTACCTCAGTAGATGAGTACTCAAACGTCTTTTCTGCTACCATAATACTTTCCTTGACTAATAATGTCACACCTCTCCCTCTTTTACCACCTTTTCTGATTTTACTCAAACATCTATATCCCAGAGCCTGCAACAACCATTCCTGTCCCTGCTCTATCCATATCTCCAAAATGGCCATAACATCAAAGTCCCAGGTACCAACCCATGCTGCACATTCACACACCTTATTCCAAATGTTCCTGGCATTGAAGTGGACACACTTCAAACCACCTTCCTGCTTATCGGTGAACTCTTGCAATCTTCAAACCATATTTCTGACCTCATTACTCTAAATCTCCTGGACACTGGAACTACAATTTAAGATCCCACCCCCCATGCTGAATTAGTTTAAAATCTCCTGAATAGTATTAGCAAATATTGCCCCCCAGGATATTGGTATGCCTCTGGTTCAGATGAACAAAAACAAAATGAAGAGTTTTTTTTCAAATTGTTCAATCTAAAAAGTTAAACCTTTAAAAATTAGTAATAACTATTCAACATGCAACATATAAAATACTTCACCAAAAAGACATAGCTCAATGGATGAAAAGAAAATATTTCAAAAACTTAATTAAAAAGGAACCTATTGCAATTTGTAGGTGGTACATTCTTGAAAGCCTGGCCATGAATGTTATTCAATTAATAAATAACATTATCAAATTGACCTGCAAATTTACCTTGCTCTCTGCTCCAGCATGCTGACGTGCAGCTGCAACCATCTCCAACTTGGCATTGTTAGGGACATTGGCAAACCGCCACTGCTGTGACAAATCCAAAACTGTTCTCTGGAACCTAGAATAAACCAACATATCATCAACATTCTACTTTTATTACATATCAGTGTGGTTAACATTCATCCCTTCCAACCACTGAAGAATTAAAGAGAACATTTTTAAGATTTCCATTTCACTTTACTGTCTTAGTTGTGTGATTTGATTTATTTATTGCCACATATACCTAAATACAGTGAAAAGCTTTGTTTACGAGCAGTACAGGCAGACCTTAGTAAACAAGAACAAACTGATCATAAGGTGAAAGAAAAACCTAGAGGCATACAGGTTACATTGCACAAAGCATGCACTAAGCAAGATCAACATTAGCAAGATCAGCTTTATTTGAAGTTAGAGAGTCCCTTCAACAATTTAGTAATGGCCAGGAAGAAGCTGTTCCTGAATCTGCTGGTGTGAGAGTTCAAGCTTTTTTATCTTCTGCATGATGGAAGAGGTTGTAGGAGAGCATTACTTTCTAATATTTATCTTAAGAATCTACATGTGACCGTTATTTACTAGAATGTTAAGGTTACATTTGGAAGAATAATTTGTAGCAAGTAATATATTTGTAGCAAGTAATAAAGGATGACACATACTGACCTGACCTTTAAAGCTACCACCTTAATCTATCTGAAAGGGAATGTTACTACAATCAGAATACTGGAAGGAGAGTGTATTGTCATCATTTCTTTATGTAACTCGAGAACTGTTTTGAGCAATATATGAAGAGTTCTGAGGTAGATAAAAGCATATGTATGTGGATGTATGTGGTTTCAGGTGAAATGGTGAGTGTACTTATTGTTTTGTGAAAGATACCACAATTGCTTGAGACAAGCTGAATGGACCAAACGGACTAGTTCGATGTAGCACTGCTCATTTATGCAGAGACAGTTCATGAAACAAGGAATGTTCTGCTGAGATTAAGCATGGCTCCTTGTAGTCTGCCAGGATTGAAGTCACACAGATTTTTAACAGGGCATCAATCAGATTGTTGCCACAGCAAAATAATTTGGACCAAGTTTTGCACTGCTCTAAAACAAAACACTACATCAAAAAGAAAGCTCATCATCCAATTAATACTGCTGGACCAACCACAAACAGAAAGTACTCCTTTGGGTACAAAAATGCGACAATAAGCATAAAAGGTAAATGAGGATTGTCTGTTTTTTGATGAATCTTTCTTTGCTGTCCTGAAATCTTTTTCCATGTCTACTACAGATGAACAAATTGAAGAAATCCGTTTGCTGTCTCTGTGTGTCAGCACCAGTTTAATTTATGTATACTTTTACATAGTTTAATCCACATCAAAAAAGATGATGTTCAGTGAAGAATTCCACCAGTAAACCACATCAATTTGCAAGAAGGACTTCATCAATCTGCTTACAATTCTAGTAAAGCCAGAAACAAAAATGCTACTATCTAAATTTTTTCTCAGAGCAAAGTAAAAGTTGAGCAACAGAAAATAGTTGAAAGCAGACCTTACACAATAACACTACAAAATCTGGTCTAACCCCAATTCAGCCAGCTAAATCCTGGTCTCTAATGGGCATTACAACTTACATCTTCATAACACATCAGGCAGCATGGTGGCACAATGGTTAGCACTGCTGCCTCACAGCACCAGAGACCTGGGTTCAATTCCCGCCTCAGGGAATTGTGTGTGTGTGTGGAGTTTGCACATTCTCCCAATGTTTTCGTGGGTTTCCTCCGGGTGCTTGTTTCCACCCACAGTCCAAATATGTGCAGGTTAGGTGAAGCAGCCATGCTAAATTGCCCGTAGTGTTAGGTGAAGGGGAATGGGTAGGGTGGGTCGGTGTCGACGTGTTGGGCCGAAAGGCCTTTTTCCACACTAAGTAATCTAATCTAATATAGCAGACTATCCCAAGGTATCTTACAAAGGCAAGCGATAAAGATACCTAAAGAGACTGGGAGGGTCATTCACCTTAGCTAATTACTCTACCATTCAAAGGGTGGGTGAATGCATGATTGTGGAGCATCAAAGGAAGAGGGATGCAGAAATTAAAGCACATGGAAGGCTATGGAAAATCAAAGCATCAGAATCAGCTTCAAACAAGCAACCTGAAAATTGTTACATGGAAGATCAACAAACTCTTAAGTCTATTTGGTGTGATTAAGCACAAGCATGAAATCGATTTGATTCATTCAATTTATGTTACCACGGAAGTTGCCAGATTGATCTGGTGCCACACATTGACAAGTACATCACAGTCTGCAAAGTTCCCTCACCTACAGCAAGTGAGCTAAATTGCTCAAGCATGTATTGATTTGCAGTAACTAAGCTTTATGGTCTTAGAAAGGAACAAGCCAAATTCAACTCTGCAGCACATACCCCATTATAAAGCAGCATGTCTGACTGACTCTAAGTATTGTTACACCAAAGGATAGAGACTTAGCTGCAATTATTTCACAAATACAAAGCATTATGACAAAATTATTCAACAATTTTTTAAAAGAGTGATAAACAGGATAACAATTTGCCTTAGATGCCAGGGTATTAACAATCCACTGTTTCGATTTTTTTTCCCCCACAGATTTAACTATGACTATCACAAAATTGAGGTTAATCTGAAATCTTTGGGATGTTATACATGAAAATTAACTATTTCAACAAAAAAAACAATAAAATAAATTTATAATCGCAGAGAAGTAGGTTGGCAGCATCTCTTCCAGCACATTTATATTCAGAGATAAAAAAAATCAGCCAATATTAGAAGTTCACTAGCTTTAAAGATTCTTACTTCAGACCATATTCCTCGGGATCCAATTTCTGTTTTCTACACACCTCTTCTAAAACCTAATGAACAGAAAAATATAATGACAAATAACAATCATTTTGCATCAGAAAAACAAATCATATCTGGCTGTAGCATAAAGTTGGGAATTATAATAGTTATCTTGAGCGGCAAAATCAGATGAAAATCAAAACAAAAAAATGTTCCCTTTCCTTATTTTACTTGACTGGTTATATGTTGACAGGGGTTCAAACCAAAGTTCAGTGCAGGAGTATCTATCCAACATTGCCTAACTCTAACCAAACCACAACTCTTCAGTTATCTACAAATAAATTCCACAAGATTCCTATAACCTCAAATGTATATCTAGCTGGGTTTAGAAATAATGGGTGCTGCTTCCACATCATTTTGAAAATTAAACATTCAATATCTTTTGCTATACTTGCCAATTAGTAGCATATTATTTTCATCATCATACATTCTTAAAACAGTTTTCTGCAAAAACAATTTTCCTTTGGGAGACTGAAGGGTGATCTTATACAGGTTTATAAAATCATGAGTGGCATGGATAGGGTAAATAGACAAGGTTTTGTCTTTGCGATGGGGGAGTTCAGAACTAAAGGGCATAGGTTTAGGGTTGAGAGGGGAAAGATATAAAAGGGACCTAAGGGGCAACTTTTTCAGGCAAAGGTTGATGGATGTATAGATTGAGCTACCAGAGGAAGTGGTGGAGGCTGGTATAATTACAACATTTAAAAGGCATTTGGATGGGTATATGAATAGGATGGGTTTAGGGCAATGAATTCTTCCAAGGGGCCACATGAGAAACCTGAGTTGTGTTGGAGGGCCAAACCAACAGTAAGTTGAACATAATTCTGCTCTGTATTAATTTTCTCCCATTGTAAAAGTACTAAATTATATAGTTTTGCACTGAAACTATAATCAAAAGAATGAGGATATTCTTTTACAATAAAGATATGAAATTGTGGAGTAGGTCAAATACAGAAGAAATAAAACAATAATTTCAGTACTTCATTTTATTTTTAATATGTTAATCTCACAAACCAATAATGAAAAGTTGTTTCATTATTGTTCAGTATTACAAACAACTCTATACAAAAAGGAATAAGTGCTTTTGATGTTTCTCAGTTCATTTTACTTGTTTAGTGAGAAAAAATCCAGTCTGTTTTGGGCTTGAACAAGTGCACTGAAATCTGGTTGAATGTCTGAGGTGGATATGTGAAGGACAGCTGAGAGGAGATCATCAGTGATAGAGGATCCGTATTTGGATTTGTTGAACTTCATCACTGAGAATGTCTGTTCGCATATATAGGTAGATCCAAAGAGGACTAGAATCTTCTCAGCATGCCTCTTTATGTGTAGAAAGTTCTCCTCTTTGAGGGAAGAGTAAAAATCAAGCAGTGAGACTAACCTAAAGTACTCTGCCAGAAGTGTGTCAGACTGCAGGTCAATGAGTTCAAGCTGAACATCACTAAATACATTCTCCACATTGCATGTAAATGGGGAAAAAAATCATGTGCATTTCATTCTCAACCATTTTCAAGTCTTGAAATCGCCTTGAAAATTCACCATGCAATGCTTCTAACATAAATGAGTACCTGTGGAGGTGATCAGTTGAATATGTGCCTTCATTCGGTATTGGCAAGTGGGTGAGAATGTTGCCCTCCATTTGGCTTGAGAGAAGCTGCAACTTTTATAAAAGCCTTCACCAAGTTGTACATTTCATGCACAAAAAGACCCTTGCACTGCAGTTTCACATTTAGTTCATTCATAAGTGCAGTCACATCAACAGCAAAACCAAGGTCTGCAATCCAGTCTGCATCTGAAAGCTGTGGAATACCATTCCTTTTCTTCACACAGAAATCTTGAATATCTTCTCTCAAGTCCCGTACACTTTTCAGCATTTTGCCCAGGCTGAGCCACCTGACAGCTGTGTGTAGCCTATGTCACGATGTTCAGTCTCATTTTCCTCCAAAAGTGCAACAAACTGCCTGTGATTCAAAGCTCTTGCCCTGATGAAGTTAACTATTTTAGTTACAACATCAACCACATGGTTAATTTTTAACAGTGACTTACACAACATTCCTGATGTATAATACAAGGCAAAAATACCAATTTCTGTTCAGGGTCAATTTCTGTCACTTTATCCTGCATTCTCTTTAAGAGTCCAACATTTTTTCCTGTTAGATTTGGACAACCATCCGTTGTCACACCCGCCAGCTTGTCCCATTTTAGTCTCAACGTGTCCTAACAGGCATTTACCTCCGTGAATAAATCATTACGAGTTGTTGTTCCTTTCACTGACTGCATTGCTGCCAGCTCCTCCGTGATTTTAAAGTCCATAGTTATCCCACGTACGAAGATGAGTAGCTGGGCTGTATACGTACGTCGCAGCTCTCATCCAAAGCCAAGGAAAAAAAGTCAAAGTTGACCGCTCTGTGATGCAGCTGAAGCTCCAGAGTTCTCACGATGTTCCCAATCCTTCTCGCTACAGTGCATTGGGAGAGGGGCACATTCTCAAATGCCTTTTTCTCTGGGCATATTAGTTCTGCAGAGTCCAACAAGCACTCCTTAATAAACTCTTCATCAGAAAACGGTTTACTGTTTCTGCAATTTTGTGGGAGAGACATAACTTGTCTTGGTGTGAGCTGACATTTTGAGGGCTAGCCAGCAAGCATCACTTTTAGCTGTTCACGCACATACACGCACGCGCATGTGCTTCCATACGTAAATTTTAAAAAGCATCCTTTTCAAAACAAAAGCAACACAGTTGCATTGCGTGCATGGCATAAATATTTTTTCATTTATGTTCTAATTTAAGATTGACCTCATGCAGGCGGACAGGAATGACCAAAGGGCCAGATATGGCCCATGGACATAAAATGCCCAGGTCTGGTTTAGAGGGACATGGGCCAAGTGCTGGCAAATGGGACTAAATTAGTTTTAGATATCTGGTCAGTTGGACCAAAGGGTCTGCTTCCATGCTGTACATCTCTACGATTCTATTGTATTTCAACAATTGAAGAAGAGGTTTCCACTAGAGGTAGGTCAATTTTTATCACAGATCATTGGAATAGGAATATTTGACAACTCTGTTTTAAAATATCCAGTATGATAATAGAAGCATAAGAGTATTATTTAGCTTTTCCTTGTTTTGTTTTTGGAGTCCGATTTCCAAATACTCCTTAAGTACTTGTGTCAAACTGATTTACATTATGAACAAATAACAGAGCAGTTACTTCTGATCACCTAGGGATAGTGATTATGTTTTCACATTCTTAACCAAACAGCAATTTTAGGATTAGGCATATCAGATTTTTCAATGGGCTAAGCAGAAATAAGCTAAACAATAAACTGGCTGTGAAGTCAAATATATTTTGTTGCAATTTTTGTATAATAGATTTAGTTCTCTCTTGACACCTAGTTAAAATTCTTTCTATCTCCAATAGTTATGCAGTGGTAGAGTTCATTACAGATTTGATATTTTAAATTTTTGTCATAATTTATTAAATGTAAACAGATAGAATTACTAACATTTTTAGAATCTAAAATGTGACAAATGTCTGCATTATTGTGAAATAATGTTGGCCTGTGTTCTTGGTTCATATAAATGTATCAGCACAGAGTCGATAAGGTAGTTATAAATGCACTTATTCTGATCAAAAGGTTTAGAACAAGGAGGTAGAACCCCAATTTTAAAGTTCAGCTACGCAAAAACAATCTCAGAAGTACTTCTTCACACAAAAGGTGATGAATATTTGAAATTCCCACCCCAAGAGGCAGGTGACGCTGGGGCTCAATCAAAAAATTTTGAATAGCTATTAGTTGGCTTTGTTAGATAAGTACCTTATGGACTTCAGAAAAAAGATAGATGGATTTAAGATAAATTCAGCTACAATTTATTGAGTAGGACAGGTTCAAACAGTTAAATAAACTTCTGTCTCGATGTTTCTAACCTATAGAAAATAGACAAAACTTTCAACTTAGGCCCATCTGTTTGCTTTGATTTTTTTAAAATCCTAAACACTTCTTCCAAAAGAGCAGGGAGTTCTCTGTGGGCTAACCAACATTCCTCCCTCAACCAACAACACAAAAAGATTTAACTGGTCAATCCTTTCATGGTGTTTGTGGTACCATGCTGCGTGCAAATTGGCTGTCGTGTTTGTCTACAAAAGGAACTACACTTCAAAGAGCAATTCATTGGTCATGAAGTACTTGGGGATGTTTTGAACACATAAAAGGCACTATAAATAGAAGCTTTTTCTTCCCTCTTTTAGATTTTTTCTGCCAAAGAAAATGTATTTAAAACTGGTAACCACATCATCTGCACATCATGAGCATGAAGCAGGCAAAGAATTCTACCTTCCCTATGAACACAAGCAACTTTCAAGGAAGTCCCATCCAAAACCAGATGGTAGAACTGAAACTTTGAAGTTTATACACCATGTAAAGAGAAGCTGCAAATGGGGATTTTGCAAGTTTGCAAACTGTGCATTTGAGAAGGGGGTTACTCAACTCAACCCAAAAGTAGGGCAGCTGGCAAACCAATTTGATGTGAACTAAGGAGTATCTTTTATGAAAAGAGTTTCATTATTTTAAAAGGAGTTGACATATGAATGCAAGGGTATGTAAAGTTTGAAAATAGTTGTAATTTAACAGTTAACACAAGGAAAAAAAAATTCCATCCCATGAGCAACATATTGTGAAGGTAAATAACTAATACAGAATAACTCAAGAAACATATTGTTATATTTGGTCCCCTCCTTCTCCACTCCCAACACCTCCACAGCAGCTTCTCAAGCAATCACAGAAGGTGCAACACTTGCCCGTTTACTTCCTCCCTCTTCACTATCCAAAATTTCAGGCACAAATTGCAGGTGAATCAACAATTTACCTACACCCATATTCATTGCTCACAACGTGGACTCCTCTACAATGGCGAAATGAAATGCAGAGTGGGTGACCACATTTGGAATATTGTGAACTGGTTTGGGGCCCGTGTCTAAAGAAGGATGCAGTGGCCTTGGAAAGGGCCCAGAAGAGAGTTACAGGAACAATTCCCAGGGAGAGTTGAGGACTGTGAATCTGTACTCAATGGAGTTTAGAAGGATGAGGGGAGGGAATCTGTACTCAATAGAGTTTAGAAGGATGAGAAGAAGGATGACTAATAAGTCTGGATAGAGTGGACCTGAGGGCATAGCCTCAGAGTGAACAGATGACACTTTAGAACTGAGGTTAGGAGGAATTTCATCAGCGAGTGGGTGATTAATCTGTGGAACTCATTGCCACATAGGCTGTGGAGGTGAAGTCATTGAGTGCACTTAAAATAGAGATAGATAGGTTCTTGATTTTTAAGAGGATCGAGGGTTATGTCAAGAAGGCAGGAGAATGGAGTAGAGAAACATATCAGCCATTGCCAAATGATGGAGCAGATTTGATCAGTCAAATAGTCTAATTCTGCTCCTGTATTTTATGCTCTTTGCAGAATATCCACATATTGTCCATAATAATTACTCAGCTTCCAGTTGCCTGCCACTTCAACCCACCGTTGTGCTCCCTGACCAACATTTTATCTCAGGCCTGCTGCAATGTTCCAGTGAGGCTTAGCATAACCTAGAAGAACTGTATTTCATTTTCCATTTTGGAAACCTACAACCTTCAGGAATCAATGTCAAGTTCAATAATTTTAGACCCGGATTACCTCCTTCCATGTCCTTTATCCTCACTTTCCAGGGCCCATCATGATATGGTCTCCTTTCAGCACAGCCACCACAATTTAACCTATTCATTGTCCCCATCATCAGCTTTTCTCCTTCACTGGCTTACAACAACTATCTTTTGTCTGGCTAATTTCCTTTCTCTCTCGGTTCTCTGCTTCCACCCATCTGGTTACTCCTTTTTCCTCCCAACCTTTGTCATCAGCATAAATATCATATTTTTCTAGTTACTATCAGTTGTGAGGAAAGGCCACTGGGCTCAAAATGTAAGAGCATAAAGACGTGCAACATGGAAGCAGACCTTAGGGCCAATTCATCCATGCTGACCAGATATCCTAAATTAATCTAGTCCCATTTGGCAGCATTTGGCCTATATCCTCCCAAACCCTTCCTATTCATATTCCCATTCCGATGTCTTTTAAATGTTATAACTGTACCAGCCTTCACCACTTCCTCTGGCAGTTCATTCCACACACATACCATCCTCCACATGAAAAAGTTGCTCCTAAGTCCCTCCTAAATCTTTCCCCTGTCACCTTAAACCAATGCCTTCTAGTTTTGGAATCCCATGCCCTGAGCAAAAGACCTTGAATATTCACCTATCTACACCCCTCATGGTTTTATAAACTTCTATAAGATAACCCCTTAGCCTCTGATGCTCCAGGGAAAATAGCCTCAACCTATTTAGTGTCTCCCTATAGCTCAAACCCTCCAAAACCTAGTAACAGTGGAATTGGGCCATTTGGCCCATCAAGGCTGCTCCACCATTCACAATCATGGCTGATTTCAACCCATTCTCCTGCCTTTTCTCCATCAGTGAATTTGAAAATTGGGGCAGCACAGTGACTAGCACTGCTGCCTTGCAGCGTCAGGGTCCCAGGTTCAATTCCCACCTCAGGTGACTGTCTGTGTGGAATTTGCACATTCTTCCAGTGTCTGCGTACACAAAGATGTGCAGGTGAATTGCCCATAGTGTTAGGTGCATCAGTTAGGGGAATGGGTCTGGGTGGATTACTCTTTGGAAGAGTCAGTGTGGACTTGTTGGGCTGAAGTGCCTATTTCCATACTGTAGGGAATCTAATCTAAACTCTTGATAACTTTACTAATTAAGAACCTATCTCAGTCCTAAATACACTCAATGACTTGAGTTCCACAGGTTAACCACACTTTGGCTGAAAAACAATCCTCATTTCAGTTCTGAAGAGTTATCCTGACACTCAGAAACTGTGGCCTTGGAGCCATCCTAGTCTTTCCTTCTAGTGGCAACATCCATTCGATCCAAGCCTCATAGTATTTTGTAAGTTTCAATCAGATTCCCCATATTTTCATAAACTCCAGTACAGACCCAGAGTCCTCAACTGCTTTCATACAACAAGCCCTTCAGCCCCAGGATCATTCTTGTGAATATCCTCCAGACCCCCTCAAACACTAACACATCTTAGTTACAGGTCCCCAACACTGCTGACAACATTCAAAATGTAATCTGAGCAGAGTCTCTCTCAGTCTCAGCAGTACATCTCTGCTTTTGTGGAAATGAATGCTTACATTATCACTTGCCTTCCTAACTGCCAACTGAACGTGCATGTTAACTCTGCTCTCTCTCTCCTCAGATACTGATGAAGGGGTTTTGCCCGAAACGTTGATTTCACTGCTCCTTGGATGCTACCTGAACCGCTGTGCTCTTCCAGCACCACTCTAATCTAGAACCTGGTTTCCAGCATCTGCTGTCATTGTTTTTACCTCCTCAGATACTGACAGCTCTGCTGATTTTCTCCAGCAATTTGTTTTGCTTTCAGCTTGTCATATGTAGTATGAATGTAAATTAAATAATGAATAAAATGTGTAACCCAGAGCAATATAATATTTTATACATATACACACACATATTTATTTGTATATGTATATAAAAATAATGTAGGTGATTGACAAAATGAAGAGATATGTAACCCATAATCAGCATATTGCTGAGATAGAGTATGAAGCTACAACATTAATACAGAATAAATGTGGACACCCCCCGCCTCCTGTTTTGTATATACTGTAGTATGAAGGTAAATCAGAGTAGGATTTATGGTCAATAAAGATTTGCATTCCTAATGTTGCTGTTGCCTGTCTGAGGCGGAGGTCTGACTCAGCTCCAAACGCCAAGGCCCGGTTTTACCAGGGGGGCACAGAAAGGAATCCTCCCCCGGAAAGGCGGTTGTCAGGAGCAGGGATTCCGGGCCGTCTCTCACCTGTAGCAGCGGTGTACTCGCCGCCACTTTCACCTGCTGCCGCCTGCCATTCGGCGCCAGCACCGTAACCGCCGCCGCCTTCGCCGCCATCGCCGTCCCCCTTCAAGCGCAGCTGGGAACTGGCGCAACGCGCACGCGCCGAACATGAAGGCGAGCGCCGGGGGGGGGGGGGGGGCGCTGACCCCGCTCTCTGGCAGTCACCGCGCCCGCGCGTGTTCCAAAGGGAGGAAACCGCCGCGCGCGTGCGCCGTCGCTGAGGGTGGTCAGCCCTCCCCCAGCATGCCGGTCCACTCTGTCCAACACATCAAGAATCGACCAATCAAAGGATCCCCAGTACAGCCAATCAGTGCAGCCAGTCCACTCTGTCCAATCACATCAGGAATCGACCAATCAAAGGATCCCCAGTCCAGCCAATCAGTGCAGCCAGTCCACTCTGTCCAATCACATCAGGAATCGACCAAAGGATCCCCAGTCCAGCCAATCAGTGCAGCCAGTCCACTCTGTCCAATCACATCAGGAATCGACCAATCAAAGGATCCCCAGTCCAGCCAATCAGTGCAGCCAGTCCACTCTGTCCAATCACATCAGGAATCGACCAATCAAAGGATCCCCAGTCCAGCCAATCAGTGCAGCCAGTCCACTTTGTCCAATCACATCAGGAATCGACCAATCAAAGGATCCCCAGTCCAGCCAATCAGTGCAGCCAGTCCACTCTGTCCAATCACATCAGGAATCAACCAATCAAAGGATCCCCAGTCCAGCCAATCAGTGCAGCCACTCCACTTTGTCCAATCACATCAAGAATCAACCAATCAAAGGATCCCCAGTCCAGCCAATCAGTGCAGCCAGTCCACTGTGTCCAATCACATCAGGAATCAACCAATCAAAGGATCTCTAGTCTAGATTCTGGATTAGTGGTGCTGGAAGAGCACAGCAGTTCAGCAGCATCCAAGGAGCAGTGAACTTGACATTTCGGGCAAAAGCCCTTCAGGAATAAAGGCAGTGAGCCTGAGGCGTGGAGAGATAAGCTAGAGGAGGGTGGAGGGAAAGTAGCATAGACTACAATGGGTGAGCGGGGGAGGGGATGAAGGTGATAGGTCAGGGAGGAGAGGGTGGAGTGGATAGGGGGAAAAGAAGATAGGCAGGTAAGACAAGTCATGGGGACAGTGCTGAGCTGGAAGTTTGGAACTAGGGTGAGGTGGGGGAAGGGGAAATGAGGAAACTGTTGAAGTCCACATTGATGCCCTGGGGTTGAAGTGGTCCTAGGTGGAAGATGAGGTGTTCTTCCTCCAGGTGTCTGGTGGTGAGGGAGTGGCAGTGAAGGAGGCCCAGGACCTCCATGTCCTCAGCAGAGTGGGAGGGGGAGTTGAAATGTTGGCCACGGGGTGGTGTGGTTGACTGGTGCGGGTGTCCCGGAGATGTTCCCTAAAGCGCTCTGCATCGGGAGTAATGGATACAATAAATGATATTAGTGGATGTGCAGGTAAAACTTTGATGGATGTGGAAGGCTTCTTTAGGTCCTTGGATAAAGGTGAGGGAGGAGGTGTGGGCACAGTTTTACAGTTCCTGCGGTGGCAGGGGAAAGAGCCAGGATGGGAGGGTGGGTTGTCGGGGTCATGGACCTGTCCAGGTAGTTATGGAGTGAATGGTCTTTGTGGAAGGCAGAAAGGGGTGGGGAGGGAAATATATCCCTGGTGGTGGGGTCTCTTTGGAGGTGGCGGAAATGTCGGCGGATGATTTGGATTATGCAAAGGTTTGTATGGTGGAAGGTGAGCACCAGGGGCGTTCTGTCCTTGTTGCGGTTGGAGGGGTGGGGTCTGAGGGTGGAGGTGCGGGATGTGGACGAGGTGCGTTGGAGGGTATTTTTAACCACGTGGGAAGGGAAATTGCTGTCTCAAAAGAAGGAGGCCATCTGGTGTGTTCTATGGTGGAACTGGTCCTCCTGAGAGCAGATACGGCAGAGGCGGAGGAGTTGGGAATACGGGATGGAATTTTTGCAAGAGGTAGGGTGGGAAGAGGTGTAATCCAGGTAGCTATGGGAGTCGGTGGGTTTGTAAAAAATGTCAGTGTCAAGTCAGTCGTCTTTAATGGAGATGGAGAGGCCCAGGAAGGGGAGGGAGGTGTCAGAGATGGTCCAGGTAAATTTTAAGGTCAGGGTGGAATGTGTTGGTGAAGTTGATGAATTGCTCAACCACCTCGGGAGCAGGAGGTGGTGCCAATGCAGTCATCAATGCAGCGGAAAAAGAGGTGGGGAGTGGTGCGGGTGTAATTACGGAAGATCAACTGTTCTACGTAGCCAACAAAGAGACGGGCATAGCTGGGGCGCCCATGGCTACCCCTTTGGCCTGGAGGAAGTGGGAGGATTCGAAAGAGAAATTACGGGTGAGGACCAGTTCAGCCAAATGAACGAGAGTGTCGGTGGAAGGGTACTGTTGGGGACAACTGGAGAGGGAAAAAACGGAGGGCTTGGAGGCCACAGCTACACCTATTGTCCTTCACTGTGTCTCACACCTGCACACACACAACTTGGGTCCTGGGGAAGATATAAGCATACTGCTGTTAGGTGGTAGTATGGGGGAAGAGGAAAAAATGTATAACGAGGAGATAAACAATCCAATCACATCAAAATTTAACTAGTCAAAGGTTCACCAGCCAATCACTGTACCAGTCCATTACATCAAATCACACGAAGAATTAACCAGTCCAGGGATCCCCAGCCCAACTAATCTTTGGAACCAGTACAACAAATCCAATCACATCAAGAATCAACCAGTCAAATGATCCTCAGCCCAGCCAATCACTGCTCCAGCCCAATGTAGTCATTTATATAAATGATTTGGATGTGAACATAGGAGGTATAGTTAGTACGTTTGCAGATGACACCAAAATTGGAGGTGTAGTGGACAGCGAAGAGGGTTACCTCAGATTATAATGGGATCTTGATCAGATGGGCAGATCAGCCAAGTGGCAGGTGGAGTTTAATTTAGATAAATGTGTAGCATTGCATTTTTGAAAAGCAAATCAGGGCAGGACTTATTAGCTTAAATAAGGTCCTGGGAATGTTACTAAACAAAGAGACCTTGGAGTGCAGATTCATAGTTAGAGTCTCAGGTAGATAGGCATTTGGTATGCTTTCCTTTTATTGGTCAGAGTATTGAGTATAGGAGTTAGGAATTCCTGTTGCAGTTGCACAGGACATTGGTTCGGCCACTTTTAGAATATTGCATGCAAATTTGGTCTCCTTCCTATCGGAAGGATGTTGTGAAACTTGAAAGGGTTCAGAAAAGATTTACAAGGATGTGTCCAGAGGATGTAAACTATAGGAAGAGGTTGAATAGGCTGGACCTATTTTCCCTGAGTGTTGGAGGCTGAGGGATGATCTTATAGAGATGTATAAAATCATAAGTGGCATGGATAGGATAAATAGATGGGGAGGGGGAGTCCCGAACTAGAGGGCATAGGTTTAGGATGAGAGGGGAAAGATATAAAAGGGACCTAAGGGACAACTTCTTCACACAGAAGGTGGTGTGTATATGGAATGAGCTGGCAAAGGAAGTAGTGGAGGCTGGTACAATTGCAACATTTAAAAAGTATCTGGATGGGTATATGAATAGGAAGGGTTTCAAGGGATATGGGCCAAGAGCTGGCAAATGGGTCTAGATCAGGTTAGGATATCTGGTCGGCATGGACAAGTTGGACCGAAGGGTCTATTTCCATGCTTACATCTCTATGACTCTGTCAAATTACAACAAAAATCAGCCAGTCAAAGGGTCCCTATCCCAGCCAATCACTGCAGTCTTCAAAGCAAATCTAATCATGTCAAGAGTCAACCACACAAAGGATTCCAACTCTATTCAATCGTTGCAGTCAGTCCAATATGTCAACTCACATCAAGAATCAACCAGTCAAAGGATATCCCAGCCTAGCCAATCCTATCAAGTCAATTGGTGCATGAGACTTCACACCACCGCCCCTGCCCCAGCTCAATGTATTGAACATAAGTTTGATACTAAACTCAGTCGTAAACTGTGAGGAGGACTATGGAGATTTCCAAAAGAATATTAACAAGTTGGTGGGGTGGATGGAGAGATGACAATACAGAGAAGTATGAGGGGATGTTCAGAAAAACATTGAAAGACAATATAAAATAAAAGGTACAATTCTAAAGGAGTTGCAAGAGTAGAGGGACTTGGATGTATATTTGCACAAATCAATGAGGGTGGCAGGACAAGTGAAGACAACATAGTATCCTCAGCTTAACTACTCGGGGCATAGTGTGCAAGAGCAAGGAGGTGATGTTCAACCTGTACCAGAGCTTGTCAACTTCAAGTATATCCAAGTTTATTCAAGACTTCCTCCTTATTAATTTTGAACTCTTCTAGTGACAGAGTAACCTCTTCTGTCACCATGTCTAGACAGGACCCTTCTCATTTGTAGAGACAAATGCAAATTATTCATTGAACACCTCTGCCATGCCCCCAACTTCCATCTATGAATTCCCTTTTTGGTCTCTAATTGGCCCTCCACATCCTTATTTTATCTAATCTTTTATTATTTGTATGTCTATAGAAGGCTTTAGAATTCCCCTTTATGTTAGTTGCTAGACTTTTCTCAAAAGTCCTCTTTACTTCTCTTATTTACTTTTTCATCTTTTCTTGTTGGATTACACATACACTGCTATAGAAAACTGGATCTAGGTTTGTTCACTGAGCTGGAAGGTTTGTTTTCAGACATTTCATTACCATACTAGGTAACATCATCAGTGAGCCTCAAGATGAAGCACTGGTGGTATCCTTGAGTTGGTGATGTAATTTCCTGTGGTGATGTCATTTCCTGTTCTTTTTCTCAGTAAAGAAAACTCTGAGTGCAATCTTGGAACACTGTTGCCCCTTACACAATCAATATCCTAGTTTATTCTGAGTAATTCAAAACTCTCTTTGTTACCACTCTGTAACGTTGGCATTTCTTTAGAATTTCCCTGAAGATTTGTTTCTCCATACCTTTCCCACTGGTTGGTGATCTATAAACTACATCAAACAATATTGTTGTATCCTTTTTATGCTTTATTTTTAATCAAATTGAGTATGTCCTTGAACCTTCTGAGACATTCTGTGACTCCAGCACAGTAATGCTCTCCTTAACCTGTGAGTGGGACCCCAGATTCCCCAGCAGGAGTCTAGCACTATCTTAAGGTTTTCCTCGGACTGTCTGGATGTTACACTTGCCCTTTCTTCCCCCAGTCCCTTAAACTGCAGTATAACCACCCTGTAAACATGCCATCGACATAACTCACTCTTCCAAATATGCCACAGTGTCTCTTGCTCCCGCTCAATCAGTAGATCAGGTAAATAAACTTCATTAGATTCTTTGAGGATGTTTTTACAAAATATCATATCTCAATGTGATGAACAGAAAGTGATTGACTCCACTAAGCATCTCGCTGCTAAAACTTTGACGTTTTCTATATCCACAGATTAACTGCTGGGGGTTCAATTGCCACCCACATTAAGTAACAGAATGCAAAAAGTAAGTTTAATCAAAAAATGATGATTTGCAAATTTAGTGGCCAGCAACCATACATCAGAAAAGGTAGGTGTCACTCATTTCACATGGAAAAATGTCTATTTCACATACAACAATAACAACTTACATTGTTACAATGACATCATAGAGACATAAAATCATAGAGATGTACAACACGCACAGACCCTTCGGTCATGCCGACCAGATATCCCAACCCAATCTAGTCCCACTTGCCAGCACCTGGCCCATATCCCTCTAAACCCATCCTATTCATATACCCATCCAGATGCCTTTTAAATGTTGCAATTGTACCAGCCTCCGCCACTTCCTCTGGCAGCTCATTCCATACACACGTATTTCTTTCCCCTCTCACCCTAAACCTATGCCCTCTAGTTCTGGACTCTCCCACTCCAGGGAAGAGACTTTGTCTATTTATCCTATCCATGCCCCTCATGATTTTATAAACCTCTATAAGGTCACCCTTCAGCTTCTGACACTTCAGAGAAAACAGCCACAGCCTATTCAACCTCTCCCTGTAGCTCAAATCCTCAAACCCTGGCAACATCCTTGTAAACCTTTTTTGAACCCTTCCAAGTTTCATAACATCCTTCCAATAGGAAGGAGACCAGAATTGCATGCAATATTCCAAAAATGGCCTAACCAGTGTCCTGTACAACTACAACATGATCTCCCAACTCCTGTACTCAATACTCTGACCAATAAAGGAAAGCATACCAAACACTTCTCCACTATCCTATCTACCTGCAAGTCTACCTTCAAGGAGCTGTGAATCTACACTCCAAGGTCTCTTTGTTCAGCAACACTCCCTAGGACCTTACCATTTAGCGTATAAGTCCTGCCAAGATTTGCTTTCCCAAAATGCAGCACCTCGCATTTATCTAAATTAAACTCCATCTGCCACTTCTCAGCCCATTGGCCCATCTGATCACGATCACATTGTAATGTGAGATAACCTTCTACACCTCCAATTTTGGTGTCATCTGCAAAATTACTAACTGTAACTCTTCTGCTCACATCCAAATCATTTACATAAATGATGAAAAGTAGTGGACCCAGCACCGCTTCTTGTGGCACTCCATTGGTCACAAAAATGGTCTAAGGTTATATGGTTATATAATGTCAAAGACGTTGGGATGACAGATCAAAAACCTGATCAGAAGTAGATTTTAAGGCAATCTTAAAGGAGAAAATGGAAGTGGTGAGGCAAAGACATTGGATGAAGAAATTTCAGAGCAGTAGGAACAAAAATAGAAATCACTGGTAAAACGCAGCAGGTCTGGCAGCATCTGTGGAGAGTTATCATGTTAATGTTTTGATCCAGTGACTGTTCTTCAGAACTGATGGTAGCTAGGTAAATGTTGGTCTTTATGCAGAAGACAGGGTCTGGGCTGGGGGTAAGCCAATAGAGAGAGTAAATCAGCTGGACAGACAGACAGACAAACAAACAGGGGATAATGGTCAGTCTGGGAGAATGAATGCTGCAAATGGGGACTGGTAATGGTGAACAATGGGTTGTGTGTAATAGCAGACCATGTGAAAATGTGTGGGGGTGGGGGAAAGCTTAGGGAAAGCCCTAAAATTGTTGAACTCAATATTGAGTCCAGAAATCTGTTCCCAAGCAAAAAATGAGTTGCTGGTCTTCCAGCTTGCGTTGACCTTTGCTGGGGTATTCAGGAAGTTTGAGATAGAGATGTTGGCCAGAAAACGTGGTGGCGTGTTGAAGTGGCAGGCAACTGAAAGCACTGGATCTTTTGGCATTAGGCCTAGACTTGTGAAGACATATGACTGCCTAAGTTGGAGCCAAGGGAGAGGAGGAGGCACAAGAGTGCAGAGTTGGAGAAACATCAAGTTCAGGGAGGCTGCAGGGTTGGAAGTGGTGACAGATTTGGGGGAAGAGGGTACTAGATCATGAGAAGATTTAAACCTGAAAATGAGAATTATCAATCAAAGTAGCTGGAAGACCAGGAACTAACATGTGTCAGTAAGGATGTGGGTTATGGGTGAATAGGAATTAGATTTGTCAAAATTGATCAAGAGTGCAGAATAGGTGACCAGCCAGGAAAGCATGTCTGGAGGTGACAAAGGAAAAGATGAGGCTTTCAGTAGGTCTGAAGCAGGATGGGAGGTGGGTGTTATTGTAAAGGTGGAAATAACTTGTGTTTGTGACACAGCAAAACATGGCATAAGATATTCAGTCTGCAGACAAACAAGACTCAAAGGTTATAATTGATTTATTTTAACCTGATTGATAAAACTTGTGTCACTAATCAATATCCTTTCTGTTTTTGTGCATTCTTTGGAATCTGCCATTTCCATCTTGCGTTGATTGCTGATTTGAGAGCATTTAAAAGTAGTTTTGGTTCAGCATTTTGATTTTTACATCTGCTCAAGATAGACCATCCCTAATTATTAATAATCAGAAATGGGAATTCTAATCATTTCTCCCCCTTGTTGCTCAATAATCAGAGAAGACTGTTGTATACATCCACTGTTTAGCTAATTCCAGTGATCAAATTTGCAAACCATCACAGTGATATGGTTTACTTCATTTAGATATTTTATTGAAAAGCTTTTTAAAATCTTTTACAAGACATTTATATATAAAGAAAAAATAAATAATACCATCAAAACAGAAAAAGAAGTACAAAACACAAGGCCATAACATAGTACCATTGTTACTAAACAACCCATTATTCTACCAAAACAAACCTATCTACTTAATTAAAACTAAATGACAAACATATTGAATAAATACTAGCTTAAATTACATTCAAGTTACTTGAATTAAATAAAATCTTACTACTTTATTCTATCATACTCATCACGCCTCCACTGAGGCTCCCATCCCTGGGAGTAGCCCCTACAGTACCCATATTTTTTTCCTTTCAGTCTCCTCCTCCTGGGGCCCCACAGGCACCCATAAAGATCCCACGGCTACACCACAGCCCTGACTAATATTGCCGACAAGTCAGTTTCAATATAATTTAGAAAGGACCGCCACGTCCTATAAAACTGTTCTATTTTATGATGCACCACATTTGTGAGGCAATCTTGGGGCAGATGCTTCATTACCAGCTTATGGGATCCCATAAGCTGGTGGTTTTTCTGACGCCCAATTTAGTAGAATGTTCTTCCTCGCACAATGGGCAAGGATATTACATAGTCTCTTCCCATGTTCCCCCAGAGAGGGCAAATTTGGCAGCCCCAAAAAAAGAATGATTTGGAGATGCTGGTGTTGGACTGGGGTGTACAAAGTTAAAAATCACACAACACCAGGTTATAGTCCAACAGGTTTAATTGGGAGCACACTAGCTTTTGGAGCGACGCTCCTTCATCAGGTGATAGTGGAGGGCTCAATCCTAACACAGAATTTATAGCAAAAATTTACAGTGTGATGTAACTGAAATTATACATTGAAAAATTGATTGTCTGTAAAGCCTTTCATCTGTTAGAATACAGTGATAGTTTCACTTCTTTCATGTGTAAATCACAAAACCTTTTTTTATAAAAAGTTGCATTCTCGTGTGAGCTGTTAACAATGGTGATAGCTGGCAATCTAGCTATCACCATTGTTAACAACTAGCCTGAGAATGCAACTTTTTATTAAAAAGGTTTTAAGTGAAAGACTTAACAGACAATCAATTTTTCAATGTTTAATTTCAGTTACATCGCACTTAAATTTTTGCTATAAATTCTGTGTTAGGATTGAGCCCTCCACTATCACCTGATGAAGGAGCGTCGCTCTGAAAGCTAGTGTGCTCCCAATTAAACCTGTTGGTCTATAACCTGGTGTTGTGTGATTTTTAACCAAAAAAAGAATTGCTGGATCCTTGTTAATTTCAATCCCCAGAATGTCCTTTAACTCCCTTACTATAGCACTCCAATATCTGTGGATCTTGCAACATGACCAATAACAATGTGTGAGAATACCAACACTTCTGACTTAACTGACTGAATGACATCAGGACCTCTCCCTCGAATAAATTTCCCAACAATACAGTGATACGGTTTAAATGCATAGTGTGGTGCATTAACTCACAGAGGCAATCAGTTTTCCTCAGCAAATACAATTTATGTAGATATTTCCCAATAATCCTCATAAAATGATTATCAAAATAGCAAGCATTCTTGTGAAAGGTTTGCAACATAATAAGGAGTATTGGATTATTATATGCATATAGAAAATACATTATACATTGAACAGAAATAACATTTTAAAAATGTGGCATTTATGTCAGAAGCCCAAGGGCATTTAGTAGGGTAATCAACACAAAAAGGTTTTCAGTGACATAATGGTTGCAAAATATTTAAACAAATTTTAGTGACAGATGTAAAGAACATGAAATAAAATTACTTTTAGCTTTGATTTATCCAGCAAGAAATCAGTGTTGTTATTCAACCTGCAGATTAAGATTAGCTAAAGTTTATGAAACAGTACTCAGGAGTGAAACAGTTTAAATCATCTTTTATTAGTTTGGTTTAGGAGTGATAATATATACATAGATTAGATCAATGTTAATTTTGACAGTGGTTTATAACCACGATAGAAGTAATGTAGCTGAAACTAGCTGGATAACATGAGGTGAAAAAGCCAGCAGGATTGTCACATTTAATTGTTTATTTCCGAAAAATAAAATTTGCTTCAATCACAGTTTGCATTGGATATTGCAAAAAGTACAACACAGTCCATGTTATTTCAATATCACATGTGTCGCACTGAGGTGCCTCAATACAATTGCCATTACACATGATATTTACAATATATATTCCATGACAAAGTTACTGCCTAAAGGAGTTATGCAGTTTCCAGCTGCTTGGTATACTATGGCAGGTGAACCTGAGACAGAAAAAGGACAGCATTCCTTTTTCCCCAGTACATCTTTGTAGCAGCTGTCCCGCGCTTCAGTGCATCCCTCAGTGCATTGTCACGGACCTTGAAACGTGCAGTCTGTAACACTCGCTTGTGGAAAACTCTCTGTCCTGGAAGACCAACAGGTTCAGAGAGCCAAGAGAGTGTCTTTCACCAAGCTTATATTCATCTTGAAGGGTGTCTGTGGGAATACCTCATTTAGTACAAAATTCTATGTGCGAAAGCTGTTCAGGATGAACCTCAGCATTTACCAGGGCATCTCTTTACTGGCCTGTTCACAAAGGCACATACCAGAACAAGGTACACTCCCATTCCTCCCCCACCACAGACACTTCAAGGACGACATTTGGGTGGAAGGGAGGGGTGGTGAGTCTGTGGGCATGCAGGATGGATCTGACAGGAATGTTATTCTCAGCACCAGCCAAACTACATTTATGGAAGTTCTTTCAAGGAGGCACTCTGCCACCTCCAAACGGACCCCACCACCAGGGATATATTTCCCTCCCCTCCCCTATCAGCGTTCCGAAAAGACCACTCCCTCCATGACTCCCTCGTCAGGTCCACACCCCCCACCAACCCAACCTTCACTCCCAGCACCTTCCCCTGCAACCGCAAGAAATGCAAAACTTGCGCCCACACCTTACCTCTCTCCAAGGCCCCAAGGGATCCTTCCATATCCGCCACAAATTCACCTGCACCTCCACACACATCATCTATTGCATCCGCTGCACCCGATGTGGCCTCCTCTATATCGGGGAGACAGGCCACCTACTTGCAGAACATTTCAGAGAACACCTCTTGGACACCTGGACCAACCAACCCAACCACCCCGTGGCTCAACACTTTGACTCCCCCTCCCTCTCCACCAAGGACATGCAGGTCCTTGGACTCCTCCATCGCCAGACCATAACAACACGACGATTGGAGGAAGAGCGCCTTATCTTCCGCCTGGGAACCCTCCAACCACAAGGGATGAACTCAGATTTCTCCAGTTTCCTCATTTCCCCTCCCCCCACCTTGTCTCAGTCGAATCCCTCGAACTCAGCACCGCCTTCCTAACCTACAATCTTCTTCCTGACCTCTCCGCCCCCACCCCACTCTGGCCTATCACCCTCACCTTGACCTCCTTCCACCTATCACATCTCCATCGCCCCTCCCCCAAGTCCCTCCTCCCTACCTTTTATCTTAGCCTGCTGGACACACTTTTCTCATTCCTGATGAAGGGCTTGTGCCCGAAACATCGAAATTCCTGTTCCTTGGATGCTGCCTAACCTGCTGCGCTTTTCCAGCAACACATTTTCAGCTCATTCTCAGCACCAGCCAAACTACATTTATGAAAGTTCTTACAAAGAGGCACTCTGCTAAATTACTTTGACAGCCTGCTCTGTGAACGATCTGAGAGGATCCGCCATCTCCTTTGTCTACAGGGATTCAAGAATGTCATGCGTGGACCACAGCCTGATGGGCTTGTAGTCAAAAGTGTTCTTTTGCATTAATCTCTTCAGGTGATATGGCACAGTCCAACTGCACAGAGTATTCTACTTCAACATGGCCAGTTCCATCCTGCACAACACCAGAGGCATATAGAACCTCAATCCAGAGTGACACTTGGCAGTTGGCAACCTGAGGGTCTCAGGATGCAGCCACACACAGAAGTGGCCAATCTTTCTGTTTGTCGAAAATCTCAAGCATTTGGACTTTGAACGAGGGTAGGGTTTGGCTCAGCTGTAATGATGTCTATTGTCAAAGAACTTGCTGCCACTCCCTGTCCTGTCACATGTGGGAGGAGTAACTCCTACTAGATAACTGAGGAAGGGTATTTGTGAATTCAGAATTATTCTGCTTCAACAACACCGAGAGAATCATTCAAATTTTTACCTTTGTAAAAAGTTATTAAAATGGCAGGAAATAGCAACAACATATAAAAATGTGGTCAATGCAATCTCCTGGTGAAAGAAAATAGGCTATCTAGGATGCTCAGAGGAAAACTTTTCAAATGTGTTTTCCCTAATTACCCTTTGGAATATTGTTTTTACCTCTGCAAGCAGATCAAATGACCTGTGGTTAGTTGGTATTTCCAATTATGCTGCTCCATGCGTTCCAACAAAGTTGGGTGAGCTTGGTACACCCAATGGCCTTTTTCCTGTCCACCCATTTTTACTTGTTTGGTGATTGCATTCTGCAGCAAATTACCAAACAGAGACAAAATGAAATCACAAAATGCTGGAAAAACTCGGCAGGTCAGACAGCTGCTTTGGAGAGAGAAATCAAGTTAATATTTCTGGGTCGTTGACCCTTCATCAGAACTGAGAAAAGGTTATAGATGAAACAAGTTCCAGGCACTACAGAGACAAGAAAAGGCAGAGAGAGACACTAACGAAAAGGAAGATTTGTGATAAGATGGATGGCAGGAGAGATCAGATGGCAAAAGGGACGATGGTGATAGAACATTGATTCATCGAACTGTATAACACAGCATGAAGCCATTGAGTCCATTTTGCCTCCTGGGCAGCCTCTAGAAGAGCTATCCTCTTACTCTCATTTATCTTCCCTTCCCCCATATGAAATTTTATTTTGTTTTTTCCTTTTCAACTATTTAACCACTTAACTTTTTAAAACTAATTGCAAATCGTCTTCCCTGCACTGTAAGACATTGCATGTATGAGCTGGTCATGGAATCACCTCCACTATTTAGAGAGTATATTAAAAATTCTGTTTTCTGTAGCATTTAATTCAGTGGGAAATAAAGCTTTTATCATTTCAATGGGAAAGGAGTTTTGTGGACCACTCTCATTAATGATACCACATTTTAGTTAACTATCGTGTATGATGGCTTCCGGCTGGTCAGTGTTTTTTTGTAAAGCAAGCGCCTATTCACTTAATTCTAACGGTATTAAAGCTGTATTGTGTGCCTTTGTGCAATGGGTTTGGAAGCTAGCCAGTGGCACTCTGCACCTGTTTCTGATGATGCGCCCGTCTGTGTCTAATGACTGCATTTCTTGTCTATTCTCTTTGATGTAACCCGATCCATACATTTCCATATTGTGGGATTTGAGGATCATAAAACCACATTTGAAGCACGTGCAAATCAAAAATAACCAGAGAAGGAGGTCGCTGGAAGGAGAAAGGTCACATTTCAAATTGCATATGCAAAATATGTACAGTAATAAGTAGATTGAAACCACAACAATGCAAGCGTTGAAAGATTGAAGTGTGGAAAATGATTACCATTCAGCACCATGCATTGGTTGCAATCCTATTTAACTGAAATACAAGGAACAAACTTTAAACCTAAGGAGAATAAACATTGTTCCCAATTGTAATCTATCTGTTAGATTAAATTGATACAGATCTACCTAGGAGACATTAACATTTGTATTCTGACATACTACAGCTCAACTTTGCATCATTAATTTGTATGTCAGCTCCGTTTCAGAAACAATTGAATTTTATGCCTATTGGGTGTAATTATCCCTTTATGCTGGAATTCAATAATGCTTGGATAGACATGACACAAACCTCTTGCCAATATTTTTCGCTGAAGCCAATTCAGAAAGTTAGCACAACATCACACAGCTTAAATAATATCCAAAACCAAAATAATGCAGGAACTTGACATTTGAAACAAACTACTGGAGAAAGACAGCAGGTTTGGCAGCATCTGTGGAAAAAGAACCAAAGTTAGCGTTTCAGGTCTTAGATCTTTTATTAGATGGTGGCTCCATGGTTAGCATTGCTGCCTCACAGCGCCAGGGACCCAGGTTCGATTCCAACCTCGGGCAACTGTCTGTGTAGAGTTTGCACATTCTCCCCGTGTCTGCGTGGGTTTCCTCCCACAGTACAAAGATATGCAGGTTAGGTGAATTGGCCGTGCTAAATTGTCCATAGCGTTCAGGGGTGTGTATGTTAGGTGCATTAGTCAGGGGTAAATGTGGGATAATAGGGTGGGGGTATGGGTTTGGGTGGGTTACTCTTAGGAGGGTCAGCGTAGACTTGTTGGGCCAAAGGCCCTGTCTTCACACTGTAGGAATTCTAAATAAATAAAATAAGCACGCTGATACCAAAATGCATTTATTAACAATGTCACTTTGCAGTTGCAGATAGTTGTGCCAGCATCCTTTACTGTAACTATTGCACAGTGACACCATCCAAATCGCTGCAAGGCTATGATAACAAACTTAACACAGAGAGATTGTTTGGCTCTGTACAGCCAAATACTTAGTATGGTTCCAGTTCGCAAGCTCAAATAATACTAAAGTAAAAACAGAAATTAATAAAAATATTCATCACATGTGGAACTCTTTCAACAGAGAAATAGAATGAACCTTTCAGGACTGAACCTTTCATGAGAACTGAATAAAGCTAGAACTGGGACATGCTTTAAACAAGTATTCTACAGAAACAAGAAAAGGGTGGGCCGCTGGGGGAGTCCGGTAGAGGAGCAACAAAAGAGAAAGTTTGCAGTAAGGTGTAAATCAGGAAAGATTAAATGACAAAATTAGTACAAGGCAAAATGGATGGTAATGATTTGAGTAAAGTGTACTTTTCCAGGGGGAAAACCAGGGCAAAATGTCTGGAGAGTATTGAGATCCTAAATGTCAGGATTCCCCTCTTGACCTCCAAGGTTAAGTTCAAAGGAATTCACTGCCCAATAATTGGCATTGGCTTGATTGCAGGGAAAGATGACAGATTTAGACATAAGTCTGTCTTTTGTCTCCACTCCAGTATTTGTGTTTGGGTTTACACCCTTAGCCTTCAACTCTCCTGATGTATCCAGAAAACTGGGGAGTTATTTAGCCATAGTTAGGAGTTTTGTTCCTGAGTTCACAGTGATGCCACAGGATTTGCGCACTGCATATCTTGAGAGCAAACCTCCTCTGCATCCCTCTGAAAATTTAGCTCGGGGCTGCAAGGTACCAAGTTTCTGACTGTTACCACGAGGAAGCACAGCTGAGAACTGACCAATAGAGAGGCTTTTTACTGACATCATGTGTTGAAAATGAAAAGTAAACTGGCAAACAAAATCAGAAAGCATACTAACACTCTTCACCCATAGACCAGATCACATCAACAACTGGGACACACAGTCGGCCTTCAAGTCCTCTTCAGAGAGAGTGTGTGTGTCCACTTACATACCAGAGCTGACAGGCAACTGCAACTGTTCTGCCTTGCTCACCTGAGATTCAAGGAGAAACTGAAGACAGCAGATGTTGGAGAGTCAGAGTCAAACGTGTGGGGCTGGAAAAGCACAGCAGATCAGGCAGCAGTCGAGGAGCAGGAGAGTCGACATTTTGGGTGTAAGTCCTTCGTCAGGAATGTGGAGGGAGAAGGGGTCTGAGAGATAACTAGGAGGGTGGGGCTGGGCGAAGGTAAGTGCAAAGGCAATAGCTAGATGCAGATGGGAGGGAATTGTGATAGGTCAGGGGAGGATGGAGCAGATAGGTGAGAAGCAAGATAGACAGGTAGGACAGGCCAAGGGAGCGATGACGAGTTGGGGGGTTGGATCTGAGATGAGGTTGAGGGTGTGGGGAGATTTGGAAATTGGTGAAATCACTGTTGATGCCATGTGGTTGTAAAATCACCTGAGATTCAAGACAAAAGTGCATTAAATTATCAGCAGAAAGTTGCTCCACGTTGTCAAGGCGCACTAATATTCTATACAGAAAAACACATTCAGTCGCTAATGAACTTTTTCACATTTATAAAGAATTTGGTTTGACCATCAATGTCAGGAAGACAAGTGTCTTGCTCCAAAGTGTGGACTTATCAAGAGGGGCAATTGGCAGGTGAACCCTGAGGAAGCAATTTTGAAAGAAACAGTGAACATTGCCATCACTGGAAAGCTATAAGGTGATTGTTTGGGAAAGGAGTGGACATGGATGGTCCTATGAGAGATACACAGGATTGGTTGGGAGGAGGATAAATCTACAGGATTTGGGAAAAAGTGATGCCACAGGAATGTTATGAGTTAGTGAGTAACTGCTGTTTGGGACTGAGTGTAAAGTGTTGAAATCAAGAAAAAGTAATTATTTTTAACAATGTGCAATTACCTGCATTTTAACTATTTAAAATATTCTAGCATAAAGGGAAGCAAGAAATTAATTATTCATTATTTATCTTATTCTTAGGTTCATTGGAGCTTAAGTAGTGAAAAGAGATGTTAACTTATTTAATAATTAATTAATCGTACAATATAATCATGTGTTGCAATTGCAGAATGTGAGCATGTCTGGACCTTGGTGTGATTCAAAGCAACTAAGTCTGCAGTGAGTAGCCACACCCCAAATAGCTTCAGCTCAGAGTTAGGCCAATCTACAGTCACTGCAGCAGATCAGGGAGGGAACCATCTTCTGGACATTTTCTCCCAGAAGCGGTCACACCCTTTAGGATAGAATCTTCTGAGTTGATCGCTTTCAGGGAAAGGATGATCTGGCTATGAATTAGACAAACACAGGGATCTGGTAGGCAAGAATCTAATAGCAAATCAAATGGTGAGATGAGAAGTTGCAAAATAATAAAATGGCTGGATTATGGGCTTTGTATCTGAATGCATGTAGCATTTGAAACAAAAGAGATGAACCAACAGTTAAAGTAGAAATAAGGAAACACAATATGATGGATATTACTGAGACATGGCCAATGGATTTTACGGACTGCGTATCAAAAGGGTAAATGCAATTTAGGAAAGACAAGAGACTAGGGAAAGGTGGAGCAGTCGCTCAGTTAATTAATCATGGTCCCAGCCCAAACTATAAGGCTGATCTAAGTTCAGGAAGGCCAGATGTAAAAGTGGTACGAATTGACAAAGGCAAGAGCTCACTTATGGGAGTGGTGTTTAGGTTTCATAGCAGTATTCACCTAGTAGGATAAAATATAAAAGAAGATATATGGGAGTTCATCAGACAGAGTTGGTGATAATCATGGGTATTTTAATCCACATATAGACTGGAAAAAATCAGATGGGCAAAAATGACCTGGATGAGAATCTTGTAGAATGTTTTCAGGATAGTTTCTTAGAATAATGCCTTCTGGAGCCAACTAGAGAAGAGGCTATACTAGATCTAGCGTTGTGTAACAAGATGGGATTAATCAATGACCTCATGGTGAAGTTGTCCCCAGCTGGCAGCAACCAACTATGATTAAATTTTACGTTTAATTTGAGAGAGACAAAAGTGAGTCTGAGAAAAATGATTTAACCTTAAAACAAGGAAATTATGAGGACACAGAAGCAAAATTAGTTAAAGTGAACTGACAAATTAATTAAAAGGTTAGGGCAATAGAGATGCAGTAATAGACATTTCAGGTGATATTTCAGATTTTCTTATGCAAAAAACTGCTACTGAAGAGGGAAAAGTTAGAGTACAAGAGATAGCTAGAAATATGAAAAGAGGTAGTAAGATTTTCTGTGGATATTTAAAAAGAAATGAGTTAACAAAGCGAGTGTTGAGAATGAAAGTCCTTTTGAAAGTGAGTCTAATGAATTAACAATGGGAAATAAGGAAACAACATGGTATTCCGTATCAGCCTTCAATGTAAAGGATACAAATAACATCTCAGAAATTGTGATTTTTGGAGAAGATTTGTAGCTCAGGTTGTGAATCAGGTTGTAAGTTTGCTAGCTGAGTTGGTAGATTTGTTCTCAGATGTTTCGTCACCATGCTAGATAACATCATCAGTGAGTCTCCGACGAAGCGTTGGTGTTCTATACTGTTTGCTATTTACCTGTCTTGGTCTGTTGTGGTGGGTGATATCACTTCCAGTTCTTTTTCTGAGAGGTTGGTAAATGGGATCCAAATCGATGTATTTGTTAATGGAGTTTCAGTTCGAATGCCATGCCCTTAGGATTCCCATGTTTGCCTTTGTTTAGCCTGTCCCAGGATGGATATATTGTCCCAGTTAAACTGCTGTCCTTCATTTGTGTGTATGGATAATACTGATAGCTGGTCATGTCTTTTGGTGGCTACTTTCCTGCCCGTCTGCCAATGTAATGCAGTCCTAGTTGCAGTCCTAGTAAACCTTTGCCTCACAACCCACTTCACCTTCAACGACAATATCTACAAACAAATCAATGAGACACCTATGGAATCACCAAGATCAGGACTCTTAGCAGAAGCAGGTATGCAGGGGTTAGAACAAACAGTCCTTCTCGTGATCCAGCCCAAGCTTTGGGTCCACTATGTAGATGAAACCTTTGTCATGACAAAACACAACAAATTAGAAGTAACCCACAAACACATAAACAACATCCTTACTGGTATAAAGTTCATCAAAGAGGAAGAGAACAACAACAGTCTCTCCTTCCTAGGTGTCACAGTAGAACGAAAAGCCAGTGGACAGCTGCAGACCAGCATCTACAGGAAAGCCACACACACTGACCAAATACTCACGACAGGAACAATCATCCCAACACCTACAAATGGAGCTGCATCAGGGCATTAGTTAAATGAGCCACAACACACTGCAGCACCCAGGAACTATGAGAACCTGAGGAAGAACACTTATACAACATACTCAGGAACAAAGGGTACCTGATAAGCGCAGTCCGTCGATTCCTACATAACAGACCTAAACAAGACGTCACAACACGCCCATAGACTCTAGCCACCCAGCCATACATTAATGACATCTTAGAAATGATGACCCAACTACTCCAAACCGTAGGCATCATGGTAGCTCACAAACCTACCACCACACTGAAATAGCTCCAGATGAATTTAAAGGATCCCGTACCAACAATCAGTAGAGCGGACGTCATATGCACAATATTGTACAAAAACTGCAACAAACGTTACTTTGGACTGACAGGCAAGAAAATAGCCATCAGCACCAATAAACCACCAAAAGACATGACCAACTATCACTAGTATCTATACACGTAGACGAAGAGGGACACCAGTTCAGCTGGGACAATACATCCATCCTGGGACAGGCTAAACAAAGACACCCATGGGAATTCCTAGAGGCCTGATATTCAAACTGGAACTCCATTAACAAACAGATTGATTTGGACCCCATTTACCAATCTCCTAGAAAAAGAACCAGAAGTGATATCACCCACAACAGACAAGACACATAAATAACAAGCAGGACAGAATACCAAAACTGCATTGGAGGCTCACTGATGATGTTATCTAGCATGGTGATGAAACATCTGAGAACAAATCTACCAGCTCAGTGAGCAAACTTACAGCCTGATCTCAGAAATTTCTGTAAATCAGGAAATGGAAGGGAGCGATGAACTCAAGAAACCACCAGAAAGTGGTACTGAGCACATTGTCAAAATTGTAGCTGACAAGTGCTCAGGTCCTGATGGAACTTCATGCTAGGGTCTTGATACAAATGGTTAATGAGAGCTGACGCATTGATCATAATTTCTCCAAATTTCCCTAGATTTATAGATGGATCCATTAGATCAATAAACTCGGACTTTTTTTCAAAAAGGGAGAAACTTAGAAAACAGGAAACTACAGGTCAGTTAATTGTTATAAGGAAAATGTTACAAGCCATAATGAAAGAGCTTATAGCAGAACAGATGACAGTCAGCTGCATATCCAAGGACTTTTTATATGTAAAATTGGCCACTGGGTCACAACCTCCTGAACATCTATTTCTCTGATATAAGAACACCTGCAAGCCGGATTTGAAGATATTGGATATTGACACTGACAATTGGCATCAGCTACTGATGGCTGTAATCTCTGGAGGTTGACTGTATGGAGGGATGCTGAGAGGGGTGAGCAGGAAGAGGAAAACCCATCCAGCTGAGAAGAGAGGCCAAAGAAAACAGAGGCTAACAAATCATGCTCCTTCTCAGCTTTGCAGGAAATGTAGCAAGGAGCTCCATGCCTGAGCACTGAGTAAAGTTTGACACAGAGTTAGCAATCTGCAGACAACAGCGCAACGTCCAGAGCTTTGGCTCAGTCAGCAGTCCCCTTGCCTCCAAGTCAGAAGGTTGGGGGTTTAATGACCACGCGAGAAAACTGAGTAGAAAATTCAAGAGAACCCACTCCTCACCCCCGTCCTCACCTTTCACCCAATCAACATCCATATACATTGCATCATCCTCCGCCACTTCCACCAGCTATAAACAGCCCCCACACTAGGGATATATTTCCCTCCCCACCCCATCAGCATTTCGGAGAGACTCCATTCCCTCTGCAACTCCCTTGTCAGATCCATGACCCCACCAGCCCTCATTCCACTCCCGGCACCCTTCCCTGCCACCACAGAAAGTGCAAAACTTGTGCCCACACACCTACCCTCCCCTCACCTTCATCCAAAGAATCCTTTCACATTCAACAAAAATTTACCTGTACCTCCACTAATGTCATCTAATGTATTTGTCGCATCTGATGTGGTCTCCTCCACGTTGGGGAGACAGGACTCCAATGTGTGGATCATTTCGGAGAACATCTCTGGGACACCCGTACCAACCAGCCTGACCACCCTATGGCTGAACACTTCAACTCCCCCTTCCATTCCATCAAGAACATGCAGGTTCTGGGCCTCCTCCATCGCCAAACGCTAACCACTTGAAGCCTGGAGGAGGAACGCCTCAGATTCCGCCTTGGGACCCTGCATCCACATGGAATCAATGTGGATTTCAACAGTTGCCTCGTTCCTCCCCATTCCCAGTCTCAAGCCTCCAACTCTACACCACTCTCTTGAGCTGTCCATCATCTTTCCCATCTATCCCCTCCAGCCCTTCTCCAACCTATCACCTTCTTCCTCACCTTCATCTACTTATTGCATTCTCAGCTACCTTCCCTCCAGCGCCACCCTCTCCCATTTATCTCTCAGCACCCACCTCCTACCCCAACCCACAAGCCTCATTCTTGATGAAGGGCTTATGCCCGAAACATCAATTCTCCTGCTTTTCGGATGCTGCCTGATCTGCTGTGCTTTCCCAGCATCACACTCTTGACTGGAATATTGTGTGCAGTTTTGGGCCCCATATCTCAGGAAGGGTGTATTGGCCCCAGAGCGGGTTCAGAGGAAGTTCACGAGAATATTGCCAGGAATGAAAAGCTTAACATATGAGGAATGTTTGAAAACTCTGGGTTTATACTCGACGGAGTTTAGAGGATAATTGAAACATACAGAATACTGAATGGCCTGGACAGAGTGGATGTGGGGAAGATGTTTTCATTGGTAGAAGAGTCTAGGACCGAGGGTATAGCTTTAGAGTAAAGGTAAGGCCTTTTAGAATGGAGATAAAGAGAAACATCTTCAGCCAGAGAGTGGTGAATCTATGGAATACACTGCCACAGAAGGCTGTGGAGAACAGGTCATTGAGTGTATTTAACACTGGGTATCAAGATGATCAAGAGTTACAGAAAGAAAGCAGGAGAAAGGGGTTGAGAAACTGATCAGCCATGATTGAATGGCACAGCAGACTCAATGGGTCAAATGGTCTAATTTCTGCTCCTGTGTCTTATGGTCATAAGGACACTTCAGTGATATTCCTGAGAGAGTGCTGTATTGTTGGAAGTGTCACTTTTTTGACAACAGCAAACCAAAGACCCTGTCTCGTTTTGCAGGTTGTCAGAAAGGATCCAGTGGAACTTTTCTGAAGAAAAGCAATGGTGTTCTCCTAGATTTGCTGGAGTATTCGGCCACTATCTGCAATTTTGGCTTTGCGTGATGTGTAATTGGCTGCCGTGTACGCTACATTACAAGAGTTACATGTGAAAAGGACTTCATACGCCACTTTGGAACATCCTGGGAGTATAAGATGCACTATTTAAATGAAATCAATTCTTTATTTTGTTTAACCCATTGTCGGCAAAACCTGCAAGGGTGGATGAAAAATGAAGGAACTTCTGACACTAACTGTGCTGTGTTTCACGACAATGCTTCTATCCGGAATATATTTTGTATATAACAGAATGTGTCATGTTCTCAGCATTTCCATTTCTATTGTGTTTCCATCTGAGAGTAATTTAGACTTTGGGATGGTTTCTTCTGCTGATGAAACAGAAGCAGAGTTGGAGGAGATAATGAGTGACAGTACTCAGCTCCTTGGGCTACCACGTGTCAAAATCCATTGAAACATCTGTTTGAAGTTTCCAATTAATAATTCAACATTTGAAGACACTTCAAATCACTTTCCAGGATTTACAGATAGAACAACCCCTGTCCTCACAGTTTCAGATCAAAAATATTTCTGAATAGGAGTATTGTATTAACAGTGTTATCGGCACCACACTGTGTGGATGCAGCCACTTTTAAAAATCCATCTGTAATATATATTCCACTTTGTGGGCATGAATCTTTGCTAATTTCCTGTAATGTCAATATTTAAAATTTATGGTTTGCAAAGAACTAAATGTATTTCTGAAAACAGAAACTGAAAGCTGTCCTTTCTAAAATGGTAGGATTTACTTTATATATGCATATGAAAACAATAATATCTTCACAGCTTACTAAAAGACCATAAATGTCCTGGCTAACACACCGTAAGCCATATTTGGGTAAGAGGAATATTTAAAAATGTCAAACATATTTATCTGATGAATTGTTGAATCATTCTGTTTAAATCCTCCTTATAATTGGACCACTTTGATCTAATATAATGGATCCCCTTTAAGATAGACTCTGACAAGATCAAATACATGTTAAATAAACTTCCCGTGAAAAAATGAGGTTGGTCTTATCAGGGCTCCACTGTGCCACTTTGAGGTTGGTTTTGCTGTAGACAGGCTCAGTCGGGTGGCTTTTGAAGTGGCTATTGTAGTCTAATAGTATTTTCCAACAGCTGTGTTTTACGTTCTCGAACCTTCTGTCTAATCCTTGATCTGACCTGCAACACATAGCTACCAGCTTTAATTTGGAATCTGCAATGCTGCAATATTACTCCTGAAATAGGACTGCTTAATGATGTTTACTCTGGGGACGCAGGGAGCAAGCAAGCCTGAAAAACACACAAGCAGGCGGTGAGCTTCCCTAATTTGTCCCTTCCTCTTCTGAAGCCGTCAGTGCCTTTTATGCCTGCAGTTCTCCGGTGGCTCACATAATGGGTTATGTTTCATGTGTGAAGCTGCACAACATTTAACAGCTTTCTTTCCAACCACACGCACTATCACAACCCGATTAAACAATTTTGTCACCAGTTTTTATACAATGCATCTCAATAAGAGTGATCAGGTATGTAAATCTCAGCTGACTGTCCCCTTGTAGAGAGGCCAATAGATGCATCTCTACCACTACCCCTGCAAACAAACTTCCAAGCCAGAGATCAGACAAGCAAACTTTGATTCTAACTCTGACAATGATTCAACTCAATGTTGAATCATTATTCACTGGCTTTTTCCTTTCAGTTTGAATTGTGTAAATGGTGACCTGTTGTAGTCTGGATCTACTTACTAGGATCTGGCTCATCTGTCTATACATGAAGTAACCTTACAGCTAGTAATGAAGCTGAACTTAATTGGCTGGGATGGGGAAGGAGCAGGGATTTTGGGGGTGAGAGCACGTAATGGGGTTTGAAATTTGACCGATATGAACATTGAACATAGCAAAATACAGGCCCTTTAACCCACAATGTTGTGCCGAGGATTAATCCTAATGTAAAAGAAAATAACTTAACGTACGCACCCCTCAATTCACTGCTATCCATGTGCATGCCCAGCAGTCACTTAAATGTCCCTAATGACTCTGCTTCCACCACCCTTGATGGCAATGCATTCCATGCATTCACAACTCTCTTTGTAAAGAATCTACCTCTGACGTTCCCTCTATACACTTTCTCCTAATATCTTAAATCTATGATCCATCATGCCAGTCAATCCTGCCCTGGGGAAAATTCTCTGGCTATTGACTCTATCCATTCCTCTCATTATCTTGTACACCTCTGCTATGCTAGAAGAGCTGAAATGCTGAGTATGGTAGCCCAGCAGTCTTGTGTGTCAATGAGGAGACTGAAGACAGGTAAGAGAGGGAAAATCCAGAGGCAAATTTCCCAAACCAGTTTGGTCCATCTCAGAATGACTTGTGGTGTTTGGTGAGTGAATGAATGAGTGATTTTATCGTCACGTGTATTTTACTGTGAAAAATACACTAAAATACAGTTTATGTCCCCATGGTCCAGCAAATAGTTTAAGAATAATAAAATAAAAAGATACAACTTGAAGAGAGTCCATAACTGTTCTGCCACTGCTTTGCCTCGCCAGCGCCAAACCCAACCAACAGTAAAGTCACCGCTCCTCAGGCACCATTTGGGCGTACCTTGCCAATGTTGCCTACACCAGCTAATGCCTTTTAACTCAGTGGTTTTTGAACAACGGTTCACATGCTACAGGCATTTAGTGGGCATTTTCTGGGGAGATTGCAAAAGGACTGAACGTGTTTAGCGGTACTCTGGAGGAGGGAGCAAAGTGCAGAGGTCAAAGGTCTGGCTGAATCTGACCTGCAGCGGAGAATGAACATGGACATGGACGTGAGCTGAGAACAGTATCAAAATAACCAAGATCCTAAATAATCAAGTTTAGCTGAACCTCGTTCAAGGGATGGGAGCCCTTGAAAGCATTTTAGCACTGCACACTGTGCAGCAAGAAGCAGACATACCCATCTCTCTGATGTAAGAGCAGAAGACGTTCAGGGCAGGAAGAGACCATTTACAAAAGACCATGCAAATCAGGAGCAGAAGTAGGCCATTCAGCTCCTCAAGTCTGCTCTGCCACTCAATCTGATCATAACTGATCAGGTTACAGCTTCAGATCCATATTCCTGCCTGCCCCTTTTAACCTCTTACTCGCTAACAATCTATCTATTTCTGCCTTAGAGATACTCAAAGACTCTGTTTCCAACAGAGAAGATAGTTTGAAAAACTCACAACCCACTGAGAGAAAAGCATGATCTTACCTCTGTTTTAAATGTGTGACTCCTTATTTTTAATTAGTGACCCTTTGTTCTAGATTCTCCCACTAAAGGAAACATTCTCTTCACATAACCCTCTCAAGATCTCTCAAGTCACCTCTGAATCTTCTAAACTTTACCAGATACAAATTTAGCCTGTTCAACCTTTCTTCCTAAGACAATATGTCTTTTCCAGGTATTTGTGATGTAAACACTTTCTGACCTGCCTCCAAAGCATTTACATCCTTCCTTCAATAAAGCAGCCAATTCTGTGCACCAAAAGGAGTGCTGAAGCATTACCTCCCTACTTTGGTCTTCAATTCCACTTGCTATAAATGATAATATTCTATTTGCTTTCCTAATTATTTACTATACCTGCATCCTAACCTTTTGTGATTCATGAACTAGGACATACACATCTTTCTGCATCTCAGATCTCTTAAATCTTCATTGTTTACACATTACGCTGCTCTTGTATCCTAGCTCTCTTGAAATGATTGCTAACATTGCATTTGCCTTCCTAACAGCTACATGAACCTGCATGATTCTTCCATTTACAGAACCCTGGGACTAGGGCTTCAAAGTCCCTTTGTGTTTCAGATTTCCAAAGACTTTCCTTGTTCACAAAATAGTCTATGCTTCTATTCTTCATACCAAAATGCATAACCTCACACCTCCCACATAGCATTCTGTTGGAGAAATTCTCCGGACCCAGACCTTGAACAATGACAAACTTTATTGCATGACATCATGGGGAGCACACCATTCCTTAGTAGCATCTGGTGCATCTTCAAAGTTCTTCCTGATTGTCACAAATTTATATAGCAGAGCAAATGTTGAGCTGACAGTTTCTCAATCAGACCAGAATCACAAGACAGTCACTTGATGGTCTACATGAGTATACATCAGGCAGAGTCCGAGACTATACATAACAAGCTATTGTTCTCAGACTTTGAGCCAATGCACACTCCAGATACTACTTTCACCCGTTAATAACATTTGGCTGAGTTGCACTTTCTGCAGAAAAACAGTTCATGAGTTATGTGGGAAAAGCAGAAGTTATATGGTTCTTAGAGAATGTTCCAGCAGGCTAGGGCCACCCAGGGCAAGGGGCCAAGCCAGGCAAGTGCAACACCATGATTGACCAAAACCTCTGCAAACGAACACTCCAGCAAAAACAGCTTCCACACTTTCCATCTGCCAATTCTTTGCCCACTCTCCTAGCCTGTCCAAGTTCTTCTGCAGCCTCCTCACTTTCTCAACACTACCTGTCCCTCCACCTTTGTATCATCTGCAAACTTAGCAACAATGCCCTCAGTTCTCTCATCCAGATTGTTAATATATAAGATGAATGGCTGTGGTCCCAATACTGACTTCTGAGGAACTCCAGTCGTCACAAATTGCTATCAAAAAGGATCCCTGTTTCCCTACTCACTGCCTCTGTCAGTCAGTCAATCCTCTATCTATGCCAGCACCTTGTCCCTAACACCATGGACTCTCATCTTATGTAGCACTTTCCTGTGCAGAACCCTGTCAAAGGCCTCTGGAAATTCAAATAGATCACATTCACTGGGTCTCCATTGTCTAACTTGCTCATTGCCTCCTCAAAGAATTCTAAGACATTTATCAGGTATGACCTCTCCTTGTCAAAGCCAGGTTTACTCAGCCTGCTTTACCATACACTTCCAAGTACTCCACAATCTTATCCTTAATTATCCAATTCAACCCAATCCAACCCTACTGGAGTCCAACTGCCTCCCAATAAAGAGGTCACTCTCCCCTCCCTGATGGGTCGCAGTGTCTGTGGATCAAGCTCCAGCTCATTAACTCTGAGCTGAAGCTGTTTGAACCTCAGACATTTGCTGCAAACCTGTTTGCTCTGGGTCAAACCAGCATCCAGGAACTCCCACATACTCCAGCTATGATGCATCACTTGTCCTACCACCTTTAATCGGTTCTAAGAAACAGCTTAAATATAGTATTCAGCTTTATCTTTTCTTATGTTTCCTATATTTTATCAACTTTACTATCAGTTGGTATGCCATTCAGAGTAGCATAAACCTAAATCACTTCCAGATACAAACCAATACTAATGAACTTCTCAAATAACAGAGTAAGAATTGATTCCTGCAGACTGAAAATGTTTAGGAAAAGGCAAAAGCAAAAGTAAAAAAAATCCTTTTTCCCTTCCGGCCATTAACTGCCTACTCAGTCATTCAACAAGATATGATTGCAGCTTTAAATCCACTTCCAATAACCTTTGATTCCCCTGTGGATTAAAAATCTGTCTGATTGAGCCTTGAATATATTCTAATAAATCAGATTCCAATGCTGTCTAGCATAAAGATTCCAAACGTTAATGACTCTCTAACAGAAACATTCCTCCTTATCTAAGTCTTTAAATGGGAGACTCCTTACTTTGAAACAACACACCCTAGTACTAGCTTTCACACAAGGAGAAACACCTTCTCAGCATCTACCCTGTCAAGACCCCTCATAATCTTATGTGTTTCAAAAAGATAATATTTCACTTTTCTAAACTCCAATGAATATACCACCCCACCTGCCAAACCTTTTCTTATAAAATAACAGCTTCATCCCAGGAATCCAGTCAGTAAGTATTCCGTGAGCTGCCTCCAATGCAAACATATTCCAATAAGTGGACAAAACAATTCTCAATATTCCAGGTGTGGTCTTAAATGTACAGGTGAAGTACGACATCCCTTCTTTCATATTCTATTCCTCTTGCAAAAAAATCCAACATTCCATTTGCCTTTCTAGTCTCTTGTTGTCCTTGTGTTCCGGTATTTTTAATTGACATGAAAGGATCCCTTGATCCCTCTGTATTGCAGAATTCCTCAGTCTATCTCCTTTTAGATAACATTCTATTTTTCTATTCTCCACAGCAAAGTGGACAACCTTACAACTTCCCACATTATACTCAACATGGCATATGTTTTACCTACACACTCAACCTGTTTCTATGTCCTTTTGTTGCCTTTTTGGCCTCCTCACGAGAAACATTGGTTACAATAATCTACGTCCCTTCATCCAGTTCATTAATATATTGCTGTAAATAGTTAAGGCCCCGACACTGGGGTTAGATGCACCTCCACTAGTTTCAGATTGCAAACATGAAAATATCCCATTTAGCCCAACCCTCTGTTTCCCAATGACTAGCCAATCCTCTAACAATGCGAACGTATTTCCACCAACAGTTTGCCAATGATACCAAGTTAGGTGGACAGGCAGGTAGTACTGAGGAAGTGGGGAGGCTGCAGAAGGATCTAACAGTTTGGGAGAGTGGTCCTGGAAATGGCTGATGGAATTCAACGTGAGCAAATGCGAGGTCTTGCACTTTGGCAAAAAGAATAAAAGCATAGACTACTTTCTAAACGGTGAGAAAATTCGTAAAGCCAAAGTACAAAGGGATCTAGGAGTGCTAGTCGAGGATTGTCTAAAGGTAAACATGCAGGTTGAGACCGTGATTAAGAAAGTGAATGCAATGTTGCCACTCATCTCAAGAGGGTTGGAATATAAAAGCACCGTTGTGCTATTGAGACTTTATAAAGCTCTGGTTAGACCCCATTTGGAGTACTGTGTCCAGTTTTGGTCCCCACACCTCAGGGAGGACATACTGGCACTGGAACGTGTCCAGCGGAGATTCACACAGATGATTCCTGGAATGGTTGGTCTAACATATGAGGAACGGCTGAGGATCCTGGGATTGTATTCATTGGAGTTTAGAAGATTAAGGGGAGACTTAATAGAAACTTACAAGATAATACATGGCTTGGAAAGGGTGGACACGAGGAAATTATTTCCATTAGGTGGGGAGACTAAGACCCATGGACACAGCCTTAAAATTAGAGGGGGTCAATTCAGAACAGAAATGCGGAGACATTTCTTCAGTCAGAGAGTGGTGGGCCTGTGGAATTCATTGCCGCAGAGTGCAGTGGAGGCCGGGATGCTAAATGTCTTCAAGGCAGAGATTGCTAGATTCTTGATGTCTCGAGGAATTAAGGGCTACGGGGAGAATGCGGGTGAGTGGAGTTGAAATGCCCATCAGCCATGATTGAATGGCGGGGTGGACTCGATGGGCCGAATGGCCTTACTTCCACTCCTATGTCTTATGGTCTTATGGTCTTAACACCATGAACTGTATCTCTAAGTAAATAACAGTTTTCTTAAAAACATTAATCAAATACTTTTTGCATATAGCACATTCATATTGTGAGTATCATAAAGCAGTGATTACTAATTACTGTGAAAAGGAAACATCATCCAAATATGCTGGAGAATTGATGTTTCCATCCATCACATTAACTAGACTGCCCTGGATTTCATTTACTGGCTTTGGTCAAGTAGAACAGCTTGAATCCTCTGACAATTTAGTAAAGAGATTTTTCAGGAAAAGTTTGCTATTTTAGACTATTGTTTCTCATGATGATGGAATTTTTCTCTTTCTTGAACATCACCTTTTTAAAAAAAAATTTCACTCTTTAGAAACCCCATTCCCTTCTTCCAAAGGGGAAAATGTTTTGTTTATAGATGCATTCTAACTGTACACTTGTCTAAAAGTGGGTGAGAAAAATGTCTAAATGCAAATATTTAAAACGTCAATGGATGAAAAGAAAAAGATAAGAAATTATAATAGAGACAGTTGCATTTGTTTTGAAGTCATCTTGATATTTAGAACCTTCCTTTAAGAAGACGTAAAACAAAACACTTCAAACTGCTAATAATGTCGGAGACAGGGGCGTGCTTTCTGATTTAGCCTATCTTAATAATGTGTGAATCTCACAGAAGGAATGAAATCCAAAATGAGGGAGGGAAATGATGTTGAAAACATATTGATACCACTGCCTTTATGTCATAAAGCCAAAACTTGCCACAAGATCAAACAACTATCTGAATGCTTAGAGAAATTAGCACAAGAGGTCCAAATATATCAGTTTCACAGCCAGATATAAAAACATCCTCAGCTGTAGAGAGGCGCCAATACTTAAAACTTTCTCTGATGTGTTGTGTACCAAGAGAATGATCTAAAACATTTCTAAGGTATTTTCAGCAAGTTACCAACATGTAAACAAAATCCACCCTTCCAGTTAAGTACCATGAGACACTCCCAGTCATCACTTACATTACTAAATCCCTCAGCATTAACAATGACAGTTTCCTCACTGACAGTTCTGGTTCATTCATTGAAACTATATTGTTGAAGCTATCAGTTCCATTCTGAGTACCATTTAAAGTGGAAGTGATGGATTGTTAAATCAGACACATAAAGCACAATCTTTTACAGTGACTAACGTGATACCTTGTACCGGTTACGACAGCGGTTAGGCAATTTTGTCCAGGAATTAACATAAAAGCATCTTTCGTTGCACGGAGGTGCATGGCAGATTCACAATTAAGTTCGCTCATAGAAATCATATCATGGCCTAATTTGATATTTTTCAAAAGAATTAGACTGTTTATTTAATAATCTTGAATTCAGGAGAGGCCCAAGCCACATAGTCCTGACACAACATTCTGCTGATTTGCTCAAATATATGTTTAAATAGTAACCTTTTTTAATTTAACAATTATTCACATTCTGCTGTGTCCCAGATGCCATTTCACAGGTAATTAAGGGTTAGAGGAAAAAGTTGGGTAGACAGAAATAAGATACAGATCAGCCATAATCAAAGTCAATGAGGAGCAAGCTCAAAGTGCAGAATAACCAACTCTAGTTCCTATCTCTTGACCTGTCTTTTTCAAAATTGTGAGTTTGTATGGTCAAGGTTCTGTAAAGAAAAGTGCACCATATGTAAGAAAATGGTTTCAGTTTTTTTCTAATGCACAAGGAGTGAGCAAAGCTTAATAACATCAGTTCAAATTAGGGTCATTTACAGATTCTGTTTGATTGTTGTTGAAAGAATTAGTGCATATAGTTTCAAACTAGTTTAAGATCATTGTAAGGATGATGTCAGGAAAGTTTTATTCACACAGAGGGATATGGCATAAACTCGCGGGTAGTGCAATGGGTGCACCAAAAACTGGATTCATTTTATCAACAATTAGATTCTGCATCAGATCAGGCACATTAAGATGAGATGAATAACCTTTCCATCTATAAGTATCTTGTTGAAGAAAATGATAGAGCATCACAAACACATATAAAGACTAGTTTGTTTGTTTGTTTGGTGGCATCAAATGAGTTTTAGCCTCAATTATATTTCCCTAAGCCATGAACACGAATAATGAAATATCAAGATACCAGTGCTGTAGTGTGATCCTGCACTAAATCTTTCATGGGCTCTTTAACTTTGGGTTTAGATGCAGACTGGGTTTTACTGACACTCAGGATAAAGTCTTACACTGCTAACTGTATTGTCAAAGTGATCCTGTTGGATTCACTGCGATCAATTACCAGGCAGACTCCATAAAAATGAAGATTTCCTTTGGGGCTGCTAGTGATTGCATGAGACATGTGCATTCAGAGCTACTGACACTACCACAGCGAAATACTATTGCAAAACCAACTGGTCAAATTTGTAATAGATGATCTATGACAACACCAGCAATAACTTTCATTTATACAGCACAAAACTTCCCAAAGTTGTTAATGGTTCAGTAAGTTTGCTCAGTACCCAGCTGAGCTGGACAGATGAAGAGGTTTACAGGTTTTTGCCCTCTCTATGTTGTAAGGTAATCTCAGCATTAACAACAGGAGTAGAATTAGGTTTGTCCTCCTATGCAAAAACCAAATGCTGCAGATTTTGAAATAAGAACAAACAAAAGCTGAGAAAACTTATTAGGTCAGGCAGCATCCGTTGACAGAGGCACCAACTTTGTCTTTATCCACAGATGCGCCCTGACTTGCCAAGACTATTTGACCATTTTTAAAATCTTATTACAATTGCACTCAGTGGCCCAGGGTGAAGGCTGGAAAAAAAGCAGTTTGAGTTGTTTCTACTGTTTCCTTTTTTTTGTGTGTGTGTGTGTTTGTGTGTGGACAGGATTGGAGCTGGTTGTGACAGGTCCACAGTTGGGTGATGGTGACTGACAAAGCTCACATGGATACAGTCATCACTTTGCCAACAAGACAGGACCTGGTGTCTATGCAATTGTACTTTAGCAAGATGTCAACGTGTCTGGCAGAGAAAATTCGTGAGATAAAATAGACTGCTTTTGGGCAAGCTTAGTGTCGTGGAATGCAACTTGACGTGCAAACGAACATCTTTAATTTTATGCGCAACCACATCATTCTCTGTATATCATTCAATCATGTTTTGAACTCTCTACAAATAACATTCAATCATGTTTCAAACTCTTTCTATATAACATTCATCATGTCTTGAAGAACTGTCTATATAATATTCAATCATGTTTTGAACCCTTATTATATAACATTCAATTATGCGTTGAATATCCCTCTCTATATAAAGCCCAACCACATATGAACATCCTTTGCTATGTAATGTCTGCATGGACTTTGAACATCTCTACTGCTTTTGTCTCCCCTATCATGCCGGAAATATCAAACTAAGTATTGTGAGTAAAAATGTTCTTCCTAATATCTAAATTGTTTTTCAGCAACTTAAACATTTTATTTTTATTCTGATACTAGTTACCTGATTTAACTGGAACAAGTTCATATTCTATATGGCTTGATGAAGTCCTCTTTTAACCATTTTCTTCCAAAACTGTACTATATTTGCTATCTACAATAAGCCAGGAATGCCTTTCTGGCATGGCTGAGATTTTGACTGAATGTGATACAGTGAAATTCATGGACAACAACAATCTCATAAATATACTTGCTCCAATAAACTGCTCGTTTTGATTGCACTTACTTATGAGCCAAATTTCCTGGCATTTATTGTAGCTGAAGCCAAGGGAATGCAACCAAGCAGTGGGATACATGCACTACAGATATTGTAAACAGTGACTATTCTATATTGTGCTGTGATAATATAGTTAGGGGTTTATTCTGCACTATTGCTTTCAGCAATGTGTATTCTGATATGTGAGTGATGCTGGGATATTTAATAACAAATTTAGAGCAAATTTTGTTATCCCTTTCGAATGGGAAAATTTGGATATCCACATTAATTAAAGCATTGACATGCCAGTATATTAATGCAGTGTATTAATGTTTATTTAGTTTCTGGGCTAATATTCTTCAGCCTGAGCTATAAATCTGAATGATCTAAAGAAAGCAATAAAAAAAATTAAATGTATGTGCCAAAGCTGCCACATACCTAACTATATAGGAACCTGCAAAAAAGAGTAGGCCACTTAGCCCCTTGAGTCTGTTCCATCATTCATCGAGATTCAGGCTGATCCGTGACTTCACTCTGTGTACGTGCATTTGGCCTATAATTCCTGAGAGTTTTGGTTAACCAAAAATATCAAGCAATCAATGTTTGATTTTCATTCATGGGATGTAGGCACTACTAGCCAGACCAGCATTTATTACCCAATCCTAACTGCCAGAGAGCAATTAAGAGCTAATCACATTACCAAGGGTCTGGATTCAATTTTGGGCAAGACTGGGTAAGGATAGCAGAGTTCCTTCCCTAAAGGACATTAGTGAACCAAGTCATTTTTTAAGAAAAAAACTATTGACAGTGGTTACAGCTTTTAATCAAACTCAGATTTCACCATCTACAATCTTGGAATTCACAGCCATGTTAGTCTGGGTTCCTAGGAGGAGAAAGTGAGGTCTGCAGATGCTGGAGATCAGAGCTGAAAATGTGTTGCTGGAAAAGTGCAGCAGGTCTGGCAGCATCCAAGGAACAGGAAATTCGCCCTTCATCAGGAAGACTGGGTTCCTAGTCCAGCCACTTCACTATGACACACTAGCTCCCTATTTAATGATAGATATAGTATTAATTGCCACTTGCAAAAGAATGTGCCAAACTTCTGCCACCCTTTGCATGTAGAAATGATTACTCATTTTACTTTTCAAAGTTCTGGTTCTAATTTCTGGACCATGCCCTCCAGTCTTAGATTCCCCATCATGATGATCAAATAGAATACTTTTACTCTATCTATTCCATCTATTTCCTTTAATATTTTGAAACCTTTAACCAAATTACCACTTAACCTTGTAACTCCTCAGGATTATAACTCTGGTTTCTGTAATCTTTCTCCATAATGTAACACTTTGTGTCCGTTCTGGTATATTTAAGCTGTCTCCCTTCAAAGTCAAAATTTCCTTCCTAAGGTAGGATAGCCAGAACTGTCAAGGTGACCCAGGAATAAGTAGAACTTTGTATTGATTTGTAGAAGTTTGTTTTCAATTCCTGTTCGTTAGGCTGGTTTCTATATGTTTAGGTTTTAAAATGCTTTGCATAGTTGCTAGAATTGTCAGGATCTTGGTGAACAACTGGATAAATATTTAACCAAAGGTTTGAGAAATAAACGAAGGAAGAATTAAGAACTAGGGTAAACTCAAGCAGATGAAATAAATGTTAAATCAGAGAATCAAAGAGATGACAAAATATTGTTTGAAGAGTATAAGAAAAATAATGACGGGAGAAGAGACAAAAATTTCCATTTCAATTTGAAATTTTAAAAATTCCTAAGACAGTTCACAACATGATGGAACAAGACACCACAATGATGATTTCCTATCATCACATCAAAAAATTGATTGATATTAATTAATGATCACTTCTCATAATTGAACATTTGACTAAATTTAACATTGTGAGTTTCATAGGCAATAAATGGGTAAATACACCAACATCGTAAATATCACAGGGTACCTAAGGACGAGATATAATTTGTTGCAAAGCTACACATATTGAACAGCAACACACGGTGGTTTGCATTTCACAGGGCATCTTGTTCTGTTACCTTTTATTTTCACACAGAAAAATTGAGAAAAGAACCATTTGCATTTAACAGGTTAACGCCTTCAAGCTGCTGATGAAATGTCTTGCCTGAAATAATCATTGATTGTAAAACTAGCAGGGGCAAAGTGAGAGCAGTAAGTCAGCATGGAATTTGGGAAGATGGGAAAATGGAAAAATATTCTGAAGTTTGCTTGCATATCTTAGGACCATTTATCAAGAAGTGTTCTTTTGCAGAGTCCACACATGGGAGCTCACAGTTGGGTAAACTCAGTATGAAATCAGAAAGCTAAATGAGCTAAACAGCTTTTCTTTACTCATTGATCTCTTACATTTCCCATTGCTTCCTTCACAGTGCTGCTCATTTGGACAATCTGGCAGAGTGGAAATAAATCAAAAGAGTTTTGACATACAGGATTGGAATTTTATCTTCTTAATTCTGTGTAAAGTGTTAGGGCTCCGCACTGCAGTAAAGTGTAAGATTGTATTCCTGTAACCCTAATGCTGGGATGCAGTAGGTATGAACTTCCACAGGGATGCTGATTCCCACTCCCATCTAAACTGTGTAGATCAGAAGATTTCAGTTTGTGCTCACTCAGCTAATCTTATACCAGGCTGGGATTTTGGGCACTAAAATTGGCACCAATGTGTTTGGACTGGGACGTACATTCAGCCAGCATATCTTTCCCTGTTTTTCAAGCACGCACAACTGAGTGACCTTCCCACCAACAAAATCATCGTGACTTTTGTTTTGCACTTTGTAAAATTACTATCCACCTCTTGTGTATCCAACTGAGTATTTAAAAGCAAAGCCCATAAGGGTAATGCAAACCATCAAAGGTGAGGTTGGGATAGGGAAAGAGGGCAGGAGCTACATCAAAATGGATTTGGAAGAGGAAGTAAAGCGCTGTATTGACCACAATGCCATTGCTCCGTAAAGGCATCAAGAGTTTTGTTGGACACTGTGTCAATGCAGATTTATTTTTATTTAACCAATTTTTCTAATCAGCCTCTTCAGAGATATTATTACTCATTATAGAATACGTGGGACTTGAACCCAGGTCTCTTAGTCCAGGGATAGGGCTGTTATCACTGTGCCACAGGAGGGCCCCTCAATGTATAATTCTTCTTTATTTTAACTTGTTTTTTTGGAAGAAGAGGAATGTTTACAGATGTGATTCTAGCATCAGTCTTGACTGTATTCAATAACCTACCGATACTAACTGTCCACTTTGTGATATGAACACAGTGCCAAAGAGTTACCCTAGCTCATGGAACTGTTCCACACACAAAAGATAGGGCTGAGGAGAACATTTATTTTCCCTCATCAACCTGATCAAGGATTTTATTACACACCTCTGGAATAAGTGGGATTTGACCCTGGATGTCCTGGTCTAGAGGTAGGGATATTAAAACTGGACCACAAGAGCCCCTCTTCAGAGCAGATGGGACTTGACCTGAACCTCTTGGTCCAAGGATAGGGACTCTACCACTACACCACAAGAGGGCAATTCAATGTGGAACATTGGAATAACAATAAACTCAATTTCACTTGCACCTGGGACCAGGTTAATAAATTATATGATTAGCAAGTCAGATCAGTGGGAGAGGTCAGCAGGCAAGAGAATGAAGATAGCTTCCTACTGAAATCAGAAAGAGTGTTTATATCCTGCTTCATAGTCTTCGTTTCTTTGAATTTAATCCAGAAACATAATTAAACAAATGTGGACAATGCTCATCAATAGCCTTTAGTTTTTGCTTGTAAATAATCTTTAAGTTTGGGGAGGTAACAGAAGATACTGGTAGGGTGCAGCAGTGACTTAATTCTTGATTTCTCGTCTTACATTTCACTTTTGTGATCCCACAGCAACAGCTTATGACTTCAGTCTTCAAAAGCAGAATAATGCCCATGTTTTAATGATTGGGTATATAACTCGAAAATGCTCAACAGACTTGCATAGACAGGTTAAAGGCCTTTGTGTAAATTTAACTGATGGCCTCTTAATTACAGTATACAAATGGTACAAATAGGGTAATCTCATCATACATTAATTGTGAACCAAATTTTACAGCAATAGAAGATAATTTGACTTCAACTTGTCCAGTGGGAAGCTGACGCTATCAGAATAACCTGCCATTCAGGATGTGGTAATGGATGGCTGAGGGTAAGGAAGGAGGAAGAGTTGATAAAATCAGATCAGATTTCTGACAAATAAATACTTTAAGATGACGTCTTACATTTATTAATTTTGTTTTCACGGGTTTACATGGTAAAAGCACATATGTAACTGTTAACGTGGAATTTTTTTCATTGCAGAAACACGCTGTTCAATGTGATGTTGAGTTACACAGTTCAGGATGGTCAGTTCTCAATAGCTGTTTAGCTGAGCTCAACTGCAGCAATGGTAAAGGCATCATAATTAGCCTTAGTGCTCATGAAAAAGTGTAAATTCTGAAAAGCACACTAAATAACATATGTGCACATTTTTAGATTGAGACTTGGCATTCCAAACCAAGGCACTTAAACAAAGGGATTGTGGATTAAAATGTCTTTGCAGACTGCAGAGGATTCATCCCACTGCTTCCCACCTTTAACACATATCAATTTGTAGCCATTTGAGTGTACACACTGGGCATTGGTGCCCTTGCTTAATGCTCAAATAGCTCATGGAGATGATCAAGGGCCAAACATGCAGAATGATGGGTGAGGTGCTTCACCTCAGGAAGAAATTGACACCTTCACAGGGGCAGGTAATCGAAGAATAGATTTTTGTCTTTGACCGGGAATTTTGGAAAATGCCAAGTGTTGATGGAAATGTGTTGATGAAGGACTGTCAATCATGATGTGACTGAAGACTACCATTGTGGAGAGTTGTTGCAGTATCTTGTACTGCTTTAGGAGATGACAACAGATAATTTATCATTGTTAAAGTTAGCAACATGTATAAACTGGTCTAATTGGATAACATTCAATAATATGGGCATATATTTAGGGAAATATACCTTGTTTTATCATAGGAATAAGGAACCCTAAGTTAATGAATTGTTATTGGTCAGATACCCAGGTTTTTACACAAAATTGTTATAGTCGGGCAGCAATTATTAAAAATAGGTAAATATTGAAATTTGTGGTCTGTGTTGAGGGAAGTCATGAGCCACCAAATCACTTGAGGTAACTGAAGGCTGAGGAAGTCACTCATTAATTGTGATTATGTTGCCTGTGTAGTTTACACTCACTCACTGGGTACTGTTCTTAAACAAGCTAGAAAGTGATTTATTTTGACAACTATGAAACACGTTACAATAATCTTCATTCCAAGCAGGCAACCCATCCAAATGGGATGATTTTCATCTTAGCATCAAATCTTTCAGATTCATTTCAGTTGCAAATTACATTTATTTAATCTGAGTTCTACAGATGCAGGGAAGTTCATTCTGTGACTTATCACAAGGAGAGAACATGCTGCAAATTGACCATGAGTTGTTATACAGAGAATCTTTTCTCATCCCTTCAGTAAGTCGGTACTACTGTAAAATGTCTGACTGTTGAAGACATAAGGCATAAGTTAGAGAAACTGAAAAAGTAATTCAAATCATAAGTTATCATATTGCATGAAATTTCATGTGTGGACATTTTTTTTTGCGGAGTAATAGAATTTTACAGCGTAGAATGGCAAATTGCTCCCGCAGCAGTTTTCTGAAAAATGTATCCACTTAATTCAATCCTCCATAAGGTTTTAATTTTTATTGTGATTTTTCAAAATATTTTTCTTTTAAAAACTGTTATTGATCCTTTTGTGGTAAAGGTGTCCACAACCTCTGTGTAAAAAAAATCACCCAACTTTTAATTGTTTTGGTGATCACCTTAACTTTTTGTTCACTTTAATCATATCCAAAAGTAATCTACTAAATATAAAATAGCTTGTGCCTATTTATTTTACATTGAACTGAATCATAATTTCTCCAATAAAATTGATTAAAATGCATGGCTTAAAACATATACAGTCATAGAGTCATAGCAATGTACAGCACAGAAACAGACCCTTTGGTCCAATTCGGTCATGCCAACCAGATATCCCAACCTAATCTAATCCCAGTGGCCGGACCAAATTCCTACAAATCCTTCCTATTCAGATACCCATCCAAATGTCTTTTAAATGTTGCAATTGTACTAGCGTCCACCACTTCCTCTGGCAGCTCATTCCGTATATGTACTACCGTCTGTGTGAAAATGTTGCCCCTTATGTCTCGTTTATATCTTTCCCCTCTCACCCTAAACCTATGCCCTCTAATTCTGGACTCCACTACCCCAAGGAAAAGATTTTGTCTGTTTATCCTATCCATGCCCCTCATGATTTTATAAACCTCGCTAAGGTTAACCCCTCAGCCTCCTTCACGCCAAAGAAAACAGCCCTGGCCTATTCAGCCTCTCCTATATCTCAAATCCTCCAATCCTGGCAACACCCTAGTAAATCTTTTCTGAGTCCTTTCAAGTTTTGCATTATCCTTCTGATAGGAAGGACACCAGAATTGCATGGAATATTCCAAAAGTGGCCTAACCAATGTCCTGTACAGCTGCAACATTACTTCCCAACTCCTATACTCAATACTCTGACCAATAAAGGAAAGCATACCAACCACCTTCTTCGCTATCCTATCTATCTGCAATTCTACTTTCAAGGAATTATGACCCTGCACTCCAAAGTCTCTTTGTTCAGCAACATTCCCCAGGACCTTACAATTAAGTATATAAGTCCTGCTAAGATTTGCTTTCCCAAAATGTAGCATGTCGCATTGATCTAAATTAAACTCAATGATGAAAGGTTATGGATTCAGGATCGATCCTTGTGGCACTCCACTGGTCGCAGGCCTCCAGTCTGAAAAACAACTCTTCACCAACACCCTCTGTCTTCTACCTTTGAGCCAGTTCTGTATCCAAATGGCTAGTTCTCTCTGTATTCCATGAGATCTAACCTTGCTAACCAGTCTCCCAGGTGGAACCTTGTCGAAAGCCTTACTGAATTCCATATAGATCACATCCACCGCTCTGCCCACATCAATCCTCTTTGTTACTGCTTCAAAAAACTCAATTAAGTTTGTGGGACATGATTTCCTGCGCGCAAAGCCATGTTGACTATCCCTAATCAGTCCTTGTCTTTCCAAATACATGTACATCCTGTCCCTCAGGATTCCCTCCAACAACTTGCCCACCACTGAGGTCAAGCTCACTGGTCTATAGTTCTCTGGCTTGTCCTTACCACCCTTCTTAAATAATGGCACCAATTAGCCAAGCTCCAGTCTTCCGGCACCTCACCTGTGATTATCAATGATAGAAGTATCTCAGCAAGGGGCCCAGCAATCACTTCTCTAGCTTCCCACAGAGTTCTAGAGTACACCCGATCAGGTCATGGGGATTTATCCACTTTTATGCATTTCAAGACATCCACCATTTCCTCCTCTGTAATTTGAACATTTTGCAAGATATCACCATCTATTTCCATACATGCTATATTTTCCATATCCTTTTCCACAGTAAATACTGATGCAAAATATTTGTTTAGTATCTCCCCCCATCTCATGCGGCTTCACACAAAGGCAGCCTTGTTGATCTTTGAGGGACCCTGTTCTTTCCCTAGTTATCCTTTTGTCCTAAATGTATTTGTAAAAGCCCTTTGGATTCTCCTTAATTCTATTTGCCAAAGCTGTCTCATGTCCCCTTTTTTGCCCTCCTGATTTCTGTTTTAATTATATTCCTATGCCTTAATACTCTTGTAAGGATTCTCTCAATCTATCCTGTCTATATCTTACATACGCTTCCTTTTTCTTAAATAAGCCCTCAATTTCTTTAGTCATCCAGCATTCCATATACCTACCAGCCTTTTCTATCAACCTAACAGGAATATACTGTCTCTGGATTCTTGTTACCTCATTTCTGAAGGCTTCCTATTTTCCAGCCATCCATTTACCTTGGAACATCTGCCCTCAATCAGCTTTTGAAAGTTCTTCCCTAATACCGTCAAAATTAGCCTTCTTCCAATTTAGAACTTCAACTTTTAGATCTAGTCTATACTTTTCCATCACTATTTTAAAACTAATAGAATTATGGTCACTGGCCCCAAAGTGCTCCCCCACTGATACCTCAAGCACCTGCCCTGCCTTATTTCCCAAGAGTAGGTCAGGTTTTGCACCTTCTCTAGTAGGTACATCCACATACTGAATCAGAAAATACTTTTGTACATAATCAACAAATTCTTCTACATCTATACCCTTAACACTATGGCAACCCAAGTCTATGTTTGGAAAGTTAAAATCCCCTACCATAACCACCCTATTATTCTTGCAGATAACGGAATTTGTTTCTTAATTTCCTGCTGACGATTAGGGGAGGACAATCCCAACAAGGTGATCACCCCTTTCTCATTTCTCAGTTCAACCTAAATAACTTCCCTGGATGCATTACTGGGAATATCCTCTCTCAGTACAGATGTAATGCTATCCCTTATCAAAAGCACCACTCCCCCTCCTCTCTTGCTTCCCTTTCCGTCCTTTCTGTAGCATTTGTATTCTGGAACATTAAGCTACCGGTCCTGTCCATCCCTGAGCCACATTTCTGTAATTGCTATGATATCCCAGTCCCATATTCCTACCCATGCCCTGAGTTCATCTGCCTTCCCTGTTCGGCCTCTTGCATTGAAATAAATGCAGTTTAATTTATCGGTCCTACCTTGTTCTCTGCTTTGTCCCTGCCTGCCCTGACTCACTTCTTTTCTCAACTGTACCAGTCTCAGATTGATCTCTTTGCTCACTACTTCCCTGTGTCCCATCCCACCAACCCTCCCATCACCCACCCTACTTCCCCCAGCCCACCCCACCCCCACCTTACTAGTTTAAATCCTCCCAAGCAGCTCTACCAAATCTCCCTGCCAGTATATTAGCTCCCTTCCAATTTTGGTGCAATTCGTTCTTCTTGTACAGGTCACTTCTACCTAAAAGAGATTCTAATGATCCAAAAATGTGAATCCTTCTCCTATACACTAGCTCCTCAGCCATGCATTCATCTGCTCTCTCCTCCTATTCCTCCCCTCACTAGCTTGTAGCACCGGGAGTCATCCAGGTCTTCCTACTTTTGAGGACCTCCTATTTAAATTCTTGCCTAACTCTCTGTAATTTCCCTTCAGAATCTCATCCTTTTCCCTTCCTATGTCGTTGATTCCAATGTTGACAATGACCTCCTGCTGGCCCCTCTTCCCCTTGAGAACATTCTGCACCCTCTCTGAGACATCCTTGATCCTTGGCACCAGGGAGACAAAACATCATTCGGATCTTTTGCTACCGACCACAGAACCGTCTGTCTGTGCCTCGGACTAGAGTGCCCCCTAAAACAATTGATCTCTTGGAACCCAACATACTCTTCATTGCATTAGAGCCAGTCTTGATACCAGAAACTTGGCTGTTTGTGCTACATTCCACTGAGAATCCATCACCCCTGACATTTTCCAAAACAGCATACTTGTTTGAAACTGGGCTAGCTACTGAAGACTCCTGTACTACCTGCCCATCTCTCTTACCTTTCCTGGAGTTTATCCATCCATGTGATTGTATCTGTGACTTTTCCTCCTTCCTATAACTGCCATCCATCACATCCCCTCGCTCTTGTAAATTCCTCATGGCCTCTAACTGTCTCTCCAACCGATCCAATCGATCTGATAGGATTCACAACCGACAGCATTTATTGCAGATATAATCCTCAGTAACACGTAATTTCTCTTTCAACTCCCACCTCCAACAAGAAGAGCATATCACTCTACTAAAGAGCATTTTTTTTGCTTTTTTCAATCTACAGACTCAGAAAATAACACAGTCTTATTCCTATACAAAACACTGCTCCAGGTTAAATTAATATATATGGCATATACTTTAAGTTTAATCATGAGTCATATCTCAATAAAACAAATAATCAAGAAAGAATCCACTCCGCTCTCTACTGCAGACTTACTGTAAGGCCACACTTAAATCTATTCACTTATCTGTTTCTGTGCTGTGATCTCTCCCAAACAGGTTCCTCCAAGGTCCGTTGTAAATTTCAATGTTTGTTAATTATGTTGCGTTCCATTCACCTTGGGATTAATCACATTGGTTTACGATTTCCTTCTTCAGGTCCATGCCCTTCATAGACTCAATGGTTCCACCAAGTTGCTGCCTAACCCACCAACCTACTGTCAGAATCAGAGTCACCATCCGAAAGAGGTTAACTGTGTTTTTCCTGACAATGAAAAGCAAAACACTAAAGCATTAATTCAGCCTTGGAGATGGTGCATTGAGGCAATGCCTCTGGACTCGTAGCCCAAAGCCTCAGCCTTCATTGAAATGTGCATTCCATAACAATTCAGAGTAAACAGATTAGCCTAATGATGGCCATGTATCATTGCCACTTTGTTTCACTAAAGTGCTTCAGAGAAGGAAATGTGCCATCCTTTCCTGTTCTGCCCAATGTTTGACTCCAAAATTCTTAACTGGGGATGACCAGTTCCATGATCAAATAAATTGAAACAAACTTTGCAATTAAACTCTGGACAGTCACAGCTGACATGTATTGGGTTGTTATTTGCAAGTTGAGTATGATTCAGCTTTTTTCCATTGACAATCTGGTTACTAACATCAGGGAGAGAAACAAAATTAACACTTTGGATAATATGACTCTTTCCCCCTCCCAACCCCTGTCATTAGCATAAATACAACCTTTCCTTAGATGTTATCAGTTCTGAAGAACTCAAAACGTTCACTCTGTTTCTCTCTCCATAGGTGCTGCCAGGCCTGCTGAGTTTCTCCAGTCATTTTCTGTTTATATTTCAGATTCCCAGTATGTTGCTTTTATTTGATTATATTGTTTGAGGAAGAAATACCAGGATCCTCAGGAAAAATTCCTTCATTTATTCTAATAGTGCTACTCGATGTTTTATATTGAATTGATCCAAAATAAATCACCTCTAATAATACAATATTTCTTTCATACTGCTTTATTTAATGTCAAAAGTGCAACTTGCCTGTACAACAGCTTGACAAACTGCTTTAGGGTTTGAAGGGAACAGTACTTCCAGTAGAATAAAACTAGAAGCAAGGAAGTATTATTGATATTCAAAGTCTGGGAGAAGATTTGTAGCTCGGGTGCTCGTTGTTGTGGTTCTGTTCGCCAAGCTGGGAATTTGTGTTGGAGACGTTTCGTCCCCTTTCTAGGTGACATCCTCAGTGCTTGGGAGCCTCCTGTGAAGCGCTTCTGTGATGTTTCCTCTGGCATTTATAGTGGTTTGTCAGTTCCAGCTGTCTGCTGCAGTGTTCAGTATATTGGGTCCAGGTCGATGTGTTTGTTGATAGAATCTGTGTATGAGTGCCATGTCTCTAGGAATTCCCTGGCTGTTCTCTGTTTGGCTTGTCCTATAATAGTAGTGTTGTCCCAGTCGAATTCATGTTGCTCGTCATCTGTGTGTGTGGCTACTAAGGATAGCTGGTTGTGTCGTTGCGTGACTAGTTGGTGTTCAAGAATGCAGATCATTAGTTGTCTTCCTGTTTGTCCTGTGTAGTGTTTTGTGCAGTCATTGCATGGGATTTTGTACACTACTTTGGTTTTGCTCATGCTGGGTATCAGGTCCTTTGTCCTGGTGAGTTGTTGTCTGAGAGTAGCTGTTGGTTTGCGTGCTGTTATGAGTCCTAGTGGTCGTAGTTCGGCTGTCAGTTCAGAAATGTTCTTTATGTATGGTAACATGGCTAGTCCTTTGGGTTGTGGCATGTCCTCATTCCGTTGACTTTCCCTTAGGCATCTGTTGATGAAATTGCGGGGGTATCCGTTTTTGACGAATACATTGTAGAGGTGTTCTTCTTCCTCTTTTTGCAGTTCTGGTGTACTGCAGTGTATTGTGGTCCTTTTGAACAGTGTCTTGATGCAACGGATTCTATCAACAAACACATCGACCTGGACCCAATATACTGGCCACTGCGGCGGACAGCTGGAACTGACAACTGGAAGCGGTAGAGACAAACCACTATAAATGTCAAAGGAAACATCTCAGAAGCGCTTCACAGGAGGCTCCCAAGCACTGAGGATGTCACCTAGACAGGGGACGAAACGTCTACAACACATACTATTGATATTACTGGGAAAAAAAGACATGCTGTTGAAGTTTTTGGTTTTGCATTTATCAGGACAGAATCCAAGTCAAAAGACTCAAAATCTATTTGCTGACCAATTAGCATCCTCTTCCCATGCAGTATAAGTTGATGTTCCCTCTGAAATTTGGTATTCTTGCATTACTGTCCTGATGAATACATGGAGAAAACATCAACAACATACCCGTTTTTTTCAGCAATACTCAAGTACTATTCTTCCAAGAGACTATTAACTATGTAAGAGGTTACAAATTATGCAATGATCATAACTTAGAGGACAATTATAAATGGTAAGTAGGGATTATTCTATCAGCACAGGCTAAACGGATTGGGGTTCGACTCACTGGACTTTAGAAGACTGAGAGATGATCAAATTGAAGCATACAGATTCTTCAGTAACTTGACAGGGTCAATAAGAGGATGTTTCCCCTTCATGGGAGAGTCTAGGACCAGAGAGGACAATCTCAGAACAAGGTGGTGCCAATTTCAGACTGAGATTAGAAGGAATTTAGTATCTAAAGGGGATGTGAGCCTTTGAAAGTGCTAGCGACAGAGAGCTGAGGGGGTATAGTCCTTGAGATTACTTTAAGGCTGAGATGGATAGATTCTTGATCAGGAGGGGAATCAAACGTTATAGTTAAAGGCAGGAAAGTGGATGTGAGCAAAGTCGGATCAGCCATGATGCTACTGAATAGTGGATCAGGCTCGAGGGGCTGAATGGCCTACACTTGTTCCTAATTTGTATGGTGTATGGACTCCCTGACCGCTGATTCCAGAGACCAATTCCAACTCTGACTGATGAGATGAGAAGTTATTCACAAATGGGTCTGTCTGTCTTACATGACCTGAATCTGGCGAACCAGCCACAATCACATGATGACACAAATTCAGATGACAGTTCCCAGAGGATCTGAAAATGTGTTGCTGGAAAAGCGCAGCAGGTCAGGCAGCATCCAAGGAACAGGAGAATCGACATTTCAGGGCTGAAGAAGGGCTTATGCCTGAAACGTCGATTCTCCTGTTCCTTGGATGCTGCCTGACCTGCTGCACTTTTCCAGCAACACATTTTCAGCTCTGATCTCCAGCATCTGCAGTCCTCACTTTCTCCTCCCAGTTCCCAGAGGATGGCCAGATAACCGATAGGAATATCACACCAGTATCTTGGCAGTTGCTCCATTTAGGGGCCATTTGGCCCTTCCAGCCTGCTCCACCATTCAATCAGAACCATGGCTACTCTGATTTTAGACTCACCTCTACATTTGTGCAGCGCCCAGTTGGGAGGGGCTGGGGAGAGGTAGTAGGTAGGCAGGGGTCAGCAGGAACTGTGCTGTCAATGCTGGGAAACTCTGGATTCTCAGGAACTGTTTGCATTCCGAGCTCTGGTCATTTGTACATTTCCAAAAAGGTTCTTTGCTGTTTTTCATTCGGAACCCTATAAGCTGCTTTTGTTAGGTTAAGTTTTTTTTAATAAATCATTCCATTTAGGAGGAAAGCCTTCACACGTCTCCCGAGAATGGCGTTTTACAGCCAACACACTGAACTCTCCCACGTCGCTTCTGAGCACCAGCTTTACTGTTTCGGTTTTTTCATTTATTTTCAATGTTCAGTTTAAAGGTGCCCCGTTTCTACCCTCTCTCCCTCTCTGTTCTCTTTGCCTCTCTCTGCTCACTCTTTCTCTCTCTCTCTCTCTGCCCTTTGCCTCTCTCTCTCTGCCCTTTCCCTCTCTCTCTCTGCCCTTTCCCTCTCTCTCTCTGCCCTTTCTCTCTCTCTCTCTGCCCTTTCCCTCTCTCTCTGCCCTTTCCCTCTCTCTCTCTGCCCTTTCCCTCTCTCTCTCTGCCCTTTGCCTCTCTCTCTGCCCTTTCCCCCTCTCTCTCTGCCCTTTCCCTCTCTCTCTCTGCCCTTTCCCTCTCTCTCTCTGCCCTTTCTCTCTCTCTCTCTGCCCTTTCTCTCTCTCTCTCTGCCCTTTCCCTCTCTCTCTCTGCCCTTTCCCTCTCTCTCTGCCCTTTCTCTCTCTCTCTCTGCCCTTTGCCTCTCTCTCTCTGCCCTTTCCCTCTCTCTCTGCCCTTTCCCTCTCTCTCTGCCCTTTCCCTCTCTCTCTCTGCCCTTTCTCTCTCTCTCTCTGCCCTTTCCCTCTCTCTCTGCCCTTTCCCTCTCTCTCTGCCCTTTCTCTCTCTCTCTCTGCCCTTTCCCTCTCTCTCTCTGCCCTTTCTCTCTCTCTCTCTGCCCTTTCTCTCTCTCTCTCTGCCCTTTCCCTCTCTCTCTCTGCCCTTTCTCTCTCTCTCTCTGCCCTTTCCCTCTCTCTCTGCCCTTTCCCTCTCTCTCTGCCCTTTCCTTCTCTCTCTCTGCCCTTTCCCTCTCTCTCTCTGCCCTTTCTCTCTCTCTCTCTGCCCTTTCTCTCTCTCTCTCTGCCCTTTCCCTCTCTCTCTCTGCCCTTTCTCTCTCTCTCTCTGCCCTTTCCCTCTCTCTCTCTGCCCTTTCTCTCTCTCTCTCTGCCCTTTCCCTCTCTCTCTCTGCCCTTTCCCTCTCTCTCTGCCCTTTCCCTCTCTCTCTGCCCTTTCTCTCTCTCTCTCTGCCCTTTCTCTCTCTCTCTCTGCCCTTTCCCTCTCTCTCTCTGCCCTTTCCCTCTCTCTCTCTGCCCTTTCCCTCTCTCTCTGCCCTTTCCCTCTCTCTCTCTGCCCTTTCTCTCTCTCTCTCTGCCCTTTCCCTCTCTCTCTCTGCCCTTTCTCTCTCTCTCTCTGCCCTTTCCCTCTCTCTCTGCCCTTTCTCTCTCTCTCTCTGCCCTTTCCCTCTCTCTCTGCCCTTTCCCTCTCTCTCTCTGCCCTTTCCCTCTCTCTCTCTGCCCTTTCCCTCTCTCTCTCTGCCCTTTCTCCCTCTCTCTCTGCCCTTTGCTCCTCTCTCTGCCCTTTCTCTCTCTCTCTCTGCCCTTTCCCTCTCTCTCTCTGCCCTTTCTCTCTCTCTCTCTGCCCTTTCCCTCTCTCTCTGCCCTTTCCCTCTCTCTCTCTGCCCTTTCTCTCTCTCTCTCTGCCCTTTCCCTCTCTCTCTCTGCCCTTTCTCTCTCTCTCTCTGCCCTTTCCCTCTCTCTCTGCCCTTTCTCTCTCTCTCTCTGCCCTTTCCCTCTCTCTCTCTGCCCTTTCCCTCTCTCTCTCTGCCCTTTCTCTCTCTCTCTCTGCCCTTTCCCTCTCTCTCTGCCCTTTCCCTCTCTCTCTCTGCCCTTTCCCTCTCTCTCTCTGCCCTTTCTCTCTCTCTCTCTGCCCTTTCTCTCTCTCTCTCTGCCCTTTCCCTCTCTCTCTCTGCCCTTTCCCTCTCTCTCTCTGCCCTTTGCCTCTCTCTCTCTCTGCCCTTTGCCTCCCTCTCTCTCTCTGCCCTTTCCCTCTCTCTCTGCCCTTTCCCTCTCTCTCTGCCCTTTCCCTCTCTCTCTGCCCTTTCCCTCTCTCTCTCTGCCCTTTCCCTCTCTCTCTCTGCCCTTTCCCTCTCTCTCTCTGCCCTTTGCCTCTCTCTCTCTCTGCCCTTTGCCTCTCTCTCTCTCTCTGCCCTTTCTCTCTCTCTCTCTGCCCTTTCCCTCTCTCTCTGCCCTTTCCCTCTCTCTCTCTGCCCTTTCTCTCTCTCTCTCTGCCCTTTCTCTCTCTCTCTCTGCCCTTTCCCTCTCTCTCTCTGCCCTTTCCCTCTCTCTCTCTGCCCTTTGCCTCTCTCTCTCTCTGCCCTTTGCCTCTCTCTCTCTCTCTGCCCTTTCCCTCTCTCTCTGCCCTTTCCCTCTCTCTCTGCCCTTTGCCTCTCTCTCTGCCCTTTCTCTCTCTCTCTCTGCCTTTTGCCTCTCTCTCTGCCCTTTCCCTCTCTCTCTCTGCCCTTTCCCTCTCTCTCTCTGCCCTTTCTCTCTCTCTCTCTGCCCTTTCTCTCTCTCTCTCTGCCCTTTCCCTCTCTCTCTCTGCCCTTTCGCTCTCTCTCTCTGCCATTTCCCTCTCTCTCTCTGCCCTTTCCCTCTCTCTCTCTGCCCTTTCTCTCTCTCTCTCTGCCCTTTCCCTCTCTCTCTCTGCCCTTTCCCTCTCTCTCTGCCCTTTCTCTCTCTCTCTCTGCCCTTTCTCTCTCTCTCTCTGCCCTTTCCTTCTCTCTCTCTGCCCTTTCCCTCTCTCTCTCTGCCCTTTCTCTCTCTCTCTCTGCCCTTTCTCTCTCTCTCTCTGCCCTTTCTCTCTCTCTCTCTGCCCTTTCCCTCTCTCTCTCTGCCCTTTGCCTCTCTCTCTCTGCCCTTTCCCTCTCTCTCTCTGCCCTTTCCCTCTCTCTCTCTGCCCTTTCTCTCTCTCTCTCTGCCCTTTCCCTCTCTCTCTCTGCCCTTTCCCTCTCTCTCTCTGCCCTTTCTCTCTCTCTCTCTGCCCTTTCTCTCTCTCTCTCTGCCCTTTCTCTCTCTCTCTCTGCCCTTTCCCTCTCTCTCTCTGCCCTTTGCCTCTCTCTCTGCCCTTTCTCTCTCTCTCTCTGCCCTTTCTCTCTCTCTCTCTGCCCTTTCCCTCTCTCTCTCTGCCCTTTCTCTCTCTCTCTCTGCCCTTTCTCTCTCTCTCTCTGCCCTTTGCTCCTCTCTCTGCCCTTTCTCTCTCTCTCTCTGCCCTTTCCCTCTCTCTCTCTGCCCTTTCCCTCTCTCTCTCTGCCCTTTCCCTCTCTCTCTCTGCCCTTTCTCTCTCTCTCTCTGCCCTTTCCCTCTCTCACTCTGCTATTTGCCCCTCACTCTGCTATTTGCCCCTCACTCTGCTATTTGCCCCTCTCTACCCGCTAGTAGAGCGAGTAGTCAAAGAATAATCTGCTTGAAGTCGGGAATTTGCGGGTTTGCCCCAGTGCTTTCCGATGTAATTCACGTAAATTTGCTGAATTTAAAATAAGAAACATTTTATTTCATCCCAGCTCCCGGGCGGAGAGAAAGAACACCATCATCCAACTGTAACCCTGACTGAGAGAACCAGGGCAAAGCAATCCATCGGAACCTACCATTGGGTCACTCCCTCCCTCCCTCACACACACATCCCCTCCCTCACTCACACATTCCTTCCCTCACTCACTCACACATCCCCTCTTCCCCTCCCTCCCTCACTCACACATTCCTTCCCTCACTCACACATTCCTTCCCTCACTCACTCACACATCCCCTCTTCTCCTCCCTCCCTCCCTCACACACACATTTCTTCCCTCACTCACACATTCCTTCCCTCACTCACACATTCCTTCCCTCACTCACTCACACATCCCCTCTTCTCCTCCCTCCCTCCCTCACACACACATTTCTTCCCTCCCTCACTCACACACATCCTCTCTCTCCCTCCTTCACACACATCCCCTCCCTCCCTCACACATTCCTTCCCTCACTCACACATTCCTTCCCTCACTCACACATTCCTTCCCTCACTCACTCACACATCCCCTCTTCCCCTCCCTCCCTCACACACACATTTCTTCCCTCCCTCCCTCACACACATCCCCTCCCTCGCTCACACACATCCTCTCCCTCCCTCCCTCACACACATCCCCTCCCTCCCTCACACACATCCCCTCCCTCCCTCACACATTCCTTCCCTCACTCACACACATCCTCTCCCTCCCTCCCTCACACACATCCCCTCCCTCCCTCACACACATCCCCTCCCTCCCTCACACATCCCCTCCCTCCCTCACACACATCCCCTCCCTCCCTCACACACATCCCCTCCCTCCCTCACACACATCCCCTCCCTCGCTCACACACATCCTCTCCCTCCCTCCTTCACACACATCCCCTCCCTCACTCATTCACACATTCCTTCCCTCCGTCCCTCACACACGTTCCCTCCCTCATTCACTCACACATTCCTCCCCTCCCTCCCACACATTCCATCCTTCCCTCACTCACATTCCCTCATTTCTTCCCTCTTTCACTCCCTCTCTCTGTCCCTCGGTCAGGAACAGCCCGTTCCCCCTTCAATCCGGTGCCGCTGCGGCTGGGGGCGAGTTCGGGTCTGACCTGGGGGTCTCTCTCTCTCTCTCCGTGTCCCGGACCCTGGGTAGAGCCCGCCGGAGCTGAGAGAATGGAGCAGTTTCTGGGTGAACGGCGCCTGTGTTCCCGGGGCGGGGGGACTGAGCGATGGAAGGAACTGAATTGGAATTGGCTCTCTATTCCCTCCTTCCTGTCTCTCCCTGCACCGGCCCAGTCCTTATACTCTCTCTCTCTCACACCCTCCGGCTCTTCTTCCTCATGCACCTCTCTCCCTCCCCACCCCGTCCCTGGTTGACCGCCCTCCTCTCTCGGAGTCCCTCTAACCCCGCAGTATCCTGTCACACTCACACTGTTCTTACTCTCTCTCTCTTCCTCGGTCCCGTGTAGTTTCTTGAATAAATATCCCTTATCTCAAATGCCCATCCCTTATCTGAAGCGACCACCTCCCCCCCACCCGGACGGGCTGTTATTTTATCCTGGGAGCGGGGTTTCCCGGACATTTTGGGGATGAGAGGATTGAAACAGCAAGTGACTCTCGCTCGGATTGTTCTCTGAACGATGTGTAACAAGCGGTGATTGGGAACTAACAGGGACTGGGGCTGACAGCACTGACCAGGGGGATGTGCTCTCTCTCTCTCTCTGTTAAAGAGACCTTTGTTCTGTCTGACATTATTTAGAAAAAGCTGAAAATGTGTTGCTGGAAAAGCGCAGCAGGTCAGGCAGCATCCAGGGAGCAGGAGATTCGACGTTTCGGGCATAATCTTCGAGGAGAAAGTGAGGTCTGCAGATGTTGGAGATCAGAGCTGATTCCTGATGAAGGGCTTATGCCTGAAACATCGATTCTCCTGCTCTTTGGATGCTGCCTGACCTGCTGCGCTTTTCCAGCAACACATTTTCAGCTCTGATACTCCAGCATCTGCAGACCTCACTTTCTCCTCAATTATTTAGAAAAAGCCTATTTCAGAGAAACGGTTTGGAGATGCCGGGGTTGGACTGGGGTGGACAAAGTTTTAAAAGAAAATCACACAACACCAGGTTATAGTCCAACAGGTTTAATTGGAAGCACTAGCTTTCGGAGCGCCGCTCCTTCAAACGCAGCATCGCTGTGTCTCAAGTAAAATAAAATGCTGAGCTCTGGGTCCCCTCAGAGATTATTGGGGACGAGGTAAGGGGTTTTTTTTGGGGGGGGGGTTCCGATTTAATTTACAATCGCTCCGCGGTTTCAAATGGGCCTGAGGGCACCAGTTTGGGGAAGGTCCAAATTGTATGGAGTTCAAGCTGGATTTCAAAGCCGAGCAGAGAGCCCCAGCGGGGGGGGGCTGGAACAGTCTTAGGTCCGGCTGAGGGATATAGGACAGGCCGCGGTGTGAAATATCTCCCCCCCCCCCCCCCACACACACACACACACAGCTGCGGCCCACTTCCAGTTCAGCCCCGGCTGGAGGTCTATGGGAGGGATGTGATTGTACTGGAGTGAGTTGAGGAAATTCACCAGGAAACTGCCTGGGCTGGAGAGAGAGAGGGAGAGACTGGGTAAGAATCCCAAAGAACTGCGGATGCTGTAAAATGAAAACTGCTGGAAAAGCTCCTCAGAATGAGGAAGGGTCACTCCACTCGTGAATTCTCTCCACAGATGCTGAGCAGAAATCCTAGATAACATTCCCGAGTGACCTCCCCTCAGAGTCATCAGCTGTACAGCGCAGAACAGACCATTCGGTCCGACTCGTCTATGCCATCCTCTTATGGTAAAAAATGAGGTCTGCAGATGCTAGAGATCACCAGTTGAAAATGTGTTGCTGGTTAAAGCACAGCAGGTCAGGCAGCATCCAAGGAACAGGAAATAAGCCCAGGGCTTATGCCCGAAACGTCGAATTTCCTATTCCTTGGATGCTGCCTGACCTGCTGTGCTTTAACCAGCAACACATTTTCAACTATGCCATCCTCTTAACCTCACCATTTGCCAGCACTTGGCCCATATTAATCCCTTCCTATCCATAGACCCATCCAGATGCCTCTTAAATGCTGTAATTGTACCAGCCTCCACCACATCCTCTGGCAGCTCATTCCATACACACACCACCCTTTTATATCTTTTCCCCTCAGCCTGAGTTTTGTCCCTGGATAGACGGGACTGTTTTCCTCAGAGCTGAGAAGGATGGGGGGACACGGTGGCTCAGTGGTTAGCTCTGCTGCCTCCCAGCACCAGGGACCCCAGTTCGATTCCAACCTCGGGCGACTGTCTGTGTTGAGTTTGCACGTTCTCCCCGTGTCTGTGTGGGTTTCCTCCGGGTGCTCCGGTTTCCTCCCACAGGCCAAAGATGTACAGGTCAGGGTGAATTGACCATACTAAATTGCCCGTAGTGTTAGTCAGGGGTGAATGTAGGGGAATGGGTCTGGGTGGGTTGCTCTTCGGAGGGTCGACTTGTTGGGCCGAAGGGCCTGTTTCCACACTGTAGGCAATCTAATCTAAAGGAAAAACCCTGATTGAGATAGGCAGGGCGAAACTCTCTCTGTTTGGCGGAGAGGTCAGTAATGAAGGGACACCGGGTGAAGGAGGGTTTGAAGAGAACTTAAAAGACGCCGTGTCAGTGGGAATCCGGAACTCAAAAGGCGGGGACTTGAAGACATTTAAAAACTACTTCTGGAGAGCACATCAAACACCAGCGCAGACACGGCAATGGGTGGAAAATGGGATTAAAATAGATGCTTGATAACTGATGCGGACACGGTGGCCTTTCTCCCCGCGCTGCTGTAACTGGAACAACACGGAATATCCAAAAATTAAATCTCCCGGGAGAGCGCCGTATTCCCCCCACCCCACCCCCTCTCTCTCTCCCCCCTCTCTCTCTCTCCCCCCTCTCTCTCTCCCCCCTCTCTCTCTCACCCCCTCTCTCTCCCCCCCCCCCCACTCCCCCCTCTCTCTGGAAAGACTGGAATCAATCCGCTCTGATCTTTGAGAACACAACACGGCGGCGACATCAAAGGGACGGCAAACACTCCCCACCACCCCCTCCCCAACAAACAGGAGGGGTGGGGGGAGGCGCAACTGGACAGCAACTGCGAGGGGGAGGGGGTGGGGGGAGGAAATTCCCTCCCATTGCCCGACAACACTTCCCCCCCCCCACCGCACCCCCTCATGGGGGGAGATCAAAGGCCATTTGGGGAACACCTCAGAGAAGGGCTGTGGGGTGTGTGTGTGGGGGGTGGGGGGCATGTGTGGGGAGGGGCTTGTGTGGGGGGGGCGCTGGCGAGGTGCTGGATGAAAGGGCCCCCACTCTCAAAGACCGCCCAGTTTTCTCTTGGCCAGTGCGTTCATTGGCACGGAGTCAGGGGGAAGATGAAATAAGCGGAGATGGCAATTCAACTCCCCACCCCCTCCCCTCCACCCCCACCCCCTCCCCCCTCCCCCGCCCCGAGCCATGTTCCCGACCGGAGCGGACTGTGTGAAGTGAGCTCCCTCAGTATTTAACCGGCGTGGCTTCAGCACTCAGGGGCGGCTCGGGATTCCTCATCCAACTCCAGAGAGGTGCTGGAAGAATTACTTTTAATCACCTTCACCAAGTCGTCTTTTAAAAGAGAAAAGATTTAAACTATTGGGAGGGGAGAACTACCTTCGGCTGGAAAATTGACACGTTTGAATTGCACGATTTTCTGCTTGAGTTCTTTTTAAATTAATTTTAGTTTTTTTGTTAATTTAGTTGGGGTTCACTCTCCCTGCATCAGGGAGCAGTATTTTTTATTATTATTTGGGTTGGGGTGCTGGAATCCTATCCTGAGACAGCGGGAGGAACCTGAGCAGATTTTGCTTTAAGTGTTTTGTTTTGAGAGAAGGGGGAATAGAGAGAGAGAGAGTTCAGCAGAGAATGGTGTCCGCTCCGAGTCTGTGGCGCCCGCTGCTCTTCGGTTTCACCCTGTGTCAGCTGGGCGGCCCCGCCGACACCAGGAAAAGCTGGAAGGGTGCCCGACAGAACCCCCACTACCGCCGGCCCCAGGGGCTCTCCGGCCGGGACAGGAGTCAGCAGCAACAGGCGGCGGCGCCGGTGGCTGAGACCGAAGAGAGCTTCACTCTGGACTTCACTGCGGTTGAAGGAAACATTGACAACTTCATGACGCAGATCAAGAGCTTGGCTCAGTCCCTCTACCCCTGCTCCGTCCAGAAACTCAACGATGACATGCGGCTCCACTTTCTGACCAACTCCTCGGTGACCTGCAACGACGGCACTCCGGCTGGGTAAGGAATATCACTGGATCGGTCCCTTCCCCCCCCCCCAAAAAAAACCCCACTGACATCTCACATTGTCCGGCAGAGAGGATTTCATTTTTAAAAAAAACCCAGCCCTTTCAATCACGACACTCGGCTTCCTTTGAAAACAGACAGGGCTAGAGAAAAAATAACTACCACCCTCCCCCCCCCCCTCAAAAAAAATAAAATGCCTAACTATCCGCACCCCTCCTCAATCAATGATCAAAAGTTCTCAGAGATCGGGCAGGCTGCTGAAGGGAATCCTGGTGCCAATGTCATTTTTTTTCTGATGTATTTTTTAAAGTCCACTTTATGGATGGAGCTTCCCTCCACCCCCCCCCCCCAACCCCTCTCTCTCCCCCAGACCCTAACCACCTGAAATCTGAGCTGGAGATTGCTGAAGAACGCGTGGATTCACTCTGCAATGTCCCAGTGACGCTCACTCGCACCGGGACCCGGCATTCCCCGATATACAACACCTTAAAGGTGACCCCTCCGCACATCCCAGCCTCCTTCCGTCTGATACTCACATCCCGATCAATTTCACCCCCTCCCTGTGTAAAACTCACATCCTGATCAATTTCACCCCTCCCTGTGTAAAACTCACATCCTGATCAATTTCATCCCCTCCCTGTGTAAAACTCACATCCTGATCAATTTCACCCCCTCCCTGAGTAAAACTCACATCCCGATCAATTTCACCCCCTCCCTGTGTAAAACTCACATCCCGATCAATTTCACCCCTCCCTGAGTAAAACTCACATCCTGATCAATTTCACTCCTCCCTGTGTAAAACTCACATCCTGATCAATTTCATCCCCTCCCTGTGTAAAACTCACATCCCGATCAATTTCACCCCCTCCCTGAGTAAAACTCACATCCTGATCAATTTCACCCCTCCCTGAGTAAAACTCACATCCTGATCAATTTCATCCCCTCCCTGTGTAAAACTCACATCCCGATCAATTTCACCCCCTCCCTGAGTAAAACTCACATCCTGATCAATTTCACCCCCTCCCTGTGTAAAACTCACATCCTGATCAATTTCACCCCTCCCTGAGTAAAACTCACATCCTGATCAATTTCACCCCTCCCTGTGTAAAACTCACATCCTGATCAATTTCACCCCCTCCCTGAGTAAAACTCACATCCTGATCAATTTCACCCCCTCCCTGTGTAAAACTCACATCCTGATCAATTTCACCCCTCCCTGAGTAAAACTCACATCCTGATCAATTTCACCCCCTCCCTGTGTAAAACTCACATCCCGATCAATTTCACCCCTCCCTGAGTAAAACTCACATCCTGATCAATTTCACCCCTCCCTGTGTAAAACTCACATCCCGATCAATTTCACCCCTCCCTGAGTAAAACTCACATCCTGATCAATTTCACCCCCTCCCTGTGTAAAACTCACATCCTGATCAATTTCACCCCTCCCTGTGTAAAACTCACATCCTGATCAATTTCACCCCTCCCTGTGTAAAACTCACATCCTGATCAATTTCACACACAATCCCACAAACTCTTAGTTCAAATCAGAATTCGGAAAAACAACAAAGAGAAGATAAGATCTCTCCAGCCCCCCCCCCCCCCCCCCTCAAAGACCCACATGACGGTGAGGAATTAACAGAAGCTGCGCATTAAATGATATTTTATTCTTTGTCACCAAAGCTGAGGGGGGCGGTAGGTGCAGTTCCTTGATCTTTTCATGACTTTAGTCATTTTAAATGTGAGAATAATATTTAAAGGGACAAAATTCAGAGCAATGTCGGGGTTTTTTTTGGAATTGATTGTGTTGGTTTTCGATATATATTTTAAATAAAAGGCGAATTTAAGAGTTCAACAGGTAACAAACATTGAGGTGCAGAGGCTCCGCATCGAACAATCCAGTGTTTGGGTCATTAGGGAGATACCTAACTTCTCAAATCGCGGAGTGAGAGACTCTCAGCTTCCAGCGGCAGGGCGCTACCGGTTTTTATAAACCCACCCCCGCCCGTTCTATCGGAGTGTTAACAGCGACCGAGGTTTAACATCCCAAAATTCCGGTGACCTTCGTTACTCTGTCACAGCGGGGACACATTCCCTTCGCCAGTTTCGACAAGAGTTAGCGCTTCGGGGGGTGGGGGAGTTGGAGGGGCTGCTCTCTGACACACAGCAATGGGCAGGCCAGTGACTCCCTACCCCGGGGCTCCATCTCTGTCAGCTAACACCCCCCTCCCCTGCCCACTCCCCTCCCTCCGCAGTGGGCGAGGAGTTTCGCGAAAAAAAACCCACCCACCAGATTCCCAACCCGAAATCTGGATTTTCTGCCCGTCAGTTCTGATGGAGAGTCATCTAGACTTACTGTCTCCCCATGAAGGGACTGTCTCCCCATGGCTGCTGCCTGACTCGCTGGGATCTTCAGCCCTTATCCTTGTCCAGACAACGACAGTTTTATTTGCAACACTCTAACGTAGTATTTCTGAGGCTTCCCAATAGTTTTTTTTAACAAAGTGACCTCTCTCTCCCTGTATGTTGCTTTCACTGATTTATCATTACTTTCACAGGTATTACATGAAAGAGTCGAAAGGCAGTAGGCGCTGGTTAATCTTTTTAGAAGGTGAGTTTGGGGCTTTGAATGCAGCTGGATAGATTTCTTAAAGAAAGGTTTTCATTTATATAGCATTTTCCCCATCCTCAGGCAGTCCCAAAGCACTGCTAGGCAGAGGGATATTGTGAAGTCAGTCACTGACATGATACTTTCTTTTAGGAATTACATCTGACTTGACGTTTAGTCAAAATTATTTTTTTTCCGAATTTCACTTTATCTATTAGCGTTGGGAATGACTGAGATCCCACGCGCGAGAACAGTAACCTGCTGGGAAACCACAGGAGATCTCAGGAACACTAACATGGAACATCCCTGGTGTTTCTGAAAGGATGTTATTCTCTCACTTCCAAATTCCTGTTCCCTTGTGCTTCAGCTCTCCAGCACCTGTAGGCATTTCCCTTGCAGCTGTCCCTTACTCCAGGAGATGTTCCTAAGGATTGAATCCAGCCACTTAGCTCCCTACCCTCTGCTGTGTCCCGTCACCGACTCTAGTGATTAGATTAGATCCCCTACAGTGTGGAAACAGGCCCTTCGGCCCAACAAGTCCACACCGACCCTCCGAGTAACCCACCTAGACCCATTTCCCTCTGACAAATGCACCTAACACTATGGACAACTTAGCACGACCAATTTACCTGACCTGCACACGTTTGGACTGTGGGAGGAAACCGGGGCACCCGGAGGAAACCCACGCACATGCGGAGAGAATGTGCAAACTCCACAGAGACAGTTACCCAAGGCTGGAATCGAAGCTGGGTCCCTGGGACTGTGAGGCAGCAGTGCCAACCACTGAGCCACTCTGCCACCCATCCAGACTCTAAAACTATCATGGCAATGGGGAATTTTATATCTGAGAGAAATGAAAATTAATTTGCACACTAGGAATATTGCTAGAATGATTTGATGTAATCGGAAACACAAATTATAAAATCCATCCAGTACTCTTTTTAGTATCAGTATTTTATTTAAACGTTGTCTGTCAAGGACCCTAGTTCAGATTTCTTCCCTGAAAAGGTATAGCAATTTAACCATCGTGTGAAAAATACGGTGAACTAAAGATTTTCTTCCTCTTCCAGTCAGCCAAATACAGCCCTCACAATTACTTCATAATAAAATAGAACAATAAGGAATGGTTGAGGTTATGATCCAGTTCATTGGTGAGGTCTGTAAGTGCGCTGCTCCCAGGGATACTGTCACAAAGTGATACAGCACGAAACAGACCCTTCGGTCCAACTAGTCCATGCAGACCACGTTCCCAAACTAAACTCGTCCCACCTGCCTGCATTTGGTACATATCCGTCCAAACATTCCTATTCATGAACTTATCCAAATGTCTTTTAAACAATGTACTTACATCCATCACTTCCACTTGCAGTTCATTCCACGCATGAACCACTCTGTATATAAGAGTTGCCTCCCATGTCCTTTTTTAAATCTTTCTCCTCTCACCTTAAAATTATGCCTCCTAGTTTTGAACCCTCCTAACGTAGGGGAAAAATCTTTGGTATTCACCTTATCCATACCCCTCATGATTTTATACACCTCTACAAGGTCATCCCTCAACCTCCCACGCTCCAGTGAAGAAAAGTCCCAGCCTATCTTTATAATCAAAACCCTCCATTCCTGGCAAAACCTGGGCAGACCTTTTCTGAACCCAATCCAGCTTAATAACGTTAGAACTACACACAGTACTCCTGAAGAGGCCTCACCAATGTCCTGTACAACATGACATTCCAACTCCCATACTCAAAGGCCTGAGCAATGAAGGAAAGCGTGCTAAATGCTTTCTCAATCATTCTATTCACCTGTGGCACACATTTTGAAGAATTATGTTCCTAAATCCTTATGTCGCTCTGATCTGAAACACTAATTCCAAGATCATGATTCAAATCTAAATCCCAACAAGTCCTGTGTATTCTTTAGTCCTGGCCTCCATTGGCTCCTATCTCAGTAACATCTGAATCCTCACGTTCAACTTCCATTATGGCTCACTCCTTCAAGCAACAGGAGACAGTAACATTACATGCAGTCCTCTCATTATAAAGAAAAACAAGCCGGCACCTAGGTCAAGGTCAAGTCACCATAGTCCCACTCTCTCATGAGAGAGATGGCTGGTTTTGAGGTTACCCCAAAGGTCACCATGCCTCAGGTGATGGGTGAGCTTGATAAGGCAGGACATTAATGCTAACTTCAGCTAAGATGGGAATTGAATCCAAACGCTTGATGTTAACCCACATTATAAACCAGCCTCTCAACCAACTAAGCTAACCAACCCCCAAGGTTGCACGTATACTCTAACAACTTCAGGACATTCTAACCAATCAGGTTATTCTGCTGTCTAACCACTGATGTAATATTGGAATTACATTAACCAAGCTGCAAACAGCAGTCTCCCACAGACAGCAAAGAGATAATGGTCATCTATTTGACTGGTGATATTAATTGGAAGTATGTACTGGTCACGGTAAGAACTCCATTACATTAGCCAAAAGCAGTACCTCCAACAGTACAGCACCCACTCAGTGCTGCACTGGAATGTTGGCCTTTACTTTTGCACTCAAATCTCTGGAGTAATCCTCCAGAGCCAACGGTGAGGGTGCTGCCTACTGAATAGGTAAAAACAATGACTGCAGATGCTGGAAACCAGATTCTGGGTCAGTGGTGCTGGAAGAGCACAGCAGTTCAGGCAGCATCCCAGGAGCAGCAAAATCGATGTTTCGGACAAAAGCCCTTCATCAGGAATAAAGGCAGTGAGCTGGAAGCATGGAGAGATAAGCTAGAGGAGGGTGGGGGTGCACCCTACCAACTTTCACATTAACCAAATCATCCGCCAACATTTCCGCCACCTCCAAAAAGACCCCACCACCAGGGATATATTTCCCTCCCCACCCCTTTCCGCCTTCTGCAAAGACCGTTCCTCCGTGACTACCTGGTCAGGTCCACGTCCCCAACAACCCACCCTCCCATCCTGGCACCTTCCCCTGCCACTGCAGGAACTGCAAAACCCGCACCCACACCTCCCCCCTCACCTTTATCCAAGGCCCTAAAGAAGCCTTCCACATCCATCAACGTTTTACCTGCACATCCACCAATATCATTTATTGTATCCGTTGCTCCCGATGTACGGTCCCCTCTACATTGGGGAGACTGGGCACCTCCTAGCAGAGCGCTTTAGGGAACATCTCCAGGACACCCGCACCAATCAACCACACCACCCTGTGGCCCAACATTTCAACTCCCCCTCCCACTCTGCCGAGGACATGGAGGTCCTGGGCCTCCTTCACTGCCGCTCCCTCACCACCAGACGCCTGGAGGAAGAATGCCTCATCTCCACCTCGGAACACTTCAACCCCAGGGCATCAATGTGGACTTCAACAGTTTCCTCATTTCCCCTTCCCCCACCTCACCCTAGTTCCAAACTTCCAGCTCAGCACTGTCCCCATGACTTGTCTTACCTGCCTATCTTCTTTTCCCCCTATCCACTCCACCCTCCCCTCCCTGACCTATCACCTTCATCCCCTCCCCCACTCACCTATTGTACTCTATGCTACTTTCTCCCCACCCCCACCCTCCTCTAGCTTATCTCTCCACGCTTCAGGCTCACTGCCTTTATTCCTGATGAAGGGCTTTTGCACAAAACGTCGATTTTGCTGCTCCTCGGATGCTGCCTGAACTGCTGTGCTCTTCCAGCACCACTAATCCAAATGCTGCCCACTGATCTCAATTCTATCCTCTTGTGCAACCCAGATTTTAATTGTTCCTCTCCTGGTGGTTGTGTCTTCATTTGTCTGGGCCCCTGACTCTGGAATTCCTTCCCTAAACCTTTCTGCCTTTCCACCTCTCCCAATTCCTTTCAGAACGTTAAAATCCAAATCTCTTATCATCCACCTGACATCTCCTATGTGACTCAGGGTGAACATTTGTTCAGTAATATTCCTGTGAAATGTTTTTGGCTGCTTTATTTTGTGTAGTTGCTATATAAATATAAGTTTTTGCTGTAAGTTAAAATCAAATCTCCTCATTCCAGTTTTCTTCCATTCTCCTTCTGGTCAATTATGAATTATTCAAGGGAATAATTTGGAAAAATGCATTTGTCTGTTTTTAGCTGGATACTGAATGATAACGATTTGATGGAGAGAGCGCAAATCCTTTTGAATGTATGGTACAATTTAAGTTGAACTCTTCAAATTCCTTCCGAGCTTTCTATTTTGTGAATTTTTAATTCAATGTGAAGCCAGCCCATCTGCCCCTGAATAACCCAGGAATACTTAGGTCTACTACTGATTCCATTGAAACATTAAGCATTCATCTCAGCATAAACTACATCTCACACAGTCCCTCCGTGAGTCTATCACTATTAGTGACATTGGTGGAAATAGTTTGATGAGGTAAAGTTAAGAGCAACAAAAATGCTTTGGTATGACGTCAAAGCAATCTGGGCTATGCAAAAGTTTCCTGCTATGTTTTTGCAATAATATGGGAAATGGAAACATGGATGTGGGTATTTAGATGTGAAATGGAATGTAATAAATTTGGTAATTTTCTAGCATCAGAAAATTACCATGAAAGTTGTTAGATTGCTGTAAACATTCAACTACTTTAAGTTTCTTCAAAAAGGTGACCTGCAGCCCCATCTGGCCTGGCCTCTATGTGACTCCAGTTTGATTCTTTGTGTCCTTTGCATGACCAGTGATTGGTGATAAATACAACTTATTTTGTGTTAGCCATAACCCCCACGCCTCAAAATATCTAATCTAGAAGCAGTTTCTGTAATTGAGAGGAGCAATTTACATAGATAGCAGGCCTGATTTTAACCCTAAGTGAATGGGGTTTAATTGAATTAAAATTGCATGGATCTTGTCCAATGTCAGAAAGCACTGCATATCAGGGGCATTAATAAAATATTAGTATTTTCGGATTTGGTACTGAGGATATTTTAACTCATCTGTTGTCGTTGTTAATTTAGAGTTTTAAAGTTTATTTATTTTGGCATGTTTTTGTAAAATTTGCCAGTGAACTTATATATATTTTATATATATATATATATATATTTATTATATATATATATACTAACCTCAATACTTGTTGCATTAATCTTGTGCCACTTTGAGGAGAGAATTTGGAACCATTGGTTTGACACTGGTAGTGAGTTTTAGATTTCAGAGCTATACATTTATAATATTTCACTTTATGAATAAAATCTACAGCTCTATGAAGATTGACGTCTGGTCTCCTCCTTCGCCAACTGGCTGTCAGAGTTTCTGACCCATATGAATTGAGATATGCAGGGACGTCCTCTCCCTCGGTGGCTTGTTTGGGGATTTGCTCCCAAGGTGTTGTTCTGCTTTATTGTTCGCGTGTGCTTACAAATGGTTCATGTTTTCAAAATTTTCTCCCAGATTTTCCGCAGTATTTTTCTTTTAGTCCCATTTTCTATTTCACCTCCAACTTGTCCCTACAGATACCCTGATGCTTTGATGTCTTTTAGTTGTCTCATTGAGATGATCATCACACTTCACTCAACAGTATTCTAAACAAAAACTTGTTGGGCCATTCCTCCTCTTCCTGACCTTCCCCATCCACTTTTTGTTCATGAATAAATGTCTGACTTGTCTTCCAGTCCTAGTCCCAATCAAATGTTCATATTAAGCTATTAATCTGCTAAAAATCACACAACACCAGGTTATAGTCCAACAGGTTTAATTGGAAGCACACTAGCTTGTCATCTGATGAGGGAGCGTCGCTCCGAAAGCTAGTGTGCTTCCAATTAAACCTGTTGGACTATAACCTGGTGTTGTGTGATTTCTAACTGTGTACACCCCAGTCCAACACCAGCATCTCCAAATCATGACTATTAATCTGCCTTTTTTTTTGATACTGCAGGATTTGTTAGTTTTTATTCATGGACATCTATAGTATTTATAGACTATTCATATATCTGGAGTGCAGAATTGGTATGTTTCTAATCCGTAGATGTCTCATGCTGACTGTCCTATTCAATCTTGAATGTGCTGTTTGCCTCTGTTCTCCCAGGGGGCTGGTACTGTTTCAGCAAAGAGAACTGTGACACGCGATATGACACCATGCGCCGGTTAATGAGCTCCACCAACTGGCCTCGAAGTAAAACAGGTTGGTATTGGAAATTATGGTTTGGCTGCGCTATTGTTCACGCAACAGAGAGAAAACATTTCAGTCGAATAAAGCAGTAGAATAATCATTTCCAAAGTCGTTAGATCTGGGCATTCAGTGGGTTATGTCACCAAAGTCCTGCGGAAGTATACCATAGTCATTTGCTATTTGCTAAGATATTGGCAGTTCATAGACTACATCACTGTACTCCTGTAATCTTTTTGAAAAATGCCCAAAATCATGTCATGTATTTAGATGCTCCACTGAAGCACCTTTGGAATTTTCACAATGTTAACATTTAATGCTGTAGATGTTAAGGACACTATATAAATTCAATCTGTTGTTATTGGATGCTGCCTGAACTGCTGTGCTCTTCCAGCACCACTGATCCAGAATCTGGTTTCCAGCATCTGCAGTCATTGTTTTTACCTCGTTGATTTTAACCCGACTGCGAATCCTCTTGCAAGGATGCCTGCCTTGAAGAAGTTTTCCTCCTCTCTCTACAAGAATCTCAGGGAGTCCCTCTCCCACTGCAGCTCCCAGGTCATTTCCTCTATGCTATTTTCTCCCCACCCCCACCCTCCTCTAGCTTATCTCTCCACGATTCAGGCTCTCTGCCTTTATTCCTGATGAAGGGCTTTTGCCCGAAACGTCGATTTCGCTGCTCCTTGGATGCTGCCTGAACTGCTGTGCTCTTCCAGCACCACTAATCCAGAATACATTTCAGGTAGACTGCTTTGGGACTTGGATGGGATAAAGGACTAATCATTTATTTCTTTTCCTCCACTCTGCCTCCCCATATTATACCTGTCTGGCTAATGTGCCAATGAGATGGGATTAAAAAAAAAGTCATTTTTCTTTTTCCAAGGACTCCTCTTGAAATTTTCTTGGAGGGTCACTTGGTGATTTTCAGGGTGACTTTTTTTCGGTTTTCACAGGCTCCTTCTCCACTGATGACAGACAAAATAACATTACTTTTCATAGTTAGCATACAGGGTAATTGGACTTGCACAGGAGCAGGATTAGATGAACTCATCAATAATCATCACCTCTCCATTAAACTTTAAGCAATAACGCTCAATAAAGTTCAAAATAATAAAGCACGATAAAGCACAAAAAAGCATTAAGTCCCTAGACACCACAGTATTTAAACTGGCATAAGACAACAGGCATGGGTTAGCAACAAATTAAAGCACAACACAGTGATGCTAGATACTCAAAATAAGTACAAAGTGCTGGAGAAATTCAGCAGGTCTGGCAGAATCCATGGAGAAAGAAATAGAGTTAATGTTTGGAATCTGATATGATTCCTCTGGGCAATATGAAGATGATCTTTCTGATTGCTTGTTCCTGTGATTGAAGTTTCCCATGTGGTTTGGAACTTCACAGGGTGGAGTTGCCTGCCACTTCCATGCATTTTGAACATGAACAATAAGGGTTTAGCAATGTCCTCGAATCAGTCAGCCTGATTTCTAATGGCTAGAGACCACCACAGAAAGCTATCCATAATTTAACGCAGATTGACTTAATTGGCAATTTCACTGAGAGATACTATAAAAATTGAAAAAAATTCCCATGAACATTTGCAGATTTACTATTCATTTGTAATTGAAATTCCTATAATTTAGCTGAAAATGATTATTCTAATGCTTGCTCCACATTCCATAATCATTTTACACACTAGGAATCCCAACCCTAATTCTCCAACTATTGAAGTAACTATCCTAGTATGTACTCTCAATATGCAACACAATGGACCGTGGATCCTTTATATCTCTGACAAAATGTTCCCTTAAAATATTCCATGAAATTTAAAAGAAATGTGTGCATTCAAATTCACATTAAGCTCATAGACCTGATGTTTCTGGGGCTTTTCTCTCATCAGGAACTGGAATCCTGTCGCCCCAGCCAGAAGAAAATCCTTACTGGTGGAACGCTAATATGGTGTAAGTTTTGGTCAACTCAAACAATTAGGAACCAAATTTGGAAAAGTTATGATGTCTGAATATGAAACATAATAATAGAAAATTTTAACCTAATTCACTTGACGGCTGATAAAAATGCGAGACCTGGTTTAAGATTGAATGTCTAAGCCCATGCCCTCAACCATCTACATGGTCAAGAACAACAACTGAATGGGAAGATCACAACCATCAAATTCTCATTCAAGTCACACACCACCTTCCTGACTTGGAAATATATCATTGTTCCTTGTTAGGTCAAACCTCTGGCCTTCCATATATATCAGGACAGTGGGAGTACTTACACCATACAATCTACAACGGTTCAAGAAGCTGACTCATCACAGTCTTTCATGGGGCAAAGTAGAGTTTGTTGGCTGGACTAGCTTTTATTCCCTATCCCTAATTGCCCTTGAGAAAATGGTGGTTAGCTCTTTTCTTGGACTACTGCGATCCATGGAGGGCAGACATTCTCACAGTGCTGCTAGGTAGGTGGGTTCAGGAATTTGACTCAGTAATCATGAAGGAAAAACAGGACAGTTCCAAATCAGGAAAATGTGTGGCTCGGAGGGGAACTTGCAGGTAAGTGGTGATGCTCCCATGCATCTGCTGCTCTTGTCCTTCGAGTCAGTAGAGGTTGGAAGGCGATGTTGAAGAGGTTTTGGGGAGTTGCTGTAGTGCATCCTGTGAATGGTACACAATGCTCAGAGCGTGTGTCAACAGTGGACGGACTGAACTGAAGGTGGTGAATGGAATGCTAATCAAGTGGGCTGATTTGTCTTGGATGGTGTCAAGCTTCCTGAGTGTTTCCCAAGAGTGGTTCATTCCTGAAGAAGGACTTATACCCAAAATGTCGATTCTCCTGCTCCTTGGATGCTGCCTGACCTGCTGCGCTTTTCCAGCAACACATTTCTCAGCTGTTTCCCAAGAGTACCAGCAAAGTGAACATCCCATGGATGCATGAAAAATTATACAAACTGCAGGAGTCTTGATATCTCCTATGCTGGATCAATCAATCAATCAAAGTTAGGGGAGGAGTGAATACAAGTGACTGAAGTACTCTTGGATCAAGAGGGAAAATATAAAGTGGCATTCCTGCTTGTAATTACTGTTTCACCTTTCCCACGTGAACAATGGCTTTGGATAAGCTGGAGTTCATTGTCAAATTTGAAACATCTCCTGGGGCAATAGTGGCATCCCTGCCATGAGGAAAACGTTCTGGATTTGTGCACCACCCTAGGATTCAATGGCCAAGGAAGCTGCATTCATAAGCAGATTGATTATGAACCTGTAAACCCTTCCAAAACCCTGCCAATGGCAGGCAGTCAGAGCAGAAAAATTCCTGGTCAACTACATGACAGGAATAACACTGGAACCTCCACCATCACAATCCATAGCCCTGGACTACAACATGTATATAAAAGTCACTGCAACCTGGGCTCCATGAGTGAACTGCAACATACAATCACCACTGTAGTAAGTCAGCTTGGCACACTGACTGGATAGGCACATGGGAAGGATGGCTATTTGAGGCTTTTTCATACCCTATCAAGTATTTGCATCTCTGGGTGATGCTGTGCGTAAAGGAAGAACATGAGGAAAAATTTGAACAACATGGTTATGTTAAACCTGGGGAAGTTAAATAATTACATAGAACCACATTACATGTGTCAGCACTGACTTCATTAGTTCCATCTCGGGAACTGAGTAATGAATGTGCTTGTTCTTTTACCGATGTTATGATTCTTACGTTGGCATTGAGATAATTTTAGTTTCTTCTAACTAGAACTATCCGCAAAAAGGTAGACAACACACAAAAGTATGCCATGTAATCATTCCAGTAACTCCTGTCCATTTGTCAAACCACACTGTGTATTATATATATAGCATAAGTACAGGCTGGGAGTTATAATCTCCTGCACCATTCCTCCTGATTTGCGGGTTATTTTTCTGCCACTGTCATTCGATCCTATTCACCACACACCGTCTCGGGTAGAAGACAGTGCTGACATGCTCCTTGATCTCACACAGACCTACCTCTGATCCTTTCGGAAGCTTAAGAGACCAGGGTGAATGGCTCCCTCCCTGTTGTGAAGGGCCTGAGGCCTGGTTCCCTGTGACGCCCTCAAAGTCTATTGGCAAATCCAGGACTGGCGTTGTTGGATTATCATAGGCGTGAGAAAGTCTTTTCCAATTTCTCCCATCCAGAAGAAACTTGTGTAATTCTGTGTGACACTTGGAATTATATTTCTACTCAAATAATAATATCTGGCACATTGTTTAATTGCACATTTTTTCCTCTTTCAGTTTTATTCCTTATTGCTCAAGTGACGTCTGGAGTGGAGCATCCCCGAAATCTGAGAAAAGTATGTTCTGGTTTGGTTCTATGTTGTTTTAAGCAGAATGTATTTCTATCAAATTTATGTAGGGTTGCCAAATGAATAAGTTCATTACTTGGAGTGACACTAAGCTATACACATGTGGAAGGTCCTAGTCTGATAGTTGAATTCAGTTGACTGACTATGTCCAGGACAGTGACATGGACATTGCAGACCACCATAGTGTCTGTAACTAAAGTTCCAACACTTGATTGTTGTTGAGTTACCAGAATTTGAAAGCCTGCATGCATTGGGGCAGAACCTGATTTACGTATTATGCCTCTGAGGTCCAGCAGCTTACCAATGGTCACTGAGATGAATGACCATTTTGATGTGGTATTGGAGGATCTGTGAATTTAGCTAATTGAACCAAACAAGCTTACAGTCAAAAGTAAGCAATCTAACCATTTAAATAAGAAGGATGGCAGCAGTACCAGTGATCAGAAGTCTTGCCATGAAGACCTGACTGGTTTTCTAATGCCATTTAAGAAAAGAAACCTGCAGTTCTTATCCCAACAGGTCAGGAGAAATGCCGTCTGAAGTGACCTGAAGGTTACCTGGTTGCCATCACTTTCTGGCTAACAACTGTTACTTTTACCAGTGTCACTTGTAGTAAAACATTTGTCAGACTTGCACAGGTATTTTGTTAGAGCAACCTATGATTAATCCCATTGCCCTGCTGTCTTCCCCAGCCACTCTGCTCTTTCCCTGCTTCAAATTTATATTCACTCCTTCCCTTTTAAAGGTGCAATGGCCTTTATCTTAATAACTCCCTTTGGTAAAACATCTTTCTTTGTAAATAAAGTTTTCTTAAACTTTTGTCAGTTTTATTTCAGTTTTAACTAGACTAGGTATGTAAGTTAGGAGAAAGTTAGGACTGCAGATGCTGGGGATCAGAGCTGAAAATTTGTTGCTGGAAAAGCACAGCAGGTCAGGCAGCATCAAAGGAACAGGAGAATTGACGTTTCGGACATAACCCTTTCTTCAGGAATGAGGAGAGTGTGCCAAGCGGGCTAAGATAAAAGGTAGGAGAAAGTGAGGACTGCAGATGCTGGAGATCAGAGCTGAAAATTTGTTGCTGGAAAAGCGCAGCAGGTCAGGCATCAGCCAAGGAGCAGGAGAATCGACGTTTCGGGCATGAGCCCTTCTTTGGGCTCATGCCCAAAACGTCGATTCTCCTATTCTTTTAATGTTGCCTGACCTGCTGCGCTTTTCCAGCAACACATTTTTAAGCTCTAGGTTTGCAAGTTAGCTCGCTGAGCTGGAAGGTTTGTTTTCAGACGTTTCATTGTCATACTAGGGAACATCATCAGTGAGAGTTTCTGGTGAAGTGCTAGTGGTATGTCCCATCTCACTATTTATAGGTCTAGGTTTCTTAAGGCGGATGATACCATTTCCGATTTTTTTTCAAGGTAAGGTAGATAGGATCTAAATTGATGTGTTTAATTAATGGAGCTCTGGTTAGAATGCTATGCCTGTAAGAGTTCTCGTGTGTGTCTTTGTTTCGCCTGTCCTCAGATGTTTGTGTTTTTTTGGAGGAAGGGGGTGATTAGATTAGATTCCCTACAGTGTGGAAACAGGCCCTTTGGCCCAACCAGTCCACACTGACCCTCCAAAGAGTAACCCACCCAGACCCATTTCCCTCTGACTAATGCACCTAACACTATGGGCAATTTAGCATCGCCAATTCACCTGACCTGCACATCTTTGGACTGTGGAATGTGCAAACTCCACACAGACAGTCACCTGAGGCTGGAATCGAACCTGGGTCCCTGGCACTAGCCACTGTGCCACCCCTACTGTTGTTCCAGTCAAAGTGGTGTCCTTCTTTGTCCGTATGTATAGAAACTAGTAATAGTGGGTCGGGGCCTTTGGTGGGCAGTTGGTGACAAAATGTCTGAAAACAAACCTTCAGGCTCAGCAAGCTAACTTACAGACTTAGCATCAACTTGAGCTACAAACCTTCTCAAAAAATGCTTTAAATACACCCTCTCCATTCATTTTACTAAAACTCTTCAATTTTTATAAGTGAACATTAAATTTTGTTTATCCAGCTCTACCTCAGTCGATAAAGTGCTGTAACTCTTGATCACCATTGCTCTCTAAAGACCTTTCTTAAAGGTTGGTGTGCGTGGATGTTTTCATATTAATCACATGTGGGACATGGGTGTTGCTGGCTGGTCAGCATTTATTGCCCACCCTTGGTTGCTCTTGAGAAGGTAGTGTTGCTGGAAAAGCACAGCAGATCAGGCAGCATCCAAGGAGCAGGAGAATCGACATTTCAGGCATGAGCCTTTCTTCAGGAATGAGGAGAGTGTGCCTAGCAGGCTAAGATAAAAGGTAGGGAGGAGGGACTTGGGGGAGGGGCGTTGGAAATGCAATTGGTGGAAGGAGGTTAAGGTGAGGGTGATAGGCCGGAGTGAGGGTTGGCTTGGAGAGGTCAGGATGAAGATTGCAGGTTAGGAAGGTAGTGCTGAGTTCAAGGGTTGGGACTGAGACAAGGCGGGGGGAGAGGAAATGAGGAAACTGGAGAAATCTGAGTTCATCCCTTGTTGTTGGAGGGTTCCTAGGCAGAAGATGAGGTGCTCTTCCTCCAGCCGTCGTGTTGCTATGGTCTGGCGATGGAAGAGTCCAAGGACCTGCATGTCCTTGGTGGAATGGGAGGGGAAATTGAAGTGTTGAGCCACGGGGTGGTCGGGTTGGTTGGTCCCAAAGGTGTTCTCTGAAACGTTCCTCAAGTAGGCAGCCTGTCTCCCCAATATAGAGGAGGCCACATCGGGTGCAGCTGATGCAGTAAATGATGTGTGTGGAGGTGCAGGTGAGTTTGTGGTGAATATGGAAGGATCTCTTGGGGCCTTGGAGGGAAGTAAGGGGGGAGGTGTGGGTGCAAGTTTTACATTTATTGTGATTGCAGGGGAAGGTGCTGGGAGTGGAAGTTGGGTTGGTGGGGGATGTGGATCTGACAAGGGAGTCACGGAGGGAGTGGTCTTTTCGGAACATTGACAGGGGAGGGGAGGGAAATATATCCCTGGTGGTGGGGTCCGTTTGGAGGTGGCGGAAATGACGACGGATGGTACGCTGTATATGGAGGTTTGTTGTCTGGTAGGTGAGGACCAGTGGGGTTCTGTCCTGGTGGCGGTTGGAGGGGCGGGGCTCAAGGGCGGAGGAGCGCGAAGTGGAGGAGAGGTGGTGGAGAGCATTGTTGATCACGTCTGGGGGGAAATTGCGGTCTTTGAAGAAGGAGGCCATCTGGGTTGTTCGGTATTGGAACTAGTCCTCCTGGGAGCAGATGCAGTGGAGACGTAGGAATTGGGAATATAGGATGGCATTTTTACAGAGGGCAGGGTGGGAGGAGGTGTGGTTTAGGTAGCTGTGGGAGTCGGTCGGTTTATAGTAAATGTCCGTGTTGATTTGGTCGCCCGAGATAGAAATGGAAAGGTCTAGGAAGGGGAGGGAGGAGTCTGAGACGGTCCAGGTAAATTTGAGGTTGGGATGGAAGGTGTTAGTAAAGTGGATGAACTGTTCAACCTCCTCGTGGGAGCACGAGGCAGTGCTGATACAGTCATCGATGTAGCAGAGGAAAAGATAGGGGATGGTGCCAGTGTAGCTGCAGAAGATGGACTGTTCCACATATCCTACGAAGAGGCAGGCATAGCTGGGGCTCATGCGGGTGCCCATGGCTACTCCTTTGGTTTGGAGGAAGTGGGAGGATTGGAAAGAGAAGTTTTTCAGAGTGAGGACCAGTTCAGTCAGTCAAAGGAGGGTGTCCTGTGTCGCCAGACCATAGCAACACGACGGGTGGAGGAAGAGCGCCTCATCTTCCGCCTAGGAACCCTCCAACCACAACGGATGAACTCAGATTTCTCCAGTTTCCTCATTTCCCTTCCCCCCACCTTGTCTCAGTCCCAACCCTTGAACTCAGCACCACCTTCCTCACCTGCAATCTTCTTCCTGACCTTTCCACCCCCACGCCCACTCCGGCCTATCACCTTCACCTTAACCTCCTTCCACCTATCGCATTCCTAACGCCCCTCCCCTAAGTCCCTCCTCCCTACCTTTTATCTTAGCCTGCTTGGCACACTCTCCTCCTTCCTGAAGAAGGGCTCATACCTGAAACGTCGACTCTCCTGCTCCTTGGATGCTGCCTGACCTGCTGCGCTTTTCCAGCAACACATTTTCAGCTCTGATCTCCAGCATCTGCAGACCTCCCTTTCTCTTGGAAGGTGGTGGTGAACTACGTTCTTGAACTGCTGCAGGTTGTGTGCTGTTATTTAGGGAGGGTATTCCAGGATTTTGACCCAGGTTGTCATAATTTGATTTGGATTTGATGCCACTCAATGACGAATAGCTACTAGCAGTCACTAGGAAAAGGTTAAGTAGGAAAATTTGACCTTGAGTACCCTGCACTAGTCAGTACCTTCAGGAGAGAGAGAGGAGACAAACTAAAAGATGAGACTCTGCTGTAACACCCAGAGGAAACCCACGCAGACACGGGGAGAATCTGCAAACCCCACACAGACAATCACCTGAGGCTGGAATTGAACCTGGGACCCCGGTGCTGTGAGGGAGCAGTGCTAACCACTGAGGGACTGTGCCACCTTCACTGGTCTTCCACTCAAAGTGGTGTCCTCTTTTGTCTGTACGTATAGAAACTATTCCATTGTGGTATGCACTCACCAATCATTGCTTATTGTTTGTTGTAGGTGCCTATGCTTTCATGGGAGCGCTGATAATACAAGAAGTTATCAAAGAATTGTTGACTAAAGGTCTGGAAAATGCAAAGATTCTCCTGCTAGCTGGAACCAGGTATGGTGCTTGGGTTTTCAGGGTCCCAATATTGAGACTCCTTCTCTTAGAAATGTGCTGTGATATGATTAAATGTTCCTTGAGTTAAAAGTGAATTACATGCAGAAAATTGTATTCAGTCCCTGCAATGGGAATGATGTTGGTTGGATTCAGACCTACTTTGGAACTCACACACCACCCAAGGTCATTAGAGATTAAATTCCATTCCATTGTAGCAACTTGATAAGATGAAATGAGGTTGTGGATTGACTAATCATTGTTGTAAATCAACGAGTTAACAATATTTTCTTTTACCATTTCTTTCTATCAACCTTCTTCCATGTTTGTCCCTTCTGTAAGTTTTGAGCTATTAGCTTCTGTCTCAGCATAATTCCACGTCTTTGTTCTCACAGCTAAATTACTCTACTTCATGCTGAAGTTCAGACAGGAAATGTTGATGAGTTTTTTATCCAATAATCACGCAGCTAACCTAAATATCTGTATACGGTAAAAAGGGATATGGAGCCAAGCAGGTACATGGATGGTGTTAAGACACAGATCTCATGTGAGCTCACTGAAGAAGAGCAGAACCTGGTCAGAGGGTTAGTGGCTCTGCTCCTGTTTGTATCGTCACACTTTCAACAGTCATCCAAATAGAAAACAGAAGTGAGAGAGCTGAATGATTTCTTACACTCCAGCTTGAGATAAGATTTTGCAAACTGTCTTTTTTTCTTTCTTGTCTAAAGTTTGCTAATTTAGTCTGTCGGATTAAATTAAAATTCATCCTGCTAATGATTACTTGGTTACTCATTGCCACAGCCAGCTTAAGTATTAGGTGAGCTCACCATTACTGCTTTTCTCATTTACACTGTTAGTTAGATCAGTACTTATGATGTTATCAGGACCCTTATGGTTCCAATGTGCCTCAAATCAACCTCCCCAAGCTGGGATAAAACAGTGCTATTGAATTGTCACGGGGGGGGGGAATGTGGAATAGAATAGATAACCTGGTAAATATTCTTTCCTTATTTTTACACTTTTAGCAACCTTGTAGTTTCAGTGTGTAGGATTTCGTAAATCATCTGTGCCCGGGAGAGTATGCAATTTGCTGTGTAGCAGAGGGCTCTACGTTTCTCAGAAATCATGATTTCAGCTGCCCCAGATGTCCCGCCACATATTCCTGACAATTCTGTCCCTTCTTCTTGCAGCACAAACGTTTAACAATTTGAGTAATTGTTCAGCAGACGCAGCGTAAGCAAAACAAAATACAGACAGGAGGCTGAAAACTTTGCTGCAAGTTGCTGGCTTAAAATTTCTTTCCATTGCCTGAAGAGACGTAGAAAAGCTGTGATGGGTTTAAATGATCCTATAATCGCAGTCAGGCAACAATGGAGGCACACATTAACTGCTAAGTATTCTGATATGGTACATATTTCTCAGGGGAAATAAACACAGCAGTTCACCACTCAACCCCTCTTCTCTGTTTCACTATTCAATTAGCTCAATGTCAATCTATATCTTTACTCTATCCATCTTCCTTGGTTTCTCTAGAATGTAGAAGATTAAGGGGTGATCTGATCAAAGTCTTCAAGATATTAACAGAAAAAGACAGGGTAGGTAAAGATAAACTATTTCGAGTGGTTGGGGATCCTAGAACTAGGCGTCTTCATCTAAAAGTTGGGGCCAGGCGATCAGGAGAGATGTTAGGAAGCACTTCTACACCCAAACGGTGGGAGAGGTATGGAACTCTCTTCCACAAATAGCAGTTGATGCTCCATCAGTTGTTAGTTTTAAATCTGAAAGAGATTTTTTTTATTGAGCAAAGGTATTAAAGCATCTGGGTCAAAGGCAATTATGTGGAGTTAGGCCACAGATCAGCCATGATCTCATTGAATCGAGGTACACATCTAAGGGACAGAAAGGTCTGGGCCTGTTCCTATATACTGTATTCATTAAAATGCTTCTATAAGTCCAAGTCACACTTCAAACAGATGGATAAAGGAACAAAGGCAGCTCCCAGGAACATAAAATATTGGAATCAGGAAGTTTTGAGAATCTTAGCTGGCGTCTTTGTTGACTTTCTAAGTGCTGAATGTTGTTGTTTAAAAAAGAACATATGACATGACAGAATACATTTTGACCTTATTAAAATCGTGCATGTTTTAAGAACCTTGCTACAGGATATTTGCTATTGTAAAGAATAGGTTGAAGTGTTCATCTCTTGCTTGGAAAAATAATGTGGAGGTGCCGGTGTTGGACTGGGATGGACAAAGTCAGAAGTCACACAACACCAGGTTATAGTCCAACAAGTTTATTTGAAAGCACAAGCTTTCAGAGCACAGCCCCTTTGTCAGCTGATGAATGGGCAGTTCTCTGAAATTTTGTGATTTCAAATAAACCTGGTGTTGTGTAACATCTGACTTTGGAAAAATAAATTCAGGCACTCATTCCAAATACAAAATCAAAATGTCTGTAAATTTCATTTGCAAAATAGGCAAAAGGTTATAACTTTTAAACCTGAAGGACAACTTTGTTGTAACATCAACAACCTTTTGAAGGAATGTTTTGTGAGAACTGATGAAATCAGTTTGCTGAAATTGCCCTGGAATGAGCAAGAAAGTAGGAGTAGCACATGGCCTTAGCGTTAACATTATCAGAACGGACAGTGCAGCTTCTGTACAGTAATTGAAACACGTAGAAACGACTCAGTAACGGTGCCCTGAAACTTGTTCCTGTGTTCAATGAGCAAAATATAATTCTCTTTGCTTGCTTTGGCAGAGTTAATGATCTATGTGCCACAGGAAAGGGCAGCATATTAAAACCTCAATGTGTTCATACAGTGTGACTAAAGACACTTTATGGTTTGATGCACATTTACCAAATCAAATAGAAAATAATTCCATGGAAATTAGATACAATGGAAACATACTTGTGACCGCTGTAATATCCTTGTAGATCCTAGAGCTTTAATGGTTTTTCTCTTCCTTCATCATACTGATGTGACTGAGGTTAGTAGTTAAACAGAATAGTTCTATGTGACTCTCATTGTTGATGTTCAAATACTCTGTGCCATCTAACTTTAATCTTGAGTACAGAACAGCTAATCTAACACAGAAATATAGTTGCGCTTCTATTACCGTCATTCTCTGATACTGCAAATTGTGACATGGGGGCATACTTGTAACTTTTAATTGGTTAGAATACTTTGGCAACATGGTATCAGCTGTTCCAAGAAGTGAACACTTTGCTCTTGTATCTGATATTGTAACTCACTGCGCTGCCAAATCGAAAAACGAGAAACCAACGTTGATCAAAATAGACATGACGCAAACCAATAACTAAAATGTGACTGCAGCTAAGTGAGGATCGGTAACTAAATATACCTAAGTAAAAACCTCCAAGCGGATAAGGAAGAGAGCAGGAAGGAGCATGTATAAGGAATGGATTTCTAATTACAAGCGATATCAATTCTTCAAAAAGTAGATTAGGAAAATGTTTCACTTTAAAGGAGGAAAGACTTTTTACAGTGTATTCAAGACTGTTTTCTATGTTACTAGTCCAGCAAAGAACACTATTTGATCTGTTCATGTGTAATGAAATGGAGCAAGTAGGCCACATCAAGTTAGGGGTGCATTTGGGAAGTGGTGACCACAATATAATTAAGTTCAATACAAGAAAAATAAAGAGCAAGAAAAGTGACAGGCATATGTATTTGACTAGGGAAAAAAAAACAAATTATACCAAGATTAAAATGGATGTGGCCTTGATTAAAGGGAATGAAAAATTGGCAAACATAACTGTATTTAACAGGAAATATTTAAACAGGAGACAGAAAGAGTACAAATTAACTATATTCCAGTAAGGCAAAAAGGATGTGTATCGATGATTAGTAGGAAAAGCAGGCCGCTAAGAGATGAAGAGACCAGTTTGTAGTGGTGTGTGAGGGAATGGCAGAAATGGTGAATAATTCATCTTTGCTTTCACAGAGGAGCTAGTGCTGGGATTACACATCTAGATGAGGTGGGGTTGGAAAATTGGTGGAGATTATAGTTTAAAGAGAAATGACATGAAACAGTTATTCTAAACTTAAGACAGACAAATCATACAAATGTGATAGATTTCACCTGCAGATCCAGAAGAAAGCTAGGAAAGAAATGACTGAGGAGTCTGACTATAATTCTCTGATGAGTTTGAGTCATACAGTATGGAAACAGACCCTTCGGTCCCACTAGTCCATGCCGACCATATTCCCAAACTAAACTAGTCCCATCTTGGTTCTGCATTTGGCTCATAATTCCTCCAAACCTCTCCTATTCATGTACTTATCCAAATGTATTTTAAATGTTGTAACTGCACCTGCATCCACCACTTCCTCTGGCAGTTTATTTCACACACAAATAAATCACTCTCTGTAAAGGAGATGCCCCTCATATCGTTTTTAAATCTTGCTTCTCTCACCTTAAAAATATAACTGTTGGTTTTGAACTTCCCCACCCTTGGGAAAAGACCCTTGCTATTCACCTTATATGGCCCTCATGATTTTATAAACCTCGAGAAGGTCACCCCCTCAACCTCCTACACTCCAGTGAAAAGTCTTCCAATCTTTCAAGTCTATTTTTGTAGCACAAAGGAACAAAGGGAATGTGTCCACAGGGACAGAGAGATGGGAATGTGGGCTGGTCATCCGGGAGTTTTGTTTCTCCTTCTCTCATGTTGTTTTATTTATTGTACCCGAGTTACAGTTCTTTAACCGTTAAATCCAGAAGGTGGAAAACAAGAGTGGGGGTAAAAAGAAGTTTCTTTTGACTGGAAGAGCCTTGTCCCATTAGGCATTTATTAGTGAACTATAGTATCTTGCATTTAAGGCAGTGCTTTCTAAATATTTTCCCTCTGTGACTCCATTTCAAGACTTCGCCAATCGTCATGCTTATTGAAACAGTGAGAACTTAGAGACTGGGGTTCAGGGAGATTAGGTGGATGGGTGGTTGGTGAGTTGCTCTGACATTGGGTGACCTGATAGTGTGGCTGCATAGCTGTTCTAACCTGGTCAGAGCTCCAAATTGCTGCCTCAAGGCTGCAGACAGATAGGGGCAGCAACACAGGAGAGAAATACCGCCCATGACAGATCTTAAAAAGAAACAGAAAGAGCTGGAGAACAGGTCTGGCAGCATCTGCAGGGACTGAAATCGATTTAACATTTCAAGTCAAATATGACCATTCTTCAACATTAGTCAAGAGTGTGTTGCTGGAAAAGCACAGCAAGTCAGGCAGCAACCAAGGAGCAGGAGAATCGACGTTTTGGGCATAAGCCCTTCATCAGGAATCCCCCACCCAAATATCGACTCTCCTGCTCCTCAGATACTGCCTGACTTGCTGTGCTTTTCCAGCACCACACTCTCGACTCTGATCTCCAGCATCTGCAGTCCTCACTTTCTCCATTCTTCAGCATTAGTTTACTGGTAGGAAAATGTCAACCAAAAGATTTTGGAAATAAAAATAGAAAACATGATTAAAATGGTAAAATTTTAAATGAGAATGCAGAGAAGTGGGAGCATGACTTATTGAAACATGAATAAAGGTGGCAACCTGACTGGAATTTAATACCTATTATTTCTCGTCCATGGGATGTGGGTGATGCTGGTAAATCTAGCTCTTATTGCTCATCCCTAATTGCTGTTGAGAAAGGTGTATTGCCTTCCTGAGCTGCTGCAGACTGAGTGGTGTAGGTGCTCTCAGTGTAGGCAGTGAGGGATTTCCAGAGTTTTGACCCAGTGACAGTGAAAGGACAATGATATGTTTCTAAATCAAGATGATGTGTGACTTCGAGGGAAATCTGGAAGTGGTGATGCTCCCATTTACCTGTTGTCTTGCCCTTCTACCTGGTCAAGTTCAAGGTTTTGGGCAGTGCTGTTTAAGGACCCTTGGTGAGTTACAACAGGGCATCTTGAAGATGGTCCACACTGCATCCACAATGCACTGATGGTGGAGAACGTGGACAGTAAAGATTATAGAACGGGTGCTGAACAATAAGGCTGCCTTGATTTGGAAGCTGTCAAGCTATTTTGGTGGCTTTTGGAGCTGCACTGATCTGGGCAAGTGTAGAGTATTCCATCGCATTCTGACTTGTGCCTTGTAGGTGGCAGACAGACTTTTGGGATCAGCAGCAGAGACACTGGCTACAAAGTACTCAATCTCTGACCACTTCCTTAGCCATAGTGTCAATATGGCTAGTTCAGTTAATCTTCTGGTCAGTTATGAAGGTCAGGATTTTGATGGAGTGAGATTTGGTCAAGATAATGTAATAGAATGACAATGCATGTGGGTGCAGATCCCTTCATTACGTGAGAAATTTGTGAATGGAACCAATACTGTGCAACCATCAGAAAATATCCCCATTTCTGATACTTGAAAAGGAATGTTATTAATGAAGCCACTGAAAATGGATACTGTCCTGAGGAACTCCCCCAGTGACGGCGATAAAACGGTTGGGTTCCAACAACCAGAACCATCGTCCTTTGTGCCCAATATGACTGAAAATGATGGTGCCCCTTTACCCTGATTCCCATTGATGCAATTGTTACTGTCGTTCCTTGGTCAAATGTTGTCTTGATGTCAAGGGCAGTTATTTGCTCCACTCCTCTGGAATTCAGCTCATTTGATTTGATTTGTTGTTGGCACATGTACCAAGATACAGTGAAAAGTGTTGTTTTGCATGCTCTAACAGGTAGATCATACCCATACAAACAGCAGAATACAGTGTTACAGACACAGAGAAGGTGCAGAGAGCGAGAGAGAGATCAGAATTAACATGTGAGAGGTCTGTTCAAAATGAGAAGAAGTTGTTCTTGAATCTGCTTTAACATGTATTCAAACTTTCATGTCTTGTGCCTAATGGAGGAGAGTGGAAGAGAGTATAACTGGGGTGGGATGGTGTGATGGTCTGGGCTGCCTCCAGAAGTCTATGTAGTTTCTTGCGGTTGTGGGAACAGTCGTTACTGTACCATGTTATGGTGCATCCAGATAGGATGCTTTCTATGATGTATCTACAAAAGTTGGTAAGAATCATTGTGTATATGCTGAATTTCCTTAGCCTTCTGAGGAAATAGAGGCGTTGTTGTGATTTCTTGACCGTTATGTCGATGTGGGTGGACCAGGATAGATTGTTGGTGATCATCCCTCCCAGGAACTTGACCCTCTGGACCATTTCCGGAAGACGGTTGCAATGGTCAGGAGTTGAGAGGCCCTGGCAGAATCCAACAACTGAAGAAGTTATTGTTGGGTAAGTGGCAGATGTTTGCACCATCAATGATATCTCCCATCATTCAGATGATGATTGAGAGGGGTCTGGATTGGGAATATCCTATGGTTGTGAGTTGGCACGGATCAAGTTTTGAATCTTTGTATAGTTGATCATGATGGATAAAAGTCAGCGGGGGGAAAGTCCCTTTGGATGTGGTGTACAGAGGTTTCAGAAATACCTTTATATAGGTTTATCTGTAGGCAAACTTGAAAGATTTGCTCCCTGAATGAAAGTGTAGTAAAAGTGGCAACATGGGTGCATAGTTTCTATGACGAGACAATAAGCATTGTCAACATTGATTGTTGTTAGATATTTCAATGAGAGAAATTCAATAAAGAATCCAGTCAGCTTAAGGCAAGCTGGATTTGATAATCGAAAAACAGTCACCCATTTTTATCATTCCATTTCCAACAAAAGAAATTGGCAAAAATGGGAAGTTACACGTGAAGGCAGGTCAGAAGTAAGTTAAACCTTTTGCTCAGGTAAAGTGCTCAAGTAACTTTTCACACATTTATTATGACAGTGGAGGCTATATCAAGTAAATTAGTAGCACTGAAGAAAGAAAGATCTGTACTTACGCAGCACATTTCATGACTGATGGAAACATCAAGAGATTTTATGGCTAATTAGTTTGTATAGAAGGGTAGTCATTGTTTTACACAGGAAAATGACAGCCCATTTTTTTCACAGCAAGCTTCCATGAATGGCAAGATGATAAAGACTGGATAATCTATCTTTGTGCACAGTGGGGGTGAATTTGTGTTGAGTGTTTGGGTAATTCTTACATGGATAGCTTTATGTGGTGTCTCAGAAGGTTTTGGGAAAGTATTGAGTGAATATTGAGACAGAGGGGGTTCAGATTGACGTCAAAGGGATTCCAGTTTACCCAACAGCTTGAAATTTACTCAGTGATGCCAGTGCCAAAAGTATGAGTGCAAAATAATTGATCTCCTTTTATCTCTATTTGCTCTTTATGGAATTTTGGCAGGAACACTAAAGCAAAAGCAGATGGATTCTGTACCCTGGAACATGGAACCACTTTATGGGCAAAACTTTGTAGTTCTTCCAGCTGCAGGTTGGCACCTCTGGCTGCTTGGAGTCATAGATGTTGCTAGAGACAATAAATATTGTTTGAAGAATTTTATGGACGGTTATAAAAAGCAAAATGCTCAGCAGGTCCTGATTACAGATTTTTAACCTGAGGCATTGCGCCTTCCTTCCTGTTTCCACAGATGCTGCCTGACCCACTGAGTATTTCCAGAATGTTCTGCGTTAGTTGTAGGAAAGCTTTCATGCCCTATGTTTTTGAAGTTTTGAGGGATTTTTGTGACTGTTATTTTTTGCCCACGTCTGCCCTCTCTCCTCTGTCCCTCGTCCTTTCCACCTCATCGCTTCCTCAATTCTCTCCTCCCCTCCCCCCCCTTCCCCAACTCTCTACGTTTTCTTTTTCTCATCTCTCCGGGCAATGGCTCATTCCAAGTCAGTCTGGAGGAAGCTAACGCCCTTCAGTACTTGGCCCAAGTTAGTGGCTCCTCATCTGAGAATTTGAGTGGGGAGCATAGGCAAGCTATTCTGTGGGGGTATTAGAGATATCCGTTCCTCATTGGCCATGCATACACTTGAAGCTGATTTTAGTACCTCAAGGAGCTGCACTGGTTGTGTTCAAGCACAAAGCAGGAATTGAAACATGGTTCAGTTCAGCATTGGGAGCTGTATTTAATCACTAGGAAACACAATGAGCTGTGCTTCTGCGGTTTGCCCCATCTGAAAAACACCAGGGAGCTGGTGAAAATATTTGAAACGACATCAAGGCAGAAAGGTTATGTCAGCACACCCTCTGAATCTCTTTTGAGACCTTTTACAATCATTAGAAAGAGGGCATGTTGTTCCAGCATTACGGGCTGGATTCAAAGCAAGGTCCCACAGATTAAAGGGGATGCTCTGTTACCCACTGTGCCACCCAGTCTTTGATTATGTTTATTTTTATTGTGGAATTGCTATTAATGGTGGGGTAACCCTTTCCATAGGACAACATTGTTTTATGTGGCTGTGTTGTAATCACTATTATTACTATTATGCAATTAAATGTAAAGACATCTGAAATGTCAGAGACTGCTTTTGTTCATTAATGCAAAACTCCCAAGTCCGATTCTCCCTAGCTGATTTGGAATACCTTCATTTGAAAAAGCTCCAAGAATTAATGTCCGCACATCCTCCAATCTGAGATTCACAGTGATGGAATGTGGGGTATGGTGAGGGGTGGAGTGGGATGCTCTTCGGAGGGTCGGTGCGGACACTGTAGGGATTCTATAATTCCAATGAGTGGAAGTGAGGACAGCGAACAAGTAGACTGTCTTGATTTCATCGATTCAAGCTTTAATATTCATGTATCTTGGTGAAGGTCAACAATAACTTCTGATTAGGAAGAAAGCTCAGTTCTTCATTGTCGTGAATTGAATAACAATCCAAGGTTCGTGTTTGATAATTAAGCATGAAATTTATAAGACTCGTAGTTTCTTGGAGTTTGTGATGTCACTTCTATGAATGTATGTGACATGTGACATAATTCAATCAACTGACAGAATTGCACTTGGATATTCCAACCTAATGCTGCCCATTACAGCTGGTAGACACACATTGAACAGGAGTCAGGAGAGTTGTTTTGATATTTCTTTAAAGGCGACTAGAGCACAGCCGTCATCATTCATTTCATTACAAAACGCAAGCACGTCCTTTAATTACTGAGCGGTACCTCAGCTGGTTCTTATTCCTCCTCTCGTTTGCTGCACTGCCATTATTTTCCTGCTAAGAATTAAGACGACATGATTCAATCAAGAACAACCTAGAGTGAGGTCTACAGTGCGATACCATTTAATGAAGGGAATCAGAGCTTAGTTGGAGCATTTCGGAATATAATGGAATGATGTAGACGATGGATGGTAGGGGCAAACAGATGAGAAGGAGATGAAGATGACCAACATAGGGTCATTGTGATGTGAGCTGGTACAGAAGCTTAAACATCGGCCTTTCCCATTTTACTTCCTTGTGTTCTGCTTGTGTTGCTGAGGGAGACTTCAGGCTGTTGTTCACTCATTTTATGTGCTGAGTAGAAATGGGTTGTTGGTTCCAAGATCCAGTTCTGCACATCTGTTTTAGTAACATGATGAATGTTTTGCATATTAAGAGGTTCAATTTTTTCAGGCGTAGGACCTGGATAATTGGTTATGTTTCTGAGTTGTGAGAAAGTGATTTTATCATAGATTTTCCATGTTGATAGAGTTTGATAACTATGAATGAATATCTACATAAATAATCATTGACTTCTTTCACATAAAGAAGCATTTTCAATCATACAGCACCTATCATGACCTGAGAATATTGCAAAGCTCTTTTTATAGCAAATGAAGTGTAGTTGCTTTAGGAAGTGCAGTTACTGTTGTAACATAGGGTGTTATATTGAGTTAAAGAGTGTGATGCTGGAAAAGCACAGCCAGTCAGGCGCGAGAGTCGACATTTCGGGCATAAGCCCTTCATCAGGAATTAAGTATTATATCGACTATAGTTAAAAATCACACAACACCAAGTGATAATCCAATAGGTTTATTTGGAAGTACTAACTTTCAGGGCACTGTTCCTTCATCAGGTAGCAGTGGAGCAGGACCATAAGACACAGAATTTATAGCAAAAGATCCCAGTGTCCTGCAACTGAAACAAAATATTGAACAAACCTAGATTGCTGTTAAGTCTTTCATCTTTTAGAATGGGTTGCAGGTTTTGGTTCATTAATATGTAAATCCCAGACCTTCTTTCCAGTTACATTCTGTGCCATATGATCCTGCTCCACAGCTACCTGATGAAGGAGCAGTGATCCGAAAGCTAGTGCTTCCAAATAAACCTGTTGGTCTCTAACCTGTTGTTATGTGATTTTTAATTTTGTCCTCCCCAGTCTAACACCGGCTCCTCCACATATCGAGCAAATAGTAACTTGGTACTGGCTGAGTTTGTGAAAAGTGATATATAAATACAAGATAATCTTTACCTTTCTATATTTTCTTTGTCTCCATATTTGCAATTAGAACATAGAACATAGCAAAATACAGCGCAGTACAGGCCCTTCGGCCCTCGATGTTGCGCCGATCCAAGCCCACCTAACCTACACTAGCCCACTATCCTCCATATGCCTATCCAATGCCCGTTTAAATGCCCATAAAGAGGGAGAGTCCACCACTGTTACTGGCAGGGCATTCCATGAACTCATGACTCGCTGAGTAAAGAATCTACCCCTAATATCAGTCCTATACCTACCACCCCTTAATTTAAAGCTATGCCCCCTCGTAATAGCTGACTCCATACGTGGAAAAAGGTTCTCATGGTCAACCCTATCTAAATTATTTTTCCTTATTTCCTTACAGAAACTAAACTTTTATTTAATATATAATATGTGTTATCTTATACATATTAACACATTTTAGACACAAGATATAGAGTCATAGAGACGTACAGCATGGAAACAGACCCGTCGATCCAACCCATTAATGCCGGCCAGGTATCCCAATCCGATCTAGTCCCACCTGCCAGCACCCGGCCCATATCCCTCCAAACCCTTCCTAATCATATACATCTTTAATAAAACTCCCTCACGTAGACTCAGAAGCTCAATAAGTAAACTAACTTGTTATAATAGTAAAGTCTGGCTTTCATATCAATGAATGTGGTCTTAACAAACGGGGCTGTTTCAGGCTGTTAGCAGGTGCATTATTACCTGCCGTGCTTTTCCAGCACTCCACTTTCGAGGTGCATTATCGTCCCTCACCTTAAAGTGGACAAATCCTGAGGGAATGACAAACCATCTCCATCTTTCTGCTCCAGAGAATGATCACACTCTCAATGTCACCATACATTCAGCCACATTTTGCACCAACATCTCAAATACCGTTTGTAGCAAGTTAAAAAAATGTAATCAATCCCTCCTCTCTGAAGATGGTGCTTGTTTAAAGTCTTGCTCCACCCTTCAATTTCAGCCATTACTATGATATTAGCAGAATCCACTAATTGTCTAAAGGCAAGAGTCTAGAGTCTGCTATAAGACTGGGTGATTTTTGAAGAGTTAAATGAAGCACACCCTTTAAAGCAGATCTTTGATCTTGCTGAGGTGTCCATACTGAATTAACTGAATACATAGGGATAGTCTGAAATGCAAAGTCAGTTAGGCTTTACGAATTCTGGAGTTTAGCTATGCTGGTGACTCCTGATTGCTGGTCCTCTGTTGCACGATCAATATTTAAATAACTCACTGCAGTCTAAATAATCGCAGAACTGTCTTAATGTATTTTTAAAGAAATAAACCAACTTGTTTAAACATGTAATGATGCAGCTCTTACATCCTGAGAGGTGAGTCAAACCTGAACCTGCTGACTGAACGGTCTGTTTCCATGCTGTTCGTCTCTATGACTCTATATCTTGTGTCTAAAGTGTGTTAATATGCTGACCAAGAGATAGGGACATTACCCCCTGCACCGCAAGGTCATCTGTTAGATATTTTCAAATCGATCTTGTTTAGATGTGTGGTTGGAGCAGTGGGACGTGAAACCAGGCCTCCTCTGTCAGAGGTAGGGACACTATCACTACACCATAAGAACACTTGCATCAAATATCTTGATCTTCTCTTCTCTGAAGTGAAGAATTCCATTTTCTATTTGCGTTAACTACAGTATGTCATCTTTGGAACCACTCTCAAATCATTTCTGCATTCTCTTCCATGCCTTCGTATTCTTCCTAAACCATGCTGGACACAGTATTCCAGTTGAAGCCAAGGCAGAGCTTTATAAGAATACATCACTCTGCTTAGCTATATGCTTCATGACTCTAATTAAAAAGCTGAGGATCCCTGGTGATGCCTTTTTACATCTTCTCAACCCGCCCTGCCACCTCGGTGATTTATGCACGTACAGCTGCCGTCCCTTTACTCCTTTAGAGTTAGACCCTTTGTTTTATATCGCCTCTCCTCATTCTTCTGTTCAGACCAAATCATATTGCTTCGCACTCCTCTTTATGCAAATTCATCGGCCATGTGTCCGTCAACTTCACCAATCTGTGAAAGTGGCACCATGCAGATTGAATTTAGGGTTACTCAGACTCGCTCATTGCTAATCAGTTTACGTCACATTTTTCATGTAGGCGCTTCAGATATTCTGTATCTTTGTTGCCGTTTTGTTTTATGGCCCATGTGGTCCTAATTATCTCCTTCTGGGTCCCGTGACTCTCCAGATGTGGAAAAAAACACAAACCAAATAAATAAAGCTTGAAGCTGCTCTCCTATCATCCTATCCTGACTATTAACATTCCAGCCCCAAATAGAACTCATTTAAAGGATCTGGTGCACAATTTGAGGAGGGTAAAATATAGAAGGGGTCAGTGAATGTAGTGTCTTCACAGCTCACACGGTCTCCTTACTTTGTCAATCAATCTTATGTCAGTAAAGAAAGGCGTAGTGCATATCTTTAGTGCGGTAATAATCCCTCTTTAAAGAAATTGAGCTGTAATAGTTTTGTGTTTTGCCTTTTTGCAGTCGCTACATTCTGCAGCAGCTCAGATTCACTGGCACTGAGTTGCAGATTTCGTTCTGAGGGTGTGCAGAATAGGCAACTGAGCTCTGTCCTTAGTTATCAGAGCTTTTCCAGTCAAGCAACATCAGCTCAGAGGAGTAATGCTGTCTGAAGCACTGTCAGGAAACACAACAATGACTCAAACCAGCAGTACATCTGGTTAAATGTAAACACACACATGGTGTTGGAAGTAATTGTATAAGAATGGATTTGTATTTTAAAATGGAACATACAGTGCCAGTTACGGTGGAGAATGTGTGTATTTTATGGTCATGTTGTGGAAGTGCCAGTGTTGGACTGGGGTGGACAAAGTCAGAAGTTGCACAACACCAGGTATTAGTTCCAATGGGTTTATTTGAAATCACAGTGCTGACGTATTATATAGGACATTCTGTGTTGGGGAAGCAGTATTCCCTGCCTGAGCACGAAAACCCTTGAAAGTTGGATTTGGAAGAATTATTACTATTCTTAAGTGTTTTGGATAAAAAGTTAAATTTAGGTCCTGCCGACTGTTTTGGGATCTAAGAGATATCATGCTATGTTTTCAAAGAAGAGCAGTGTTGTCCTGGTCAATATTTATCCTTCAACCAGTACGTAACAATCAGAATATCTGGCTATTATCATATTACTGTGCATGGGATCTTGCTGCGTGTGCCTACATTGCAACAGTGCTTACACCTCAGAAGTAATCTATTGGGCTTCAAGATGCTTTAGGGGCACCTTGAGGTTATGCAAGCCCCAACACAAATGCATGTTTTTCAAAAAAGAAATCTTATCTTTTGTTGTAAAGTTGTTCATGGGAGCGTTTGTCTGTCTGACTAGTGCTGGCGGGACAGGGGTGCTCCTGAACGTAGACAGAGTGGCCGAACAGCTTGAAGAGTTGGGAGTCCATGGAGTGCAGGTTCGCGGTCTGGCTGATTCAGGCTGGTTCCTGGACAACAAACAGTACCAGAGGACTGACTGCATCGACACAATATCATGTGCCCCCACAGAAGCGATCAAGAAAGGAATAAGGTAAAGACTTCTGTTTCTCTTGTGAGTTTCCATCTCTCAGAGCGTCCAGCTGAATAGGTTAGTTCTGATATATTTCTTGGTCATTGCATTTGGTTAGCAGCAGTAAGTCCACGACATGGGGTAACATATTGACTAAAGCTACCTGAGTATCATCGGGCTGGATAAACTTCTGTCAATGGGTGGAATCTGGGCTCTCACTTATAATATGGTTAAAGTACTCATCTACAAAAATGAAATTATCACTGGTATACCTGACAACGAGGATTAATATTTATATCTCTACATCTCTTAATGAGCAAAAGGCCTTGGGATATATACTTCAGAAATGTCTTTATTTTTAGGAAAATTAATTTAACTAACTATTACAGGAGGTATCCTGCAATGATAGATCATGGGGTGGCGTCTCGAAAGAGCACTCTGAGTGCAGAAGTTAACTTCCATCAAAGTTCACCATGTTCTTCTACGAAAAGTACTTACATGTACTCAACAGTTTGCATCACCATGAAAATTATTTTTTGACAAGTTTTTGAATAAAGGATACTCTGCACTCAAGCAGTTCAGAGACAGTTCACTTATTTCTGAGATTGGAGAATTAATTTAATGAGGAGGGGTTGAGCAGGTTGAGGGGAGCCGAGAAGACTGAGAAGTCAGACATATTGGGACACATAAGATTCTAAAGGAAGTGACAGGTGGATGCTGAGAGGACATTTCCTCTTCTGAGGAAGTCGACAACTAGGGGACACAAGTTAAAAATTTAAGACTGAGGCAAGGAGGATTCTTTATCCCTCAGTGAGTTGTGGAATTCTCTTCCCTCAGAGAACAGTGGAGGATAGTGTGTTGAATGTATTCAAGGCTGAATTTTATAAATGCTTGTTCTCGAGTGTTGAGGATTATGAGGAAATGAAATTAAGTCCACAGTTGGATCAGCCATGATCTTATTGAATGGCAGATGGACCATTCCATGTGTTCTTATCCAAAGTATCTTAGCCATTCATTTTTTAATTATAGGCATTAACAGCGAATACCATAGAAAATGGACTAATTACTGAGAGCCACTTTCTGCTGATTTATTTCATGTCATCTACTTTTCATTGAAACTGAAAAGAATCCAGAGGAATTGTAACTGCACCAAATGAAGAGTAGAAGGGGACTTTAGAGACTAAGGGTGTGCAGCCACAGTTGGAGAATGGAGTTAGGGTTAGGGTTAGTTATGATCTCTCTTGAAGGACAGCACATGCTCGAGGGGGTGAATGGCCCATTCCTGCCCAAATATTCTACTAACAACATGATTGGGTTCATTTGTTTCCCTGAACTGTTGCAGGTCCTCTTAGACCACACAAATGCCTCAATTTAGTCGGAGGAAATCCACCCCTTTCCTTGGGTATTGGACCCAAATTCTTGTCCTTGAGTGATGGTGTGAAATGATTAAAACATCTTCCATGTTTTCAGATACTGGAATGGAGTTGTACCTGAACTTTGCAAGCAGCAGTTCAGAGGAGGAGAAGAGTGGAACTGCTTCTTTGGATACAAGATATATCCAACATTAAGAAGTAAGATTTAAATAAAAAACGTAACAATATCAAAGTCTGTCTGATCAATAAGGCAGGCTCAAATTATCCGGAGTTACCCTAGTCAGTCATCTCAGCTTCAGGGTGTCTCTGCAGGAGTTCCTCAGTGTAGTGTCAGGCCTAACCCATCTTCAGTTGCTTCATCAATGACCTTCCCTCCATCATAAGGTCAGAAATAGGGATGTTTGCTGATGACCGCACAATGTTCAGCACTGTTTGTGATGCCTCAGGCACTGAAGCAGTCCATGTTCAAATGCAGCACAACCTGGACAGTATCCAGACTTGGGCTGACAAGTGGCAAGTCACATTCACACCACTAAAGTGCCAGGTTATGACCATCTCCCAAGAAGAGAGATTTGCTTTTTGGTACTCAATGGTATTACTGTTCTTGAATCTTCCATTTATCAGCATTCTGGGGGTTACCATTGACCAGAAACTAAAGTGGACTAATCATAAAAATACTCTACCTTCAAGAACAGGTGAGAGGCCAGGAATTCAGCAGTGAGTAATTCACTTCCTGTCTCCCCAAAGTGTGTCCACTATCTAAAAGACCCAAGTCAGGAGTGTGATGGGGGAGCTCGAACAACACTCATGAAAATTATCACCATCCCTCACAGCAGCCTGCTTGATTAATACCAATTCACCAACTTCAGCATTCATTCCCTTCTCCACCAACACACACACAGCACCAGCAATTGACAAGATGTACTGCAGCAACTCACCTTCAAAATCCACAACCTCTATGACCGAAAAGGACAAGGGCATCAGAGACATGGGAACACTGCCACTTGCAGGTTCCCCTCCAAGTTCCTCACCATCCTGACTTGGAAATACATCATTATTCTTTCACTGTTGCTGGGTCAAAATCTCTCCCTTTGTCAGCGTCCCTATGCTCTCCAAGACAGCAGCAGTTCAAGAAAGCAGTTCACCATCACCTTTACCAGAGAAATTAGGAATGAGAAATAAATGCTGACCCACACACTGACAGCTACATCCCATGGACAAATAAAGAAAAAAATATCTGGTAGTAGGGGTCTCAAATTGCCCTCAGATTTCTCAAAGGTAAATTTGCAGTGAACCCAGGTTAATGATAATTAACAAAGGGGTCAGTTGTAAAGATGGAGAGAATTTGTTTTATGTAAAATGTTTCGATCTGATGCAGAAGACTGCTTGAAACAAATTAAGAAGTAGTCTTGAGAAAGAAGTTAGTTAAATAATGAAGGGAAAAAGTTTTGAAGGGTAATACAACAAGAATGTAGGGATGGCTGATGAACTAATTGATTATTACCTTCAGAGCTCCAACACAGGTATGATTGGCTGAATATTCTCCTTCCATGTTATACAAAACCAGAAAACTTTGTAACCAGAGTTTTAATGAGTAATAGGTTTAAGATTCTTTCACTTGACTGGGACATCCAGATTTTATTACAGCAAATCCTAATGCACAGACCTTCACTGGGACCTGAGGTATTTCCCAGAGGATGTTTTATGGAGAAAGGTCACAGAAAATCTGACTTTGTTCTGTTCCTTCCAAAGGCCCGTTGTTTGTGGTCCAGTGGCTCTTTGATGAAGCACAACTTACCGTGGATAATGTGCATCTCACAGGGCAACCAGTTCAAGAGGGACAGTGGAACTACATTCAGAACCTGGGAAGAGAGTTGAAAAATACTCTTAAGGACGTACCGTAAGTTTTGTCAGTTCTGTGACCTTGTTAAATCTCCTTGTTTGGCTCTGTTTAACATCTGTCCCAGGTTTCAGTAGTGGGAGGGGGAGCTGAAGTTTTTGCCTCCCTCCCACACAAAGGGCGTGTGCCTGGAGAAGCCGCCTGACTAACCAGTGAGTTCCTCGCCTTACACCCTAAATAGAACAGTCTCCACATGAGGACTTGGATACATCTGGAGGACGTGTCTGGAAACTCGGAAAGACAGAGTTTCATTAAGAGTATGCAAGGCAGACAGACCTTGGGGTTCATGGATATAAATGTTTGAAGGCAGGAAACCAAATTGAGAGAGTGCTTGAGGAGGTAAAGGGCACCTCAGGCCTCATAACTGGAGCTGATCAGTAGAAACAACAAAGTTGTGCTGGTTAAACCACATTTGAAGGGCTGTTTCCAGTCTTGTTCAGTACACTGTAGGAAGAATGTAAGGTGCTTTAGAGTTTGCAGAAGAGATTTACCAGAATGGTTTTGTAGATGAGTGATTTTAATTAAAAGATTAGTTTGGACAAACTGGGTTTTTCTCACTGGGGCAAAGGAGATTGAGGGGAAATTAATGGAGGTGTGAGGAAGACTTTTGTTTCCTATTGAGTGGCAATGACCTAGAAATTTTCCTAGTGGGAGATTTGGTGGTGGCAGGAGTGGTTTGTGAGGAGGCTAGTGGTGTGTGAGTGGGGGGGGGGGGGGAGTTGTTAGGGCTAGGGTGGTGGAAGAACAGGTTATCCATGATTTCAAAAGGAGATTGGATGGCCACTTGAAGGAAATCAATTTGCAGGCTACCAAGATGGAATGAGGGATTATTTGATTTGCTCTACAGAGAGATAGCATTGACTCAATGGGCCAAATGGTTTTGTTCTGGCTGTGAAGGACTTTTACAGCTGTAATTATTTCAAGACAGTTGATCTTTAGTGTCCTGGACTGCCTTTCTCAGTTGTATTCTGATCTAAGTTCACATCAATTCAAAAGACCTGCAATCTGCATCCAATTACTCTATTCCTTTCTTCAAAGGAGTGAGTCATTTCAATTTCAATAAATGACAATCTGGATGGGTGTATAAATAGGAAGGGTTTTGACGGATATGGGTCAAATGCTGGCAAATAGGGCTAGATTAATTTAGGATATCTGGTCGGCAGGGGCGAGTTTCCCTGCTGTATAGCTCTATGACTCTATGACTGTAAATGAGGCTAATGTACATCAATAAATACAAACATAAATTCAGCATATATATGCGGTGTTGTCATTTTAATTATTTAAATGATCGGCCACAATAAATCATCCAAAAGCTGTGATAGTCCTAGAATTATTCAGCCTACATTGCCTGTGCAACATTTGCACCTCGCCCCTGTTCATTTCCCATAATCTGACAATATTTTTCTCATCTCTAATCTCTATTCTTTATAAATCTACAATTCAATCTCCTATCTTTCTTTCAAGCAGTGCATTCCACATCATCACAACTCCTGTAGAAAGACAAAATAAGAACAATTAAAGAAAAGCAGAAATTGGGACTTGATGAAAATAAATTTGTGTATTTTGTTGACAGTTAAAAGCACAAGTTTGGACACTAAAATTGTTCATGAAATACTGTTTTGTTTTTGGTTATAGGGCTGTTTTTGCACCTGCATGCTTGTCTCATGAAGTGATCACAAAAAGGTAAGATTTTAAAATCATTCAAAAGAGAAGTGTTCATTGATCCTATGTGGCTTTTCTTTTTTAACTGAAATTCTTTCACTGGTCTTATATTCCTTCAGTTAACAACAGTAACTGCACTTTAAAAGCTAAGAGTGAAGTGTGAAACAGTTTGCGGTGTCTCAGTGTGTCTGGGATCTATATAAAACTGATTCAGTTTCTAACTTTTCTTTGTGAAACATTCAGTAACTTATATTCACATTCTATTTGTCCAAAGTTTTTAGTCCAATAAACTAATAAGCATTTGGATGCCATAACAATCCTAGCTATTTGGCCTTTCTGCCCTTGCCCTTAATTTCACTTGAACGTTATTCTATCTGGAATTCCAATTGAAACTTTAATTTCCAATGTCATCAGTCTTCCACTTGTCCTTAAGCCCCTATAGTCCTGTTGTATCTACCTCCCTCTATCCTACGCTTCTCTTACTGAGGATTTGTTGAGCAGTAACACACTGCTGTCTAGCACCAGGGTCCCAGGTTCGATTCCAGCCTCGGGTGACTGTCTATGTGGAGTTTGCACATTCTTCCTGTGTCTGCAAGGGTTTCCTTCGGGTGCTCCGGTTTCCTCCCATAATCCAAAGATGTGCAGGTTAGGTGAACTGGCCATGCTAAATTACCCATACTGTTAGGTGCATTAATCAGAGGGAAGTGGGTCTAGGTGGGTTGCTCTTCGGAGGATGGGTGTGGACTTGTTGGGCCGAAGGGACTGTTTCCACACAGTAGGGAATCTAATCCAATCTAATCTTAATTCAAAGTTAAAAATCCCACAACACCAGGTTATAGTCCAACAGGTTTAATTGGAAGCACACTAGCTTTCAGAGCGTTGCTCCTTCATCAGGTGATAGTGGAGGGCTCAATCCTAACACAATTTATAGCAAAACTTTACAGCATGATGTAACTGAAATTATACATTGACAAATTGATTGTCTGTCAAGTCTTTCATCTGTTTGAATACCATGATAGTTTCACTGTTTTCATGTGTAAATCACAACACCTTTTTTAAAAAAGTTGCATTCTCAGGTTAGCTGTTAACAATGGTGATAGCTAGACATCTCCAAATCAATCTTAATTCAGAACTACTGCAGCAACAATTACTTTAATGTCGTTAGTATCTTTAACGTAAAGACATCCCCCAAGGAAATTTATAGATAGGCAGTCGTTAGATGTAAGGAGAGAAATTTACAAATGTGATTCAAACACCCTGGGTGAGGCTTGATTCTTTCACTGGTCTTATATTCCTTCAGTTAACAACATTAACTGCACTTCAAAAGCTAAGAGTGAAGTGTGAAACAGTTTGCGGTGTCTCAGTGTGTCTGGGATCTATATAAAACTGATTCAGTTTCTAACTTCTTTGTGAAACATTCAGTAACTTATATTCACATTCTATTTGTCCAAAGTTCTTAGTTCAATAAACTAATAAGCATTTGGAATGTCATTACAATCATGGCAATGGATTAAACGCTGGAAAATTGGGATTAACGTAGATTTTGAGTAGTGTTCTGTTGATGAGGATTTGATGGCCTGAAAGGCATCTTCCATGACATATAATTGTAGGATTCTATGAAATGAAAGTAGTGAATGTTCTTTGTGTAGCTAGTCGAGGGAAGGGATAGAGCTCCAAGTTCTGATCACTAACTAGGGATTTTGTGAATGGTGCATCAACATGGGGCATTCCATGAGAGGCACGGTTCAGGTAAAAATACAGGGGAACACTTTCTGATGAAATATTCCAGGTTCTTAAAACTATTGCATGACATCAGGACTCCTCCCTCACTCTCCTCCCTCACACTCCTCCCTCACTCTCCAGCTCTCACTCTCCTCCCTCATACTCCAGCACTCACACACCTCCCTCACACTCCTCCCTCACTTTCCTCCCTCACACTCCAGCACTCACACTCCTCCCTCACACTCCAGCTCTCACTCTCCAGCTCTCACTCTCCTCCCTCACACTCCTCTCTCACACTCCCCCCTCACACTCCAGCTCTCATTCTCCTCCCTGACACTCCAGCTCTCACACTCCTCCCTCACTCTCCTCCCTCACACTCCTCTCTCACACTCCCCCCTCACACTCCAGCTCTCACTCTCCAGCTCTCACACTCCTCCCTCACTCTCCACCCTCACTTTCCTCCCTCACACTCCAGCACTCACACTCCTCCCTCACACTCCAGCTCTCACTCTCCAGCTCTCACTCTCCTCCCTCACACTCCTCTCTCACACTCCCCCCTCACACTCCAGCTCTCATTCTCCTCCCTGACACTCCAGCTCTCACACTCCTCCCTCACTCTCCTCCCTCACACTCCTCTCTCACACTCCCCCCTCACACTCCAGCTCTCACTCTCCAGCTCTCACACTCCTCCCTCACTCTCCAGCTCTCACTCTCCAGCTCTCACTCTCCTCCCTCACTCTCCACCCTCACACTCCAGCTCTCACAATCCCCCCTCACACTCCAGCTCTCACACTCTATCTCTCACACTCCTCCCTCACACTCCAGCCCTCACACTCCTCCCTCACACTCCCCCCTCACACTCTATCTCTCACACTCATCCCTGAAACTCATCCCTCACAGTCCTCCCTCACACTCCAGTTCTCAGACTCCTCCCTCACACTCCCCCCTCACACACCCAGCCCTCACACTCTATCTCTCACACTCCCCCCTCACACTCCAGCCCTCACACTCCTCCCTCACACTCCCCCCTCACACTCCAGCCCTCACACTCCTCCCTCACACTCCAGCCCTCACACTCCTCCCTCACACTCCTCCCTCACACTCCTCTCTCACACTCCCACCTCACACTCCAGCTCTCATTCTCCTCCCTCACACTCTAGCTCTCACACTCCTCCCTCACTCTCCACCCTAACACTCCAGCTCTCACACTCCCCCTTCACACTCCCCCCTCACAATGCAGCTCTCACACTCCTCCCTCACACTCCTCCCTCACACTCCTCCCTCACACTCCCCCCCCCCCCCCACAATGCAGGTCTCACACTCCTCCCTCACACTCCTCTCTCACACTCCAGCACTCACACTCCTCCCTCACACTCCAGCTCTCACACACCTCCCTCACACTCTGCCCTCACACACCCCCCCAACAATGCAGCTCTCACTCTCCTCCCTTACACTCTCCTCCCTCACACTCCAGCTCTCACACTCCTCCCTCACACACCTCCCTCACACTCCTCCCTCACACTCCTCCCTCACACTGCAGCCCACACACTCCTCCCTCACACTCCTCCCTCACACTCCAGCTCTCACACTCATCCCTCAAACTCATCCCTCACACTCCTCCCTCACACTCCAGCCCTCACACTCCTCCCTCACACTCCACCCTCATTTTCCTCCCTCACACTCCAGCACACACACTCCTCCCTCACACTCCAGCTCTCACTCTCCTCCCTCACTCTCCACCCTCACACTCCAGCTCTCACACTCATCCCTCAAACTCATCCCTCACACTCCTCCCTCACACTCCAGTTCTCAGACTCCTCCCTCACACTCCCCCCTCACACACCCAGCCCTCACACTCTATCTCTCACACTCCTCCCTCACACTCCAGCCCTCACACTCCTCCCTCACACTCCCCCCTCACACTCCAACCCTCACACTCCTCCCTCACACTCCAGCTCTCACACTCCTCCCTCACACTCCAGCCCTCACACTCCTCCCTCACACTCCCCCCTCACACTCCAACCCTCACACTCCTCCCTCACACTCCAGCTCTCACTCTCCTCCCTCACTCTCCACCCTCACACTCCAGCTCTCACACTCATCCCTCAAACTCATCTCTCACACTCCTCCCTCACACTCCAGTTCTCAGACTCCTCCCTCACACTCCCCCCTCACACACCCAGCCCTCACACTCTATCTCTCACACTCCTCCCTCACACTCCAGCCCTCACACTCCTCCCTCACACTCCCCCCTCACACTCCAACCCTCACACTCCTCCCTCACACTCCAGCTCTCACACTCCTCCCTCACACTCTGCCCTCACACTCCCCCCCCGACAATGCAGCTCTCACACTCCTCCCTCACACTCCTCCCTCACACACCTCCCTCACACTCCTCCCTCACACTCCTCCCTCACACTCCTCCCTCCACTGCAGCCCACACACTCCTCCCTCACACTCCTCCCTCACACTCCAGCTCTCACACTCCCCCCTCACACTCAGCTCTCATTCTCCTCCCTCACACTCCAGCCCTCACACTCCGCCCTCACTCACCTCCCTCACACTCCTCCCTCACACACCTCCCTTACACTCCTCCCTCACACTCACCCCTCACACTCCCCCCCGCAATGCAGCTCTCACACTTCTCCCTCACACTCCTCCCTCACACTCCAGCTCTCACACACCTCCCTCACAATCTGCCCTCACACTCGCCCCCACCCACAATGCAGCTCTCACTCTCCTCCCTTACACTCTCCTCCCTCACACTCCAGCTCTCACACTCCTCCCTCACACACCTCCCTCACACTCCTCCCTCACACTCCTCCCTCACACTGCAGCCCACACACTCCTCCCTCACACTCCTCCCTCACACTCCAGCCCTCACACTCCCCCCTCACTCACCTCCCTTACACTCCTCCCTCACACTCCTCCCTCACACTCACCCCTCACACTCCCCCCCCACAATGCAGCTCTCACACTCCTCCCTCACACCCCTCTCTCACACTCCCACCTCACACTACAGCTCTCATTCTCCTCCCTCACACTCCAGCTCTCACACTCCTCCCTCACTCTCCACCCTCACACTCCAGCTCTCACACTCCCCCTTCACACTCCCCCCTCACAATGCAGCTCTCACACTCCTCCCTCACATTCCTCCCTCACACTCCCCCCCCGCCACAATGCAGGTCTCACACACCTCCCTCACACTCCTCCCTCACACTCCTCTCTCACACTCCAGCACTCACACTCCTCCCTCACTCTCCACCCTCACACTCCAGCTCTCACACTCCCCCTTCACACTCCCCCCTCACAATGCAGCTCTCACACTCCTCCCTCACACACCTCCCTCACACTCCTCCCTCACACTCCTCCCTCACACTCCCCCCCCCACAATGCAGGTCTCACACTCCTCCCTCACACTCCTCTCTCACACTCCAGCACTCACACTCCTCCCTCACACTCCAGCTCTCACACACCTCCCTCACACTCTGCCCGCACACACACCCCCAACAATGCAGCTCTCACTCTCCTCCCTTACACTCTCCTCCCTCACACTCCAGCTCTCACACTCCTCCCTCACACTCCCCCCCCCACAATGCAGCTCTCACACTCCTCCCTCACACTCCTCCCTCACACACCTCCCTCACACTCCTCCCTCACACTCCTCCCTCACACTGCAGCCCACACACTCCTCCCTCACACTCCAGCTCTCACACTCCCCCCTCACACTCAGCTCTCATTCTCCTCCCTCACACTGCAGCCCTCACACTCCTCCCTCACTTTCTTCCCTCACACTCCTCCCTCACACTCCACCCTCACACTCCAGCTCTCACACTCATCCCTCAAACTCATCCCTCACACTCCTCCCTCACACTCCAGTTCTCAGACTCCTCCCTCACACTCCCCCTCACACACCCAGCCCTCACACTCTATCTCTCACACTCCTCCCTCACACTCCAGCCCTCACACTCCTCCCTCACACTCCAGCCCTCACACTCTTCCCTCACGCTCCAGCCCTCACACTCCTCCCTCACTCTCCACCCTCATTTTCCTCCCTCACACTCCAGCACACACACTCCTCCCTCACACTCCAGCTCTCACTCTCCTCCCTCACTCTCCACCCTCAAACTCATCCCTCACACTCCTCCCTCACACTCCAGTTCTCAGACTCCTCCCTCACACTCCCCCCTCACACACCCAGCCCTCACACTCTATCTCTCACACTCCTCCCTCACACTCCAGCCCTCACACTCCTCCCTCACACTCCCCCCTCACACACCAACCCTCACACTCCTCCCTCACACTCCAGCTCTCACACTCCTCCCTCACTCTCCACCCTCATTTTCCTCCCTCACACTCCCCCCCACAATGCAGCTCTCACACTCCTCCCTCACACTCCAGCTCTCACTCTCCTCCCTCACTCTCCACCCTCAAACTCCTCCCTCACACTCCTCACTCCACTGCAGCCCACACACTCCTCCCTCACACTCATCCCTCACACTCCAGCTCTCACACTCCCCCCTCACACTCGGCTCTCATTCTCCTCCCTCAAACTCCAGCCCTCACACTCCCCCCTCACACACCTCCCTTACACTCCTCCCTCACACTCCTCCCTCACACTCACCCCTCACACTCCCCCCCCACAATGCAGCTCTCACACTCCTCCCTCACACTCCTCCCTCACACTCCAGCTCTCACACACCTCCCTCACAATCTGCCCTCACACTCGCCCCCACCCACAATGCAGCTCTCACTCTCCTCCCTTACACTCTCCTCCCTCACACTCCAGCTCTCACACTCCTCCCTCACACACCTCCCTCACACTCCTCCCTCACACTCCTCCCTCACACTGCAGCCCACACACTCCTCCCTCACACTTCTCCCTCACACTCCAGCTCTCACACTCCCCCCTCACACTCAGCTCTCATTCTCCTCCCTCACACTCCAGCCCTCACACTCCTCCCTCACACTGCAGCCCACACACTCCTCCCTCACACTCCTCCCTCACACTCCAGCCCTCACACTCCTCCCTCACTCTCCTCCCACACTTTCCTCCCTCACACTCCAGCACTCACACTCCTCCCTCACACTCCAGCTCTCACTCTCCTCCCTCACACTCCCCCCTCACACTCCAGATCTCACACTCCTCCCTCACACTCCAGCCCTCACACTCCTCCCTCACACTCCTCCCTCACACTCCTCCCTTACACTCTTCCCTCACACTCCTCCCTCACACTTCTCCCTCACACTCCTCCCTCACACTTCTCCCTCACACTCCTCCCTCACACTCCAGCCCTCACACTCCTCCCTCACACTCCAGCCCTCACACTCCTCCCTCACACTTCTCCCTCACACTCCAGCCCTCACACTCCAGCCCTCACACTCCTCCCTCACTCTCCTCCCTCACACTTCTCCCTCACACTCCTCCCTCACACTCCAGCCCTCACACTCCTCCCTCACACTCCAGCCCTCACACTCCTCCCTCACACTTCTCCCTCACACTCCAGCCCTCACACTCCAGTCCTCACACTCCTCCCTCACACTCCTCCCTCACACTCCAGCACTCACACTCCAGTTCTCACACACCTCCCTCACAGTCCTCCCTCACAGTCCTCCCTCACACTCCAGGTCTCACACACCTCCCTCACACTCCTCCCTCACACTCCAGTTCTCAGACTCCTCCCTCACACTCCTCCCTCACACTCCTCCCTCACACTCCCCCCTCACACTCCAACCTCACACTCCTCCCTCACACTCCAGCCCTCACACTCCAGGTCTCACACACCTCCCTCACACTCCTCCCTTACACTCTTCCCTCACACTCCTCCCTCACACTCCTCCCTCACACTCCAGCACTCACACTCCTCCCTCACACTCCTCCCTCACACTCCAGCCCTCACACTCCTCCCTCACACTCCAGAGCTCACACTCCTCCCTCACACTTCTCCCTCACACTCCAGCCCTCACACTCCAGCCCTCACACTCCTCCCTCACACTCCAGCCCTCACACTCCTCCCTCACACTCCTCCCTCACACTCCAGCCCTCACACTCCTCCCTCACACTCCTCCCTCACACTCCTCCCTCACACTCCAGCCCTCACACTCCTCCCTCACACTACTCCCTCACACTCCAAACTCACACTCCTCCCTCACACTCCAGCCCTCACACTCCAGGTCTCACACACCTCCCTCACACTCCAGTTCTCAGACTCCTCCCTCACACTCCTCCCTCACACTCCCCCCTCACACTACCCCCTCACACTCCCCCCTCACACTCCAGCCCTCACACTCCAGGTCTCACACACCTCCCACACACTCCTCCCTCACACTCCCCCATCACACTCCCCACTCACACTCCAGCTCTCACACACATCCCTCACACTCTAGCCCTCACACTCCAGGTCTCACACACCTCCCTCACACTCCTCCCTCACACTCTTCCCTCACACTCCCCCCTCACACTCCCCCGTCACTCTCCCCCCTCACACTCCAGCTCTCACACTCATCCCTCACACTCCAGCCCTCACACTCCTCCCTCACACTCCTCCCTCACACTCCAGCCCTCACACTCCAGCCCTCACACTCCTCCCTCACACTTCTCCCTCACACTCCTCCCTCACACTCCAGCCCTCACACTCCTCCCTCACACTCCTCCCTCACACTCCAGTTCTCAGACTCCTCCCTCACACTCCTCCCTCACACTCCTCCCTCACACTCCACACTCACACTCCAGCCCTCACACTCCAGCCCTCACACTCCAGGTCTCACACACCTCCCTCACACTCCTCCCTTACACTCTTCCCTCACACTCCTCCCTCACACTCCTCCCTCACACTCCTCCCTCACACTCCAGCCCTCACACTCCTCCCTCACACTCCTCCCTCACACTCCAGCCCTCACACTCCTCCCTCACACTTCTCCCTCACACTCCAGCCCTCACACTCCAGCCCTCACACTCCTCCCTCACTCTCCTCCCTCACACTTCTCCCTCACACTTCTCCCTCACACTCCTCCCTCACACTCCAGCCCTCGCACTCCTCCCTCACACTCCAGCCCTCACACTCCTCCCTCACACTTCTCCCTCACACTCCAGCCCTCACACTCCAGTCCTCACACTCCTCCCTCACACTCCAGCCCTCACACTCCTCCCTCACACTCCTCCCTCACACTCCAGCCCTCACACTCCTCCCTCACACTCCTCCCTCACACTCCAACCTCACACTCCAGCCCTCACACTCCAGGTCTCATACTCCAGGTCTCACACACCTCCCTCACAGTCCTCCCTCACAGTCCTCCCTCACAGTCCTCCCTCACACTTCTCCCTCACACCCCTCCCTCACACTCCTCCCTCACACTCCAGGTCTCACACACCTCCCTCACACTCCTCCCTCACACTCCTCCCTCACACTCCCCCCTCACACTCCTCCCTCACACTCCAGCTCTCACACTCCAGCTCTCACACTCCTCCCTCACACTCCAGCACTCACACTCCTCCCTCACACTCCAGCACTCACACTCCTCCCTCACACTCCTCCCTCACACTCCAGCCCTCACACTCCTCCCTCACACTCCAGCCCTCACACTCCTCCCTCACACTTCTCCCTCACACTCCAGCCCTCACACTCCAGCCCTCACACTCCTCCCTCACACTCCAGCCCTCACACTCCTCCCTCACACTCCTCCCTCACACTCCAGCCCTCACACTCCAGCCCTCACACTCCTCCCTCACACTCCAGCCCTCACACTCCAGCCCTCACACTCCTCCCTCACACTCCAGCCCTCACACTCCTCCCTCACACTCCTCCCTCACACTCCTCCCTCACACTCCAGCCCTCACACTCCTCCCTCACACTCCTCCCTCACACTCCAAACTCACACTCCTCCCTCACACTCCAGCCCTCACACTCCAGGTCTCACACTCCAGGTCTCACACACCTCCCTCACACTCCAGTTCTCAGACTCCTCCCTCACACTCCTCCCTCACACTCCCCCCTCACACTCCCCCCTCACACTCCCCCCTCACACACCTCCCTCACACTCCTCCCTCACACTCTTCCCTCACACTCCCCCCTCACACTCCCCCGTCACTCTCCCCCCTCACACTCCAGCTCTCACACTCATCCCTCACACTCCAGCCCTCACACTCCTCCCTCACACTCCTCCCTCACACTCCAGCCCTCACACTCCTCCCTCACACTCCAGCCCTCACACTCCAGCCCTCACACTCCTTCCTCACAGTCCAGCCCTCACACTCCTCCCTCACAATCCTCCCTCACACTCCTCCCTCATACTCCACCCTCACACTCCTCCCTCACACTCCTCCCTCACACTCCAGCCCTCACACTCCACCCTCACACTCCTCCCTCACACTCCTCCCTCACACTCCCCCCTCACACTGCCCCCTCACACTTCCCCCTCACACTCCAGCCCTCACACTCCAGGTCTCACACACCTCCCTCACACTCCTCCCTCACACTCTTCCCTCAGACTCCCCCCTCACACCCCAGCCCTCACACTCATCCCTCACACTCATCCCTCACACTCCAGCCCTCACACTCCAGGTCTCACACACCTCCCTCACACTCCTCCCTCACACTATTCCCTCACACTCCCCCCTCACACTCCCCCTCACTCTCCCCCCTCACACTCCAGCTCTCACACTCATCCCTCACACTCCAGCCCTCACACTCCAGTTCTCAGACTCCTCCCTCACAATCCCCCCTCACACTCCAGGCCTCACACTCCAGCCCTCACACTCCAGGTCTCACACACCTCCCTCACACTCCTCCCTCACACTCTTCCCTCACACTCCTCCTTCACACTCTTCCCTCACACTCCTCCCTCACACTGTAGCCCTCACACTCCTCCCTCACACTACAGCTCTCACACTCCTCCCTCACATTCCTCCCTCACACTCCTCCCTCACGCTCCTCCCTCACGCTACCCCCTCACACTCCACCCTCACACTCCTCCCTCACACTCCAGCCCTTACACTCCAGCTCTCACACACCTCCCTCACACACCTCCCTCACACCCCACCTTCACACTCCTCCCTCACACTTCTCCCTCACACTCCCCCCTCACACTCCCCCCTCACACTCCAGCTCTCACACTCCAGCCCTCACACTCATGCCTCACACTCCAGCCCTTACACTCCAGCTCTCACACACCTCCCTCGTATTCCAGCTCTTATACTCCAGCTCTCACTCCGCTCCCTCACTCTGCTCCCTCACACTCCTCCCTCACACTCCAGCTCTCACACTCCTCCCTCACACCCCACCTTCACACTCCTCCCTCACACTCCCCCCTCACACTCCCCCCCCCTCACACTCCAGCTCTCACACGCATCCCTCACACTCCAGTTCTCAGACTCCTCCCTCACACTCCTCCCTCGCACTCCTCCCTCACACTCCAGCACTCACACTCCTCCCTCACACTCCCCCTCACACTCCAGCCCTCACACTCCAGCCCTCACACTCCTCCCTCACACTCCTCCCTCACACTCCATCCCTCACACTCCTCCCTCACACTCCAGCCCTCACACTCTTCCCTCACACTCCTCCCTCACACTCCTCCCTCATACTCCACCCTCACACTCCTCCCTCACACTCCAGCCCTCACACTCCTCCCACACACTCCAGCCCTCACACTCCTCCCTCACACTCCAGCCCTCACACTCCTCCCTCACACTCCTCCCTCACACTCCTCCCTCACACTCCTCCCTCACACTCCAGCCCTCACACTCCTCCCTCACACTCCCCCTCACACTCCAGCCCTCACACTCCAGCCCTCACACTCCTCCCTCACACTCCTCCCTCACACTCCATCCCTCACACTCCTCCCTCACACTCCAGCCCTCACACTCCAGCCCTCACACTCCTCCCTCACACTTCTCCCTCACACTCCTCCCTCACAGTCCAGCCCTCACACTCCTCCCACACACTCCAGCCCTCACACTCTTCCCTCACACTCCTCCCTCACACTCCTCCCTCACACTCCTCCCTCATACTCCACCCTCACACTCCTCCCACACACTCCAGGCCTCACACTCCTCCCTCACACTCCAGCCCTCACACTCCAGCCCTCACACTCCTCCCTCACACTTCTCCCTCACACTCCTCCCTCACAGTCCAGCCCTCACACTCCAGCTCTCACACTCCTCCCTCACACTCCTCCCTCACACTCCTCCCTCACACTCCTCCCTCATACTCCACCCTCACACTTCCCCCTCACACTCCAGCCCTCACACTCCAGCCCTCACACTCCTCCCTCACACTCCTCCCTCACACTCTTCCCTCAGACTCCCCCCTCACACTCCAGCCCTCACACTCATCCCTCACACTCATCCCTCACACTCCAGCCCTCACACTCCAGGTCTCACACACCTCCCTCACAGTCCTCCCTCACAGTCCTCCCTCACACTCCAGTTCTCAGACTCCTACCCCACACTCCTCCCTCACACTCCTCCCTCACACTCCTCCCTCACACTCCAGCCCTCACACTCCAGGTCTCACACACCTCCCTCACACTCCTCCCTTACACTCTTCCCTCACACTCCTCCCTCACACTCTTCCCTCACACTCCGCCTTCACACTGTAGCCCTCACACTCCTCCCTCACACTACAGCCCTCACACTCCTCTCTCACACTCTAGCTCTCACACTCCAGCCCTCACACTCCTCCCTCGTATTCCAGCTCTTATACTCCAGCTCTCACTCCGCTCCCTCACTCTGCTCCCTCACACTCCTCCCTCACACTCCAGCTCTCACACTCCTCCCTCACACCCCACCTTCACACTCCTCCCTCACACTCCCCCTCACACTCCCCCCTCACACTCCCCCCTCACACACCAGCTCTCACACTCATCCCTCACACTCCAGTTCTCAGACTCCTCCCTCACACTCCTCCCTCGCACTCCTCCCTCACACTCCTCCCTCACACTCTCCCCTCACACTCCAGCTCTCACACTCCAGCCCTCACACTCCAGGTCTCAGACACCTCCCTCACACTCCTCCCTTACACTCTTCCCTCACACTCCTCCCTCACACTCCCCCCTCACACTCCAGGTCTCACACTCCTCCCTCACACTCCTCCCTCACACTCCCCCCTCACACTCCCCCCTCACACTCCTCCCTCACACTCCTCCCTCACACTCCCCCCTCACACTCCAGCCCTCACACTCCAGCCCTCACACTCCAGCCCTCACACTCCAGGTCTCACACTCCTCCCTCACACTCCCCCCTCACACTCCCCCCTCACACTCCAGGTCTCACACTCCTCCCTCACACTCCTCCCTCACACTCCAGCCCTCACACTCCATCCCTCACACTCCAGCCCTCACACTCCAGGTCTCACACACCTCTCTCACAGTCCTCCCTCACACTCCTCCCTCACACTCCTCCCTCACACTCCAGCCCTCACACTCCAGGTCTCACACACCTCCCTCACACTCCTCCCTCACACTCCTCCCTCACACTCCTCCCTCACACTCTTCCCTCACACTCCTCCCTCACAGTCCTCCCTCACAGTCCTCCCTCACATTCCTCCCTCACACTCCAGCACTCACACCCCTCCCTCACACTCCCCCTCACACTCCAGCACTCACACTCCTCCCTCACACTCCAGCCCTCACACTCCTCCCTCACACTCCTCCCTCACACTCCAGCCCTCACACTCCTCCCTCACACTTCTCCCTCATACTCCAGCCCTCACACTCCAGCCCTCACACTCTTCCCTCACACTCCTCCCTCACACTCCTCCCTCACACTCCAGCCCTCACACTCCTCCCTCATACTCCCCCCTCACACTCCTCCCTCACACTCCAGCTCTCACACTCCTCCCTCATACTCAAGCCCTCACACTCCTCCCTCACACTCCTCCCTCACACTCCAGCCCTCACTCTCCTCCCTCACTCTCCTCCCTCACACTCCAGCACTCACACTCTTTCCTCACACTCCTCCCTCACACTCCAGCCCTCACACTCCTCCCTCACACTCCTCCCTCACACTTCAGCTCCACCACTCCTTCCTAACACTCCTCCCTCACACTCCTCCCTCACACTCTTTCCTCACACTCCTCTCACACTCTGCCCCCTCAGCCTCCAGCTCTCACTCTCCTCCCTCTCGCCTCCCTCACTCTCCTCCCTCACACTCCAGCTCTCACACTCCTCCCTCACACTCCTCCCTCACACTCCAGCTCTCACACTCCTCCCTCACACTCCGCCCTCACTCTCCTCCCTCAACCTCCAGCTCTCACACACCTCCCTCACAGTCCTCCCTCACACTCCCCCCTCACACTCCAGCCCTCACACTCCAGTTCTCAGACTCCTCCCTCACACTCCCCCCTCACACTCCAGCCCTCACACTCCAGCCCTCACACTCCAGGTCTCACACACCTCCCTCACACTCCTCCCTTACACTCTTCCCTCACACTCCTCCCTTACACTCTTCCCTCACAGTCCTCCCTCACACTCCAGTTCTTAGACTCCTCCCTCATACCCCTCCCTCACACTCCCCCCTCACACTCCAGCCCTCACACTCCAGCCCTCACACTCCTCCCTCACACTCCTCCCTCACACTCTTCCCTCACACTCCTCCCTTACACTCTTCCCTCACACTCCTCCCTCACACTGTAGCCCTCACACTCCTCCCTTCACACTCCAGTTCTCAGACTCCTCCCTCACACTCCTCCCTCACACTCCTCCCCTCACACTCCAGCCCTCACACTCCTCCCTCATACTCCCCCCTCACACTCCAACTCTCACACACCTACCTCGTATTCCAGCTCTTATACTCCAGCTCTCACTCCGCTCCCTCACACTCCTCCCTCACACCCCACTTTCACACTCCTCCCTCACACTCCTCCCTCACACTCCTCCCTCACACTCCAGCCCTCACACTCCTCCCTCACACTCCAGCCCTCACACTCCTCCCTCACACTCCAGCTCTCACACTCCTCCCTCACACTCCAGCTCTCACACTCCTCCCTCACACCCCACCTTCACACTCCTCCCTCATACTCAAGCCCTCACACTCCCCTCCCTCACACTCCAGCTCTCACTCTCCTCCCTCACACTCCTCCCTCACACTCCAGCCCTCACACTTCAGCCCTCACTCTCCTCCCTCACTCTCCTCCCTCACTCTCCAGCACTCACACTCCTCCCTCACACTCCAGCCCTCACACTCCTCCCTCACACTCTTCCCTCACACTCCTCCCACACTCTGCCCCCTCAAACTCCAGCTCTCACTCTCCTCCCTCTCGCCTCCCTCACACTCCTCCCTCACACTCCAGCTCTCACACTCCTCCCTCACACTCCAGCTCTCACTCTCCTCCCTCACTCTCCCCCTCACACTTCAGCTCTCACACTCCTCCCTCACACTCCTCCCTCACACTCCGCCCTCACACTCCTCCCTCACACTCCAGCTCTCACACTCCTCCCTCACACTCCTCCCTTACACTCCGCCCTCACTCTCCTCCCTAAACCTCCAGCTCTCACACTCCAGCTCTCACACTCCTCCCTCACACTTCAGCTCTCACTCTCCTCCCTCACTCTCCTCCCTCACACTCCAGCACTCACACTCCTCCCTCACACTCCTCCCTCACACTCCTCCCTCACACTCCAGCCCTCATACTCCTTCCTCACACTCCTCCCTCACACTCCTCCCTCACACTCCGCCCTCACTCTCCTCCCTCAACCTCCAGCTCTCACACACCTCCCACACAGTCCTCCCTCACACTCCCCCCTCACACTCCAGCCCTCACACTCCAGTTCTCAGACTCCTCCCTCACACTCCCCCCTCACACTCCAGCCCTCACACTCCAGCCCTCACACTCCAGGTCTCACACACCTCCCTCACACTCCTCCCTTACACTCTTCCCTCACACTCCTCCCTTACACTCTTCCCTCACAGTCCTCCCTCACACTCTTCCCTCACAGTCCTCCCTCACACTCCAGTTCTTAGACTCCTCCCTCATACCCCTCCCTCACACTCCCCCCTCACACTCCAGCCCTCACACTCCAGCCCTCACACTCCTCCCTCACACTCCTCCCTTACACTCTTCCCTCACACTCCTCCCTTACACTCTTCCCTCACACTCCTCCCTCACACTGTAGCCCTCACACTCCTCCCTTCACACTCCAGTTCTCAGACTCCTCCCTCACACTCCTCCCTCACACTCCTCCCTCACACTCCAGCCCTCACACTCCAGCCCTCACACTCCTCCCTCATACTCCCCCCTCACACTCCAACTCTCACACACCTACCTCGTATTCCAGCTCTTATACTCCAGCTCTCACTCCGCTCCCTCACACTCCTCCCTCACACCCCACTTTCACACTCCTCCCTCACACTCCTCCCTCACACTCCTCCCTCACACTCCAGCTCTCATACTCCTCCCTCACACCCCACTTTCACACTCCTCCCTCACACTCCTCCCTCACACTCCTCCCTCACACTCCAGCCCTCACACTCCTCCCTCACACTCCAGCCCTCACACTCCTCCCTCACTCTCCCCCTCACACTTCAGCTCTCACACTCCTCCCTCACACTCCTCCCTCACACTCCGCCCTCACACTCCAGCCCTCACACTTCAGCCCTCACTCTCCTCCCTCACTCTCCTCCCTCACTCTCCAGCACTCACACTCCTCCCTCACACTCCAGCACTCACACTCCTCCCTCACACTCCAGCCCTCACACTCCTCCCTCACACTCTTCCCTCACACTCCTCCCACACTCTGCCTCCTCAAACTCCAGCTCTCACTCTCCTCCCTCTCGCCTCCCTCACACTCCTCCCTCACACTCCAGCTCTCACTCTCCTCCCTCACACTCCAGCTCTCACTCTCCTCCCTCACACTCCTCCCTCACACTCCGCCCTCACACTCCTCCCTCACACTCCAGCTCTCACACTCCTCCCTCACACTCCTCCCTCACACTCCGCCCTCACTCTCCTCCCTCAACCTCCAGCTCTCACACTCCAGCTCTCACACTCCTCCCTCACACTTCAGCTCTCACTCTCCTCCCTCACTCTCCTCCCTCACACTCCAGCACTCACACTCCTCCCTCACACTCCTCCCTCACATTCCTCCCTCACACTCCAGATCTCACACTCCAGCTCTCACTCTCCTCCCTCTCTCCTCCCTCTCTCCTCCCTCACACTCCTCCCTCACTCTCCTCCCTCACACTTCAGCTCTCACTCTCCTCCCTCACACTCCTCCCTCACACTCCAGCCCTCACACTTCAGCTCTCACTCTCCTCCCTCACTCTCCTCCCTCACACTCCAGCACTCACACTCCTCCCTCACACTCCTCCCTCACACTCCTCCCTCACACTCCAGCTCTCACTCTCCTCCCTCACACTCCTCCCTCACACTCCTCCCTCACACATCAGCTCTCACACTCCTCCCTCACACTCCTCCCTCACACTCCTCCCTCACACTCCAGCACTCACACTCCTCCCTCACACTCCTCCCTCACACTCCAACCTCACACTCCAGCCCTCACACTCCAGGTCTCATACTCCAGGTCTCACACACCTCCCTCACAGTCCTCCCTCACAGTCCTCCCTCACAGTCCTCCCTCACACTTCTCCCTCACACCCCTCCCTCACACTCCTCCCTCACACTCCAGGTCTCACACACCTCCCTCACACTCCTCCGTCACACTCCTCCCTCACACTCCCCCCTCACACTCCTCCCTCACACTCCAGCTCTCACACTCCAGCTCTCACACTCCTCCCTCACACTCCAGCACTCACACTCCTCCCTCACACTCCAGCACTCACACTCCTCCCTCACACTCCTCCCTCACACTCCAGCCCTCACACTCCTCCCTCACACTCCAGCCCTCACACTCCTCCCTCACACTTCTCCCTCACACTCCAGCCCTCACACTCCAGCCCTCACACTCCTCCCTCACACTCCAGCCCTCACACTCCTCCCTCACACTCCTCCCTCACACTCCAGCCCTCACACTCCAGCCCTCACACTCCTCCCTCACACTCCAGCCCTCACACTCCAGCCCTCACACTCCTCCCTCACACTCCAGCCCTCACACTCCTCCCTCACACTCCTCCCTCACACTCCTCCCTCACACTCCAGCCCTCACACTCCTCCCTCACACTCCTCCCTCACACTCCAAACTCACACTCCTCCCTCACACTCCAGCCCTCACACTCCAGGTCTCACACTCCAGGTCTCACACACCTCCCTCACACTCCAGTTCTCAGACTCCTCCCTCACACTCCTCCCTCACACTCCCCCCTCACACGCCCCCCTCACACTCCCCCCTCACACACCTCCCTCACACTCCTCCCTCACACTCTTCCCTCACACTCCCCCCTCACACTCCCCCGTCACTCTCCCCCCTCACACTCCAGCTCTCACACTCATCCCTCACACTCCAGCCCTCACACTCCTCCCTCACACTCCTCCCTCACACTCCAGCCCTCACACTCCTCCCTCACACTCCAGCCCTCACACTCCAGCCCTCACACTCCTCCCTCACACTCCAGCCCTCACACTCCTCCCTCACACTCCTCCCTCACACTCCTCCCTCATACTCCACCCTCACACTCCTCCCTCACACTCCTCCCTCACACTCCAGCCCTCACACTCCACCCTCACACTCCTCCCTCACACTCCTCCCTCACACTCCTCCCTCACACTCCCCCCTCACACTGCCCCCTCACACTTCCCCCTCACACTCCAGCCCTCACACTCCAGGTCTCACACACCTCCCTCACACTCCTCCCTCACACTCTTCCCTCAGACTCCCCCCTCACACCCCAGCCCTCACACTCATCCCTCACACTCATCCCTCACACTCCAGCCCTCACACTCCAGGTCTCACACACCTCCCTCACACTCCTCCCTCACACTATTCCCTCACACTCCCCCCTCACACTCCCCCCTCACTCTCCCCCCTCACACTCCAGCTCTCACACTCATCCCTCACACTCCAGCCCTCACACTCCAGTTCTCAGACTCCTCCCTCACAATCCCCCCTCACACTCCAGGCCTCACACTCCAGCCCTCACACTCCAGGTCTCACACACCTCCCTCACACTCCTCCCTCACACTCTTCCCTCACACTCCTCCTTCACACTCTTCCCTCACACTCCTCCCTCACACTGTAGCCCTCACACTCCCCCCTCACACTACAGCTCTCACACTCCTCCCTCACATTCCTCCCTCACACTCCTCCCTCACGCTCCTCCCTCACGCTACCCCCTCACACTCCACCCTCACACTCCTCCCTCACACTCCAGCCCTTACACTCCAGCTCTCACACACCTCCCTCACACACCTCCCTCACACCCCACCTTCACACTCCTCCCTCACACTTCTCCCTCACACTCCCCCCTCACACTCCCCCCTCACACTCCAGCTCTCACACTCCAGCCCTCACACTCATGCCTCACACTCCAGCCCTTACACTCCAGCTCTCACACACCTCCCTCGTATTCCAGCTCTTATACTCCAGCTCTCACTCCGCTCCCTCACTCTGCTCCCTCACACTCCTCCCTCACACTCCAGCTCTCACACTCCTCCCTCACACCCCACCTTCACACTCCTCCCTCACACTCCCCCCTCACACTCCCCCCCTCACACTCCAGCTCTCACACGCATCCCTCACACTCCAGTTCTCAGACTCCTCCCTCACACTCCTCCCTCGCACTCCTCCCTCACACTCCAGCACTCACACTCCTCCCTCACACTCCCCCTCACACTCCAGCCCTCACACTCCAGCCCTCACACTCCTCCCTCACACTCCTCCCTCACACTCCATCCCTCACACTCCTCCCTCACACTCCAGCCCTCACACTCTTCCCTCACACTCCTCCCTCACACTCCTCCCTCATACTCCACCCTCACACTCCTCCCTCACACTCCAGCCCTCACACTCCTCCCACACACTCCAGCCCTCACACTCCTCCCTCACACTCCAGCCCTCACACTCCTCCCTCACACTCCTCCCTCACACTCCTCCCTCACACTCCTCCCTCACACTCCAGCCCTCACACTCCTCCCTCACACTCCCCCTCACACTCCAGCCCTCACACTCCAGCCCTCACACTCCTCCCTCACACTCCTCCCTCACACTCCATCCCTCACACTCCTCCCTCACACTCCAGCCCTCACACTCCAGCCCTCACACTCCTCCCTCACACTTCTCCCTCACACTCCTCCCTCACAGTCCAGCCCTCACACTCCTCCCACACACTCCAGCCCTCACACTCTTCCCTCACACTCCTCCCTCACACTCCTCCCTCACACTCCTCCCTCATACTCCACCCTCACACTCCTCCCACACACTCCAGGCCTCACACTCCTCCCTCACACTCCAGCCCTCACACTCCAGCCCTCACACTCCTCCCTCACACTTCTCCCTCACACTCCTCCCTCACAGTCCAGCCCTCACACTCCAGCTCTCACACTCCTCCCTCACACTCCTCCCTCACACTCCTCCCTCACACTCCTCCCTCATACTCCACCCTCACACTTCCCCCTCACACTCCAGCCCTCACACTCCAGCCCTCACACTCCTCCCTCACACTCCTCCCTCACACTCTTCCCTCAGACTCCCCCCTCACACTCCAGCCCTCACACTCATCCCTCACACTCATCCCTCACACTCCAGCCCTCACACTCCAGGTCTCACACACCTCCCTCACAGTCCTCCCTCACAGTCCTCCCTCACACTCCAGTTCTCAGACTCCTACCCCACACTCCTCCCTCACACTCCTCCCTCACACTCCTCCCTCACACTCCAGCCCTCACACTCCAGGTCTCACACACCTCCCTCACACTCCTCCCTTACACTCTTCCCTCACACTCCTCCCTCACACTCTTCCCTCACACTCCGCCTTCACACTGTAGCCCTCACACTCCTCCCTCACACTACAGCCCTCACACTCCTCTCTCACACTCTAGCTCTCACACTCCAGCCCTCACACTCCTCCCTCGTATTCCAGCTCTTATACTCCAGCTCTCACTCCGCTCCCTCACTCTGCTCCCTCACACTCCTCCCTCACACTCCAGCTCTCACACTCCTCCCTCACACCCCACCTTCACACTCCTCCCTCACACTCCCCCCTCACACTCCCCCCTCACACTCCCCCCTCACACACCAGCTCTCACACTCATCCCTCACACTCCAGTTCTCAGACTCCTCCCTCACACTCCTCCCTCGCACTCCTCCCTCACACTCCTCCCTCACACTCTCCCCTCACACTCCAGCTCTCACACTCCAGCCCTCACACTCCAGGTCTCAGACACCTCCCTCACACTCCTCCCTTACACTCTTCCCTCACACTCCTCCCTCACACTCCCCCCTCACACTCCAGGTCTCACACTCCTCCCTCACACTCCTCCCTCACACTCCCCCCTCACACTCCCCCCTCACACTCCTCCCTCACACTCCTCCCTCACACTCCCCCCTCACACTCCAGCCCTCACACTCCAGCCCTCACACTCCAGCCCTCACACTCCAGGTCTCACACTCCTCCCTCACACTCCCCCCTCACACTCCCCCCTCACACTCCAGGTCTCACACTCCTCCCTCACACTCCTCCCTCACACTCCAGCCCTCACACTCCATCCCTCACACTCCAGCCCTCACACTCCAGGTCTCACACACCTCTCTCACAGTCCTCCCTCACACTCCTCCCTCACACTCCTCCCTCACACTCCAGCCCTCACACTCCAGGTCTCACACACCTCCCTCACACTCCTCCCTCACACTCCTCCCTTACACTCTTCCCTCACACTCCTCCCTCACAGTCCTCCCTCACAGTCCTCCCTCACATTCCTCCCTCACACTCCAGCACTCACACCCCTCCCTCACACTCCCCCTCACACTCCAGCACTCACACTCCTCCCTCACACTCCAGCCCTCACACTCCTCCCTCACACTCCTCCCTCACACTCCAGCCCTCACACTCCTCCCTCACACTTCTCCCTCATACTCCAGCCCTCACACTCCAGCCCTCACACTCTTCCCTCACACTCCTCCCTCACACTCCTCCCTCACACTCCAGCCCTCACACTCCTCCCTCATACTCCCCCCTCACACTCCTCCCTCACACTCCAGCTCTCACACTCCTCCCTCATACTCAAGCCCTCACACTCCTCCCTCACACTCCTCCCTCACACTCCAGCCCTCACTCTCCTCCCTCACTCTCCTCCCTCACACTCCAGCACTCACACTCTTTCCTCACACTCCTCCCTCACACTCCAGCCCTCACACTCCTCCCTCACACTCCTCCCTCACACTTCAGCTCCACCACTCCTTCCTAACACTCCTCCCTCACACTCCTCCCTCACACTCTTTCCTCACACTCCTCTCACACTCTGCCCCCTCAGCCTCCAGCTCTCACTCTCCTCCCTCTCGCCTCCCTCACTCTCCTCCCTCACACTCCAGCTCTCACTCTTCTCCCTCACTCTCCTCCCTCACACTCCAGCTCTCACACTCCTCCCTCACACTCCTCCCTCACACTCCAGCTCTCACACTCCTCCCTCACACTCCGCCCTCACTCTCCTCCCTCAACCTCCAGCTCTCACACACCTCCCTCACAGTCCTCCCTCACACTCCCCCCTCACACTCCAGCCCTCACACACCAGTTCTCAGACTCCTCCCTCACACTCCCCCCTCACACTCCAGCCCTCACACTCCAGCCCTCACACTCCAGGTCTCACACACCTCCCTCACACTCCTCCCTTACACTCTTCCCTCACACTCCTCCCTTACACTCTTCCCTCACAGTCCTCCCTCACACTCCAGTTCTTAGACTCCTCCCTCATACCCCTCCCTCACACTCCCCCCTCACACTCCAGCCCTCACACTCCAGCCCTCACACTCCTCCCTCACACTCCTCCCTCACACTCTTCCCTCACACTCCTCCCTTACACTCTTCCCTCACACTCCTCCCTCACACTGTAGCCCTCACACTCCTCCCTTCACACTCCAGTTCTCAGACTCCTCCCTCACACTCCTCCCTCACACTCCTCCCCTCACACTCCAGCCCTCACACTCCTCCCTCATACTCCCCCCTCACACTCCAACTCTCACACACCTACCTCGTATTCCAGCTCTTATACTCCAGCTCTCACTCTGCTCCCTCACACTCCTCCCTCACACCCCACTTTCACACTCCTCCCTCACACTCCTCCCTCACACTCCTCCCTCACACTCCAGCCCTCACACTCCTCCCTCACACTCCAGCCCTCACACTCCTCCCTCACACTCCAGCTCTCACACTCCTCCCTCACACTCCAGCTCTCACACTCCTCCCTCACACCCCACCTTCACACTCCTCCCTCATACTCAAGCCCTCACACTCCCCTCCCTCACACTCCAGCTCTCACTCTCCTCCCTCACACTCCTCCCTCACACTCCAGCCCTCACACTTCAGCCCTCACTCTCCTCCCTCACTCTCCTCCCTCACTCTCCAGCACTCACACTCCTCCCTCACACTCCAGCCCTCACACTCCTCCCTCACACTCTTCCCTCACACTCCTCCCACACTCTGCCCCCTCAAACTCCAGCTCTCACTCTCCTCCCTCTCGCCTCCCTCACACTCCTCCCTCACACTCCAGCTCTCACACTCCTCCCTCACACTCCAGCTCTCACTCTCCTCCCTCACTCTCCCCCTCACACTTCAGCTCTCACACTCCTCCCTCACACTCCTCCCTCACACTCCGCCCTCACACTCCTCCCTCACACTCCAGCTCTCACACTCCTCCCTCACACTCCTCCCTCACACTCCGCCCTCACTCTCCTCCCTCAACCTCCAGCTCTCACACTCCAGCTCTCACACTCCTCCCTCACACTTCAGCTCTCACTCTCCTCCCTCACTCTCCTCCCTCACACTCCAGCACTCACACTCCTCCCTCACACTCCTCCCTCACACTCCTCCCTCACACTCCAGCCCTCATACTCCTTCCTCACACTCCTCCCTCACACTCCTCCCTCACACTCCGCCCTCACTCTCCTCCCTCAACCTCCAGCTCTCACACACCTCCCACACAGTCCTCCCTCACACTCCCCCCTCACACTCCAGCCCTCACACTCCAGTTCTCAGACTCCTCCCTCACACTCCCCCCTCACACTCCAGCCCTCACACTCCAGCCCTCACACTCCAGGTCTCACACACCTCCCTCACACTCCTCCCTTACACTCTTCCCTCACACTCCTCTCACACTCTGCCCCCTCAGCCTCCAGCTCTCACTCTCCTCCCTCTCGCCTCCCTCACTCTCCTCCCTCACACTCCAGCTCTCACTCTTCTCCCTCACTCTCCTCCCTCACACTCCAGCTCTCACACTCCTCCCTCACACTCCTCCCTCACACTCCAGCTCTCACACTCCTCCCTCACACTCCGCCCTCACTCTCCTCCCTCAACCTCCAGCTCTCACACACCTCCCTCACAGTCCTCCCTCACACTCCCCCCTCACACTCCAGCCCTCACACACCAGTTCTCAGACTCCTCCCTCACACTCCCCCCTCACACTCCAGCCCTCACACTCCAGCCCTCACACTCCAGGTCTCACACACCTCCCTCACACTCCTCCCTTACACTCTTCCCTCACACTCCTCCCTTACACTCTTCCCTCACAGTCCTCCCTCACACTCCAGTTCTTAGACTCCTCCCTCATACCCCTCCCTCACACTCCCCCCTCACACTCCAGCCCTCACACTCCAGCCCTCACACTCCTCCCTCACACTCCTCCCTTACACTCTTCCCTCACACTCCTCCCTTACACTCTTCCCTCACACTCCTCCCTCACACTGTAGCCCTCACACTCCTCCCTTCACACTCCAGTTCTCAGACTCCTCCCTCACACTCCTCCCTCACACTCCTCCCCTCACACTCCAGCCCTCACACTCCTCCCTCATACTCCCCCCTCACACTCCAACTCTCACACACCTACCTCGTATTCCAGCTCTTATACTCCAGCTCTCACTCCGCTCCCTCACACTCCTCCCTCACACCCCACTTTCACACTCCTCCCTCACACTCCTCCCTCACACTCCTCCCTCACACTCCAGCCCTCACACTCCTCCCTCACACTCCAGCCCTCACACTCCTCCCTCACACTCCAGCTCTCACACTCCTCCCTCACACTCCAGCTCTCACACTCCTCCCTCACACCCCACCTTCACACTCCTCCCTCATACTCAAGCCCTCACACTCCCCTCCCTCACACTCCAGCTCTCACTCTCCTCCCTCACACTCCTCCCTCACACTCCAGCCCTCACACTTCAGCCCTCACTCTCCTCCCTCACTCTCCTCCCTCACTCTCCAGCACTCACACTCCTCCCTCACACTCCAGCCCTCACACTCCTCCCTCACACTCTTCCCTCACACTCCTCCCACACTCTGCCCCCTCAAACTCCAGCTCTCACTCTCCTCCCTCTCGCCTCCCTCACACTCCTCCCTCACACTCCAGCTCTCACACTCCTCCCTCACACTCCAGCTCTCACTCTCCTCCCTCACTCTCCCCCTCACACTTCAGCTCTCACACTCCTCCCTCACACTCCTCCCTCACACTCCGCCCTCACACTCCTCCCTCACACTCCAGCTCTCACACTCCTCCCTCACACTCCTCCCTCACACTCCGCCCTCACTCTCCTCCCTCAACCTCCAGCTCTCACACTCCAGCTCTCACACTCCTCCCTCACACTTCAGCTCTCACTCTCCTCCCTCACTCTCCTCCCTCACACTCCAGCACTCACACTCCTCCCTCACACTCCTCCCTCACACTCCTCCCTCACACTCCAGCCCTCATACTCCTTCCTCACACTCCTCCCTCACACTCCTCCCTCACACTCCGCCCTCACTCTCCTCCCTCAACCTCCAGCTCTCACACACCTCCCACACAGTCCTCCCTCACACTCCCCCCTCACACTCCAGCCCTCACACTCCAGTTCTCAGACTCCTCCCTCACACTCCCCCCTCACACTCCAGCCCTCACACTCCAGCCCTCACACTCCAGGTCTCACACACCTCCCTCACACTCCTCCCTTACACTCTTCCCTCACACTCCTCCCTTACACTCTTCCCTCACAGTCCTCCCTCACACTCTTCCCTCACAGTCCTCCCTCACACTCCAGTTCTTAGACTCCTCCCTCATACCCCTCCCTCACACTCCCCCCTCACACTCCAGCCCTCACACTCCAGCCCTCACACTCCTCCCTCACACTCCTCCCTTACACTCTTCCCTCACACTCCTCCCTTACACTCTTCCCTCACACTCCTCCCTCACACTGTAGCCCTCACACTCCTCCCTTCACACTCCAGTTCTCAGACTCCTCCCTCACACTCCTCCCTCACACTCCTCCCTCACACTCCAGCCCTCACACTCCAGCCCTCACACTCCTCCCTCATACTCCCCCCTCACACTCCAACTCTCACACACCTACCTCGTATTCCAGCTCTTATACTCCAGCTCTCACTCCGCTCCCTCACACTCCTCCCTCACACCCCACTTTCACACTCCTCCCTCACACTCCTCCCTCACACTCCTCCCTCACACTCCAGCTCTCATACTCCTCCCTCACACCCCACTTTCACACTCCTCCCTCACACTCCTCCCTCACACTCCTCCCTCACACTCCAGCCCTCACACTCCTCCCTCACACTCCAGCCCTCACACTCCTCCCTCACTCTCCCCCTCACACTTCAGCTCTCACACTCCTCCCTCACACTCCTCCCTCACACTCCGCCCTCACACTCCAGCCCTCACACTTCAGCCCTCACTCTCCTCCCTCACTCTCCTCCCTCACTCTCCAGCACTCACACTCCTCCCTCACACTCCAGCACTCACACTCCTCCCTCACACTCCAGCCCTCACACTCCTCCCTCACACTCTTCCCTCACACTCCTCCCACACTCTGCCTCCTCAAACTCCAGCTCTCACTCTCCTCCCTCTCGCCTCCCTCACACTCCTCCCTCACACTCCAGCTCTCACTCTCCTCCCTCACACTCCAGCTCTCACTCTCCTCCCTCACACTCCTCCCTCACACTCCGCCCTCACACTCCTCCCTCACACTCCAGCTCTCACACTCCTCCCTCACACTCCTCCCTCACACTCCGCCCTCACTCTCCTCCCTCAACCTCCAGCTCTCACACTCCAGCTCTCACACTCCTCCCTCACACTTCAGCTCTCACTCTCCTCCCTCACTCTCCTCCCTCACACTCCAGCACTCACACTCCTCCCTCACACTCCTCCCTCACATTCCTCCCTCACACTCCAGATCTCACACTCCAGCTCTCACTCTCCTCCCTCTCTCCTCCCTCTCTCCTCCCTCACACTCCTCCCTCACTCTCCTCCCTCATACTTCAGCTCTCACTCTCCTCCCTCACACTCCTCCCTCACACTCCAGCCCTCACACTTCAGCTCTCACTCTCCTCCCTCACTCTCCTCCCTCACACTCCAGCACTCACACTCCTCCCTCACACTCCTCCCTCACACTCCTCCCTCACACTCCAGCTCTCACTCTCCTCCCTCACACTCCTCCCTCACACTCCTCCCTCACACATCAGCTCTCACACTCCTCCCTCACACTCCTCCCTCACACTCCTCCCTCACACTCCAGCACTCACACTCCTCCCTCACACTCCTCCCTCACACTCCTCCCTCACACTCTTCCCTCACACTCCTCCCTCACACTCCAGCTCTCACTCTCCTCCCTCACACTCCTCCCTCATTCTCCTCCCTCACATCCAGCTCTCACACTCCTCCCTCACACTCCTCCCTCACACTCCGCCCTCACTCTCCTCCCTCAACCTCCAGCTCTCACTCTCCTCCCTCTCTCCTCCCTCTCTCCTCCCTCACACTCCTCCCTCACACTCCAGATCTCACACTCCTCCCTCACACTCCAGCCCTCACACTCCTCCCTCACTCTCCTCCCTCACACTTCTCCCTCACACTCCTCCCTCACACTCCAGCCCTCACACTCCTCCCTCACACTCCTCCCTCACACTCCTCCCTCACACTCCAGCCCTCACACTCCTCCCTCACACTCCAGCTCTCACACTCCTCCCTCACACCCCACCTTCACACTCCTCCCTCATACTCAAGCCCTCACACTCCCCTCCCTCACACTCCAGCTCTCACTCTTCTCCCTCACACTCCTCCCTCACACTCCAGCCCTCACACTTCAGCCCTCACTCTCCTCCCTCACTCTCCTCCCTCACTCTCCAGCACTCACACTCCTCCCTCACACTCCAGCACTCACACTCCTCCCTCACACTCCAGCCCTCACACTCCTCCCTCACACTCTTCCCTCACACTCCTCCCACACTCTGCCCCCTCAAACTCCAGCTCTCACTCTCCTCCCTCTCGCCTCCCTCACACTCCTCCCTCACACTCCAGCTCTCACTCTCCTCCCTCACACTCCAGCTCTCACTCTCCTCCCTCACTCTCCCCCTCACACTTCAGCTCTCACACTCCTCCCTCACACTCCTCCCTCACACTTCAGCTCTCACACTCCTCCCTCACACTCCTCCCTCACACTCCGCCCTCACTCTCCTCCCTCAACCTCCAGCTCTCACACTCCAGCTCTCACACTCCTCCCTCACACTCCGCCCTCACTCTCCTCCCTCAACCTCCAGCTCTCACACTCCAGCTCTCACACTCCTCCCTCACACTCCGCCCTCACTCTCCTCCCTCAACCTCCAGCTCTCACACTCCAGCTCTCACACTCCTCCCTCACACTCCGCCCTCACTCTCCTCCCTCAACCTCCAGCTCTCACACTCCTCCCTCACACTTCAGCTCTCACTCTCCTCCCTCACTCTCCTCCCTCACACTCCAGCACTCACACTCCTCCCTCACACTCCTCCCTCACACTCCAGCCCTCATACTCCTTCCTCACACTCCTCCCGCACACTCCTCCCTCACACTCCAGCTCTCACTCTCCTCCCTCACTCTCCTCCCTCACTCTCCTCCGTCACACTCCAGCTCTCACACTCCTCCCTCACACTCCTCCCTCACACTCCAGCTCTCACACTCCTCCCTCACACTCCGCCCTCACTCTCCTCCCTCAACCTCCAGCTCACACTCTCCTCCCTCTCTCCTCCCTCTCTCCTCCCTCACACTCCTCCCTCACTCTCCTCCCTCACACTTCAGCTCTCACTCTCCTCCCTCACTCTCCTCCCTCACACTCCAGCACTCACACTCCTCCGTCACACTCCTCCCTCACATTCCTCCCTCACACTCCAGATCTCACACTCCAGCTCTCACACTCCTCCCTCACACTCCTCCCTCACACTCCTCCCTCACACTCCAGCACTCACACTCCTCCCTCACACTCCTCCCTCACACTCCTCCCTCACACTCCAGCCCTCATACTCCTTCCTCACACTCCTCCCTCACACTCCTCCCTCACACTCCAGCCCTCATACTCCTTCCTCACACTCCAGCCCTCACACTCCTCCCTCACACTCTTCCCTCACACTCCTCCCTCACACTCCAGCTCTCACTCTCCTCCCTCACTCTCCTCCCTCACTCTCCTCCCTCACACTTCAGCACTCACACTCCTCCCTCATTCTCCTCCCTCACATCCAGCTCTCACACTCCTCCCTCACACTCCTCCCTCACACTCCGCCCTCACTCTCCTCCCTCAACCTCCAGCTCTCACTCTCCTCCCTCTCTCCTCCCTCTCTCCTCCCTCACACTCCTCCCTCACACTCCAGATCTCACACTCCAGCTCTCACACTCCTCCCTCACACTCCTCCCTCACACTCCAGCCCTCACACTCCAGCCCTCACACTCCAGCACTCTCACTCCTCCCTTACACTCCAGCCCTCACACTCCAGCCCTCACACTCCTCCCTCACACTCCAGCACTCACACCCCTCCCTCACACTCCTCCCTCACACTCCTCCCTCACACTCCAGCACTCACTCTCCTCCCTCACACTCCTCCCTCACACTCTTCCCTCACACTCCTCCCTCACACTCCAGCACTCACAATCCTCCGTCACACTCCTCCCTCACAATCCAGCTCTCACACTCCTCCCTCACTCTCCTCCCTCACATCCAGCTCTCACACTCCTCCCTCACTCTCCTCCCTCACACTGCAGCTCTCACTCTCCTCCCTCACTCTCCTCGCTCACACTCCAGCTCTCACACTCCTCCCTCACTCTCCTCGCTCACACTCCAGCTCTGACACTCCAACTCTCATACTCCAGCTCTCGTGATTCAGATATCATTCTTAGTTCTAGCTGTAAAATGATCAACATTAAAAAAAAGTTCAATTTTTGAGACTGAAATTTCAATGTAGCTCTTTTGAAGCTTTCAGGGTAAATACCTGACAATAATTAATGATTGGCATGGTCTGAAAGTCGTAGTTCTGTTTTAACAGCTGGATCACAATGATCTCCAATAACCAACACTACATTTGAACCTAACTCACTGGAGGTTTCTTTTAAAAAAAAATCACTCACTCACAGGAAAACTCTCTTTTCAAATCAGCACATTTGCCTTGGTTCATATCTGCAGAACATTCTAAAGTGCTTCCCTTTTTGAAATGCAATCACCGTATTTATGCAGGTAACAACCAGTACATAGACGGCAGTGTGTAACCTTAATAAATGATCGATTTAATCTGATAATCTGACAGTGCTGCCGACTGAGCTGAGCTATTTCAAAAATGGGACAAAGAATCCCTTTAGAAATGATGGAAGTATGAGAGATCCCAAACACACTTTCATATCATTAAGTTGGAAACAAAATGACAAATCTGAAAGAGCAGCAAGGTTTATAGTAAAAGACAATATTGACATTGCAAATGGTATCTGCAGAATTTAGAAAATCCAGAAAGCCCTGGTTACATGCCACACCAAGTTTGCAAATTGCAGGAAAAAGACTTGGCTGAAGGAATGGATCTGGGAGGAAGGGCATTTTGATAGTTACAAACAATATTAGAAGGGAGGCCACATGAAAGGTGAAGGAATGGAAGGTAGTGCATGCGGACAGGCTGAGATTGCATTGATTTGGTAGGACCCCCAAGTGGAACGTAAATACCAACAATGACCAGTTCTGCCAAAAGTTCTACTCACTGTAATAATCCCACCTCCAAGTGTGATTGCACACAGTGAGGAAGATAATATATTTATTCCTGTAAAGAGAATAAGAGTGGGCTGTTCAGCTTTGATAAATACTAATGTAATGAAAAGGTGAACATAATGGTATCGTTTGGAGATGCTGATGGGAATTGTATTCCCAATACTTCCTTTAATCCATCACTGGCTGGACCAGCATTTATTGCCCAGAGGCCATATTGCTGTGGGCCTGGAGTCACATGTAGTCCAGACCAAGTAAAGATGGCAGTTTCTTTCCCTAAAGGACATTAGTGAGCCAGGTAGGTTTACCCCTTCTATTGACAATGGTTTCATGGTCATCATTAGACTCTAAATTCCAGTCTTTTTATTGAATTCAAATTTGCTATGACAGGATTTGAATCTGGGTCCCCAGAATCGTGGGCCTCTAAGTTAACAGTCTAATGATAACACAACTCAGTCATTGCCTCCTCGAGTGTGGCAGTTACTTTTTACATTTCGCTTCCAGTTACTGGTTGAATCTCCAAGTGAAAGGGATCTCTTTACCACGAGCACTGCACTGTTGGGATCGCAGCCTCCAAGATGGTAACAGAAATGGCAAGAATTCAATGAAGGGCTGCCCCATCCATCTGACTGATGGCTGCCACTGGCCTCACTGTAACCCTACCTGCCCCACCATCAGAGACCAGTACACAGGGCAGGAGATGACTGTTATACAATTCCTAATGCACATGGGTTTTGATATACAGAAGATGGCCCAGCAGCAAGGAATAGAGGTTAGCAAACTACTCGGGATGCTGAGCAGCGGGAGCTAAAATACCTGCTCGTTGGGACTGATGAGACGTTGAATGCGTTTTTACAAAAGACAAACTGTCCACATGCAGCGGAGGAGCAGGCAGGCCTTTCTTACCGGACCTCAACAATCTCTCAAATCAAAACCTGCAAGGACACAGATAAAATACAAAGTGGTGGGAAGCACTGGATTGATCAATGAAACATAAAAGGAGGAAGGACCCTAGGTCTTTCTATGCAACTGACAGTCTTCACAGATTGGATCACAGAACAAGACAAAACACGGTGAAATGGATTCTCTTCCCTTTCAGTTAACAGTGTAACACCGGACAGTGGGATTCATGCAGGATATGCTGCAGTCAAAACTGATGCAAACTATAATGCTGTGTATTTTTTAACAAACTAAAACCTGTGCTAATTTGGTAATTTTACATATTTATTTTTATTATGTAAATCATATTTATAAGTGTAATGCAGGCAGAGAGCTAAATATGTTTCTTTATAAATTGTAAATACTGTCTCCTAGTCGCATGTTTTTGTAATGGAATTAAAACGATCTCATGACAATCACTTTGGTGTGTTCTGCGTTAGTCTGTGAACACTGGAAGATTCAAGATTTATTGCATTTTCATGTCTATATTTTGCCTTACACAGAGTAAACACTGTTTACTACAGGTTCGGGCCATTCAGCTCATCTGATCTGTACTGATGTTGACCCTCCCCTCTTCAGCCAACCCATTCAGAATTACCTTCTGTTCTGACCCTCATTTGTTTGTCTTCTGACTCATCTTAAATGCATCTATGCTCTTCCCATCCATGTGATAGTGAGTTTTGTCTTCAAACTACTCTCTGGATAAAGATGTGAATTTCTAGTTGGAGTTAAGAGTGGCTATTTTACATCTATCACCTGCTTTTGGATGATTTCTAATGGATGGTTTGTAACAAGCAAATCTTCTCACTGGGCTTATCTAACTGTGACAATTCCTGCTATCACCATGATAAATATGGAATCATACAGCACAGAAACAGGCCCCTGGGCCCATCATGTCTGTGCTGACCGACAAACACCCAAACTGACTAATCCAATTGATCTGCAGTTGGTCCGTAGCCTACTATACCCCAGCATTTTTAAGTGCTCACCCAGTTGCCTCTTAAATGTTGCGAGAGCACCTGCCTCCACCACCCTCTCAGGCAGCATCTTCCATACAATATACCATAAAAATATTTTATCAGACACTCAGCATTTCACATTAGACAACACCACATCAAAGGATCCAAAAATTGCTATCATGGTTAAAATATATAAAACAGTAGTGACACACAGAGCTCCAATAATCCCTGCAGAAGGAAGGAACAGCCTGGTTAAGAATGGGATGTCTTGTACTGCTGTTTGTCCCTGAGCTGCTCATAAAACAATTCGTCCTCCTCGTGCAGCTGGTGAAGGAGATATGCCTCACTGAATGCAAAATACAGACCATCGTAATTCAGTGCTGGAATTTCACCCACACAATAAAGATTCATTCTTTTGCTGGTCGGGGGTAATAGGTCCAGTGATAAATTTGCTACTGTGTGTGCTGGGCCAGTCTGAAGAACATGACATGGTCCGGTGACGAACATGATTAACTCTTCACAAACAGCAATCAACTCATTGTAGCCAAATACATAGCCAGTTGGACAGTGAATGCTGTGTTATCCTTTCCACTAAGCAGATAGGAGCATCAGTGTGGCCTTCATCTGTCCGTGAATGTAAAGGATTGTTGGTAGGAATTGAAGAAGTGTCAGGGAGTTTTCACCATGTCCTGGCTAACATTAATCTTTCAAATGCACTGTTAAATAAATAAACTGGTGATTCATCTTAGTTACTGTCTCAGTATAACAGTTAATCCACAATTAATGCCATCAGCAAACTGTCAGGCACTGTCTCTCCTATCTCTCAGGTACTGACATTGTGCTTGTATTGTACACAGGAATTTAAGCAAAATTCACTATCTCTTCATATCAAGGTTACTGGGTAATTATTTAAGACCATAAGATACAGGAGCAGAAATTAGACCATTCGGTCCATTGGGTCTGCTCTACCATTCAATCATGGCTGATAAATTTCTCAACCCCATTCTCCTGCTTCCTCCCTGTAACCCTTGATCCCCTTGACAATCAAGAACCTACCTATCTCTATTTGCTAGTAAAGTTGTGAATTACTTATTTGTTCATCAGATAAATTATCCCAGTGTCATTCTAGCCTAGAAATCACAAAGGGCGACTTTCTTGAAGTATCTGCACTTGTACAGTCAGCTATGTGCTGGATCTCTCTGTTGATCAGCCCCTGGACAGCTTGGAGATGCATGTGTGCTCCAACAGTCCCGTGAGTAATGCCAAAGGAGGCATCTGGCATGGCAGCAAGGCTAGAGAGAGTTGTTAGGCAATGTGTGGGCTAAGTAGTTCTCAACAGCAGAACAGGTAAAGGATGTCTGTGTGTCTCACCTGATGCACAGATAGAAGGTACAATGGTAAGACAGCTCTGATCAATACGATGTTATTCTTTGCACTAAGCAGATAGGAACATCTATGGGGTGAGATGTTGAATGAAATGTCCACCATCAAAATCATGAGGACAATGATGTCTACCCAAGCTCCCCACAAAAATCAAAACTCACAAGCAGGTCTATTCCAGCGTCTATTGGCTAAGCTGTGCAGTGATGTATGGAGATGTGAATCTGGGAATCCCCAGTCAAGAATGCACAGACAGGTGACAAATGCATGAAGGCTTATTGACCATGTGTGTTGGGTCAGAGGTGTCTTCGGGGAGCAGTATCTGTGACTGAGCAGTCCCCTTCACAATACCCTCTGCCCTTTACATCTGAAAAGGTGCTAGAAGAAGTGGTCTGAGAATAGACCATCCCACCTTCTGTGTGAATTCTACAGACCCAAGACTAAATGTTTATTGGACTGACTGGCTTGAGCTCAATAGATAAACATTGTCAGAAAATGTTCCTGATCTAAATTAGCTCTAAACAAAACTTAAAATCTACAAATCACTTAATTCCAACATTAATTAAGCTTAGCGAGTTTTGAGAAGATTTGTAGCTCAGGTTGAGGTTTTGGATGTAAGTTTGCTCACTGAGCTGGAAGGTTCATTTCCAGACATTTCGTCACCATACTAGGTAACACCTTCAGTGGGCCTCAGGCGAAACACTGCTGAAAATTCCTGCTTTCTATTTCTATGTTTGGGTTTCTTTGGGTTGGTGATGTCATGTCCTGTGGTGATGTTATTTCTTGTGGTGAAGTCACTTCCTGCTCCTTTTCTCACAGATTAGGCTTACAGATACTCCAAGGATGATATTAGTTATAGTTGAAAATAATTCCTTGACATTTTGTGACAGTATACAAGAACCCTCATTGTCACTCACCTTGCACACTCTCTAAAGCTGCCTGCTCCTAAAGTACATAAAAAGGTCTACGACAAGGCTGATTAGAAAATATTAAATGTCCAGGTTCAAGTCTCACCTGCTCCTGAGGTATGTCATATCATCCCTGAACAGGTTGATTAAAATATATATATAACTGGCTATCCAGAGAGTGACATAGTCATACAGTCATACAGCATGGAAACAGATCCTTCTGTCCAACCAGTCCATACATAATCTCAAACTAAGCTTGTCCCACTGACCTGCTCCTGACCCCAATTTCTCCTAACCTTTCCTATTCTTCTACTCACGCAAATGTATCTGGAATATTGTAATTATACCGACACCCACCACTTCCTTGGGAAGTTCATTCCACACATGAATCATCCCAAGTATAAAAACTTTGCCCCTTATGTCTTTTTTAAATCTCTCCCCTTCATCTTGAAAATGTGCCCCCACCCCCCCACCCCACTCTTGAAATTCCCCCATCCTTGGGAAAAGACAACTTAACATGTGGAAAAATGAAATCTTTCATTTCTGATGCTGACCATTTGCCAAGGCAGCCTCAAAGTCCTGATGAAGGGTTCCATCCTGAAATGTCGACTCTCCTGCTCCTCTGATGCTGCTTGACCTGCTGTGCTTTTCCTAGCTCCATGCTTTATTGACTCTCAAACACAAAACCAGTTTCAGAATGGGCTCTCAGTGAAGGGGGGGTGTGGTGGCTCAGTTGTTAGCACTGCTGCCTCATAGCGCCAGGGACCCAGGTTCAATTCCACCCTCAGGTGACTGTGGTGTTTACACATTCTCCCCAAGTCTGCATGGGTTTCCTCCCACAATCCAAAGATGTGCAGGTTAGGCTGACTGGCTGTGAATTGGCCATGCTAAATTGCCCATAGTGTTCAGGGATGTATAGGTAAGGTGCATTGGTCAGGGGCAAATATAGGGTCAGTGTGAACTTGTTGGGCTGAAGGGCCTGTTTCCACATGGTAGGAATTCTGTAAGTCCATTCAGGATATCTGCAGCTGTTTTTTTTCATCCATCAGCCCTTGTGTGAACTTGTCAAATGTCCAGAAAAATCCTTAAATTGTCCAGTTCTTGTTAGATAACCAAAGGATGTAGCTGCAAAACAATACAACTCAGTAAATATTTCAACCAGGCCAGTTGGAATGTTGATTAATGATTTGTACACTTTATGTCAGCTTATGTCAGTGCCACTGTCATTGAATCTCAAGTGCCTGTCCACTGTGCAGAGATAGTTTGGGACAGCACGGTGGTTCAGTGGTTAGCACTGCTGCCTCACAGCTCCAGGGACCTAGCTTCAATTCCATCCTCAGGCGACTGTCTGTGTGGAGTTTGCACATTCTCCCTGTGTCTGCGTGGGTTTACACCGGGTGCTCCGGTTTCCTCCCACAGTCCAAAGCTATGCAAGTTAAGCAGATTGGCCATGCTAAATTCTATGCCCTCATTCCTGAAGAAGGGCTCTTGCTCGAAATGCAACTCTCCTGCTCCTTGGATGCTGCCTGACCTGCTGCACTTTCCCAGCAACACATTTTCAGCTCATGCTAAATTAATCATTGTGTTCAGGGATATGTAGGTTAGATGCATTAGCTATGGGAATGGATAGCTTGGGGGATGGATCTGGGTGGCATGCTGTTTGAGAGTAGACTGTGTTGGGCTGAATGGCTTGTTTCCTATTTTTCCTGGGATTCTATCCTATCATTATACTGATGTCTGCCTGTAGTCAGTTTGAGTGAGTCCACATGATACTTTGCTGAAATTGACTCTGACCTGTGTCCTACAGGAAAATGTTTTAAAGTGCTTGATTTGAGTAAGGCTGACTGAGAAGTCAAACCCCTTTGAATAAATATAGTGGGAGATGACAAGTCCTTGAATGTAATCAGAGAGACAAGCTGCCAGGAACTCTACTCCACAAAACTACCATTTTGGTTTATACGAATGTGTACACGACCGTACAAATCAGAAGCAGGGGTAGACCATTTAACCACCGCAGCCTGCTCTAGCATTTGACATGGTCATAGAGTCATAGAACTGTACAGCCCCGAAACAGACCCATTGGTCCAACTCTTCCATGCCAGCACTTCGCCCATATCCCTCCAAACCCTTCCTATTCATACACCCATCTAGATGCCTTTTAAATATTGTAACTGTACCAGCCTCCACCACTTCCTCTGGCAGCTCATTCCATACACACGTCACCCTCTGCGTGAAAAAGTTGCCCCTTAGATCCTTTTTAAATTTTTTCCCTCTCACCCTAAATCTATGCCCTCTAGTTTTGGGCTCCCCTATTCTGGGGAAAAGACCTTGTCTAGTTACCCTATCCATGCCCCTCATCATTTTACAAACTTCTATAAGGTCACCCCTCAGCCTCCGACGCTCCAGGGAAAGTAGCCCCAGCCTATTCAGCCTCTCCCAATAGTTCAAACCCTTCAACCCTGGCATCATCCTTGTAAATCTTGTATGAACCTTTTTAAGTTTTACAACATCTTTCCTGTAGCTGGGAGACCACAACTGAACACATTATTCTAAAAGTGGTCTAACCAATCTCCTATACAGTGGCAATATGACCTCCTAACCCCTCTACTCAATGCTCTGACCAATTAAGGCAAGCAAACCAAATAACTTCTTCACTACCCTGACTACCCGAAACTCCACTTTGAAGCAACTATGAACCTACACTCCAAGGTCTCTTTCTTCGGCAACTCTTCCCAGGACTTTACCATTAAGTGTATAAGCCCTGCCCTGACTTGCCTTTCAAAAATGGAGCACCTCACGTTTATCTAAATTAAACTCCATCTGCCACACCTCGACCATAGGCCCATCTGATCAAGATCTCATTGTAGTCTGAGATAACCTCCTTCATTGTCCATTACACCTCCAATGTTGGTGTCATCTGCAAGGACTCTTGGCTATCGGATTGTGTATCTTAACTCCCTCTGGCTGTCTGGCTACTTCCAATAACCATTGACTCCCTTAGTAGCCAAGAATCTAATTAACTCTACTTTATAAATATTGAATGAACTGGAACGTAGAAGCAGAAAACATTGTAAACATTCAGCAGGTCAGGTAGCCCTCTCTTCATAGATATTGCCTGACCTGCCCAGTATTTCCAACTCCTCTTCATCAGTTTCAATTTCGAATTTCCTGTGTCTGCAATATTTTAACTTCTGTCACTTTTGAATCATCCAATCCAAAAGTGGAAGGGTAAAGGTGAAAGGCCAAATAAAGAGACACATTGGGGTGAACAGAAAGCCTGCAGGACGATGATTTGAGGATGGGAGTTTTCCATATTTTTCTTTTACTTCAGCATAGTTCATGGCATGTGGGTGCCACTGGCTGGGTAAGCATTTATTGCCTATTCCTAGTCTCCCTGGAGAAAAAGGTGATGCAGTCCTTGGGGGTAGATCCTGCTGCAGGGAATGTTAGGAAGGGTGTTCCAGGATTGTGATCTTGTGACACTGAAGGAACCACGTTATACTTCCAAGTCAGGATGGGGATGAGAGTCAAGGAGGAGGATTGCAAGTGCTGGTTGGTGCATACACTTGTCCCTCTCAATGATAGAGGTTAGGGGTTGGGATGGTTCTGATGAAGGAACCTCAGTGAGTTGCTGCACTGAATGCCTCTGAATGCATTAGGTATTGAAGGTGGTTAATGAAATGAACTGGTTTGTTCCTTGGGTGGTGTTGAGTTACTTGGGTGTTGAGTGTTAGAATAACATCCATCCAGGCAATTACAATGTGCTCTATCACTCTCCTGGCTAGGGCCTGAAGATGTTGGGCAGGTTTTGTGTTGAAACTTCCTTTGTTGACCACAAAGCATTTTGGAGTATCCTGAGGAACTGAAAGGTGCTATAAGAACTTGGGGCAAATGTTGGGGTGGGACTGGTGGGGGGGTGGGCGGGGTTACAGCTGTTCAATATGGAAGCCTGCAGAGGATAAGAACAATCAAGCAGCTCAATGGGAATTTTTGGTCTGGAGATACAGTCTGAGGTGTCTGTTGAACCTCTGCTGGAAGCTATGAAGCAGATTAGATAAAAGATCTGCATCAAGCTACGATCACAGAATAGCACAGCACAGAAGGAAGCCATTCAGCCTACTGGCTCTGTGTCTCGGAGAACGAAATGTGAAAGAACCATGAAAGTTCACATCAGACCGACTTTGGGATTTTGTCTCACCTCCTTGTGGTTCTGTTCCACCTCTCCCTCTGCTCCTCCCTCAAACCATGGAAGACATTCCCGCAGTAATACAACTATGAACAAGAAGCTGCAGATGCAGGTTTGTAATGTGGGAAGGCTGTTGTGCAGCAGATACCACCCAGTTCTTGAGCAGACTAGGAAACTCTCCTGCTTACAATAGCTACAATGGAAGCCTATGCAAGTTGATAATCAACCTGTTTAACCACATTATGAATGCACCTTCAGACTCAGAGTTGGACTTGAATGCAGAGCCTCTGGGTCAGAGATAGGGACAGTACGACTGCACAGTGAGAGCTTTAAGGTTCTACAACGTAACTATCTGCTGACACACAGACTAAATCAACAAAAGAAGATGTAGCTCTTGCATTAGGACTGGAGCTTAAGTTATGAGACAGCCAGTTATCTGACCACAACATCATCTAGAAATACATCTGTGCTGCTGGCAAATGTTGACACTTTTATACCACAGTTTCGCATTAATAGATTCTGAATGAAAACTTTTCAAATCCTTTTGAGTTGGATTATTGAGATACCCTCAATGCTGTGGTTATCTGATAGAAATGCAACCTCAGGATTTGTGGCTGAGAGGTCCCCAATCCCATTGGTAAGGTTTCGTCCCATTTTCAAGCATGCCTTGGACTGCACAAAACAACATGTGGAAAATGGCAGCTTAGCACTTGTAGTCAGACTGGCTCCCCGGTTCATAGTTTAATTAGTATTTAGTCATTGCACACTGAACTCATTATGTTTGGACTTAATGCAATGTGGGAAATGCAGACTGAATGTGATAAAAGTCTGACTCTGGCCGAAATAACTAACATTCACCACAGACAACTAGTCTAGCCATAATTACTCAGTGTCGCTCATATGGTACAATAACTGAGACATTTGGGTCATATGCTTTATTATCAGATGCTTATAGATCACGTGGTTGAGCAGGGAACAAGGAATCATCTCCTTTCAACTTGAATGTTTTCATCTAATTGCGAGAAAAGTGGAAATTATTTGACAAAAATGCTGGAAATACTCAGCAGTATCTGTGGACAGCAAGTGAGAGTTGGGCCTGATTAGAACTCCAAATGAACATGCTTTGAGTGAGCCCTTCCTGATGAAGGGCTCTGGCCCGAAACGTCGAATTTCCTGTTCCTTGGATGCTGCCTGACCTGCTGTGCTTGAACGAGCAACACATTTTCAGCTCTGATCTCCAGCATCTGCAGACCTCACGTTTTACTTGAGTGAGTTTAAAAATGTTTCAGCTCAATGACATTTCATCAGAACTGATGGGTCATTGACCTTAGATGTGGCTTCTCCGTTCATCCTTAAGCTGATTTGCTACTTTCCATGTGCAGCCAATGTTCATTTTGCTGTTAAGTCATTAAATATTGGACAGTTCGTTCTTTTGATTAAGGTGTGACTTTTGAACGTACGGAATGGGAGTCTCTGATATTACAGCACTTACTGTCCTGCACAAACGTCAGCCTAGACGATGTCCCAAATGCCTGGAGTGGGACTTGTTGTACTGTAACTTGAGAGGAGAAAGTGAGGATTGCAGATGCTGGAGATCAGAGCTGAAAATGTGCTGCTGGAAAAGCACAGCAGGTCAGGCAGCATCCAAGGAGCAGGAGAGTCGACGTTTAAGGCATGAGCCCTTCTTCAGGAATGTGACTTGAGAGACAAGGGTGATATCACTGAGCCCAGAGACAAAAAGCTGCAGATGCTGGAATCCGAAGTCGTCAGGCAGGAGGCTGCAAGAACACAGCAAGCCAGGCAGCATCAGGAGGTGGAGAAGTCGATGTTTCGGGTGCAATCCTTCTTCAGGACTGGGGGTGGGTGTGGGGTGAGCTGCAGATAAAGGGAGTGGTGGGGGATGGGTGCTGAAGTGGGGGGAGGTGAAGACAGGCAGAGGGTACGACCTGGCCCAGTCACCGCCCATTTTAATTCCCCTTCTCATTCCCTTTCCGACATGACCATCCTTGATCTCCACCGTTGCCACAACGAACCAGACTGCAAATTGGAGGAACAACAACTCATCTTCCACCTGGGCAGCCTACAGCCCGGAGGACTCAACATAGAGTTCTCCAGTTTGAAATAATCTTCCTTGCCTGACCCCGACTCCTTTCCCAGCCCCTCCTCCTCCCTTCCACTCCTCCCTGCCACCAACCGGATTTATTCCTCCCATTGACCAACCAGGTTGTACATCTACCTGTCTTCACCTACCCCCATCTCAACCACCCGTCCCCCACCATCCCTTTATCTGCAGCTCCCCCCACCCCCACCCCCAGTTCTGAAGAATGGTTACACCCAAAACCTTGACTTCTGCACCTTTTGATGCTGCCTGGCTCGCTGTGTTCTTCCAACCACCTGCCTGTCTACTGAGCCAAGCAGCAACACTCACAGAATGCTCTAAAAATCAGTGAAGGGATATTTCCATTCAAATTTAATTTCAGCAAGTTACACATGCTTAATATTTCAAACTTGGGTTAAATAAGATTGTTCCTGTTCAGAAAAGATTTACAAGGATGTTGCCAGGGTTGGAGGATTTGAGACATTGGCTGGGGCAGTTTTCCCTGGAACATCGGAGGCTGAGGAGTGACCTTATAAAAGTTTATAAAATCATGAGTGGCACATATAGGGTGAATAGCCAAGGTCTTTTCCCCAGGGTAAGGGAGTCCAAAACTAGATGGCATAGGTTTAAGGTGAGGGGGGAAAGATTTAAAAGGGGCCTAAAAGATTTAAGGGGCAACTTTTTCACACAAAGGGTGGTGCGTGTATGGAATGAGCTGCCAGAGGAAGTGGTGGAGGTTGGTACAATTACAACATTTAAAAGGCATCTGGATGGGTATATGAATAGGAAGGGTTTAGCAGGATATGGGGCAAATGCTGGCAAATGGGACCAGATCAGTTTAGGATATCTGAGGTAAACGGCATGGGCGAGTTGGATGAAAGGGTCTGTTTCCATGCTGTATGACTCTATGACTATATATGAAGGTGTGCGTGTGGTTGAATATTCTGATCAGGATTATACTGCCTGAAACAGTAGGAACAGATTTAACTGTCTAAAGGGAATTGGATAGATGCTTGGAATCATTCACAAGGTAATGTAGCAAGAACAGACAGGTGCTATTATTTGGCTTGCATTTTCAGACAGCCAGTACAGGCAATGATGGGATGAATGGCCTCCTTCCGTGATACATTTCACTATGGAAAGTGGCAAATTAATCTGGACATTCACCCACCTGTATCAGTAAATGTACAACCATAACTGACAACATTCAGCACTTCAAGAATAAAGTGCTAAAAATGTTAGCAAAATTTATTTAAGACTTTTTAAAAAAATTGTAGCACTTGCAGATGCATTTTAAATAAATGCATCTTCAGTGGATTTCTTTTTGTAGACGCTAGGCACAGTTAAGTTCAATTGGGACTGTGGTAAAAGCACGAGAAACAGGAACAGTCTGATTGGTTCTTGGAGTATGTTCCATCATTCAGTAAAATTGAGGCTGATCTTCAGTTTAAATTTCAATATTCTGTTCACTCCCCACTTCCTTCTATTCCTTTAGAGTTCAAACATCGCTTCATAAACACATCCAGAGCATCCACAAGCTCTCTCAGTCAGACAATTTCAAAGGTTCACAACCCACTGAGAGAGAGAGAGGTTCCCATTAGCCTAAGCCCATAAAAAATAGGCCTCTCAAGCCTGCTCTGCCATCCAATAGGATCACGGGTGATCCAACATTCCTCATGTCCACTTTCTTGCCCTTTTCCTGTAACCTTTGATTCCCCTTCCAATCAAGAATCTATTTCCTCTTCCGATCAAGAATCTCTGCCTTAAATATACTCAAGGCCTCCGTCCACACAGCTGTCTGTGGTAAGGAATTCCAAAGACTCACAACCCTCAGAGAGAAGAAATTCTTCCTCATCTTAGCCTTCAATTGGAGTCTCTTTAACCTCAGACTGTGCCCTCTGGTCCTAGACTCTCCCATGAGGTGATGCCACCTCTCAGTATTTACCCTGTCAAGCCCCTGAAGAATCCCATATGTTTCAATGAGATCGCCTCTCATCCTCCTAAACTCCAGTCCCAACCTATTTAGCCTTTGCTCAGAAAGCAGTCCTGCCAAATCAGGATCATTCAAGTACACCTTCTTTAAACTGTCTCCAATGAAATAATATCTTTCCTTAAATGAGGGAAGCCAGAGTTGCTCACACGATCCCAGATGTGATCTCGCCAGCACCTTGTACACTTGCAGTAAGACTTCCCTACTCTTATAGTCGAGAGAGTGGTGCTGGAAAAGTACAGCAGATCAGGCAGCATCTGAGGCCTCATTTCTGACAAAGGGATTTTGCCCAAAACAGCAATTCTCCACCTCCTTGGATGCTGCCTGACCTGCTGTGCAATTAGATTCCCTACAGTATGGAAACAGGCCCTTCGGCCCAACAAATCCACACCAATTCTCCAAAGAGTAACCCACTCCCCTACCTTACATTTACTAAAGCATCTAACAGCATGGCCAATTCACCTAACCTGCACACCTTTGGATTGTGGGAGGAAACTGGAGCACACAGACAGTCACCTGAGGTGGGAATTGAACCTAGGTCTCTAGTATTGTGAGGCTGCAGTGATAATCACTGAGCCACCGTGCCACCCCAACCCAGCACTTTCCAGTCTGAAATCTCCAGCATCTGCAGTCCTCACATTTTCCCTACTCTTATCCTCCAATCCCCCTTGAAAAATGTAGCAGCTTATTGAAGTCCAATGCACAACGCTGAACTCACATGCAGCTCAGTGTATAAACTCCCAATTTGATAGATCAAGCCCGTTTTGACGATGATTGGCAGGCTTGTTTAGTTTATTAACCTTAAAAATTGTGCAAACATATCACTCAGTTAAAACAAGTGTATGTCTGTTCTGTTTGTCATTATTCCTAGCATTTGAATCTGTGCTGTAAAATTCTATGACTCACATCATTGAGGTTCTTAAGATATTAAGATTAGATTAGATTACTTACAGTGTGGAAACAGGCCCTTCGGCCCAACAAGTCCACACCGACCCACCGAAGCGCAACCCACCCATACCCCTACATTTACCCCTTACTTAACACTACGGGCAATTTAGCATGGCCAATTCACCCTGACCCGCACATCTTTGGACTGTGGGAGGAAACCGGAGCACGCGGAGGAAACCCACGCAGACACGGGGAGAACGTGCAAACTCCACACAGTCAGTCGCCTGAGTCGGGAATTGAACCCGGGTCTCTGGCGCTGTGAGGCAGCAGTGCCACCGTGCCGCCCACAAGTTTGTCATTAAATTTTAAAACCCATCCCTTTATGACATCAAGATTGTGGAAACTTTTGTTCTTGACTCTCCAGTCAGGGGAAGTATTTTCTCAGCACCTATCCTGCAGACCTAACATCGATCTTCTGCCAAACTAAAAAGCAAAATTCTCTGGAAACTGGAATAAACACAGACAGTACAGGAGAAACTCAGCAGGTCTGGCAATATCTGTGGCGAGTGAAACAAATTCAACATTTCACATCTGAAAGGACTCTTCCTTTGTATTTCTCCAACATTTTCATAGAATCCCTACCGTGTGGAAACAGGCCATTAGGCCCAACAAGTCCACAACACCCTCCAAAGAGTAACCCACCCAGACCCATCCCCTTAATGTTTGCATCTAACCTAAACAGCCCTGAACACTATGGGCAATTTAACACAGCCAATTTACCAAACCTGCACATCTTTGGACTGTGAGAGGAAACTGAAACATCCATGCAGACACAGGGAGAATGCACAAACTCCACACAGACAGTTGTCCAAGGCTGGAATCAAACCCAGGTCCCCAGTGCTGTGAGGCAGCAGTGCTAACTACTGGGCCACCAACTCACTTTATTTTCTATTGTCTGTTGATCTCACCTGCCTAATGTCTGGGATAAAATTGTGATGCAAGTCTCTTGTTTTATGAATGGCATTCCCTTGACCAACTTAACCCCACTGTTTTGTTGGAACAGCTGGCTACTGTGGGATGAAGGGTTATCTACCACTGCCCTCTTGTGGCAACAGAGAGTATCACACTGGTACAGCAAATGGTGTTTTAGATATTTCCCACTTGTTCAGAGATATTGTTAAAGATCTTTGTAGGAAGTGGGATTGAAAAGTGGATTTTGTGATTCGGAGGTAGGGACATTACCACTGTGCCACAAGAGCCCCACAAATAGTGATTCATACTGACAGCAAGGGCCACCAGTGCAGAATTAATAAAGTATATTGCTCACGTTAAAAATCCTGTGTCAATATAGCACTGAAATTGTGATATTGTCAAATTCAGTTTCGGATCACCAGTTGTTTGTTGGAATTGATGACAGAGAAGTTGCAATCTATAATCAGGGCAGTTGATCAATCAGCCCATGTACACTGACTCTGACTAGGAGTTCTGGTTAGTTCAGTGGCTAGCCAGCTGGCTTGCAATACTACCAGAGTGGGTTCAATTCCTAATGTCCTTTATGAAAGGAAACAGCCAATCTTACCTGGTCTGGGATCCATGCAACACTCAGCTGCCCTCTGGGCAATTGGTTGAGATTAGTTTGAAGAACTCTCCTGCTGCTTGAAGCATGGTGAACCTCAGATAAAACCATCATTAGTCATTGATTTCTAAGTGAGAACAACCCTCTGGTCAGCTATAACAATGGTGACTTCACCTTTATAAATGAACTATCATGTTTCTATTTATCTTTGCCCTCTTTTCTTTCATATATCTGAATCATGAATACATGCGGTTTGCCCTTCAGGCAAATGCTAGGAACAAAAAATTCAGGGGACTGGAACTGACCTGAGGAGTGAAATATGAAATTTCTACCCATCTCTCACAACACATTTAATGGTTATGGAGTACTCCAAGAAGATACACTCCTGGAAATGAGCTGTTGTTAGTTGTGGGTAAGTGTAGTAGACTATTTGCTCAAGGCAGGGTGTGCCCCTGGGGGCCACAAATGAGTTCATCTGTTTAATGGGACTGGGGAAGAATATTGACCAAGACAATGGGAGCACTCCCCAGGGATTAGCCAGTGGATGATTTGTACCTGAACAGGCAGACACTGTTTGGTTTGACATCTAAGTCAAAACATACATTCCTTCTCAACCACACAGTCAAGAGTTTGATATAGTCCATAAAAATAATTATATTTTGGTGCTGTTAATTTGTACCAGTTTTACAAGTTGCCTTAGGGCACCTCTCTTACAATATTTTTGTGTACATGGAGTGCAGAAATCGCGGGAATCCACATAATTAATTCCTTGCTATCATTAGGCACCCACGCATTAACTTGTTCTTATGATGCACACCCAGCATCAGGAACATGTAATAATACACCCTCTTCTCAATGGGTAATTGCTGAAAACTTAAAGTATGATTCATGTTGTAAGTAAGAAAACAATGATCTAGCATTTATGAAGTACCTTTCATGTTTCTGTGATGTCTCCACATACTTTAGAGCCAATAAATGACTATTTCCAAAGTTGTTATGAGCAAAGTTCCACAGCAAATTTGTTTACAGCAAACACGTTCTGACCCATAATGGGACAAATGACCAGTTATTCTGATTTCAGTCGTGTAGGTTATGGGGCAATTTAACCCAGGACATCAGCTTATCCAGGGCCTAGTGGTATTATTGTTAGACTATTAGTCCAGAGACCCAGGTCATGTTCTCGGGTCCTGAGCTCAAATCCTACCATAGCGGATAGTGCAATTTGAGTTCAATAAATATTAGGAATTAGGAGTCTAATGATGACCATTGTGAGGAAAAACCCATCTGATTCACTAATGCCCTGTCTGGCCAACATACACCTACCACCCTCTGGGCAATTAGGGATGGGTAATAAATACTGGCCTGGGCAGTGATGCCTATATCCATGAATTAATTATTTTAAAAAAGCTATAGTTCAGTTTCTATGTTCCCCATCAAAGTACCCTCCTGAATTCCTCTATGACTTCATACTCTGGAGAGCTGGCATATGAACATACCCACTATTGCCCAGTGAGCTGCCATATGCTGATCTCGACTCCATACAACACTCTAGACTATGCCTGTGACTAAGTGGGGGGCTACCTCAAATGACAGGGTGCCTTTGCCAGTGTAGTTTCTCCATGTCTCTCCTCGTGCCAGGGCTGGATGGGCAAGAGTTCTTGGGGGTCTGAAAACAGAAAAGCTCAGGGAAGTTGGGGATGATGAGTCGGGGGGAGGGGGGGGGGGGGGGTTGGTATGGAGTGTTGCAGAACAGAAAGGAAGGAGTCCATTTGAGACCGTCTGCCCTTTCCTCATCCTGGCAGGCAGAATGGTGAGGGTGAGCCAGGAGTCAGGAAAGGGGCAGTGAGCAGACATTTCCCAGCATCCTTAACGTCACCCCCGACGCTCTGGGCTTAGCTGCAGGTGGTATCACAATGCAGTCAATCTCTGTAAGAACGTGCACATCCTGGTCGCCCACTCATTCTGCTCTTTCCCTTTTGTTGCTTGCTATCTCATCCTGCAAAAGAGGAGGTAGAATGTCAGTGATGGTATCCGACTGTGTTCGGGCATTGGGGCTGTCCTAGTTGAATAGGTGGGAGAGGCAAGCAGAGATGGGAGTGAGGTAGGTAGCATTGGTAAATGTGTGATGGTGAGGTGGAGCACTGATTGCCTCTGGCTTACTGATAAGGGTGTGGTGCTTTGAGCTGAGTGAGAGATCACTGCTTGCCAGGTTGGAGAGATGTAGTGAAGATCCATTCACTGGCCATGGCCTCCTATGTATTAGACGTCTTGAAGTCAAACTCTGGGCACTGACCTCCCTGATCACTTGCTCCCAAATCCTTCCAATGGTCATCTGGGAGAAGCATGGTGTCTCTCTCTTCCTGTCCCCCTCCAGTATTAAGGCCCCTGGCCTGACAACTCTGGACCTTGCTTAGAAAGGCAAGAATAATATTCAACAGCAGTCTTCTGTAATACCTTGAGGAGGGGCAGGCTACCTTTAAGAACTGAAGGATGGGGTCACCACATGCTGTTAAGCTCCCTCAGGGAAACAAAGTGACAAAACCAAGCATCTGGGCTACTGGACTCTACAAAAACGCACATAGACAGAGTCATAGAGGTCCACATCATGGAAACAGGCCCTTCAGCCGAACTCACCCATGCTGCCCAGTAACAGATTGTGAATTGTGCTCCCCGACCAAAATACCTTGTGGACCACATTGGATTATGTCACATGCTCAGTATACCTTTAAGACATATGTGTTCATTACTGCATCATAGTATGTGGAGGAAAGGCTTTCATACTCTGTCTTACCTTCGGACTACTTGAAGCATGACATGCTTCTTGAAGCATGCTGTTTTGTTGCAATCTAATGTTTGTGTATTATAGTTAGCTGTAACAATCATCTGTTGGAATCTTCAAGAACTGTGATATTTATGCTTATTTCATACAATATTACAAGGGACATCCTCAGCGTTGTTGCATCCGGAAAACTACCCTGCTGGGCAAATCCACACCTGACTATATTAGGAAATAGTATGAAATTGCCTCTGATTTAAATGGTAAAGTTTTTTCCTTCTCTATCCCTTTAGGAATAATATCTGCTGTTTCCAAATTTAGTACATTATACATTTCTGTAAACCATATTTCTTGCTTCTTTCAAACGACATTTGTTTTGGCTAAAATTCCAAAAACTGAACCGACCAGGGCATGTGTTAAATCTACGCCTTGTAATTAACTTCAAGGTATTTTAAAAAGGCATTTAATCACAGAAAGTTGTGATTTGCAAGACCTGAGACAACACCTGTGTCGAGTGACTTACCTTTTTAAGATAATGTTTAAAGGAACTGCAGTTTTATTTTCTTGAGACGTCATGGGGCATCTGAGAGAGGAAAAGCTTTGATTCATTTTATACTGATACATTCGATTATAAGTAAAAGGAGCAAGCCGCTTTTGTCTGTCAGCTGCCCACTGAATCATACATTTGCAGCTTCATTTCCTGTCATTTCCCCCCACCCCCCCCCCCCACCTTTCAGGTCACAAGCAAAGAAAACGAAGGGTGACACTCCAGCTGAGTACTGAGGGTGTGCTACGCTGTTGGGCATGCTGCCTTTCCATTTCAGTGTAAGACAAAGTTTCTGAGTGCCTTCTCAGGTTGGTGTAACAAGAAGTCCCAATCTGCTGCTTTCAAAGGAAAGCATGGCAGTTATTCCCATGTTGAGACTGTGGTGCTGGAAAAGCACAGCAGGTCAGGCAGAATCCAAGGAGCAGGAGAATCAACGTTTCGGGAATAAGTCCTTCATCAGGAAGCCCCTTTCTTGATGAAGGGCTTATGCCCCCGAAACATCGATTCTCCTGCTCCTTGGATTCTGCCTGATCTGCTGTGCTTTTCCAGCAACACAGTCTTCTCTCTGAACTCCAACGTCTGCAGTCCTCACTTTCTCCCAGTTATTCCCATGCCTTAGCCAATACGGGCCGCTCAATCGAAGTCTCATTCTGGAACAATCTGGATGTGAACACAAGCTTGCTTATGGGAGCTTGCTGTGCACAAGATGGCTGCCACTTCATGACAGTGACTACATTCCAAAAAACATTCTATTAGATGCGAAACGTCTCAGGGTGTCCAAATCAAAATCACTACTTTCTGTGATTAAGTATCTTTTCAATACACCTTGAAGTCAATTAACACATAACACAGGTCACATTAGTTTTTAACTATTTTTTAATATGGGGGATATCATTGACAGTGGTATTTTGCTGATAGAATACTCCTTGTAAACAGAATGCGCCTACTACCTCGAGTTTGATTTGACCCTTGCTTCCCTTTATCTGAAACTTTGACTCATGGAGCAAATAGATGTCAGCTCAATCCATTGTAAGCAGGGTGTTTACTCCTGGAATGTGAAAATAAACACAGACTTGCATATAGAAAGCAGCTTCCATGATCATACAACATCCCAAAGTGATTTACTGTAGGAATCATAATGGTCAAAGGCCTGAAAAATGGTTCTAAGAAGTATGAATAATGTCTGGGACACTGGAGAATGGTCTCTGATTCCTATTCAAAATAGAAACATTGGGTCTTGTACATTCTAGCGAGGAAGAGATGGGGGAACTTTGTTTGTTGTGTTTCCGCTGAAAGGTTGCACCTTGGTTCCTTCAGCACCGCACTGGAAAGTGCAGTCAGTAGTCTTGTGCTAAAATAAAGAGCTGTGGATGCTAGATATCTGAAACAATAAGAGAAAAGTGCTGGAGCAACTCAGCAGGCCCGGTAGCAACTACTGAGATAAAAACAGAGTTACCGTTTCAAATTCAGTGACCCTTCTTCAGAAGAGTCTTGTGCTGATGTCTTTATGCTAGATCTACAACTCACAAAGTTACTGACTGTGAGGCAAAAATCACAAATACCGTGCTCCCACTGGGGATAATATTACACCATTGGACCATGTTATGGGAGCTAAACTATATTCACTGATTCATTTGAGATAAAATAAGGTACAGATGAAAAATGTCAGCAAGGAACTAGAATAATCAAACTGCCCTGGGTGCACATTTTCTGAATAGATGGCAATCATTCCAACTTTGCTTAGCAAAGGCTAGGAAAGCAGACTGACATATAATAAACTCTCATCTATGGTTCCTCATCCACTTCATCCTGTTCATCATGCATGAGTCAAAAATACAAGCATATGAGACAGCCCTCGGTTGAAAGGATGTTTAATATTCAAAATTCAAGCAAATTTTGTCTCATAAATGAGATTTTTAAATGAATCTCCATTTGCTTGAGTATGTGAACAAATTCAACATGTATCCTGTAGTTACACAGGAGCTGTGATCCTCGCTAGCTTTGTTGCCAGAGAGTTTCTCAATATCACTCTCATCTGGGAAGCCAGAATTTAATCACCTCCTTCAAAGTTGTGGTGAATTGGCCATCGGTTAAATTTGGAAAGTCTGAAATTGCAGTAGTGTCCAAGTTCCTGCAGCAGAGTAACAAAGCTGATGGAGTGATGGCCAGGATTAAGCTCCAAACTCCGGATCAATCAAACAATGAGAGCGGTGTGAGGCTTTGCTCTCGTGTGAAATGATGGAGCTGTGAAAAAGCCATCATTGGGCACCGAGATCGCCCTGTGGAAGGACAATGAAACCCTGGAGAATGAGCCTGGGCAGGGAAGTGTTGTTGGTCGGAGACAGAGTGAGGTTAATACACGTGGGACAACATGAAAAGCAGGAGGTTCTGTGATCGAGTCTGTAGCTGGAGGTGAACAGTCCAACAAGCCTGCCTTCTCTCCCAACGCTGAGGGAGCTCTGATCATGTGACCACATTCCCACCACCGGCCCAATCCTACAGGAAAGAGAGAGTGTCCGGGTCACCAGGAGGTCACCTGTCGTGAGTGATGGCTGATTGATTAAGCTAAGTGCCGGCAGAAACTTCAAGGAGGGAATTGGTGAGTGTGCAGCAACTACGCCAGCCGAGACTTGCTGCAATATGCTCTTGCCGAGCGAGTACGCACCAACAGACATTTTTTAACTTGGATGAAACTGGTGTATTTTAGCATACTTTACCAGGACCACCCTTTAATGTTTCAAGCTCGAGTCAATGAATCAGTTCTGAAGAAGGGTCTCTTGACCAGAAACGTAAACTCTGATTTCTCTCCACAGATGCTACCAAACTTGCTGAGCTTTTCCAACAATTTCTGTTTTTGTCATTGGATCAGGGGTTGGTTATGAAGGAATATCCTCTCTCCAGAGCAGCTGATCTCTCGAGTTATTCAGTGATGAGGAGGGGGACAACCCAACTGTTCCGGGGCTGTGTCCATGATGTAGGCCGGGTGGAAGATGGTGACGGAAGCTGTCATCACCAACTGTATCTGCACACGAAGCAGAGAATGAGGAGGGGCTGGGGAGGAGGAGCTGTGGAAGGTAACATAACTCGGAGCTGTAAGTTCTTCTGCAAAAGACCAGCAAGGTCACTCCAGCAGAGACAACCATGGACAACATGGCACATTGGCACTGACAGATGGAGCAATTGAAGACACAGTACATAGTTCAATTAAAAAGCTCAAAAAGATCATTGGCTTTGGCCACCAAGAAGGGCACTGTTTGTCACTGGCCACTTGGGTGTTTCCTTTCTTCCTGGTGGTGGAAATTTGAATAAGGATTTGTACACCTAGTATCTTTCACTGTGTCTCACACCTGCACGCACACAACATGGCTGCTGGGGGTAATATAAACGCTACTGCAGTTAGGTCGGAGTGTGGGGGTTTTATTAAAAAATAACCAGGAAATGGCCTGGGGTGTTTTATTCGAAAGGAAATGAAATCATTGGCCCTGAAGAATTCATTCATTGGCTTGTTTTCCCAGGCTGAAGAGCACAAAAACACAGAAAACTTTTGCATATTCACCGCTTTGTTGTGTTTGAGGACTTTTGAGTGCATTTACAGGGAAACTAGATTACAAAGGGACATCCCTGGGAAGCTTAAAGTTGTGTCTGAGGCAAATTTGCAGGTGGATCTCCTGCAATTTGATTTACTGCAATTTCAATGTAATTTTTCAATAGATGATTAAAATAAAATTTGTATTTCCTTGGGCTTTTTATAACCTCATAATGCCTCAAAGCACTTTTACAGCTTTTCTCAAAGTGTCGTTGTTAATGAAATATATGGAACGTGCAACCAATTTGTGCATAGCAAGATCCCACAGCCATGTACCAACCACCAAATACTTCGGTGATGGACAAGACATTTTCTTTTCTATGAAACAGTGTTTTGGAATCCTTTAGATCCACCAAGCAGGGCTTCGGTTGTGATACCTCACCCCAAAGGCAGTGCCGCTGACAGTGCAGCACTCCCTCGGTATTTATTACTGAGTTATAACTTTCGCTGTATGGTCTCCTCTCTGGTGTGGGCCTCTCTAACTCAAACAGGCTGTTGGTACCCACTGAGCAGTAGCTGACAGAGGTACTGCTCTTTGAAAATCATTGTAAAGCCCTCAGTGTTTGGAATCCATCTCAGGGTTATTGATTAGAAAATGATATATCCACAAGGAGAAAGTGAGGACTGCAGATGCTGGAGATCAGAGCTGAAAATGTGTTGCTGGAAAAGCGCAACAGGTCAGGCAGCAACCAAGGAGCAGGAGAAGCAACGTTTCGGGCATAAGAAAGGATATATCCACAAGTCAAGGACAAAGATTGCACTACTTTCACATCCGCACTGGCTTACCCTGGGGAGCTAACTTCACCCAGAGCAACAGGATCGATATTATAATGGACCCACTCACTTTTTTTGATGGGGTAGGGGGGAACAGAGCGGTCAGACAGGATCTCGTTTCCAATCACTAATCAACATCCATTGTCTGATGACCCACGAGAGATTCTCTCTCCAGGATCTGACACAGTAGATCAGTTTGAATGAAGTTCTGGAGGATCAGAACTCTGATGAATCATGTCACTCTTTAAGGTCAGATTTGAGGCTGACACAGAGACTCCAGGCTTATCTGACATTGAACCAGACGTCTTTTTCAATTGAGTAAAATAAAACAAAACTGTGGATCCCGAATATCGGAAACCAAAGCCAGAATTGCTGGAGTCATAGAATCCCTACAGTGTGGAATCTGGCCATTTGGCCCAACAAGTCCACACCGACCCTCTGAAGAATATCCCATCCAGTCCCATTGCTCTACATTTACCCCTGGCTGATGCACCTAACCTATATATCCCTGAACACTATGGCAATTTAGACAATAGGTGCAAGAGTGGACCATTCTGCCCTTCGAGCCAGCACCACCATTCATTATGATCATGGCTGATCATCCTCAATCAGTATCCTGTTCCTGCCTTATCCCCATAACCCTTGATTCCACTATCCTTAAGAGCTCTATCCAACTCTTTCTTGAAAGTATCCAGAGACTTGGCCTCCACAGCCTTCTGGGGCAGAGCATTCCATATACCCACCACTCTCTGGGTGAAGAAGTTTCTCCTCAACTCTCTTCTAAATGGCCCACCCCTTAATTTTAAGCTCTGTCCTCTGATTCAGGACTCACCCATCAGCGGAAACATGCTTCTTGCCTCCAGAGTATCCAATCCTTTAATAATCTTACACGTCTCAATCAGATCCCCTCTCAGCCTTCAAAACTCAAGCGTATACAAGCCCAGTCACTCCAATCTTTCAATGTAAGATAGTCCCGCCATTCTGGGAATTGACCTCCGGGAATTTAGCATGACCAATTCACCTAACCTGCACATCTTTGGACTGTGGGAGGAAACCCTCACAGACACTGGAAGAATATGCAAACGCCACACAGATAGTCACCCGAGGATGGAATTGAACCCAGGTCCCTGGCACCTTGAGACAGCAGTGCTAACCACTGAGCCACCGTGTGGCCCAACATGTCCAGCACTAACTGTGGGAGAAAGCAGAGTGAACACTTCAGGTCTGCCGAGACTTCATCGCTGAAGAATCAGCTCTGACGAAGAGCTACCAGACTCGAAGCGTTGACTCTGGTCTCTCCCCATAGATGCTGCTGGACCTGCTGAGCTTCTCCAGCAGATTCTGTTTTTATTTCTCTCTCAATCAAATCTGTTTTGCCTCACTAGACTGCAATCCCTCCCACAGCGACTAGAAGTACGAATATTGTGCCATTAGTTGAATCTTTATTGGCCGTTGGTTCTTTTCTATGAATCATATTGGCAAGTATAAACGACAAGTGCATTAACAGAAAATAATAATCCCAACAGGAGGGTCACCTGGTTCAAGTCCCATGGACAAAAGGGGTGTGTCATACCATATCTGAATAGGATGATTCAAAATAACAATCTCAATAGGGTTTTGCAGCGATGTTGGCACAGTAAGCCCTTTTAGCTCTAAAAATATCAGCAAGGAGAATAAGGGTAAACTGTAGATTATTAGCAGGTATTTGTGTCGAGCATCAGGCAATGTATCCACATCACAAGCTGGCCAGGGCGGCCCTTGTCTACCCTCTAGTGGTCTTTCACGGTTCTTTGTAGACATTTTTCATCAATCTCCTCAGGCACATTACAACAGGTCTGGGGCAGGTGGGATTTGAGCCAACATCTTTTGGCTTAGACATAGGGGCACTACCATTGTGGTGCAAGAGGGTGGTTCAGGGATCACCAACCTTAATGACAAGAACAGCCAGTTTTAATGTTTCAAACACACAATATCTTCAAAGCTGCAAAGCAGTTACTCAAAAGCTAACAATCATGAATTTAGTTCAATGCCCAAACCTAATTTTTGTTCTATAAAATTTAATTGCATGTGTGTTGTTATTTATTTATTCTAGTAAAATTATCAAAATGAATGCCATTGTTTTTGTCTTTTAAAGCAGAAGTTTATTAAAATTAAAGGTTGCTAAAAATGTAAAAAGGAGTTAAAGGTTGGGAAAGGAAATCAATTATTTTTGCATAAATAAAAATATGGATACAAAAAACAGGAAATTAAAAAATAACTTCTACTTTCATGTGGATTTCTCATGTAGAACATTTTGGAGAGTGCTTTTATGTCTGGACAAAATGCTGTTCCTTTGCTTTTCATGCAGGACAATAAACCTCCATCATTCTGTTAACCTTTCAACTTGCCTCTTCTGAAATCCATACCAGAAAACCCTTATTCACACAGATAGTTATTGTAAGAGTCCCAAAAAATTATTTTAAGAATTAAGGTGGCACAATGACTCGTGGTTAGCACTGCTGTCTCACAGCACCAGAGAACTGGGTTTGATTCTACTGTTGGATGTCAATCTGTCTGTGTGGAGTTGCATATTCTCCATGTCTGTGTGGGTTCCTTCCAGGTGCTCCAGTTTCCTCCCACAGTCCAAAGATCTGCAGGTTAGTAAGATTGGCCATGCTAACTTGCTCATGGTGTCCAGGGATGTGCAGGCTGGGTGGATCAGCCTTGGGAAATGAAGGGATACAAGGACAGGGTAGGAGAGTGTGTCTGGGTGGATGCTCTTCGGAAGGGTGGTGTGGACTCAATGGGCTGAATGGCCTGCTTCCACACTGTAGGGGTTGATTAGAATATGCAGTGTTTAAACCACCCATAGCTCATGTTAGTCTACTGCTCTGACAATTTACTCAGTACTGCTCTGGTGATTGTAATTTCCCTCAGCTATTCCCGCCCTGCCATTTGCTGATTTATTGCTGCTTCTGGGATGTTATTTGTATCATCTACATTGAAGAATTATACAAAATACCTTTTCAAATAATCTGCCATTTCCTTAGTTTCCATTGTTAATTCTCTCATAAGAAGAAACCTATACCACCAACATTTATTTTGTTAAATTTTTTTAAACAATATTCATAGAAACTTATGCCATCTGTTTTTATATTTCTGGCTAACTTTCTCTCGTACTCTGTTTTTCCTCGAACTAAGTTTTTATTTATTTTTTTGTTTTTTTTTATTAGGACAAAACATTCACCTTTTCCGGATTTTCCTATCTCCTTTGAACTCTTACAACCTTAGCTTAGAGTGTCTTGTCACATGTTCATGATGGTACCCCGTCTTTGGCCTTCAACTTGATTTCTTACTGAGAATAAACACTACTAGCAGGCTCTATTTCCATTGTAGATTTCCAAAACTCACAATTTTTCTCTATTTCTTTCAGACTCCTTGTGTTTTTGACAGGACTGCCCCATGGTTGAGTCATTAATGTCCATCCCAGCATGTGAGAAATCTCTCTCCCATCCAACCCCCATGCCGTCTGGACTGGTATGTGATGTTTATTTGCCATGTGACACATTCTGTACATATAAGCCTAGATATTACTTCCTTTACTTGACTCTGTATTTTCAGTGATTGTTCGTCAAGGTCTTGTTAATATGGACCTGATAATTGTGGAACCTTGCTAGTAACTACTGAAATTCTTAAAGAAACATTCCATCCTTGTAAATTACTTGCCCACCTTCAACTTGCCATTCCTTTCCAAAGCTGCTATTGTCACTCAGATGTTCCTGGGATGTTTCTGTTCCTCCAGCAGTTTGGAGGAGGGAAGTCAGCTATTTTCTTTGGGAGTGGAAAAACTGGGAATCTGGGCATGTTGAGAATGTGAAAACTGGAGAATCTGGGAGATTGGGACTAGAAAAGCTGGGGAATCAGGGTTGTTGGGAATCGGGAGACTGGAATTGGGGATCAGGAATGGGGAAACTAGAGAATTGAGGATTGGTAATGCTTGGGAACTGAGAGCATTGGGATTGAGAAAGTTGGGGAATCAAGGGCTGGGAAGGATGAGGTTGAAAAGTTGAGCATGTCAGGATTGGGAAAACTAAGGAATTAGATGATCAAAAAAGGGCAGGCTGAATCATCAGGGATGTCAGGATCTGGGGAGCTTTGGAATAGGGTAAATCAGAGTAGGGATAGGTGAGGATTGGGAGTTTTGGGATTTGGAAAGCTGGAGAATTGAGAATTGTGGGGAATTGGGGATGTGGGATGCCAGGAATGCTAAGGCAAAGGAATTGGGGATGATAGGAGGTACAAAGTTGATGAATCAGGAATGTCAGGAATGGGGAGGCTGACTAATTAGTGCAAATGGGGAAGTTGAGGAATCTGGGATGTTTGGAATTTCCATTGGAAAATCAAGGATGTCTGGAATGGGGAGGCTAATGAATCAGAGTTAGGAATTGGGAGACTGAGGTATCGGGGATGCGTGGAATTTCCAATGGGGAATCAGGGATCGGAAAGTGGGAGGCTGAGGAATGAGAGGTCAGGAATGAGGAACCTGGGGAATTGGGATGTTGGGAATGGGGAGACTGAGGAATCAGTGATACCTGACTTCAGGGATTCTCTGAATGCATGTGGACTCTGAAACTGTGAGGTTGAGATCTGCCATTCTTACCTAGTCTGGCCCAGCAAGCCAAATCAGTTCAAGGCCAAACAGGGATGGACAACAAATACAGGCCTTGCCAGTGTTGCCCACATCTCATGAATGAATAAAGAGAAAATGATTTTGACATTGAGTTATGTTTAGGACAACATGCCCCTTTGAGGTGTTTTCCAAAGACTAAGCCCTTTGCCTGATCTCTCAGTTTGACCTAGGTGGATGTTTGTCAGCCTGATTTGAAGATGGTGTTGACTGATGTTCCCTATTGAAGGTTGACATCATCAGTTAGTACCAAGTGCAAACCAGAATCCAAGGAGAGATACTGGGTCTGTTATAGATGCAAAAGAAAGGGTCTGTTACCTCAGTTAGCTGCATGGCTGGTTAGTGATGCCAACAGCATGGGTTCAATTCCCACACCAGCTCTGGTTACCATGAAGTATTCTCTTTCTCAACCTTCCCCCCCACCCCCCCCTCACCTGAGGCAAGGTGACCCTCAGGTTAACACCACCACCAGTCATCTCCCTTTAATCAGGGAGCAGGACTGCAGTGACTTTACCCTTTATCTTTATTAGTTATGGGTTGGATTTCAGGTTGCCACACCCAATACTGCCAGTTATATTTGGCGAAATTACGTTATGGCTAACAATAAGGGGAATCTGATTGTTACCATTGATTATCAGCACAATTTAGAGAGTTGTCATTGAAAGGTGGTGGAACTAATGTTCTTCCCATCTCTGATTTTCCCTAAAGAAAAACTCTCTGCTCCTTTGGGTTTCCCCTTTCCCTCAGAATTCTCACCCCGGATCCTCCCTCTTGGATTTCCTGGCCTGGCTGGCTCACACGGGATCTGCTTGTCGCACAATGGGGGGGGGGGGGGGGGGGGGGGGGCTGGCTGGCTTGAAAAGGAGCACCACTGACACAATGTCATAAAGATAAACAAAACAAAATGAAAATGTAAACATTAAAGGAAACTTATTGAACATCAACAATCATGACGCCCTTCAGTACCCATTGATCAGGGAAAGCCATGAGTGGACACTGTGCTCCCTCTAGTAAAAAATGAGGTCTGCAGATGCTGGAGATCACAGCTGCAAATGTGTTGCTGGTCAAAGCACAGCAGGTTAGGCAGCATCTCAGGAATAGAGAATTCGACATTTCGAGCATAAGCCCTTCATCAGGAGGGCTTATGCTCGAAACGTCGAATTCTCTATTCCTGAGATGCTGCCTAACCTGCTGTGCTTTGACCAGCAACACATTTGCAACTGTGCTCCCTCTGCTGGGGGTGAATATCCTGCAGAAGAGGGTGGCAAGATTTTCAGCATAAATAGATGCGGAAGTGCACAGTAGATCAGACATCATCGGAGGCGCAGAAAAGGGCTGAACCATTGACTTTCCTGGTGCTCGGATGCTGTCTGACCTGCTGTGCTCTTCCATCTTCACATCTACTGACTCTGACTTCCAGCATCTGCAGTCCTTACTGTCTCATAGGGACAAGGTTTTTATTTCTTATCACCAATCACAGAATCAAAGAGTATATAAGAGGCCATTCAGAAATTCAGAAGAGCATCCCACCCAGACCTGTGCTCCCACCCTACCCCTGTAACCCCAGCTTTAGCATGGCCAATTCACCCTAACCTAAGGCAGGAAGAGGATACTGATTAGGAATGATCAGCCATGATCATATAGAATGGCGGTGCAGACTCGAAGGGCTGAATGGCCTACTCCTGCACCTATTGTCTAACCTGCACAGCTTTGGACTGTGAGACAAAACTGGAGTACCCTGAGAAAACCCACACAGACCTGGGGAGAACGTGCAAACTCCACACAGACAGACAGTCACCCGAGGCTGGAATCGGACCCTGGTCCCCGGCGCTAGGATGCAGCAGTGCTAACCACTGAGCCACATGGAATAATATTCAGAGATGTTATTACACCGGTCTAGAAAAGGTGGGACTTGAGTCTGGGCCTTCAGGCTCAAAGATAGGGACACAACCACTGCATACATTCTCAAGGGAGGGAGGAATGTGAATCCTGAGTGAACACTCGCCACATGCATATAATTAACCAACCAATAACTATTGATTAACATTAGTCTTTTAGTTTGTTTAAACCTCCCCCACTTCCAAGACTTCCCCCTTAATTGCTGGTCTGCCAATCCATCATAAAAAGCTCATCCCCATAAGTAAGTTCCTGCATGGTCTCAAACTTAGCTTTGTACCAGCCTCTCAGCTCGACCTTCTGGGAACAGATGGCAAGTATGTCAGTCACTTTTATTTCCCCACAGGATCCCTGTGTCCACCTGTACCCACCCTTTCCAAGAAGTATCAGTTGGGATTAGAATGTTAACCCTCTTTCTCTCTCTCACTCTTTCCATAGATGCTGCCAGAACTGCTGAGTTTCTCCAGCAATCTCTGACTTTTATTTTTGATCTCCTGCACTATGCAGTTTCTTGCTTTTTATTTTGAAATAGAAAACATGGGTTGCAACAATCGCACTTTCAGCAGAGGTGCAGATGGAATTAAAACGGTGAGGTTGGGGAATACTCTGATGCACCAAGGGCTGCAGAGTCTGTTACTGTTGTGTGTGGACTGCCCTTGCTCACTAACTGACAGCTCTATTAATAGCGATATGGTCAAATACCAGCACTAGGACAAGCGGCAGCTGCGGCAATATCACCACCTTCCAAAATTAGCTGCATTTTCATTCCACTCAGACACTTGGTTGTCCGAGAGGAAAGCTGCAGCTGGATGTGGGGAGGAAAAAGCTGCAGGTAGTAGAAGCTGATGAGGGTAAAAGCTAGTGGGGTAAAATGTGCTGGGTATAAACTGGTGCCAATTAAACATGCTGGGTAAAAGGGGTGACAGTAATTGTTCCGGGGAGGAGTTAGTGTGGCAGAAAAAGGGCAGTGGGGGTAACAGATGCTGAGACAGTGGGAGGTAATAAGGACTAGGGCAGTAAAATGTGGTGAGTGTAACAGGTGCTGGGGTTAAAAACTAGTGGAGCAGTGATAGCTGGTGGGGGTAAAAAGGGGTAGAAGACAGTGGGGGTTAAAGGTGGTGGGAGTTAAAAGGCAGTGGGGGATAAGAGGCAGTGGGGGGTGGGGGTAAGGGGCGGTGGGAGGGTAAGAGGCGGTGGGGGGTAAGAGGCGGTGGGGGGGTAAGAGGCAGTGTGGGGGCAAGGTGGTGGGGGGTACAAGGCAGTGGGGGTACAAGGCAGTGGGAGTTAAAGACAGTGGGGGGTAAAAGGCAGTGGGGAGAGGGGGATAAAAGGCAGTGGGGGTTAAAGGCAGTGGGTAAAAGGCAGCGGTGGGGGTAAAAGGTGGGGGGGTAAAAGGCAGTGGTGGAGGTAATAGGCAGTAGGGGGTTTAAGGCGGTGGGGGTTTAAGGCGGTGGGGGTTAAAGGCAGTGGGGGTTAAAGGCAGTGGGGGTTAAAGGCAGTGGGGAGGGGGGTTAAAGGCAGTGGGGGTTAAAGGCAGTGGGGAGGGGGGTTAAAGGCAGTGGGGGTTAAAGGCAGTGGGGGTTAAAGGCAGTGGGGGTTAAAGGCAGTGGGGAGGGGGGTTAAAGGCAGTGGGGGTTAAAGGCAGTGGGGAGGGGGGTTAAAGGCAGTGGGGGGTAAAGGCTGATGGAGGCACAAGGCCCATACCTGAACTGCTCGGCCCTGCTGTCTCCCCTGGGTGTACTCCGCTCGCTGCAGATCCTGTTCGGCTGTATCACCCTGAGCCTAGTTGCCCACGATGGGGGTTACGGAGAGGCGTACGGCTACTTCTGTATGTTCGCCTGGGCCTGGTGCCTGGCCCTGAGCGGCCTGATCGTCTCCCTGGAGCTCTCCCGGCTGCAGGGCTGCCTCGGGCTGTCCTGGGAGAACTTCACCATCTCGGCGGCGATGCTGGCCGTGCTGATGGAGCTGACCGCCTCCGCTGTCTACCCGGTCTACTTCGTGCAGCTGGAGTGCGGGGCGGGGAGCTGCGGCTCCCGCAGCTTCAGGCTCTCGGCCAGCGCCTTCTCGGCTCTCACCTGCATCGCGTACGGGGCCGAGGTGCACCTGAGCCGGGCCAGGCCGGGACACACCGGCGCCTACATGGCCACCACCCCGGGGCTCCTCAAAGTGGTCCAGGCGTACGTGGCTTGTATCATCTTCGGGGCACTGGCCAACGGCAGCGAGTACAGCCGCTACCCGGCCACCCAGTGGTGTGTGGCCGTCTACTCCATGTGCTTCACCCTCACCTCCCTGGTCATTGGTCTCAATGTATCCGGACAGACCGGGGCTCTCAGGTGCCCCTTCGACCGGCTGGTGGTCCTCTACACCTTCCTGGCCACCCTGCTGTACCTCAGCGCCGCCGTGGTCTGGCCCATCTTCTGCTTTGACAGTAAGTACGGCTCGGTGGAGAGACCGGCCTCTTGCTCTCTGGGAGACTGCCCCTGGGACAGCCAGCTCATCGTCACCATCTTCACCTTCATCAACCTCATCCTGTACCTGGTCGACCTGATTTACTCTCAGAGACTCCGCTACATCCCGGAGCCTTGAAGGAACACCTCCCCCACCTCTCTCTCTCTCTCTCTGCAAAACGACAACAAAAAATATTTGACTCACCAAAGAAAAAAATGCTTTAACTGAGAGCTGTTCTGTAAAGTCTTTACGGATCAAGAAAATAAAAACATTGGGATTTGACATTACACCTCAATTGAGAAATTGCACCTCACGTGGTGATGTCTGAAACATTAAACGCCTTATCGGTGATGACTTGGAAACCTTCTCAGGATGTTTACTGGACAGTAGGTACCGTGTTTATTATAGAGAGTGCCAAACTTCTGACAGCTTTGTGAAGAAGGGTCACTGAAGCGTTGACTCTGATTGCTCTCTCCACAGAAGCTGCCAGACCTGCTGAGCTTTTCCAGCGATTTCTTTTTTTGTGTGTCACAGCACTTGTATTTATCACAGCTTTTGTTTTTGGTTTGTGGAGGGGCGGGATAACAAGGCAAATGCTCCTCCGGTCTTTAAAAAAAGTTATTGCACATGGGTCTAGTCACAGAAGTAAGGCTAAACAAGTGAGCGTTAGCCCGTGCGGCCTGTAGGAATTCCCGGCCAGCTAATTATTTCTTGTCATTCTTTCTGTATAAGCCACATCGCCATGTCCTTTTGTCTGAGTCTCCTTTGTGTTTATTCAGCTTCTATTTAAATCCTCTGTCATTCACGTCAACCACATGGTGTGGCTGCAGATTCTCATCAATGTCGGTGTAAAGATCTTTCTCCCAAATCCCCTTTGTTGGTTCATTGCTGACTGTCTGTCTCAACTTTAACTCCTAGGAGAAAGTGAGGACTGCAGATGCTGGAGATCAGAGCTGAAAATGTGTTGCTGGAAAAGCGCAGCAGGTCAGGCAGCATCCAAGGAGCAGGAGATTCGATGTTTCGGGCATGAGCCATTCCTGAAGAAGGGCTCATGCCTGAAACGTCGATTCTCCTGCTCCTTGGATGCTGCCTGACCTGCTGCGCTTTTCCAGCGACACATTTTCAGCTCAACTTTAACTCCCCCAACACCAACTGTCTCAACCAAATTCCAACCATTCGCTGGACCATTAGAACTACCCTACCAGATTCTTTCATAATCTTGAAGACATCTACCAGATAAACCTCCATCTTCTTTCTACAAAAAAAGCCTTACTTATTCAATGTTTCCTAATGGGTATAAACTCTCAGTTCTACTATCATTCTTGCAGATTTTCTTCCAAAGCTTCTGTGTCTTTTTATATAATCATGGAGACTGGAATTGTTTGCAATACTCCACCTGTGCTCTGCTGCCTATTTGATACAAGCTCAACTTTACTTCCCTGCTTTTCAATGTTATCCCTTTGAAATTAACCGTAAGCATCTGCTTAAATTTTTTTGCTCTTATTAAACTGTATCGGTACCTTTAATTATGGTAGCACATTTGTGGTGTACCTAAATAACAACATTAATATTAATTCAGGTTGTGACACCTTTTAGATAGAGGCAGGTCATTTGAACTGTCAGTCCTGTGCTGACCCTATACAAGGCTGCTCTAAGTCTATCTCACACACTGTTGCCTCCACTTGTTTGCAGTTCTTTAAAGTGAAGCAGTAATGATGTTCTTATTCTGACATGTTATAGGTATACCCCTTATCTTTGACTGACTTGCTTTTTGTATTCAGAATGTTGCAGAATACTTACTGGAGTAACAGTGATCGGTATATGTACACACCTGTATGCCAGGTAAAACACTGCATTCTTGCAAGCAAGAGCTTACCTGTCACTTAACAGAATTCTACACTTTAAACAAAAAGCCACATCACTAGCAGCTGCTAATTGTGTACAGAAGTAGCTTGTGTTACCTCATAAAAGTAAACCTCTGGCTGTTCTGCTTCACAATGCTGCTTTGTATGTATATCTCAAGATTTAAATTCAATGTTTAAATGATGTAGATATTCTTTGGGAAAAGTGGAGAATGCAGGTCACTTGTTTTTGATCAGCTTGAATTTCAGCAAGGGGATGTGATAAAGGGACATTCTTTGTTTTATTTCAGTGGAATCAGCACATTTAACCAGTGCACTGGGGAGAATGAGATAGAAATGCATGTCCAATCAGGCCTGAATAAAGCATCTGCTGAAGTATTCTCTTCTGTATGACTAGAAACCAAATGTCAAAAGCTACTGTGTCATTTTTTGGGCAGAATAAGGCTTCTGCATTTAAATGTATAAACACTGACAGATTTAGTGCCTTGTAATCTGAACTAGAATCAAAGTATCTTTATGAAATAACAAATAGTATAGCTGACATCATAATATTGTTACAGAGTCAATAACAATTAAGAGTACAGATTATGTGATGTCATTTGGAAGCATAAACATTGCAATTGAAATTAATAAATTTATCCTCCAATATAAATGTAATATGTTTAGATACTGCACCTTGTAACAAAAATAAATGCTACATATTTCCTCATGTTTGTATCTGATATTTTATCAGACGCTAGGAAACCTGGTTTATCCTGTTGCATTGAAAGTAAAACAAGACAGTTCCAACAGTAACTATGTGGGGAGGACGGAAGAGTTGTTATTTTGAGTGTGTACTGTTGAAGGAAGATTGGTTAGCTGAGATGGCTGGATTGTAAGGCAGACTGATGACAATAGTATGGGTTCAGTTCCTGCACTGGCTGTGGTCACCATAAAGGTCCTGCCTTCTTGACCTTGCCCCTCACCTGATGTGTGTTAAACTCACCACCAATCATCGCACTCTGTAGTGGGAGAGAGCTGACTTCTAGGTCTATGAGCTTTGCCTTTGCATCACCAGAACAGAAACTCCATTCAAAACAGGAAGAACAAATGTTTGAAAAACAGAAGCAGAAAATGTTCAAAACAAGATGGAATGTGGGGTCTTCTTTTATTTCTGTCATACATTGCTGAAATGTGGTAAACCAGTTGCCTAAGAAGGAAATCACTTGCCTTATCACATTTTCAGGATGACTCAGGTGTGTCACAACCAACAGGTCTCTGACCTGGAATCTCTGCAAGTACATCTGCAAAATGACACTTTTTTTTACACAAGGTTTCACAAATAAAATTCATATTTTGATTTTCATTGATTAAATCTTACCCAGGGGACACCAGGGGAACATCTCTGCTACTACCTTGAGAAAATGCCACAGGTTCTAATGTCCAACAATTCAGCGGTGTACATGTATATGGGTAGTCTCTTGGTATAAGGCTGACATTTGCTCATGGTAAGAATCTCTTTGCAGGGTCTTTTAACTTGTGCACTGCTGTTGCCACATGTTTCAGACTGATCAAGAAATTCTCCCACTTTTGCTGCTTGCCATAGGGAAGATTTACAGATTGATAGCATGGCCCCATGGGTATTTTTGACATATGCACTTACCATGTCCGTCACATCCAGAGGTGGGACTTGAACCTAGAATTTCTGGCCCAAAGATTTGGATATGACAACTGCATCACAAAGCTTTCTTTGCAGTAGACATAGCCTTGCTCAATTATGTATTCTAAAACATGCACCACCTTTTGATAATGCAGTACTTTCAGTACTGTACCGATGTGTAAGTCTAGATTTATGTGACCAAGTCTTGGATAGATTTTATATCCATAACTTTGTATTTCAAAACCAAAATAATTAATTGCATCAAGCTGACATAGAACTGTATTCCTGTTATAGTGAATTTACAGTCATAGAGTTGTATAGCGTGGAAACAAACCCTTCGGTCCAACTTGCCCATTCTGATCAGATATTTTAAATTAATCCATTTCCACTTGTCAGCATTTGGTTCATATCCCTCTAAGCTCTTCCTATTCATATACCCACCCAGCCTTTTAAATGTTGTAATTGTACCAGCCTCCACTTCATCTGGCAGCTCATTCCATACACACACCACCCTCTGCATGAAAACGTTGCCTCTTAGATCCCTTTTAAACCTAAGCCCTCTGGTTTTGCCCTCCTTTATCCTGGGGAAAAGACCTTGACTGTTCACCCTATCCCTGCCCCTCGTGATTTAATAAATCTCTATAAAATCACCCCTTAGCCTCCAACACTCCAGGGAAAATAGCCCCAGGCTATTCAGGCCCACTCTATAGCTTAAACCCTCCAACACTGCCAACATCCTTGTAAATCTTTTCTGCACCCTTTCAAGTTTCACAACATCCTTCTTATAGCAGAGAGACCAGAATTGAATGCAGCATTACAAAAATAGTCTAATCAATGTCCTCTACAGCTGCAAGATGACTCCCTAACTCCTTTACTCAGTGCAGTGACCAATGAAGGCATACATGCCAAATGCCTTCTTCATCACCCTGTCTACCTGCAACTCCACTTCTATAAACCTGCACCCCAAAGTCTGTTTATTTGGCAACACTCTCAGGACTTTACCATTAACTGTATAATTCCTACCCTGACTTGCGTTTCCAAAATGCAACACCTCACATTTATCCTTGGTCCATTGGCCCATCTGATCAAGGACCTGTTATATTCTCAGGTAACCTTCTTCACTGTCCACTACACCTCCAATTCTAGTGTCACCTGCAAACTTACTAACCATACCTCATGTATTCACATCCAAATCATTTACATAAATAACAAAAGCGGTGGACCCAGCATCGACCCTTGTGGCACATCACTGATCACAGGCCTTCATCACCACCCTCTGCCTCCTACCTCCAAGTCAATTTTGTATCTAAATAGCTAGTTCTCCCTGTATTCCATGTGATCTAATCTTTCTAACCAGTCAACCATGCAGAACCTAGTAAAATATCTTATTTAAGTCCATATAGACAAAGTCCACTGCTCTGCCTTCATCAATCTTTGTCACTTCTTCTTCCTTATTATGATTAAAAAATGTATTAAACCTCATAATGAATTATTGATCAGAGGAAGCCACCTATTCAGATGAATTTTTAAATTATGTTTCTATACTAATTGATTATTTTATTGGAATTTTAAAAAATAGAATACTTTCAGTTTCACTCAGACAGTCATTTATTTCATAAGGTGTCTTTTTTAAATGAATATATTTTAGTTTACAGAATGGACCAAATGCACCACACTTCAGGCAACCTGGACTTGCATCAAGCTTAATTACTGCTGCTCAAGTGTAGCACGTGTCAGTGCAGACTAATACACTGTCTGCTCCAGTGGAAATCCGTGTCTGACTATAATCCCCAACAAAACACATCTTCCACCCGGACAGTATTTTCCATTCGCACTGTCCATTTTCATTTCAGTTTCTTACAATTGTCAATATCCTCCCTTCAGGTGCTGATTTCCCCATTGCTTATTTTTCACAATCCATAAGGAATCTTTCAAAGACTCATCTGGATCAGTCTCAGGAGTGGATTTGCTTGGATGGCTGTTTTGTGATGCAGAATAATGCCAATTGTATGGGTTTAATTCTTGCACTATCTGAGGTTACCATGAAGGACTGTCCTTCTTAACCTCTCCCCTCACCTGAGACATGCTCCTTAGGTTAAAACCACGACCAGTTTTCTCTTTCTGTAATGAGAAAGCAGCCTTATGGTGTAGAACAACTATAGTAACTTTACTATGTATGTCATAATGGAAGTGAGCCAAGTCAAACATCAGAGATTTCCAAAGGTAGACTGTATGTTTTACACTTACAACTTACTTGGTCTTATCTATTATATTGTTATAAATCTGTTATATAAGGCTGAAGATAACAGGAACTGATTAGAGGCTTAATATTGGGCTGTTATGTGAATTACATTGAGTCAGTCAGGTCTGCTGGGAGTTAAAACTGCAGGAAAACAGTAGCTGCTGGCTGTACCAGATTAGGCTTACATTTGGACAAAATATTTGAGATTGCTCATGTGCATGGATAACTGCAAAATTGGCATTTGGCCAAAATCTTCGGGATTGATCACGTGCACAGAAAATTCCGAATAAAGCACATACTTGGCACAGAGACTTGTGTATAAAGAGCCTGAAAAATCATTTTGTTCAGAATAACTTCAAAAATTAACGTTGCAAGAAGTACCCTACATCAGGAGGCATGGTGATGATGTCGAGCAGAGTTTAAGCCTGGTCAGCTGTGAACTCTCCCGAGTATTAATGTTTGGGTTCAGTTACAGAAATCTGGGTAATGACAGACAGTGATTGAGATATCTCTTGTAGTGTGTGTATTTGTTTAAGTACTTAATAAATTAGTTGTGTTTTATATATCTATAAGTGTCTCTGCTATATCTTTGGTCTATGTTTGTACTGTTGTCTCTCAGTGATGGGCAACAAATCAGTCAATGACTTTTTATGTATTAGATGGGATTAGAATAGTTTGCACTCAGAAGGCATGGTCACAATAACAACTTTATTTATAAAGCACTTTTGATGCTGCAAAATGTCCCAAGATGTCAAGGAAGCATTTTCAAACAAAATGTGACACTAACCCATATAATGATTTGGGTCACTTGACTGAAAGCTTGTTCAGAGAGATAGGATTTAATGAGATCTGAGACTCTTCAGTTGCCTGTTTATCATCAACATTGTATTTTAAAATGCAAATTCTATTTAACTATTAAGCACAATGTAAAAGTATATCCTGCACATTTTAAACTGCATCTACCAACAAAGTCTAGATTTTGAAGTAATGTAAAATTGGTATACAGATTCCTTTCAATATAGAGGGATTAAAGAATATCCTTATAGTTGCTACTATCCAGTCAGTCTCCAACATGACCTCCTCCTTTCCCCATTGAAAAATGCCATGTTATCTTTGCCACAAAGCATTTTATAAAGTAAGAAAGATGCAAATTAAAATATTTGTCTTGCCAACATCATGATTCAATAGAACTTTTGCAGATGAGTTTCCAAATCTCAACTATTATGTTAATATTATATTAACTTCTCCTATGGCCTAGCGAATTCAATTGTTTATTGTAAGGGTGTACAAAGTTAAAAATCACACCACACCAGGTTATAGTCCAACAGGTTTATTTGGAAGTCCTAGCTTTCGGAGTGCTGCTCCTTCATCAGATGGTTGTCACAATCACCTTATGAATGAACAGCGCTCTGAAAGCTAGGCCTTCCAAATAAACCTGTTGGACTATAACCTGGTGTTGTGTGATTTTTAACTTATTGTAAGGGATTGTTTTAATTATGAGACAGAGTTTGTGACTGACAAGTATTGAACTCGCTGTAGGATACTTATCTATAGACCCAGTCCTCATTATCCATGAGTGACAGGGGCGCAGACCTCCTGTGGAGAATAAAAGAAATGAGAAGACCACTCCTGTATACCACAACCAGATGATTGGATTATCAAGGACATTAGAGAAAGAAAAAAAATGCAGAGTCTGGGACTAGCTTCATGAGTGCATGGATAAAGAGGATTAAGTAAGTATGTGTCATACAATCACAAATGAAGGGCTAAATTCCTGACGAAAGGTTTGTGCCTGAAATGTCAATCCTCCTGCTCCTCGGATGCTGCCTGGCCTGCTGTGCTTTTCCAGCACCACACTCTCAACTGTGATCTCCAGCATGTGCAGTCTTCACTTTCTTCCAATCATAAACAATGTCCATCATCATCATCTTTGAGGAATTAGCTGCATAGTCTTCCATTTTAACATGTCAAACGTCACCTAGCAAAATGATAACTCTGTTTCTCTCTCCACAGATGCTGCCAGATTCTCGATGTTTCTCCAGTACTCTTTGTTTTTATTTCAGATTTCCGGTATCAAACAGCGCTTTGATTTATTTTGGTTCTATTCCTCCATTCTTTCCACAGAGCTCTGTAAATTTCTCCTTTTCAAGTATATACACATTTCCATTTCTCTTTGAAAGTTATTATTGAATCTGTTTCCTCCATCCTTTTGGCTGGGCATTCCAGATTGTAATAAACCATTACATAGAAAAAAACTGAAATCACAGGAGGTGCAAAGGTTGCCCATTTACTTCCTCCCTCCTCACTCTCCAAGGTCCCAGGCACACCTTGCAGGTGAAGCAACGATTTACCTACACTTCACTCAATCTAGTCTATTGTATTCACTGTTCACAATGTCATCTGCTCTACACTGGGTAGATGAAACACAGACTGAGTAATCACTTTGCAGAGCACCTACACTCTGTTTGTAAAAATATTCCCAAGTTTCCAGTTGCCTGTCACTCCCACTTCAACACACCGCCATGTTCCCAGACATCATTCCTGTCTCTGACCTGCTGCAGTGTTCTATCAAAGCTTAATGCAAGCTGGAGGGACAACACCTCATCTTCTGTCTAGGTATCTTACAACCTTCAGGATTAAATACCAAGTTTAACAATTCCAGAGTATGAAAACCTCCCTCCATTTTTGTTACCCGCCCCCAGACCCTGTTCTACATGGGTTGTTCCCAGCACAACCTACCCATGTTCAACTATTCACATTTTCCTTTAGCATTAATTCAGCATCCAAGTCTCTCATAGCTTACTATCAACAATGCCTTAGTCTGCTTCTTTACCTTCTCTCCTTTTCTGGGCTCCACTTATGCAAATCACACCTACCCCAAACCCATTCCCCGTCAGCAGCATAAATACCACTATTTCCTAGCCGTTTTCAGTTCTGACAAACAGTTATTGACTCAAAATGTTAATTCTGATTTTCTCTCCACTGATGCTGCTGGACCTGCTGAGTTTCTCCAACACTTTGTTTTTGCTTCTGCTTTTCAGGTTCTGCAATTCTTTATTTTAGGCGAAAGTGAGGACTGCAGATGCTGGAGATTAGAGTCAAGAGTGTGGTGCTGGAAAAGCACTACAAGTCAGGCAGCATCCGAGGAGCAGGAGAATCGACATTTCGGGCAAAAGCCCTTCATCAGGAATTCTTTGTTTTAGCAACTTATTGTCTCTCTGGGTTGTTTTTGCCATTTGTCATAAATCTATCTCCTCTACTGCCAGTTTTTTGTTATTTAATTAATCATAGTAATTCACGATTGGAAACTGGATATCAATCTCCTCTGCTTCAAGGAGAACAATCCCAGTTTTGCTAGTCCATTTCTTAAATAGACAAGTTTAAACCACAATTTCTATTCAGAATTTTCCTCCAAAATTGAACAACAATATCATCCTTGAAGAATTTACATGTGTGAGCAATACCATAATGGGCAGCACGGTGGCACAGTGGTTAGCACTGCTGCCTCACAGCGCCAGAGACCCAGGTTCAATTCCTGCTTCAGGCAACTGTCTGTGTGGAGTTTGCACATTCTCCTCACGTCTGCGTGGGTTTCCTCCGGGTGCTCCGGTTTCCTCCTACATCCAAAAATGTGCAGGTTAGGTGAATTGGCCATGCTAAATTGCCCGTAGTGTTAGGTGTAGGGGAATGGGTCTGGGTGGGTTGCTCTTCAGAGGGTCGGTGTGGACTTGTTGGGCCGAGGGGTCTGTTTCCACACTGTAGGGAATCTAATCCCTAATCTAAAACAATAAGTAAACACAACATGCAGGAGAAACTGAGCAGGTCTGGCAGCATCTGTGGAGATAGGAGCAGAGTTAATGTTTCAAGTCTGGTATAAGTCTTCTTCAGAATCAAAAGTTTAACAGTTTAAAATTAATCCTTCTTCTTGAGTTCTCTGCTCAAAGTTACAATCACCAGAATAAAACGTTGGGTTATGCATTTTGATAGGAAGAATAAAGGAGATGAACATTATATAAAGAGGGAAAGACTGCAGAAATCCACAGAACAGAAAGATTTAAGATTTCTCATAACTCACAAAAAGCTAGCATCCAAATTCAGCAGTTAGTAGGGAAGGCAAATGGAACATTGGCCTTTATTTCAACAGTGATCGAGAATAAAAGTAGGGAAGTTTTCCTAAAATGTTACAAAGCACTAGTCAGACCACAGCTGGATTACTGTGAACTATTTAGGATCCCTTATATACACGGTGCGGCACGGTGGCACAGTGGTTAGCACTGCTGCCTCACAGCGCCAGGGACCTGGGTTCAATTCCTGCCTCAGGCGACTGACTGTGTGGAGTTTGCACGTTCTCCCCGTGTCTGCGTGGGTTTCCTCCGGGTGCTCCGGTTTCCTCCCACAGTCCAAAGACGTGCGGGTCAGGTGAATTGGCCATGCTAAATTGCCCATAGTGTTAGGTAAGGGGTATATGTAGGGGTATGGGTGGGTTGCGCTTCGGCGGGTCAGTGTGGACTTGTTGGGCCGAAGGGCCTGTTTCCACACTGTAAGTAATCTAAGTAATCTAATCTAAACAAAGCTATAATGCATCCTATTGGTATGCTTTCTATGGTACATCTATAAAAATTGATAAGAGTTGGAGTGGCTATGCCGAATTTCCTTAGTCCTTTGGAAAGTAGAAGCATTGGTGTGCAACCTTGCGGGTGTGGGTGGCACGGTGGCACAGTGGTTAGCACTGCTGTCTCACAGCGCCTGAGACCCGGGTTCAATTCCCGACTCAGGCGACTGACTGTGTGGAGTTTGCACGTTCTCCCCGTGTCTGCGTGGGTTTCCTCCGGGTGCTCTGGTTTCCTCCCACAGTCCAAAGATGTGTGGGTCAGGTGAATTGGCCATGCTAAATTGCCCGTAGTGTTAGGTAGGGGTAAATGTAGGGGTATGGGTGGGTTGCGCTTCGGTGGGTCGGTGTGGACTTGTTGGGCCGAAGGGCCTGTTTCCACACTGTAAGTAATCTAACCTTACTGAAACAGACAAGATTCTTTGGGGACTTGACAGTGTAGATGTGGAAAGGTTGTTTCCCCTTGAAGCCAAGTTGAGGACATAATCTCAGATTAAGGGGTCACGCACTTAAAACAAAGGTGATAAGGAATTTCTTCTCATGAATCTGTAGAATTCGTTACTGCAGAGGGCTGTGGAGGGTGAGTCATTAAGAACTTTTAAGGCTGACAGAGACAGATTTTTAATAATTAAGGGAATCAAGGATTACGGAGAAAGGCAGGAAAGTGGAATTGTGGATTATCAGATCAGGCATGATTTCATCGAAGGCAGAGCAGACTCACTGGCTGAATGGTCTGTTTTGGTCTTATGATTTTATAGAAATCTGTCCACCAAAAGGATGTAGCTCCTATTCCTCTGGGATGTTAGTCTGCTTCACACTGGCCATCCAGTGAACTGACTCAAAGTGCTAACTGTTTTTCTCTCCAGGAATGCTGCCAGATCTGGAGTGTCTCTCCGGCACTCTGAGAACAGCCATGTTTGGATTAACTGGGAGCTGGCTCAGGGGGGCTGAATTTCCTACCTCCACTCTTTGTTCATATGAAGGAGGTTTCTAAGTGATTTTCAATCTATATTAATTAGATTTTAAACAAAAATACTCATGACTTGTCAGTGGGAAATCATGTCTCATGAACTTGATTGAGTTTTTTGAAAAAGTAACAGAGATGAGGACAGATCAGTGGATGTGATCTATATGGACTTCAGTAAGGCATTCAACACAGTTCTTCAAGGTAGACTAGTTATCACGGAATACATGTGGTGCCACTGTTTAAGAAGGGTGATAAGGACAAGCCAGGGAAGTGTACACCAGTGAGCCTGAAGTCAGTGGTGGGCAAGTTGTTGGAGGGAATCCTGAGGGACAGGATGTACATGTATTTGGAAAGGCAAGGATTGATTCGGGATAGTCAACATGGCTTTGTGCATGGGAAATCATGTCTCACAAACTTGATTGAGTTTCTTGAAGAAGTAACAAAGAGGATTGATGAGGGCAGAGCAGTAGATGTGATCTATATGTACTTCAGTAAGGCACTCAATAAGGTTTCCCACAGGAGATTGGTTAGCAAGGTTAGGTTAGATTAGATTAGATTAGATTCCCTACAGTGTGGAAACAGGCCCTTTGGCCCAAGACCACACCGACCGTCCAAAGAGATCTCAAGGAATACAGGGAGAACTAACCATTTGGATACAGAACTGGCTCAAAGGTAGAGGACAGAGGGTGGTGGTGGAGGGTTGTTTTTCAGACTGGAGGCCTGTGACCAGTGAAGTGTCACAAGCACTGGTGCTGGGTCCTCTACTTTTGTCATTTATATAAATTATTTGGATGCAAGCATAAGGGGTATCATTAATAAGTTTGCAGATGATACCAAAATTGGAGGTGTAGTAGACAGCGAAGAAGGTTACCTCAGATTGCAGCAGGATCTTGATCAGATGGGCCAATGGGTTAAGGAGTGGCAGATGGAGTTTAGTTCAGATAAATGTGAGGTGCTGCGTTTTGGGAAAGCAAATCTTAGCAGGAATTATACACTTAATGGTAATGTCCTAGGGAGTGTTGCTGAACAAAGAGACCTTGAAGTGCAGGTTCATAGCTCCTTGAAAGTGGAGTCACAGGTAGATAGGATAGTGAAGAAGGCGTTTGATATGCTTTCCTTTATCGGTCAGAGTATTGAGTACAGGAGTTGGGAGGTCATGTTGTGGCTGTACAGGACATTGTTTAAAACACTTTTGCAATATTGCATGCAATTCTGGTCTCCTTCCTATCAGAAGGATATTGTGAAACTTGAAAGGGTTCAGAAAAGATTTGCAAGCATGTTGCCAAGGTTGGAGGATTTGAGCTATAGGGAGAGGTTAGGGCTGTTTTCCCTGGAGCACGGAGGCTGAGGGGTGATCTTATAGAGGTTTATAAAATCAGGAGGGGCATGGATAGGGTAAATAGACAAAGTCTTTTCCCTGGGATGTGGGAGTCCAGAACTAGAGGACATAGGTTTAGGGTGAGAGGGGAAAGATATAAAAGAGACCTAAGAGGCAACGTTTTCACGCAGAGGGTGGTACATGTATGGAATGAGCTGCCAGAGGAAGTGGTGGAGGCTGGTACAATTGCAACATTTAAGAAGCATTTGGATAGGTATATGAGTAGGAAGTGTTTGTAGGGATATGGGTCGGGTGCTGGCAGGTGGGACTGGATTGGGTTGGGATATCTGGTCAGCATGGACAGGTTGGACCTAAGGGTCTGTTTCCATGCTGTACATCTCTATGACTCTATGATTGTATAACTAGCCATTTGGATACAGAACTGGCTCGAAGGTAGAAGACAGAGGGTGGTGGTGGAGGGTTGTTCTTCAGACTGGAGGCATGTGACCCGTGGTGTACCACAAGGATCAGTGCTGGGTCCTCTACATTTTGTCATTTATATAAATGATTTGGTTATGAACATAGGAGGTACAGTGAGTAAGTTTGCAATTATGCCAAAATTGAAAGTGTAGTGGACAGTGAAGAACGTTACCTCAGATCATAACGGGATCTTGATCAGATGGGCCAATAGGCTGAGGAGTGGCAGATGGAGTTTAATTTAGATAAATGTGAGGTGCTGCATTTTGGGAAAGCAAATCTTAGCAGGACTTATACACTTAATGGTAAGGTCCTAGAGAGTGTTGCTGAACAAAGAGACATTGATTGCAGGTTCAAAACTCCTTAAAAGTAGAGTCGCAGTTAGGTAAAATAGTGAAGAAGGTGTTTGGTTTGCTTTCTTTTAATGTTCAGCGTATTGAATATTGAGTTGGGAGGTCATGTTGCAGCTGTACAGGATGTTGGTTAGGCCACTGTTGGAATATTGCATGCAATTCTGGTCTCCTTCCTATCGGAAGGATATTGTGAAACTTGAAAGGGTTCAGAAGAGATTTACAAGGATGCTGCCAGGGTTGGAGGATTTGAGCGATACGGGGAGGCTGAATAGGCTGGAGCTGTATTCCCTGGAGCGTCGAAGGCTGGGGGGGGGAACCTCCTAGAGGTTTATAAATCATGACGGGCAAAGTCTTTTCCCTGGGGTGAGGGAGTCCAGAACTAGTGGGCATAAGTTTAGGGCCAGAGGGGTAAGATATAAAAGAGACCTAAGGGGCAATATTTTCATGCAGAGGGTGGTACGTGTATGGAATGAACTGCCAGAGGAAGTGGTGGAGGCTGGTACAATAATAACATTCAAAAGGCATTGAAAAAGTGGTGCTAGAAAAGCACAGCAGGTCAGGCAGCATCCGAAGAGCATGAGAATGGACATTTTGAGCATAAGACCTTCATCAGGAATGAGGCTTGTGGGCTGAGAGATAAATAGGAGGGGGAACGTAACTGAGAGAGGAGGAGAACTTCATCAAGGTAGGCATCCTTGGAAAAGGCTTTACCCCTCCAACCCCACCCCCTTCCATTTATCTGTCAGCCTCCTGGCCAACAAGCCTCCCTGATGAAGGGCTTATGCCCGAAACATCAATTCTCCTGCTCCTCGGATGTTGTCTGACTGGCTGTGCTTTTCCAGCACCACACTCTCAACTCTGATCTCCAGCATCTGCAGTCCTCAATTTCTACTACAACATTTAAAAGGCATCTGGAATGGTATATGAATAAGAAGGGTTTAGAGGGATATGGGCCAAGTGCTGGCAAATGGGACTAGATTAAGTTGGGATAGTTGGACCAAAGGGTCTGTGTCTGTGCTGTACATCTCTATGACTCTATGACTTTTATGCCAAAGTTTCTAATTTTTCAAGAGGTTGATCTGACAATTGAGTTGCTGCTTTGGGATATTTTGAGCCCACCTTTCAATGCATGGGGAGTTGATGGCCTAGTGGTATTAGTACTGGATTGTTACTACTCCAGAGATCCAGGTAATGTACCAGTAAATCAGGTTGGCAACTGGTGGAATTTGAATTTGACAAAAATCTGAAGTTAAGAGGCTAACAATGACTACAAATCCACTGTTGATTGTTGGGAAAACCCACCTGGTTCACTAATGTCCTGTAATGATTTTAGAATATGAGTTCCCTGACTGAGGCTGTTAATCTGATCCAATCAGGGAGCACTGGCTGACTGATATAAACAGGATTGTCAAAATCAGCACTACCGCAGTTAGGCAGTAGTGTGGGGGTAAACAAAAAAAAAGGAGTGTCAGGCATCCTGAAAAAAAAATTTAAAAAAATAAACAGGAGTGTCTGTATCAAACGATGAAGGTACATTTGATAAAGTGTATTTAAGAACAATCTAGAGTATTAAACATTTCATATGGTCACATTTTGCTTGTATTATCCTGGGGTAGGACATGGGCAGGACTCGACTGCCTAGTTCTTTTTATTTCAGTCATTAATCCTCCTTCCGTAGATATGCACTGAACCAAACCTTTCAAGATTAGTTCTGAAAGATATGAAGAATCCTCTGGAATCATAGAGATGTTCAGCACGGAAACAGACCCTTCGGTCCAACCCGTCCATGTCGACCAGATATCCCAACCCAAACTAGTCCTACTTGCCAGCACCCGACCCATATCCCTCCAAACCCTTCCTATTCATATATCCATCCAAATGCCTCTTAAATGTTGCAATTGTACCAGCCTCCACCACATCTTCTGGCAGCTCATTCCATACACACACCACCCTCTGCGTGAAAACATTGCCCCTTAGGTCTCTTTTATATCTTTCCCCTCTCACCTTAAACCTATGCCCTCTAGTTCTGGACTCCCCGACCCCAGGGAAAAGACTTTGTCTATTTATCCTATCCATGCCCCTCATAATTTTGTAAACCTCTATAAGGTCACCCCTCAGCCTCCAATGCTCCAGGGAAAACAGCCCCAGCCTGTTCAGCCTCTCCCTATAGCTCAGATCCTCCAACCCTGGCAACATCCTTGTAAATCTTTTCTGAACCCTTTCAAGTTTCACAACATCTTCCCGATATGAAGGAGACCAGAATTGCATGCAATATTTCAACAGTGGCCTAACCAATGTCCTGTACAGCCGCAATGTGACCTCTCAACTCCTGTACTCAATATTCTGACCAATAAAGGAAAGCATACCAAACGCCTTCTTCACTATTCTATCTACCTGCAACTCCATTTTCAAGGAGCTATGAACCTGCACTCCAAGGTCTCTTTGTTCAGCAACACTCCCTAGGACCTTACCATTAAGTGTATAAATCCTGCTAAGATTTGCTTTCCCAAAACGCAGCACCTCACATTTATCTGAATTAAACTCCATCTGCCACTTCTCAGCCCATTGGCCCATCTGCTCCAGATCCTGTTGTAATCTGAGGTAACTCTCTTCGCTGTCCACTAGACCTCCAATTTTGGTGTCATCTGCAAACTTACTAACTGTACCTCTTATGTTCATAATCAAATAATTTATGTAAATGACAAAAGGTAGAGGGCCCAGCACCGATCCTTATGGCACTCCACTGGTCAAAGGCCTCCAGTCTGAAAAACAACCCTCCACCACCACCCTCTGTCTTCTACCTTTGAGCCAGTTCTGTATTCAAATGGCTAGTTCTCCCTGTATTCCATGAAATCTAACCTTGCTAATCAGGCTCCCATGGGGAACATTGTCGAACGCCCTACTGAATTCCATATAGATCACATCTACTGCTCTACCCTCATTAATCCTCTTTGTTACTTCTTCAAAAAACTCAATCAAGTTTGTGAGACATGATTTCCCATGCACAAAGCCATGTTTACTATCCCTAATCAATCTTTGCCTTTCCAAATACATGTACATCCTGTCCCTCAGGATTCCTTCCAACAACTTGCCCACCACTGAGGTCAGGCTCACCGGTCTATAGTTCCCTGGCTTGTCTTTACTGCCCTTCTTAAACAATGGCACCACATTTGCCAATCTCCAGTTTTGCGGCACCTCACCTGTGACTATCGATGATACAAATGTCTCAGCAAGAGGCCCAGCAATCACTTCTCTAGCTTCCCACAGAGTTCTCGGAAACGCCTGATCAGGTCCTGGGGATTTATCCACCTTTAACTGTTTGAAGACATCCAGCACTTCCTCCTCTGTAATCTGGACATTTTGCAAGATGCCACCATCTATTTCCCTACTGTCTATATCTTCCATATCCTTTTCGAAAAGAAGACAAAACAATACTACTGTCATATTTTAATGCCCACTGTCTCATACAGTAAATTTTGTTCACTGAGAAAATTTTTACTAAAAGTTGCAAGAAGTATTGTGCAAATGTAAGTTTTTATTTGAAGTACTTAAAATGCATTAATAAAGAATAGACTTGATCGACCAAAAAAAAAGGAGTGTCCACACAGAGCTGGATCAGTGTCAAGGACTCTCCACACGTAAAAAGAGGATGACTTGGTGATACCAGCCTCTGTCAAGTCATTTTAGTTCCTTGGGAAAGGAAACTGCCATCTTTACTTGGTCTGGACTACATGTGACTCCTGAACCCACAGCACTGTGTTTGACCCTTAACTACCCTCTGGAGCAGGTGGGTAACAAATTACTGGCCTAGCCAGTGACATCCTCATTCTTGTTAATGAATAAAAAAAACAAGCATCTCATCTGAAAGGCAATGCCTTCGACAGTGCAGCGCCCTCTGAGTACTGACTATAGGGATGAGGCTGATTAGTCTGGGGCTACTTTCCTTGGAGCGTCGGAGGCTGAGGGGTGACCGTATAGAAGATTACACAATCATGAAGGGCATGGATAAGGTAAATAGACAAAGTCTTTTCCCTAGGGTCAGTGAGTCCAAAACTAGAGGGCATAGGTTTAAGGTGAGAGGGGAAAAATATAAAAGGGAAATAAGGGGCAAAATTTTTTCATGCAAAGAGTGGTTCCTGTGTGGAATGAGCTGCCAGAGTAAGTGGTGGAGGCTGATACAATTACAACATTTAAAAGGCACTTGGTTGGGTATGTGAATAGGAAGGGTTTGGAGGGATGTGGGCCGAGAGGTGGCAAGTGGGACTAGATTAGTTTCGGATAAATGGACGGGTTGGACCGAAGGGTCTGTTTCCGCGCTGCACATCCCTATGACTGCCTGGATCTTAGGCTCAAATCTCTCCACAGTAAAAGACAACTGCAAATGTGTTGCTGGTCAAAGCACAGCAGGCCAGGCAGCATCTCAGGAATAGAGAATTCGACGTTTCGAGCATAAGCCCTTCATCAGGATATTCCTGATGAAGGGCTTATGCTCGAAACGTCGAATTCTCTATTCCTGAGATGCTGCCTGGCCTGCTGTGCTTTGACCAGCAACACATTTGCAGCTGTGATCTCCAGCATCTGCAGACCTCATTTTTTACTCGAAGATTTTTTACAGTAAAAGACAAGCCGTCCCAGTTATTGCCTTGTTGGAAGAGTGGCGCTTTTGGGGCCTTTTCACGCCATAAAGGAAGACTCCTGACCACAGACAGAGAGAGGGATGAAGCGCTTGTGAAATGATGCAATGGTGCGATCACGTTGCGAGTATTCAATGTAACTTTATTTCAGGAGCCCGCTCTTCTCTCTGCCCTATTGGTTTCTGACCGGCAGAGGGGGCGGGTCCTGGCTATAACACTCCAAATGGATTGGTAGATACGGCTGTCACTCTGGAGGGATACACTGACTTGGTTGGTTTGATACATTTCCGAGCCACGTTGCCGGAGTGAGCTTCCTCAGGATCAGCGCGGACGCAGTATCGCTGGGCGTTAGCTTGCTGAAGGTGCTCTTTCACCCAGGTTATTGACTCGAATCCTCTCCGGGAACGGTGACTGATTGCGGGTTTGTTTTGCGTTCCAGGTAACGTTGGGGGGGACATCCATCGGCTTCCGGACTGCCATCACAAAGAAGGATAAAGAGATGAGTGTTGGGTTCATTGGGGCCGGTCAGTTGGCCTTTGCTTTAGCCCGAGGATTCACGGCTGCAGGTGAGACTCTCCTGGGGGACAGGTCGCTGTATGGTGGGTTCTTCATGGGAACATTGCTGGTGTGTTTATAAACTGGTGTCCCAATGTCTGGCCAGTTTATCCTCTTGGGGAGGAGGGGATGGGGGCACACATCTTGCTCTCTATCTCCTCCTCCTCCTCCTCCTCTTTTGGCCCTGTATAAAATTATAAGAAATTGGAACAGGAGTAGCCCACTCGGCCCCTCGTGGATCATGGCTGACCTGACATTTCTTCACCGGAGAAAGTGAGGTCTGCAGATGCTGGAGTATCAGAGCTGGAAATGTGTTGCTGGAAAAGCGCAGCAGGTCAGGCAGCATCCTAGGTACAGGCGATTCGACGTTTCGGGCGTAAGCCTTTCTTCAGGAAACTGAATCCCTGAAGAAGGGCTCATGCCCGAAACGTCGAATCTCCTGCTCCTTGAATGCTGCCTGACCTGCTGCGCTTTTCCAGCAACACATTTTCAGCTCTGACATTTCCTCACGTCAACTTTCCTGACCTTTCACCATCGTCGCTGGTTTCCCTGACTGATCGTAGTCTGAGTGCTATGCCTGACATATCTTGGGGCTAGCCACCGCTTCTATCAGTCCAACCTGAGTAAATTGCTCCCACAACAGAAATTACTCGAAGAGCTTAGCGAGTCTGGTAACATCTATGAAGAGGAATCAGAGTTAACAGTTCAGGACCAGGGACCTTTCCTCTGAATTGGAGGAAATTGGGGTTGCTGGTATTATAGGAGAAAGTGAGGACTGCAGATGCTGGCTATCGGAACTGAACATGTGTTGTTGGACCGGCCGGACCTGCTGCGCGTTTCCAGCAACACATTTTCAGCAGTTGCTGGTATTATAGTCAACCCCAACTCTAGCCTATTGTCTCCCCTTCCCTTAGCTTTCTTCTCTCTCTTTAACCTTTTCTTTGTCTGCCCTGCCTACTAAACTATCTGTAACTTTAATATCATGCCCAGCTCTGAGCTTTAACTCCTCAACCTCCCTTTCCAATTCCCAGTGTAAAAGTGCACTTTTGTTAATACCACTCCCCACCCCCACCCCCACTCCCACTCATGACCAATCCTGACCTTATTAGGTGATAGAGACTTTGGTTCTTATGTTTCGCCTCTGCAGCAGGTTCTGTCTCTGGCTATGCTCTTTCACTCAAAAGCTGAGCATTGATTCACTCTGTTCATTTCAGACATGGCTAAGTCAGTGTGTGAACTGCTGCTGCCGCCAATCTCTCTCCCTCCTTCTATAAGCTTGAGCTTGCCCCAAACTCTACTTCAAGTGATTCATTCTCCCACCCATCAACTGTTGTCCTTGCTGACATTCTCAGACCTGCGATTCACTGAGGAATTGATTCTGGTCCATAAATACCTCCTTTCCATATTGTGTCTGTGATCTCGTCCTGGGGATATGTCCTTGGAGCTCTCCAGTGGCCTAACATCATGTGCATTCTCCAGCCAGATAACCACCAGCAATGACCGTCTCCGTCCTGCTGTTCACAACTTCCTTCTGATATTTTCAAACATATTCTCCAGACCCATCCCCTGACTGAAAATTTAATAATCTCTCTTAGCCTCTCTCCTCTCTGGTTTGATATTATTTCTGCCATGACTTGGGCAGTGCTTTTGAGGGGTTTTCCTGCATTATAGATGTTATTCTCATGTAAGGTGATGTCGTTCAGGAGCTATGATGTGTGATTGTTTAAGAGTGGTGGCTGAAAGCTTGTTTGAGAAGAAGGCTTGTCACACAATTTATTTTTAAAAGACCAAACATTGTTGCCACAGGTTAATCCACAGTTATTGTTCAGTAGGGTGTAGCTGTTAGGAAATCAGTGTGACACCAATGGCTGAAATTCAAGTAATTTTCTTGCTGAGTAATTTTGTGCACTGAAAAATATTTTCTGGTTTTAGAGATTAGATTCCCTACAGAGTGGGGACAGGCCCTTCGGCCCAACTAGTCCACACTGACTCTCCGCTGTGAGGCAGCAGTGCTAATCACTGAGCCACTGTGCCGCCCTAATGAAAAGGCTGTAGAAAATAAGATGTTGGGATGATTGAGGTTCTGCTTCTGCTAGTGTGACACATTCCAACTCCAGTCTGACTCTCGAGACCAGAGTGAGGGCATTGAAGAAACATGACAACAAGTAATCACAGAAAGAACAAAGAGGCCTGAGCTCACCAGGTCAATACCAGCTGGAAAATGAGCCAGCCAACCTTTTCCACTTTCTAACATTTACTCAATTGCCCTACAGGTTACGCCACTTCAGGTGTATAACCAGATTCCTCTTTAAATGAGTTGAGGGTTTCTGTCTCCCCTTTTTCAGGTAGTATGTTCCAGACCCCTACCAACCTCTCTCTTATAATGTTTCTGCCAATCACCGTTTTTAAAAACGAAAGTAAAGTCGCTGTAATCCATGGGACTGTTCTCTCATTGGAGAGTTGATTCTGTCCCTGATCTCTGACCCCACTGCTGAGGTCAGTAGCTTCTTCCCATTCATTCTGTCAAGGCCCCTCTTGCCTTCATCAAATCCACAGCTCAGCCTTCTCTCTTCCAAGCACAACAACTTAAGACTATCCAATATTTCCTCATTTTGCAAGTTCTGGCACCATCCTGGTAAATCTCCTCTGTAACCTTTCTAGATCTTTTCTGCAATGAGCAACACACAGTGCTCAAGTAATGGCCTGGCAAATAATTTACATGATTCCAGCATAATTTCCCCACTCTTCTGTGTTCTGTATCTGGGTGGTATAGTGACTCAGCGATTAACACTACTGCCTCATGGTGCCAGGGGCAAGGGTTCGATTCCACCCTCTGGTGACTGTGCAACCTCTACACATTCTCCCTGTGTCTGTGTGGGTTTTCTTACATGGTCCAAAGATGTGCAGGTTAGATGAATAGGCCATGCTAAATTGCCCCAGAGTGTCCAGGGATGTGCAGACTAGGTGGATTAGCCATGAGAAATGGAGGGATAGGGTAGGGGGTGGGTCCACACTGTCGGCATTCTATATGTAAATATACAAGGAAAGGATTCTGTATGCTTTTGTAATTGCCTCATTGACCTGTCCTACCTTCAGGAATCTGTAATTATTTACTCTGAGATCCTGTACTTATTTTACATTTCTTAGGAACCAAACATTAATTGTGTTTTTCTCTTCCTTGTTTGACCTCTCCAAGTACACCACCTCTCACTTCAAGTTGAATTCCATTTGCCACTTTTCTGCCCATCTAATCAGTTCATTGATGCCTTTTGGCTCTTTACTGTTATCCTCCTAACTATGAACCACACTACCTATTTTTGTGTTGTCTCTGAATGTCTTGAACATGTTCCCCCATATCTCTGTACAATTCTCCACATTACACCACAAAAACAGAGGGCCCACCACTGAGCCCTGCAGATCCCAAGTGGAAACCACATTTGAGGTGCTGAAAAAAAACCTGTCAGCAATTATCCTTTGTTACCTGCCATGGAGCCAGTTTTATATGAAGTTGCTACATTCACTTGGATTCCAATGGTTTATTCTTTTAAACCAGTCTGCCAACAGAGAGCTTGTCAAAAATCTTTTCCCAAAATTCATGATAATCATATAAACTGTACTGTTCTCCTCAATCCTCCTTGTTCCAGGTCATTATGCTATAACGCGATGGCTGTGTTCCTCTGCAACTCGCGCTATAGAAAACCACACTATGGAAAACTGCTGTAGAAAATTGGGCTGCAGAAGGTTGCCTATACAAAATCATGAAATCCATTCAGTAGAAAGTTCATAATATCCAAACAACATCCACAGTTAGTCAATCATGTTACAGCCAATTCACGCTGATTGGGCATTATAGCAGAATGACCTATATTTCCTTAATTTCAATTGAAATTAGTCAAGAATCTTCCCTTAACAAATCCATGCTAAATATTTTTACAGTAGTGTTTTTTTATTTGATATTGCTTGGAGGATTTGAGTTTTGAAAGATTGCTGTCTCCACAATTTCAAAATTGAGGTTTTCTTGGATGTTCTAAAGGTAGAGGAAATTATAGATAGTGGAGGAACATGAAGATGAGGGGATCAGTTTTAAATTTGGTGCTGTGACAGACAAGAAGCCAGTCTGCATCACCTCTACCATCAGGTAGTCATATCATTTTCTTCCCCCCTCTCGGGTAGCAATATCTGCAATTAGCAAATTTGAGTACAATTTGAGCAACAACGATCAATAATGGAGTTGCAGAAAATGAGTCACAGTGAGTGTTTGGAGAGTTGTTAGCTGTGACCTTTGAAATCCCTTGCTGCCATTTGTTTTAAAATAATTGTGTAATCTGAATTATTGGGCAACTCGATAGATTTGTTAGCATGTGAGATAAGATTGGGATAACTTCTAGTGAGTTTCAGGGTTTGGTGTGGGATGGAGAGGACCTTCTGTATTAAGGCAAGAGGATGGAAACTCTGCCACTTGCTCACCTCTCTCCTTAAGTGGGAGGACTTTCTTAAAGTTCACTCATGATGTTACTGCCTGGGCCAGCATTTGTTGTCCATCACTAATTTGCTGTCAATAGCCCCACCGCCCCCAACTCCACTTTAGTTGGTGTCTTACACCCTGGGACCTCTATTCCAGATTCACAAAATCCAATCATAACATTGTTATTGTAAAAGGAGGCCATTTGGCCTATCAAGTCCACACTGGCTTGGATCATATTGCTTAATGCCAAACTGCTTGTTGCTTGTAACCTTCACATTATTAAAATTGAAACAGTCATCCAATGCCCTTTTGAATGTTCAGATGAACTATTACAATTTGGAGGGATGGTGGCAGCATTCCAAATCTGAGCCATGAAGATTTTCCTCAACCTGCACTTTTTTGTTTTTGCAGAGCGCTGTAAATAGTCAGCAATGTACAGCATGGAAACAGACCCTTCGGCCTAACTCGTCCATGCCGACCAGATATCCTAAACTAATCTAGTGCCATTTGCCAGCATTTGGCCCATATTGCTTTAAACCCTTCCTATTCATATACCCATTCAGGTGCTTTTTAAATACTGCAATTGTACCAGCCTCCACAGCTTCCTATGGCAGCTCATTCCATACACTCAATACCCTCCGCATGAAAATGTTGCCCCTTAGGTCCCTTTTAAAGTTTTTCACCTTTCACCCTAAACTATGCCCTCTAGTTCTGGACTTCCCCACTCCAGGGAAAAGACCTTGACTATTTACGTTATCTATGCCCCTCATGATTTTATAAACTTAGGTCATCTCTGAGCCACCAATGCTCCAGGGAAAACAACCCCAGTCTATTCAGTCTTTCCCCATAGTGTAAGCCCTCCAACCACAGCACATTCTGGTAAATCTTTTCTGAACCCTTTAAGTTCACAATATCCTCCTGATAGGAGGAAGTCCAGAATTGCACGCAGTATTCCAAAAGTGGCCTAACCAATGTCCAGTACAGCTGCAACCTCCCAACTCCTGTACTCAATGTTCTGACCAATAAAGGAGAACTATCTTCTTTACCTGTGACTCCACTTTCAAGGAACTATGAACCTGCACTCCAAGGTTTCTTTGTTCAGCAACACTCCCCTGGGACCTTACCATGAAATGTATAATTCTTGTCCTGAGTTGCTTTTCCAAAATGCATCTGTCGCTTCTGGATCTTGATCCTTTTATAAGCAGGCACAGTTTCTCCTTATCCATTCTGTCCAGACCCCATAGGTTTTGAAAATGTCTGTTAAATCTCCTCTTCACCTTCTCTCGAAGGAAAGCATTCGCTGGTCTGTCTTCATAACTGAGGTCCCTCATCCTTGAACTACTTTTGTAAAGCTCTTCCGCATTCTTCCCCAGTGCATTCTTATTCTTTCTGTAGTATGGCATCCAGAACTTTACACTTACATGGTGGCTCAGTGGTTAGCACTGCTGCCTGACAGTGCCAGGGACCTGGGTTCAATTCCTGTCTCGGGCAACTGTCTGTGTGGAGTTTGCACATTCTCTCTGTGTCTGCGTGGGTTTCCTCTGGATACTTCGGTTTCCTCCCACAGTCCAAAGATGTGCAGGTTAGGTGAATTGGCCATGCTAAATTGCCCGTAGTGATAGGTGCATTAGTCAAGGGTAAATGTAGGGAAATGGGTCTGGGTGGGTTGCTCTTCGGAGGGTTGGTGTGACTTGTTGGGCCGAAGGGCCTGTTTCCACACTGTAAGGAATCTAATCTAATTCTCCAGTTTTTTTTTCAGGAGTTCATCTGCTCTTGTACTTTGTCCTTATAAATGAAACCTAGAGTACTATGTTTTGTTAACAGCTGCCTGGCCACATTCAAATGTTTAGGTACATATGCTTCAGTTTTCTGTCTGCTCCTGCACACCCTTCAAAATACTACAGTTGAAGTTTTAAACTATCATCCTCACTGCATTACAATGCTTCCAAGTTTTTGCTTCTCCTCAAACTTTGGAATTATTCCCTCACATTGTATTCTGGTTCATTTTTTATAATGCAATAGTGGCAGAAACATAGAAAGAGGAGGCTTTTTGAGCCATTCCCACCCATTCAGCAGAATCATGGCTAATCCCATATATCAGCACAAATTCCTGATCTCTCCACATCTCTCCTTGATTCCTTTAGCTTCTCAAATCTATCCATTTCTTTCTGAAATTTATTCCGTGAATGGCCACTGCTCTCAGTGGTGCTGTTGGTAGTGCAAGGAGGTGATTCTAGTGAGTGGAATATCCATCTTTGGCATAGCCATGGGACAACTAAATTTACCCTGGGGAAATCAGCAGCCACAGTGGCAGGGTATCCACTGCCAGCAGATTGTTGGGAATCCCAATAGATTTTGTAACAGATAATTGTTTGGGGTGAGGTTGCTGTGATTAAATTCTGCTATTGTTTTGCAGAGATGGTAATTTAGCTGATAACTGCTGCTCATTCATGGGAGGAATATAAAACTGAATTGATGTAGTTGTGTTGATTGAGATGTGAGTGCCTCTCAATGTTTTGCCAGTTTCTAAGCAGTGTTGTGTTTGAGGATGATGACGAACCTGAAATACATGAATTTCCATCAGGGCCTCCTTTTGTTTGGGGAGGGGAGTGTGTTAGCACATTGTCAAAGCGCTTATAGCACAGAATATTGATGGGAACTCAGATTCTGAGTTTAAATTCTGGCATGATCACTCTGAAGGAAGATTCCTCTTTATGGTGAAAACCTGGGGTTGTTTTCTTTGAAACAGAGGCTAAGGGGCAATTTAATTGCACTGTATATGTCATGATGGATATCAGTAGAATGACTTAGAGGCAGAGAGTCTGACACCTGTAGGAGTGATGGGAATCTGGAACTCTCTGCTTCCAGATTACCACCACACCTTCTCAGGGTGATATAAGAAGCAGAAACCTTCACATTTGAGAATCATATAGATCTGCACTTCTGATGCTAAGCCTTACGAGGTTATGGGCAAAGTGCTGGAAAATGGGATTAAAATAATTGGGAGGTTGTTTTCGGCTGGTGCAATCTCAATGGGCTGAAGGGCCTATTTTTCTGTGTTATAGATCTCTGACTCTGACCACTCTGCAGTAGGAAATAGGTTAATCTGAGGCATAGATTTAAAGCACTTTGTGAAAGGACTCAAATCAATTTTGAGAATTTGTTTTTTATTCAGAGGGTGATGGGTGTCTGGTACTGGTGATGAAAGCAAGGTTCCCCAGTGTGTTTGGAAAACCACTTGGATGTGCATTGAAGTGGCATAACCCAGAGTGTCACAGCCAAGAACTGGATGGTGCTTTGCTTCCCATTTTAATTGAACTTGCTTTCCTGAACCAGTTACTTTTCTCCTCAGGTATCTTAGCTGCTCACAAGATCACAGCAAGTTCGCCAGACCAGGATTTGCCCACTGTCGGAGGTCTGAGGGTATGAGGCAATGTGTTTGTTTTACCAATCCACTGTAGCTCTGACCCTTTTTCTTTCTGTATAATTATGTAAATGACTATTCCAGGTAGCTTTCCCAGCACCAGCTATATATGGAGTCAGGCTATTGAACCTTGTGAAAACAACTGTGTGTGTGTGTGTGTGTACAAACATCCCACCTGTGTTCACGCATTGTGCTAGCTTCTAGCTGTGCTGCAGTATAAATTTTAACATCGCTATTCTTCCAACTGTGTGACATTTCTGAGATAAAGGCTATATTGGAGAGTTCATGCCTAAAACGCTTCAGTCATATCTGCTGAACCTACAAGCTGACTTCTTTGTTTTGATGTACTGTAGTTTTCCCATCCAATCATTCTGTTCTGCATTACCTCAAATGAAATTATTGCCTTGAGAGCACTTTGCTAAATTTTTTTCTTTATTGAGTTAAATTTTTTTTTTCCCCCTGAAAGGAACCAGCAGTGACAGCCCATTGCCACAATAAACCACACTGCAAGTTGGAGGAACTTCTGCCTGGGCAGCCTGCAGCCCAGAGGACTCGACATTGAGTTTTCCAATTTCAAATAACCTCCCTTCCCATCCCCTGACTCCCATCCCCTGACTCCCTTCCACTAACCAGATTCATTCCTCTCATTGATCAACCAGGTTGTACCCTCTCCCTGTCTTCTCCAGTTCCTACCTCATCATCCTGTCCCCACCATCCCCCTTTATCTGTAGCTCCCCCTACACCCACCCCCAGTCCTGAAGGGTCATCCCGAAATGTCGACTTCACCACCTCCTAGTGCTGACTGGCTTGCTGTGTTCTTCCAGCCTCCTGCCTGTGTACAAAGCAAGCAATTTGTCATGTACTTGAAACACATGGCTCTCTATTTACAAATCTGCTGCATTTAGTTAGCTATATACTTGGTAGAATTTCAAGTAGAGATGATTAGCAAATAATTTTAAAAAGGGATGTTATATTTCCAAAATTAAAAGTAACCACATTTGATTGTTTGTGCAGAGTGTAGGAGATGTTTGCAAATTCTGATTTGCATCCAACTTACAGGAATAATAACCACAAGTTTGAGGAGAAGGAACAAAGAAAGGCACCTGGAATTTTCTTCCTTTTCCAAGTTGGAGGTTGGTGGGAGATGGTGGGGTTCAGTTGACAAGTTCAGAATTGACATTGGTAAATCTTTGGTAGTCAGGGCTTTAAGAATCTCTGAATGAAGGCAGAAAGATAGTTAATTGAAAAATGGAACATGCTCTGGGGTCTGGATGTCCTAGTTATTTTTCAGTGACTTCTTTTGTTGAAGCCATTCCTGAAAAGGATGGGAGTGACCGGGACTGGATCTAGTCTGAGATCAGTCATTCTGATCATCTAATTACTTTTAGGATATTTTAATCACTGAATGTCTATTGAATTACTTCAAGTAGCTTACATTGTTGTATTTTGATGTTGGGGAAGTGAGTTAGAAGAAATAAATTATGTGTGACACTCATTCATAATCTTTTCTATTCTTTTTCTTTAAATTTGTAGAAACTTGGTGTCAATTTCTCCTTGAGCAACAAGGAGACTGTTCAAAAGAGCGATGTACTATTTCTTGCTGTCAAGCCACCCATCATCCCCTTTGTGCTGGATGAAATTGCTCCTGATATTCAGGACCGCCACTTGATTGTGTCTTGTGCTGCTGGAGTCACCATTAGCTCCATAGAGAAGGTAACTTTTTTGAGTCTAATGATCTTTTGCTTGAATTTTGTTCAGACACCAGTACAGTCACTAAAATTTCACTGCAGTTGAGAATTTAGGAAGGTGTGAGATTTTGATTTATGATATTTGTGGAGGGAATTTCTGTGCAAATTAAAATTAAATAATTTGTGTGGCATAAATTAAACTAAAATGTAAATAAGTCTAAAGTACTTCCTGAGAAAGAGTGCAGATCTTCTGTGATGAATACCCCCTATGTTGTCACATTCCACAAATGCCAACTGGCCCACATCACTTCACGTGGAGAGTGACCTTTTGAGGCCACACAGACATTATTTTGGATATAGCATTCCACAAGGAGCAACTAAGCTCATCTGTTTGTTTGGTCGCTAATGGAAGAAATTTGTTCAAGACAGTGGCAAATTATGTCTTTGCTTTCAATTTTATAGTCCACACTTCAAACACTATTATGATTCAAATTTCAGCTCATTCTGACACGTCAGTGCAGATTCTGATCCTCCCAGTTCCTAGGTTGAACATCTCGGTGCACAAGCAGCATATCAAATAGCAGCATAACACCTCTGCCCAGAACCCTGCCGCATTGCTTCTCCAAATGGAATATTCATGTATGTAAAAGCTGGTGACTACTGCAGGTTGAGCGTGAAGTATAGGAAGATGTAAATGCTAAATTGTTATGACCTTGACTATAGCAATGGTTGATTTAGTGAGTAAACTCATTGTTTGTGTTTCTTTAAATTCAGCCGCTAAGCAACATCACTCAGCATTGTAGACTGTTACACTCCAAATATCTTCCCATCAACTGGTTGCAGACTGATAGCTTATAGCAGCATTGCTGATTTCCATGTTTTTAGAAGTTAAAAGATACAATGTTGAAAATGAAGTGGCTGTCTTACAGCAATAATGGGGTGCCATAGACTTACTGAGTACATTGACCTCCCCTGACTATTTCAAATAACTGCAGTATATTTACAGTATGCTTTCTAATAATGTCATGAGTGATTTCATACCACACAGTGATCTAATTGCCTAGTAGTGCAGGCTTGTGGGACTGATCCACTTATTCCTGCTCTGTGTCTTTTTGAAGAGAGAATCCTCCTCCATCTATCCTCTGAAAGCTGTGTGCAGTAGTTATGCCAAAGTGAATAAATTCCTACTGATTTGGTTAACATTCAGAATGCAGTCAATTTATGTTGAAGGACACTACCTACATTTTTAAATAACTAGTTGATAAACTCCAAAGCAGAGATTCATTCAAGGGTATAGTAGACAAATATGAAGTGGAAAGCGTAGAAGAATGTAGTAATATTACTAGAGGAAGAAGGGTCAGAAGACTTAGAATTGACCAGTTGCATTGAATGGCCTGTTCCTTTTGTGTAAATTGATTTTACATTTCTGCAATGGCACTTTTTAATGTAGCTGCTTGATCTTGCAGAAACTGTCCTCTGTGCACCAATTTCCGAAAGTGATCCGCTTGATGACCAACACCCCTGTGATTGTACGAGAGGGGGCCACAGTGTATGCCACAGGAACACATGCAGAGGTGGAAGACGGGAACCTGTTGGAGCAGCTGATGGCCAGTGTTGGCTACTGTGTGGAGGTGGAAGAGGATCTTATTGATGCAGTCACTGGGCTCAGTGGCAGTGGCCCTGCCTATGTACGTACCAGGCTTGTCCCTTTTCAGTCACAAAATACAGTCATCAACAAGTGCTCAGGTTTTAGAAACTAGAGGGGGAACAAAACACCATTTTATTTTGTTCTAATGATCTTATAATGTGGGATGAGGAACATCACTTGTGTAGTTTTTCTTTTCCTTTCTAAGAAAGTCACAGAACAGTATAGGAATTGTGAAGGCAGGAACAGGATCACCAGGGATGATGGTATTCCAGATGGACAAGATACAGTCAGGACAGCAAGCCATGTACAATATTTTAAATGCAGTCATTTAATGCCTAAGAACATAAGGGGAGGCAATCCTAGTGCTATTATCACTGGACTGTTAATCCAGGAGACCCGGGTTTGAATCCTGCCTTGGTGGAATCTTAATTCAGTTTAAAAAAAAAGCAAATCCACTGTCCATTGTCAGGAAAAATCCATCTGGTTCACTAATGTCCTTTAAGGAGGGAAACTGCCATCCTTTCCTGGTCTGGTCTACATGTGACTCCTGACCCACAGCAATGTGGTTGACTCTTAACTGCTCTGTGGGCATTTGAGAATGGGCAATAAATTAGGGCATAGCCAGTAATGCCCTCATCCTGTGAATGAATTAAAGAAAACTCAACACAGGGCACTGTAGCCCATTAGCCTCCTGGAGGGGGTACAAGTACACAACTCAAAAGTAACCAGATTAAAGATCTACCTAGCACATCTGAGATCCCAAATTTAGTCAGTGACTCCTCAAGTAATAATAATATCTGCAACATTCACATAGATTGGAGAAGGTGGGATTGATTACCTTGGTGTAGAGAAGGTTGAGAGATGCTCTGATGAATATTCAATTTCAAGAAGGACAGAGTACTTCAAGGTTGGATTGAAAATGAGGATACTATTTTTAAGGTCATACTGGCAAAGGGAACAATCAAGATGTGAGGAATAACTCTTCCAATGCAGCAAGTGCTTCGTGTCTGAATGTGCTGTCTGAGTTGTGGTTGGAGGTTCAGTTGAGACATTCAGGGGCAAATTGGATTGTTATCTGAAGGGAAGGATTATGCAGGTTCATGAGGGGGAATAAGATGGGGAAATGATACTAGGTGCATTGCTAATTCAGATAGCCAGTACAGGCATAATGGGCCAAATGGCCATCACCTGCACTGATATGATTCTGAGGACGGATGGGGATGAATTGCAAGGTGGTTACAAAGAGGGGGAGGAGGTTTGTGTGGAGAATGTACATTGCTATTGACATAGCTTGTTACTACTTAATTCCTAAATGTAAACCTACATTTAAAAATATTTTAGTTGAGAATCTCTGGTTTTTCTTTCTTGTGCAAGCCTTTGTTTTACATCCATCCATCTTTGCTTTTGTAAAATATTTTGGGCAGAAGAAATACCAAGTGATTTTTCTCATTCCCATTCAAATTCATTCATGTATTTTCTCACCACAATCTTTAGACCTCTTAGCCGAGTATCTTCAGATCTTAACTTGTATTTACTTGATTCTTACATCCCATTTCTGAGGTGTCCTCTTATTTTCCTAAGCCTTTATTTAGTAAAAGCTCCAAAGGTGCTTCTTAATCCAAAGTTACCAATGTGCATGGATCTTAACTGAGTGACTCATAGGCTTCTGGAGTGAGGCTGTTCACCTGAGACAGCTGCAGATCACCTCATAGAATTTGGATGTTGATGAGAAGAATGAAAGAAATGGATTTGCAAATAAGTCGAAGATTGTATATTCCATCAGACAAAGAAATGTAATCTTTGTATTGCCAGGCTTTTACAGCAATAGATGCTTTGGCAGATGGTGGAGTGAAGATGGGCCTCACTCGAAGGCTGGCTGTTCGACTTGGTGCTCAAGCATTGCTGGTCAGTAAATCACAATGTGTCTTTTCTCTCAATCTCTCCATCTTTACCCGCAGTTCATATGGGCAAAGATCTGCTAATATTGTTGATGGTCAAGCGCTGCTTCACTAAAGCTGTAATGTTAAAAGATTAAATTGTACATTGTTAAATGTAAAAAGGTTAAGCTATACTGTCTTTCCCCAAGAAGCTGAACATTCTGGAAGTGGGTGGGGACGACATTCTGTCTCAGACAGCATGCAAGAACATGGTTGACTAGCCATTATAATTCACACTTCATTTGGGCAGTTATTTACTACTTTTTCCATAGCTATTATCAAATTAAACTCTCATTCAGTCCCTTCCATTCAGAAATGCTTTCATAGCCATCCCCAGACAATCAAATTCATTTATGTGATCATCCCCCGATACTGAAGCATATCACAACTACATTGTCTTGGGGAATCACTGAGTCCGGAAATCATTTGCATAAAGATTCCTCAAGATTAGGGCATTTACATTATCACCGTGTCTGACCTCATCCTTCATTGTACCTTGGGTAACGTGGTTATGAGGGGGGAGTGGCTGGAGTATCTATGAGCATTACCAACTGACCTGTATAAAGGGGATGTGGGGCCTCTTTTGATTCTACCTTGCATGCCTGCGAAAAGGGTCAAAGGGGTTACCTAGCTTGTACAGGCTTTAATAAACTTTTAACTGTTTGCAGAAGTTGGTGTGAAACCTCGGGAGGAAAAAAACCCTACAAAATCACTCCATTGATTTTGTACATCAGTCACCCGGTACAGCACATTGTTTGTTTGAATTGAAAGCTTCAGGCTCCTCCATTTGCAATGAAGCGTTTATAACAAGCTACTGATTTGTTCAAATGCAAGCCTTTGCAGTAGCTTCTGCAACTTTGATTTTCTAAATTTGTAATCTTTTTGTTGAAATGACGAAGGGTTTTAAGTTGTCCGTGTTTCTTCTCTGGACAGGGAGCAGCAAAAATGTTGTTGGAGTCGGAACAGCACCCTGGCCAACTGAAGGATAATGTATGCTCACCAGGAGGTGCAACCATCCATGCGATACACTTCCTGGAGAGTGGGGGCTTCCGCAGTCTGCTCATCAATGCTGTTGAGGCGTCATGTGAGAGAACAAGGTATGTGCCTGTTTTGTTTGTTTATTCTTTGCCCTCCCCTGTCAACTGGAAGTCCACCTCTGGTCACTAATTCCCCATCCTTACCTAAGTGTGATTCCAGAGCTAGGTCCCCTCTAATTCTTTTCTCTTCTGTGCAGACCTCAGACTTCTGAAACTTGGAAGTCAATGCTGGGGACAACGTTGACATTCTGATTTTGGATGGACTTTTATTTTTGTTTTTGAGTGGCTGCATGTCTACATAGCTTAAAAGGAACATTGCTCCTGACCCACAGCAATGTGATTGACCATTTTAACAGGGATGAGAAATGGGTAATAAATGCTAGCCCAGCCAGTGACACTTGCATCATGTAAGTCATACAGGATAAAAACTGACCCTTCATGGCCTTTTCAGTTTTTTTTACTGGACTAATTTTGGGAGAGGTTTGTTTAGCCAATGTTATCAATACCCTTTCTCCTCTTTATCTCCCTTGCTGAATGTGCTTCGCTATTGAATTAAATAATCAAGATTTGGTATTGGCATTCATTGTGGAAAGAAAACACAGCCTGCAGATTACTTTGTTTTGAAAAGGTGTATTTTTGAGATGAATGTACAAGTAAAGAGTTTGTAGGACGTTTTTATTTTACAAGTTGTTTCACACCTTACTGTAAGATTTTATTCTGCATTTTGCAATTTGCTCTTGCACTTATTCATGTGTTTTCTCCTTTTTTTTCCTCTTTTTTTTTCCCTCTTTTGTTCAGAGAGCTGCAGTGTATGGCTGACCAAGAGACTGTTTCCCCTGCTGCCATCAAAAAGACCACCCTGAATAAGGTGAAACAGACTGCCTCGAAAGCTGGCATCAGCCTCTTCAACAATAAGTACCCAGGAAGCAAGAAACACTAAATACTGAATGGTTATTAAAATTGACTGGGCAAGCAACAGTGAAACTTAAGTATTATTACCAAAGTACAGTTTGATATGTATATTCAATGCGGATCAGTGGCTTTGTTTTTGTAACCACTGTGTACTGATATTGAGATTTTATAATCTGAAGGTAAGCATGCACATTAAGGTTGGTGAGCCCTGCGGTTGATGGTGCTATTAATGTGGAAAATAATATTGGTTGTAATTTTACAGCAGTCTAATGCTCCCTTTTGCTTTCCTTCTGAATTGTTCCCTAATGTGGAAAACCAATATTGATTTCTCTGTATGAATTTTCCTGACAGGCAACGTGTTAGCATTGCTTTCTGCTTAAATCAAATGTTTTCTCATGCTGGCACTAGTCCTATAATTCCATGGACTTCAGTGCTGCTAACGAGTCTTTTCCCTACCTGTGTGTCTTACAAATATCCTCTTATTTAAAAGGTTCCCCTATACATAAGATCAACCGCATTACCTTCTTTGGTTATCTGTTATTGAAGAATTGAATCAAGTTTGTTGGATTGTTCTGTGACTATCACTTCACTTCAAATGAAAGCTGTGTCCTGAAAATCATTCTCATGTGACTAAGCTCAAGCATAACAGCATTAGAGATTTCTCAAAACGTGACTGTGACATTTTGTGCAGCTGAATAATTCAGCATAATGTTTCATGAAACCTGTACTTATTTTAATATGAAATGTGGCCTCAGCCTGAGATTTAGATTTCCTGTGCAGCGTTGGCTGGGAGTGCCCCGACCTTTATTTTCAAAGGCCTTCTTGGAGATGTACAGTACAGGCTTATGGACCATATTATGTAGTTGTGATTTATGGGAAGATTAATTCTCTGTCTTCTGGCTTTAAGTGCACAACTGTCATTTAGACTGAAGCAAAGATTACTAGTTGGAGTCTCCAAACCTACCCATCTCATATTTATGATTAGAAATATAAGTTTTTAATTTAGGCTTGTGGTCAGATTTCCATCTTCCAAATGTTTCAGTTTCAATAGACATGCCACTTTCTGAATGTTCATCTATACATTGAACATGTTTCAGTATGAAATAAGGAATGAGCTTTTTTTGTGTTTAATAATTGGATAATCTTACATACCCCTGGTAACAGGACTGTTATTTGTTCTGGTATCTTGTACACGTTTTTGTAGTTATTGAGAAGAAACTTCAGGTCAATTGTGTTTTATTAACACTCAATACTAGTGATGCTAAGGCCTTATTTGTATGTGAATTTTATACATCGAGCTACATTCACATCTTAAAGCTCCGAGCAAAAGACTGAGAGACTTTGATCTAGTGAATGCTGTAAATTCCTGACAGTGTTTGTGTACTTGTAATGTTTGACTTAAAGTAGAGATTTCCGTCCACTTGTCCTAATGTTTACTGCAAAGTACTGTCAATATCTTCCAGGTTACTACTCTATTCTAAAGTAGAAGATTTATTGAGCAAAAGCATAGATTAAGAGTTGCTTGGAAAATTATTTCTTTTCAGAATGAGATGTCAGGATGGAGCCTTTATATACTCTACTATTTTTTTAAAAATAAAAAAAAACTTTAGGTTTTTACTGCTACAGAGGTTGCTGCTTATCTAGTAATGGACAATCGCTGCCCTGTTCATGGTTAGAGTTATTTACTGATTTAAAGAAGACAAACTAAAACTTTTTTTTATCTGGCCAGATTGAGATCACCAGTGAATCATGGTGTAATTGTGCAAACAATTGATTTGATAATTTAAAAAGTTCACCAACCGGTCTGTCTTTTTTTCTATCTAACTGCTTCTGATTGTGTTAGTTTTATAATTATCTGAACTTGTAGATTTAAGTCAATGGTATAATTTCCATATGCCAAAAAAATGAATAATCCTATGATTGGCTGATTTATTTTTTGGAGTCGGTCCTTGTTTTGCAATATTGTACTATTACATGTGGTTTACAATTGAAATGCCAACGATATTTTAACAGGCCCTGTATGCTTTTCTAAACCGCAAATAGAAGTGGAAAAGAAGAGCCTGCCTTTGTGTAATTATGCAGGTCAAGTGGCTATTAACATTATGATTGTACAATCACTTTTTACTTAAATATTTTTGCTTCTTAACCCTTGTCAGTTTTTCCTGTTGTCTTTTTTTTTCACGTTTTGTAAAATGGCTGCAAAGGGGCATATGCTTAAGAGATTGGACCAACTAAACCTGGATCTGAATTCAGGTCTGTGAACAATTGGTGAGTAGTGAGCTGATGTCTTGGACAATGTCTTGATCAGGTGCATTGTAGGGGTGGTATTCTCCTCCCTGTTACATGTGCAAGCATGTACATATGTGCTTTCACAGTGGCAGGACTAGGATTCCATGAAAGTTGACACAAATCAGTGAACTTAAAATGGAAATCGCAGGTCTGGCAGCATCTTTGTGAATTTAAATGCTTTGATTTTGAATAATAATGTACGGATGTATCATGCAACTTGTAGACATGTGAATTCAACATGTAATTTATAATAAAAGATGACCTTCTAAGATTCTGAAGTGTATGTTCTTTTGAAACAAAGAACTCATGATATTCAAGTCACACCATACTAAAGTTTTGAGTATTTGCATTTCCATCAGCCCCTAATGAAGCTGGAGTATCACTGTCCAATTGTGGAATATTTATTCTGGTTTTACAATCGTATGTTCTGTTGAGGATATGGTGAGTTGGCTTAGACGTGATTCTAGCTCAGTGAGTGCGCAGAGTAACTCACTTCCTGACTCCAAAAATCCGGTCCACCATCTATAAGGCATAAGTCAGGAGAGTGATGGAATACTCCCCACTTGCCTGGATGGGTGCAGTTCCAACAACACTCAAGAAGCTTAACACCATCCAGGACGCAACAGCCCACTTGATTTGTCGTCTTATCTACTCCTTCCTCCATTGACTCACAGTAGCATCAACATCTACTATCTACAAGACGCACTGCAAAAATTCACCAAAGATCTTTAGAGATCACCTTCCAAACCACAACCAATTTCATCTGGAAGGACATGGGAACACCCATTACCTGTAAGTTCCCCTCTAAGTCATTTAGATTTGGAAATCTATCACTGTTACTTCAGTGTCGCTGGGTTAAAATCCTAGGAATCCCTCCCTAACAGCATTGAGGGTTTATGTACAGCATATGGACTGAAGCTGTTTAGGGAGGCAGCTCACTGGCACCTTCTCTAGTGCAACTAGGGACGGGCAATAAATGCCCGACTAGGCAGTGATGCCCATGTCACAGAAGTGAATTGAAAAAAAACTACAAAGACTCCTAGTAAGCACAGAGATAATGCTGCCCTGTTTAGATGTGCCACATTTGGGATGAAAGGTCCTGTTCACTTTCTCAAGTGGGTATGAAGCATTTGGCTAATAATATTTACTCCCCCAGTAACATCACTAAGACTGACTAATTATTATTGTGCTACCCTTTGTAGTAATGTCCTGTGTGAGTTTGCAGCCTGTATCATACTTTTACAACGGTGACTACTTCAAAAGTCTGCATTTCGCATGAAGTGGTTTGAATGGTTCCAATTGCATAAACTGCATTTGTATAGCACCTTTTTAAAAAATATTTTAAAAACATATGCTAAGACTTGCGTTAGAAAGCGCTATCCTTGAATATGATCATAAGTAGTGTTTTGACTCCTCAAGAATTTTTAAATTCAAAAAAGAGATTGGAGGCATTTTCCAAGCTGTCTGAGAAGTCTCGCCCCTCCCCCAAGTCCCTCCTCCCTACCTTTTATCTTAGCCTGCTTGGCACACCCTCCTCATTCCTGAAGAAGGGCTTATGCGCGAAACGTCGAATCTCCTGTTCCTTGGATGCTGCCTGACCTGCTGCGCTTTTCTAGCAACACATTTTCAGCTCTGATCTCCAGCATCTGCAGACCTCACTTTCTCCCTGAGAAGTTCTCAACCCTGGTCAACAATCGGCATAGCTTGGACATGCAAAAGAACTGGATGTTGTCTCCTAAGGGACCTAACTGTAAACCAGAATGTTATTGGTTGGTTGAAAAGGATCACTGTATCTCTCAGGTCATTACAGCTCTGTTCATGCACCTTTCCAGAGTTTGTAAAACTATGCTTTGAGAATGATTGACTTATGAAACAAGATGATGAAAGTTGCTATTACGTAGGACTCTTTAACTATTCTGCATGAATAAAATTGTAGAACTTCATAGCTAAGAGTGCAGGGAATGAAGCAAATGCTAATGGTTGCATAGGATTCATTTTCATTACGTGGATTGCTTAAAGTGAAATTTGTCATTTTATTGAAGTATCATTGTTTGTTAATTCTTATGAAGATTGTCAGTTCTGACCGTTTTAATGTGAAGTCCATAAATGTGGAGCATCATTCCTTATACCTTTGAATATAGGAGTTGGGACATCGTGTTGGGGTTGTAGGACGTGGGTGAGGCCTATTCCTGAGATTTATATACAGTTCTGGTCACCCTGTTATAGGAAAGGTATCATTAAGCTAGAAAGGGTTCAGAAAAGATTCACCAGATGTTGCAGGGAATGGAGGGTTTGAAATAGAAAAATAGCCTGGAAAGACAAACTTTTTTCACTGGCCCGTAGGAGGTTGAGGTTTATAAAATTATGAGGGGTGGAGATAAAGTGAATGACAAAGGTCTTTTTCCCTAGTGAGGGGGGGGGGGGGGGGGGGCGTTCAAAACTAGGGACATATTTTTAAGGTGATTGGAGAAAAAACATTAAAAAGGTGTGGGATACTTTTTTTTAGTGTTTTGTGTTTGGAATAAAATTCCACAAAGTGGTGGATGCAGGTACAATTACAGCATGGAAAAGACATTTGGTTAAGTACATGAGTAGGAAAGGTTTTGGAGGGATAAGGGTCCAGTGCAGGCAGTTGGGACTAGTTTAGTTTGGGAATGTGGTTGGCATAGACTGGTTGGACTGAATGGTCTGTTTCTGTGCTGTATGACTCTGACTCAAACTTATTTTAGGGATCATTCAGTCAATAAATTTATTTATTCTGATCTACAGTTTCCCTTAGACAGCATACCAGAGGGAATACCAGAGTTTAGTGATTATGCCTTCAGCTACCTGCATCCTAATGTAAACATTAGGAATACACCAGGGACCAGAATTTCATATCAACTTTAAGTCTTTTTAAAAATATTTTGGGTCAGAACACAGGAAAAAGTTCAGTGTTAAGTACATCTAATTATTTTTGATACCTATAGTATACTTACCTAGTTCTAACAAAAACTTAACTGATTTGAAACAGCAACTCTGTGCTCCTTTCATCACAGATGCTGCCTGACCTATGCATTTCCAACATTTTTGAATTAATTAATCTGGAATTGAATGTTTCTCTTGATGCTGGTGACCATGAAACTATCATCAGTTGTTGTAAAAACCCACTGGTTCACTGGTGTCCTTTTTTAGGGAAGGTCCGTACCCAATCTAGTCTACGTGTGACTCCAGAACCACAGCAATGTTACTCTTGTGTAGCACTCTTAATTGTCCTCTGAAAAAGACCAGCAAACTACACTGTTCTAGATAATTAGAGATGGGTAATAAATAAACTTTTATCAAAGATACACACATTCCATGAAATAATTAAATATGCAATTTGCACCGAAGTCAGATGTTCTAAATGTTTTTCTTCAACCCATGTATTAGTTTCATTCTTCACAAAAACCTGCAGCCATAAGTACAGAATGGAGTGAAGACTTGCTCAGTTAGATAGCATATGTGAAACAAATAATATTTCTTCAGCCTTGATCAGATTAATCTGACTTTTTTTCTTAACCTGCTGAGGCATAGATTTAAGGTGAGAGGGGAAAGATTTAAAAGGGATCCAAGGAGCAACTTTTTCACAGAGGGTGGTGTGTGTACGGAATGAGCTGCAGAGGAAGTGGTGGAGGCTGGTACAATTACAGTATTTAAAAGGCATCTGGATGGTATATGAATAGGAAGGGTTTAGAGGGATATGGGCCAGGTGCTGGCAGGTGGGACTAGATTAATTTAGGATATCTGGTCGGCATGGACTAGTTGGCCCAAAGGGTCTGTTTCTGTTGTACATCTCTGTGACTCTTAAGTGCTTGAAGTAAGTGTTTAAACTTTGAAATAGTTGACATTCTCTGTCTCAATTGGTGGTACTCCAGATTAAAACAAACATTGTGATGTGCAATTGCAACTTCTAATAATGCAAACAGGTGCTTCAGTCTGACAGCCACAAAGCATTGTTTTGAAAAAAACACAATTACATCAAGAATTGAGTGCTATTTGCATGATCAGACAAAGGGGTTAACATTTCATTGACAATATTCCAGTCATTTGCAAATGTTCCCAGGTCGTGATATTCATGCCTTGTTTCTGAACTCTGCTATTCAGTCTGTGTCACTGCTGTGGCATGTTGAATGAGCTGACATAATGATTGCCATTGTATATTTGCAGCAATTTCACAGCAGTTCGCATTGTATTGACCTCAGCAGAAATTGCTTTCATGTCTAAGATCACGAGGCAATATTCTGGATGGAAATCATTTTAATTTGCATAAGCTGACAGCACAGCAGATCCTCATGAAACATGCCTGCTATACGTTTCTGAGGGTCTTTCTCTCCTTCAGTGTGTTGGCTTGTGATTAATCCTAAAATGCTTTTTCCTAACTCTGTATTCCACTTGCTTCAGTGACTACAGCTATTTATTTGTAAGTTTAACGCAGCTGACTACTAGCAAGCATTATATGATTTTGAATCCCTACATATGAAATTGTAAATGCCAACATTTTATGAACTACAACCACTTAATTAATACAATCTGGCACAAGCTTATAGGAACAAGAGTCGGCCTCTTGGTCCTTCAAGCCTGTTCTGCCATTCAATAAGATTGTGGCTGATCTGACTTTTAAGTTCACCTTTACATTCTTGTATGCCCTGATAATCTTTCATCCCCTTGGTCATCAAGAATTTATCTCAGCCTTAAGAATGCATCCCCAGTGCGTTGAGTATTGGAGTTGGGAGATCATGTTGCGGCTGTGCAGGACAATGGTTGGGTCCCTTTTGGAATATTGCATGCAATTCTGGTCTTCTGATACAGGAAGGATATTGTGAAACTTGAAAGGGTTCAGAAAAGATTAACAAGGATGTTGCCAGGGTAGAAAAGTTTGAGCTATAGGGAGAGGCTGAATAAGGTGGAGCTGTTTTCCCTGGAGTGTCAGGGTGAGGGATGACCTTGTACAGGTTTATAAAATCATGAGGGGCATGGGTAGGGTAAATAGCTAAAGGTCTTTTCCCTGCGGTGGGGGACTCCAGAACTAGGGGCATATGTTTAAGGTGAGAGGGGAAAACTTTAAAAGGAACCAAAATGCCAACTTTTTTACGCAGAGGGTGGTGCATGTGTAGAATGAGTTGCCAGAGGAAGTAGTGGAGGCTGGTACAATTACAACATTCAAAAGTCATCTGGATGAGTATATGAATAGGAAGGGTTTAGAGGGATATGGGCCAAATGCTGGCAAGTGGGACTAGATGAATTTAGGCTGTCTGGTCAGCATGGATGAATTGGACCAAAGGGTTTGTTTCTGTTCTCTACATGTCTATGACTCTGACACTGTTTTTTGAGAAAGGCAATTCCAAAAGGTTTTGACCATCAGAAGAAAAAAATGTTTCCTTGCCTTTGTCTTAAATGGGCAACCTCTTAATTTAAAACTATGACCATGTAATAACTCCAGAAACTTGCCTGGAAAGGAACATTGCTTATTGCTGAACACCAAAACAGAGCCACTAGTTGTGGCATATACAAACTGGTCCCAGTGCAGGACAGACATTCTGCAGAATTGCACTAATTCACTGTGACTTGTTTTTGTTTCTGTTTAACTACTAACCACCACCTGTAATCACCTGTGCAGCCAGTTAAATACTTACATGCAAAGTCCATTATGAGCAATGCAAATCATCAAAAATGAAGGGAATTGGTAGGGAGAGAGGGAAGTGACTGAATCAGAATGGAATAGGAGTGAGAATTAAAACACAATATTCCCCCCGGTGCCCACCTGTCTCTCAAGGCATTGAGAGAAACCATGTACTCCCTTTCCAAGGAGACACAGGCACAGATATAACCCCTGAAGTGGGGCAGACAGTCAGCAGAAATGACCCCATCTACATTCTGCTGCTTGGAGTTGTTCAGGCTCTGTTTTATATTTTTAAATCAGTTTGTTCAGAGATGTTATTACACACCTCTGGAGCAGGTGGGACTTGAACATGGGCCTCTATAGACCAAACATACAGACACTACCACTGCACTCTCAGGTCTGCTTTACATGCTTCTCTTACCTAGGGTCTGCTTTATTTTCTAATTGACCTGGTCAGAGATATTATTATACTCACACCAGGTGCAGGTGGGACTTGAACCAAGGCGTTCTGACTCAGGGGCAGGGATGCTACCGGAGTACCACAATAGCCCTTCAGGGTCTGCTTTATTATTTATTCTTGAACCCAGAAGAACTATCATGTACAACTGAGTGACTTTCCCAAGTCCAAAATAATTTTGACTCTTTTTGTTTTCTTTTTGTAATACTAACCACCGCCAATTAAAACAAAAATCAAAAGAACTGCAGATGATGTAAATCAGAAACAAAAATAGAAGTTGCTGGAAAGTCTCAGCAGGTCTGGCAGCATCTGTGGAGAGAAATCAGAGTCAATGTTTCAGGTGGAGTCACCCTTCATCGGACCAATAAAAACACGTGTGTAGCCAATTGAATGTTTACAAACAGAACTCATCGTGGGCAATTTAAACCATCAAAAGAGTGTCACGGTGGCTCAGTGGTTAACACTGCTGCCTCACAGCGTCAAGGGCCCAGGTTTGATTCCAACCTTAGGCAACTGTCTGTGTGGAGTTTGCACATTCTCCCCGTGTTTGCTTGGGTTTCATTTGGGTACTCCGGTTTCCTCCCACAGTCCAAAAATGTGCAGGTTGGGTGGATTAGCCATGCTACGTTGCCCATAGTGTCCAGGGATGTTTAGGTCAGATGGATTAGCCATGGGAAATGTAGAGTTATAGGGTGTGAGTCTCTGTGGGATGCTGTTCAGAGAGTTGGCATGGACATGTTAGGCCAAATGGCCTGTTTCTGCACTATAGGGATTCTATGCTCAAAGATGCAGAAGAGACTAAATCAAAATGATGTTGGATGGGGAAGTAAAGCACCATATCTCTTGTAATCCCTACCTCTCTCTAATGGCATCATGAGCATTGATGGACACTGCATGCTCCCTCTCGAAGGGCATTCTGAATGAAGATAACCACCGAAGAGCAGAATCTGCATTATATAGTGCTCAGGTCTGAGTTCCAGCTGCGCAGGCCATTGCTTGTTACCAAAGGAATTTCAACTCAATGAGTTCCAACAGGAGATTAGTGATTTCCCTGTGGGACTTGTAGGGGTTATCACAGGGCCCTACCTCTAGATTCTCCCACAAGAGGGAACATCCTTTTGACATCCATCTCTTTCAATCCCCTCAGGATCTTACTTTTCAATGTATTTGGAAAGGCAATGACTGATTAGGGATAGTCAACCTGGTTTTGTGTATGGGAAATTGTGTCTCATAAAAGTGATTGTTTCTGTTTGAAGAAGTAACAAAGAGAATTGATGAGGGCAGAATGTGGACATGATCTATATGGACTTCAGTCAGGTATTTGACAAGGTTCCTTTCGGTAGACTGGTTAGCAAAGTTAAATCACATGGAAAACAGGGAGAACTAGCCACTTGGATACAGAAATGGTTTGAAGGTAGAAGATGGGGTGGGGTGGGGAGTGGTCAGTGTGTGTGGAGGGTTGGTTTTTAGATTGGAGGCCTGTGACCAGTGGGTTTGCCACAAAGGTTGGGGCTGGGTCCACAGCTTTTTGTTATCGATGTAAATAATTTGGATGTGAACATAGGTGGTGTAGTTAGTAAATTTGCAGATAGTGTCATAGAGATGTACAGCACGGAACAAACCCTTCAGCCCAACTTATCCATACCGACCAGATATCCCTACCCAATCTTAGTCCCACCTGCCAGCACCCGGAAGAAATCCCTCCAAACCCTCTCTATTCATATACCCATCCAGATGTCTTTTAAATGTTGCAATTGTACTAAACCCACCACTTCCTCTGGCAGTGTATTACCACCCTCTGTGTAAACAAATGTTGTCCTTTAGTTCTCTTTTTATATCTTTTCCCTCTCACCGTAAACCTGTGCCCTCTAGTTCTGGACTACCCCGTCCCCATGGAAAAGACATTGTCTATGTATCCTCTCCATGCCCCTCATGATTTTATAAACCTCTATAAGGTCACCCCTCAGCCTCCATGGAAAACAGCTCCAGCTTATTCAATCTCTCCTTATAGTTTAAATCCTTCAACACCAAAATTGGTGATGTAATGGATAGCAAAGAAGGTTACCTCAGAGTACAGCTGCAAATGTGTTGCTGGTCAAAGCACAGCAGGTTAGGCAGCATCTCAGGAATAGAGAATTCGACGTTTCGAGCATAAGCCCTTCATCAGGAATAAGAGAGAGAGAGCCAAGCCGGCTGAGATAAAAGGTAGGGAGGAGGGACTAGGGGGAGGGGCGATGGAGGTGGGATAGGTGGAAGGAGGTCAAGGTGAGGGTGATAGGCCGGAGTGGGGTGGGGGCGGAGAGGTCAGGAAGAGGATTGCAGGTTAGGAGGGCGGTGCTGAGTTGAGGGAACCGACTGAGACAAGGTGGGGGGAGGGGAAATGAGGAAGCTGGAGAAATCTGAATTCATACCTTGTGGTTGGAGGGTTCCCAGGCGGAAGATGAGGCGCTCCTCCTCCAGCCGTCGTGTAGTTGTGTTCTGCCGGTGGAGGAGTCCAAGGACCTGCATGTCCTCGGTGGAGTGGGAGGGGGAGTTAAAGTGTTGAGCCACAGGGTGATTGGGTTGGTTGGTTCGGGCGGCCCAGAGGTGTTCTCTGAAGCGTTCCGCAAGTAAGCGGCCTGTCTCACCAATATAGAGGAGGCCACATCGGGTGCAGCGGATGCAATAGATGATGTGTGTGGAGGTACAGGTGAACTTGTGGCGGATATGGAAGGATCCCTTGGGGCCTTGGAGGGAAGTGAGTGTGGAGGTGTGGGCGCAAGTTTTACATTTCCTGCGGTTGCAGGGGAAGGTGCCGGGGGTGGAGGTTGGGTTGGTGGGGGGTGTGGATCTGACAAGGGAGTCACGAAGGGAGTGGTCCTTGCGGAACGCTGATAGGGGAGGGGAGGGAAATATAACCCCTATCAGCGTTCCGCAAGGATATATTTCCCTCCCCTCCCCTATCAGCGTTCCGCAAGGACCACTCCCTTCGTGACTCCCTTGTCAGATCCACACCCCCCACCAACCCAACCTCCACCCCCGGCACCTTCCCCTGCAACCGCAGGAAATGTAAAACTTGCGCCCACACCTCCACACTCACTTCCCTCCAAGGCCCCAAGGGATCCTTCCATATCCGCCACAAGTTCACCTGTACCTCCACACACATCATCTATTGCATCCGCTGCACTCGATGTGGCCTCCTCTATATTGGTGAGACAGGCCGCTTACTTGCGGAACGCTTCAGAGAACACCTCTGGGCCGCCCGAACCAACCAACCCAATCACCCCGTGGCTCAACACTTTAACTCCCCCTCCCACTCCACCGAGGACATGCAGGTCCTTGGACTCCTCCACCGGCAGAACACAACTACACGACGGCTGGAGGAGGAGCGCCTCATCTTCCGCCTGGGAACCCTCCAACCACAAGGTATGAATTCAGATTTCTCCAGCTTCCTCATTTCCCCTCCCCCCACCTTGTCTCAGTCGGTTCCCTCAACTCAGCACCGCCCTCCTAACCTGCAATCCTCTTCCTGACCTCTCCGCCCCCACCCCACTCCGGCCTATCACCCTCACCTTGACCTCCTTCCACCTATCCCACCTCCATCGCCCCTCCCCCTAGTCCCTCCTCCCTACCTTTTATCTCAGCCGGCTTGGCTCTCTCTCTCTTTTTCCTGATGAAGGGCTTATGCTCGAAACGTCGAATTCTCTATTCCTGAGATGCTGCCTAACCTGCTGTGCTTTGACCAGCAACACATTTGCAGCTGTGATCTCCAGCATCTGCAGACCTCATTTTTTACCTCAGAGTACAGTAGGACATTGATGAGATGGGCAGAGGTGGGTATTGCAGATGCTGGAGATTAGAGATTACAGTGTGGAAACAGGCCCTTCGACCCAACAAGTCCACACCGACCCGCCACCCACCCATACATTTACCCCTTTACCTAACACTACGGGCAATTTAGCATAGCCAATTCACCTGGCCTGCACATCTTTGTGATGTGGGAGGAAACCGGAGCAAACCCACGCAGACACGGGGAGAATGTGCAAACTCCACACAGTCAGTCACCTGAGTCGGGAATTGAACCCGGGTCTCTAGTGCTGTGAGGCAGCAGTGCTAACCACTGTGCCACCCATTTGATCAATAGACTAGAGTGGTACTGGAAAAACACAGCAGGTCAGGCAGCAACTAAGGAGCAGGAAAATTGACGTTTTGGGCAAAAGTCCTTCATCAGGAAGATGATGAAGGTTTTTTGCCTGAAACGTTGATTTTCCTGTTTCTCGGATGCTGTCTGACCTGCTGTGCTTTTCCAGAACCACTCTAGTCTATTGATCAGATGGGCCAATGGACCAAGGGTTAGTAGATAAGAGTAGATCGAAACAATTTAGATAAATGTGAGGTGCTGCATTTTGAAAAGGCAAATCAGGGCAGGACTGTCTCTCTGGAGTTGGGGGCCCAGCCCATTGTTTGGAGGTGGGGGCTGATATCAAGCCTACCCTCTGTGGGTGGGAGTGGGGGCTGAGTTCCCACTCTGTTAGAAATCATACAACACCAGGTTATAGTCCAACAGGTTTGTTTGGAAGCACTGACCTTCGAGGCGCCTCTGCTTCATCAGGTCCTGAAGCTACTGCTTCCAATTAAACCTGCTGTTGTGTGACTTTTAGGTTTGTCCAGCCCAGTCCAACACTGGCTCCTCCACATCATGATGAAGGGCTTATGCCCGAAACGTCGAATTTCCTATTCCTTGGATGCTGCCTGACCTGCTGTGCTTTAACCAGCAACACATTTTCAACTGTTGATCTCCAGCATCTGCAGACCTCATTTTTTACTCCTCCACACCATGCCTACCAACTCTGTGGCAGTGTGTGTGCTGGAATGCCTGGTCACTCGAGCTTGATGGCAGACCCTGGGGAAGGGGGTGGGTGGGGCCGGAGATGATCGACGTGGGCTCTGGCCAATCCACAGCCAGAGAAGTTACCCCGCCCCTGGGCAAGCGCCAATAGACGGGCGAGGGGGGCGGGACCTCCGTTGAGATGGTGTTTGGTTGCGCGGTTGCTAAGTGGATTCCCTCTGTGTGTGAGTGTCTGCCCTGAGATGACTCAGGAGGAGCTTCTTTCAGCCGCGTAAAAAGAAATGCACGAACATCGACCGTAACGGGAGCAGGGGAAAAGTAGCGACGCTTGTTTATCTACTTTTAAAAAAAATTGTTGCAATGTATCTCTCCTGATGTGAAGGAGAATCACAGCAATTATAATGTAACCTTAGGCCAAGGCTCTGGCAGCAGCAGCCCCCTCAGTCTGATACAAGTTGCCCTCCACAGGCCCGCAGTGGTTCCTCTGAGCTTTCCAGTTACACTGTTGCCCGAAGACACCGCCGATTGCACCCATCCGCACCGTGCTGTGGGAAATCGAGGCCTCCCCACGGTGAGTTGGACAAAATGCACCACGTTTACCAACAAAAAGTGAGAGCGAATTGGCGCAGGCGGGACGCCTCTCTCTCCTTGCTCTCACTCCCGTGAATCCCAACCCCTTCTTGGAAGCAAATGCATCGTTATCATGTCGAGGGATTAAAGGTGGTGCATGCCTGCGACTGTTACCAGCGTTGCCTATGGTAACGTTTGACTCAGTTGAGGTGGAAACGATTCTGCCTCAGCCAAGTCAAACCCAAAGCTGTCACTGCTATTTTCTTAAATGTAGGTAATGGGTTGGTACAGTGAATTCTTGTTGGCTTATCATTACTTTCTACAACTTTCAGTGGAACTTTCCTGCAGTTGTTGCTTATTTTGAAGCATGAACTTTGACGAAGCTTTACATGATGTATTTGGATACTTCAATTTGAATGATTTAAAAATGAAGCTTGGTCTGGTGTTTTAAGAAAGCCATTAATCAATTAAATTTAGAGGAGTTAATAGTCCTTTTAGAACAGATTGAAATTTATTTTATTTGTTTGCGGTTTGTGAGCATCATAGGCTTTAATCAGCGCTTATGGCCGACCTCAAACTGTTCTTGGGAAGGTGGCAAGGAGCTACCTTTTGAAATGCTGCAGTCCTGGTGTGCAGAAACATCCAAAATGCTATTGCGAAGGGAGTTAGTATTTTGACCCAGCGATGGTGGAAGAATATCTATGAAGTTTGAAGACAAGACAGGAAGGGAGTGAAGGGGCACTTGCAGGTGATGCTCCCATACATCTGCTGTCCTTGACCTTCTAGGTGATAGAGGTCATTGATTTGAATGGTGCTGTTGAAGAATTTTGTGCATCTTGTAGATGGGGCACATTACTGTCACTGTGCTTTGGGGAAGGAAGTGAATGTTGAAGTTGGTGCTTGGGATACCAATCGATTGGATTGCCTTTATTTTTTAGATTAGACTTACAGTGTGGAAACAGGCCCTTCGGCCCAACAAGTCCACACCGACCCGCCGAAGCGCAACCCACCCATATCCCTTACCTAACACTATGGGGAATTTAGCATGGCCAATTCACCTGACCCGCACATCTTTGGACTGTGGGAGGAAACCGGAGCACCCGGAGGAAACCCACGCAGACACGGGGAGAACGTGCAAACTCCACACAGTCAGTCGCCTGAGGCGGGAATTGAACCCAGGTCCCTGGCGCTGTGAGGCAGCAGTGCTAACCACTGTGCCACCGTGCTGCCCTACTATCTGGATAGTGTCTTGTGATGTTGGAGCTACGCCCATCCAGGCAAGTGGAGATTGTGGCATCACACTCCAAACGTGTCTTGTAGATGATGGGCAGGCTTTGAAGTGACAGGAATTAAGCTAGTCGTTGCAGAATTCCTGGCCTTTGGCTATTGTAGTCACAATATTCTGTGGCCTGTCTAGTTCATTATCAGAATAATGTTAATCGCCAGGATGTTGTTTGTGGGGAATTCAGTGATGGTAATGCCATTAAATGTTAAGGGGTGATGGTTAGATTCTCTCTTGCTTGTGATAGTCATTGCTTGATAATTATATGGTGCAAAGGGTACTTGCCACTTTTCAAACCAAGCTTGGATGATGTTCATGCCTTGTTGCTGCTTCAGCATCAGAGGAGTCATGAATGATGCTGAACATTTTACAGATGTCAGCAAGTGTCCCCACTTCTGACCTTGTGAAGGACGGAAAGTTATTGATGAAGCAGCTAAAGATGGCTGGGCTAAGGCCATAATGCTGAGGAATACTAATGCTCCCTTGATGTCGAGGGAACTTGCTCTCTTCAGCAAGTAAATTTTACTGAGCTCGTGCAACATCATCGCACAGTCAATGACAGTGATAATTTTCTTATCAGCAAGAGTAGACTGTTACTAGAATCTTGTCAGGGTTCATAGTTTTTGCAGTATCTATTGTGTTTAGCTGTTTCTTGGTATCATGTGAAGTGAATTGAATTAGCTGAAGGTTGGCATCTGCAATGCTGAGGATCTCAAGATGAGGTTGAAATTTATCATTTACTTGGCACTTCTGATTGAAGGGGATGAAAATGCCTTGTCATCTGCACTGATAATCTGGGTTATTTGAAGAGTCTCTTCCTCTGCCTTTTAATATAATGTATTGATTATCTATATGTTATTGTCCCATCTGTCAATTTAAAATCCTTGCATCCTTTTGAAGAGAATTGTTTGAAATATACAGCTTATTGTAATCTACTGTGTTTGAATACCTAGTTATGGGTTATATTTCTTCCAGAATTTGCGTGTAAATTTGTGCATCTTTTGGCATTCTCATCAAACCATATTCAAATTGAAAAAGCAAAATGTTAAATCTTCAAAAATTGATTTATTAAGCTCCAAAGCAATTTATGCGAAAGATGTTGAGATAAAAAGGTTAAGGAAACTGATGCTAATTGTCAAGTTCATGTGGAACAAAAAATTATGTGAAAAAAGGTATCATTAAAAAATTAAAGTAGGGCAAAGAGTAAATATGTGAACAGATTGGCAGCTAACATCAAAAAGAAACCAAAAGTATTTTGTAAAGGTATAAATAAAAATAGGGTCATTAAAAGAAGAGAGAGGCCGATTTGGGACCAAAAGGTAGATCTTGTGAAGACATGATTTGGAGATGCCGGTGTTGAACTGGGGTGTACAAAGTTAAAAATCACACAACACCAGGTTATAGTCCAACAGGTTTATTTGGAATCACAAGCTTTTGGAGCACTGCTCCTTCATCAGGTGATGAAGGAGCAATGCTCCAAAAGCTAGTGCTTCTAAATAAACCTGTTGGACTATAACCTGGTGTTGTGTGATTTTTAACCTTGTGAATACAGAAAGTATGGATAAGGTATGAAATGAGAACTTTAACATTTTTACATGATCGCAAGCGTAGAAGACATGGGATTAAATTAACAATGGCAACAAGGTGGGTGGCACATTGGCTTAGTAGTTAGTACTGCTGCCTCACAGCACCAGTGACACTGATTCAATTCCAGCCTCAGGCGACAGTCTGGGTGGAGTTTGCAAATTCTCCCAGTGTCTGTGTGGGTTTCTCTTCGGGTGCTCTGGTTTCCTCCCACAGTCTAAAGATGTGCAGGTTAGCTGAGTTGGCCATGCTAAATTGCCCATAGTGTTCAATGATCTGTAGGTTAGATGCATTAGTCAGAGATAAATATAGAATAGTAGGATAGGGGAATGTGTCTGGATAGGTGACCCTTCAGAGGGTCAGTGTGGACTTGGGCGTAATGGCTTATTTCTGCACTATAGGGATTCTTAAAATAACAACTGGCCAAGAGACTGATTATTGTGAATGGTTCTTTTTCAGACTGGTTGGATGTATACTATGATGCCAACCTCCTATGTTGATTTTCTTACCTGTGCTATTTCTGATTATTTATTCAGGACCTAGAATTTTATATGCAGGGCAAGTGGAGAACCAGTATAAAAATAGATCATAGAATAAGGAGCTAGATGTAATCTTTAATGAGTAATGTTTGGTGCTATGTGGGAGGCTTTCTCTTTCTAGATACAGGGACTTCAAGGTAACTTGTAAACTGTGCAGATCGACAAACACTACTAACTGCTGATCACCAAAATTCCATATGCCGTGAAAATAACCTTGTGTTCTTGCTGAAGAGAATTACCAAAACAATTTTCAAGGGTAGATAAACTGAACGGTGATTTTATTTTTACATTTGCTCAGAATTGGCATTTTCAGAATAAGCTTTAGCAAGGTACATTTTCAGTAGTGATAGCTTAATGCTATCTGATGCTTTTTGGCCATCAGATCCAGGGCACCTTGAAGTTGTGGTTAAGGATTTATGTTTTCATGAACTTGGCTGATCCTTAGTCATTACCATAAATCTGATGCTTTTAACCATTTGCTCACTTTTATATTTTCATTGTCCTTTAGGATTGTTTTACCTTTTGAATTAAGTTTTACAGTTACAGAACTGTTTTTGCTTTAGTTGCCTTGAGCATATTTTAAAAATGTTTCGCTTTGATACTGCGGAGTATGAGATTTAAATTGTATGTATTTGTCAAAGAAATCCATGAAACAAATCTATGAATAAGTATTTCTTAATGAAGTTAGCAAAGAATAACCACTTGCAGTGTATTTTAATGTAGTAAGGGGGAGTCGCAGAAACATGATCCGACACACACATTGCTCTTCATTTTAAAAATCTATGTGTTAGCGTGGATGACCAAAGACTTCTGGTAAGATTACATCACATGAAATCTGGGGGACCTAGCATATTAGATACAAAATTGGATTGAAAGTAGGAGATAGAGTAGTGGGTTACTTTTCAGACTGGAGGCTTGTGACCATGGGTGTGCTAAAAGGATTAGTGCTGGTTCCACTGCTTTTCATTTTTATATAAATGATTATGATGTGAATGGAGGAGATATGGTTAGTAAGTTTACAGATGACACCAAGAAAGGTGGTGTAGTGGACAGTGAAGAAGGTTATCTCAGAGTACATTGGGCCCTTGATCAGATGGCCAGTGGACTGGTGAGTGGCAAATGGAATTTACTTTAGATAAGTGTGAGGTGTAGCATTTTGATAAGGCAAACCAGAGCAGGATTTGTTAATGGTAGTGTTGTCCCGTTTACCCCCTCAGTCGAAGCAAAACGCTCAGAGACAGAGTAGTTTTATCTCCTTCATCTTTATTCCGGGCGCTGGAGGGAGAGAGAATGATCGCCCATGAGCACAGAGACATGAGTTCATGGTCTTCTTTGGAATAGCAGTTTCTCAATGAATTATATAGTTATATTATATATATAGATTCGGTGACCGTTGCAATCAGCAAGTGTCAATAGTAAAGATTAAGCCATCTGCTGTTACACAATGGCCCTTGTTGGGGCTGGCTTCACATAATGAATACTTTTTCACCTTGTTGAACTGACCTCACATACTGAATGCTACCTTATCTTGTTAAATGGCTATATATAATGAATGCTTTTCCACCTTGTTAACCCATTACCCTTGCCTCCAGCACCCCATTGTTAACTGCAAGTTCTTATCTGATCTACGTCCTGCTCAGCTGAACCTCTTGTTTCACAAAACTCAGAACTTGACTCTTTCTCTGCCTACTTATAGCCTATACACATTTGCAGTAGGACCCTTGGGTGTGTGGCTGAACAGAGAGACCTAGTGGTGCAGGTGTGTAGTTCCTTGAAAGTGGAGTCGCAGGTAGACAGGGTGGTGAAGAAGGCATTTGGCATGCTTATCTTCATTGGTCAGAACATTGAATATAGGAGTTGAGCTATCATGTTGTGGCTGTATAAGACATTGGTGAGGCCACTTTTAGAATACTGTAGACAGTTCTGGTTGTCCTTCTATAGGAAGGACGTTGTTAAACTTGAGAGGGTTCAGAAAAGTTTGACGAGAATGTTGCCAGAAATGGAGGGTTTGAGTTATAAGGAGTTGCTGAATTGGCTGTGGTTTGAACAGCCAAGATCGCTTTCCTGGACTAGGAGTGTCTAAAATTCGAGGGTATTGTTTAAGGTGAGAAGGGACAGATATAAAATTGACCTAAGGGGCTACCTTTTCATGTAAAGAGTAATGTGTGTATGGAACAAACTGCCAGAGGGAAGTGGTGGAGGCTGATACAATTACATCATTTTAAAAGGCATCTGATTGAGTACATGAATAGGAAAGGTTTAGAGGGATGTGGCTAAATGCTGGCAAACGGGACTGAATAAGATTGTGATTTACGTTTTTTGAGAAGATTTGTAGCTTAAGTTGAGGTACAAATTGTAAGTTTGCTCATTGAGCTGGCAGGTTTGTTTTCAGACGTTTCGTCACCATCTTAGGTAACATCATCAGTGAGACTCCAGTGAAGCACTGGTGTTCTCTCTGCATTCTAGTTATGTGTTTAGGTTTCCCTCGGGTGATGATGACATGTCTGATTCTTTTTCTCAGAGGTTGGTAAATGGGGTCCAAGTTGATGTGTATATTGATGGAGGTCCAGTTTGAATGCCAGGCCTCTTATGAATTAGGTTCATCAGCTAATGTTAGTCATTTCAGAGATGTCTTTGATGTATTGTAATGTGGCTAGAATTTCTGGGCGCATTATGTTTGCTTGTTTGGGTTTGTTGTTGAGAAATAGGTGGACTGTGTTTATTGGGTACTCGTTCTCCATGAAAACACTGTATAGGTATTTTTCATCTGCTGCTTGTAGTTCCTGTGTGCTGCAGTGCGTTGTGGCATGTTTAAATAATGCTATGATGCAGCTCCGTTTATAGGTGTTGGGGTGATTGCTTCTGTAGTTAAGTATCTGATCTGTGTGTGTTGCTTTCCTGTAGACGCTGGTCTGCAGTTCTATGTTAACTATTTGTTCCACTGTGACATCTAGGAAGTGGAGTCTGTTGTTGTTCTCTTCCTCTTTGGTGAAGTTTATGCCAGTAAAGATGTTGTTAATGGTATTGTAGGTTTCCTCTAATTTGTTCCATTTTGTGATGACAAAGGTGTCATCCATATTGCGGACCCAAAGTTTGGGTTGGATCTTAAATAACAAACCCAAACAAGTAGACACAACACACCCAGAAACTCTAGCCACCCTGTCATATATCAAAGACATCTTGGACTACTAGACTACTCCGATCCCCTGGCATCATGGTAGCCCACAAACCTACCAACACACTGAAACAGCTATAGAGGAACCTCGATTATCCGAAGGACATAGGTGGAGAGTATTTCGTTCAGTTAATCAAATGCTGGATAATTGAATGCCGGATGGCATAGTTTGGCCAAGCATCGGGACCTCGTGATCTTGTCAGATAATCCAAAATTTGGATCATCGAATGCCAACAATTGAGGTTCCTCTGTACTTATGAACCTAAAGGACCCTATACCAACAACCAGCAAGACATGTGTAATTTCCTAAATACTCTGCGAAGACTGTAACAAATACTACATCAGACAGACAGGCAGAAAACTAGCCAGCAGGATACATGAACTTCATCTAGCCACCAAAAGGCATGGTCCATTATCACTAGCAACCTTATGTACAGATGAAGAAGGGCACCACTTTGATTGAGACAACGCATCCATCCTCGGACAGGCTAGACAGAGACATGCACGGGAAGTCATAGAGGCCTGGCATTCAAACTGGAATTCCATCAATAAACACGTTGATTTGGACCACACTTACCAACCTCTGAGAAAAAGAACCGGAAATGATACCACCCACCGTAACAGGCCAAGGCACATCAACAGAAAACAAGATGTAACACCAGCACTTCCCCAGAGGCTCACTGATGATGTTACCTAGCATGGTGACGAAATGTCTGAGAACAAGCCTTCCAGCTCAGCAAGCAAGCTAACATCCTCAGTTTGGGATGTTTGGTTGGTGTGGATGAGTTGGACTGAAGATTCTGTTTTCCATGTATGACTTTTATTTGATCAAGGAAGAGGCCTGGTGAGGTGGAAAAAGGTTTCAGAAATGTATATCACAGGGGGTAAACTGCTGCAAGCATGGCTTCTAATGATGGGGCGAACAATGGGGAAAGTGCATATCAAAGGGCAAATGTAAGGAACAGTAACTTCCTGTTGGACAAGCAGGGTAGGGGTGAATGTCTTCAGGAAGATAAAATAATGAAGGTTATTACACTATAGGGGTTTAAACATGAGAATGAGTATTTTAAATGGAAGAAGAGGGATTGTGAGTGAAAGGGACTGGTTAGTTAAAATACACAAAGCAGAGGTTCAGATAAACTGAAGTTTATAGATGCTGGAGTTTGGGAGACTGGCATGGAGAGGAGTCAACTGGTCAAGTTTGGAGGTGATAAAGGTGTAATTGACAACTTCAGTAGCGGATGAAATACAATAAGAGTACATAGCATTACAAACATACGAAGATACAAATTAAGAGCAAGAGTAGACCATTCGGCCCTTCAAGCCTGGTCCACCATTTGATTAAGATTGTAGCTGGCCTTTTTAACCTCATCTCCACATTTGTGCCAACCCCCGATAGCCTTTCACCCCACTACTTACCAAAAATCTATCCAGTGTGGATGGTGCCAACAAGTTGGTGGAGCTCCTTAAGGGACAGAGTGCCTTATCTCTCCTTCCAACTCTGTTTTGATTTAGCCCCTCCCCTACCTTTCCCTCACTTTGGTGTTAGTGTGTTGTCCTTAATGAACTCTACATGTAAATTCAACACTTGGAAACGAGGATGGTTTAATGGTGGGGGTTAATAAATTAACATGTCTACAAGGGATTTGGTGATGGGAAAAGCTGTTCAGTTGTGTGTGATATTCTTGGTGAGGGAGCATGTGATGTCCAATATTCTTGACACTTTTAGAGAAACATAGGCAGTGCAGGGGCTGCAGTGCTTTATCACCTCCTCTCCAACTCCATTTTGCTTTAATCCGCTCCCTCTGTTCCTTCCTTTCCCTCACATTTGGTGGTACACTGCATTGCCCTTGCTAGCTTTGCATGTAAATTGGTTAATTGAAACCACAGATGACTTAATGCTGGTGGAAAATGAATAAAAAGTACCACCAATGATTGGTTATGGCATATTAAAAATCATCACATAAAACTGATATTCTATTAGCTTTTCTACTTATTTGATGCAGCTACAAACTTTCCTTTTGTGATTTATGCATTGGGACATCTATATTCCTTGGTATCTCTGAGATCTACAATCTCTTACTGTGCTTTTTGAATTATTATTTCCAAAATGGACAATTTCATAATTTCCCACATTATAATCAATTTGCTAACCTTTGTCTACTCAGCTCATGTATCCCTAATTTTTCTATAGTCCCCTTGATTCTTCATCACAACTTCCTTTACTCCTTACATTTGTTTCATTTGCAGGTTTGACAACTGTACATTTAGCCTCTTCATTCTAAATTATTTACGTAAATTGCAAAGAGTTGAGGTCTCAATATTGATTCTTGGGGCACATCACATTTGTTCTGTTTTGCCAACCCAAAAACTATTTATGCCTATACTGCTTTTTGTTAGCTAAGCAATTTTCTATCCTTGCCAGTGATATAATTTATGACCTGATATTTAATTTTCTGATGAGATATTTCATCTAATGCCTTCTGAAAGTTTTAAGTGCGTATGTCCATTGGTCATTCACAGTACATATTACCACTTCAAACAACTCTAAAAGGTTAGATAAACGTAATTTCCTTTTCAGGTTGTAAGTTTGCTTGCTGAGCTAGTAGATTTGTTCTCAGACGTTTCGTCACCATGCTAGGTAACATCATCAGTGAGCCTCTGGTGAAGCGCTGGTGTTCTGTCCCAATTGCTATTTATGTGTCTTGGTCTGTTGAGGTGGGTGATATCACTTCTGGCTCTTTTTCTGAGAGGTTGGTAAATGATAAATGATAAATGATGCTCTCAACCGACGCCACAAATATGAACGAGAAATTTTGGGCCAAAAAAACTATGTATGTTAATGCGACTGACCATGAGTGGACAAGTACGCTAGAAGGAGCAATCACGACTAAACAGTTCCCTCATTCCTGATGAAGGGTTCATGTGTCAAAGGTTGATTCTCCTGCTCCTCAGATGTTGCCTGACCTGCTGTGCTTTTCCAGCATTACACACGCAACACTAAACACCAGCAGACCAAGACAAAGAAAATACTAGTCCTACAAGTAAAAATTGTTGAACTTACACACAGCAATAACATGGACAATTCAGAGACTTAGATAAAGAACCTGTTGAACTGACCACTCACAGACATGGAAAAAGCCGTCATAGTATGAAGAATGAACTTCAATCACAGGGACAAGGTCAAAAAGGACTTCCTGGCACCACTGGAATCCACCCTGAAAGACAATGGACTTATGGGAGAAATCGAGCAGGCCCTTCAGGCAGACAGTAACACCAACACTAAGCAGAAAGAAAGAACAGAACACCCTCAACACTGGAAAGGAAAGCCATGGAAGGGCTCAGAAAAGACAGAAATATTGTAACCCTACCAGCAGACAAAGGGAGCATAACTGTAATCCTGAACAGAACACAATACAATGAAACAGCAAACACAGTACTCACAGATACCGATACCTAACAACAGGTGGTGAAGGACTTGACCCCAGAAAACCCTATTACAGCATTCCTGGGGAAACTTCATAAGACAGATGAAATTAACAAGATAGATTTCCAAAGAATGAAACCTGAAGGATCAAACAGACTCCGTTCCTACAGATTACGAAAAGTACATCAACAAGGCCCTCCCCTCAGACCCATACTCTCACTTCCTGGTGACCAACATACAAACTAGCAAAGGAACTGCAACACAAACTGAAATACCTAGTAGTAGAGTTGAGCAACTCCATCCACTCCACCCAGGAATTCCTTAACATCATCAAAGGCACGAAGGTAAAGGACGATGAGGTCATGGTTTCCTTCTATGTGATGGCCCTATTCACATGTCACCCTTGCCAAAGAAACACTGGCCTTACGGCTAGACAAACCAAGGACACAAATACCTGATGGCACTAACTCCATCAGCAAGGACAACATCCTCAAACTAGTAGACCTGTGCCTCACAACCCACTTCACCTTCAACGCTAAGACCTACAAACAAATCAATGAGACACCTATGGGATCACCAGTATCAGAACTCTTAGCAGAAGCGGTTATACAGGAGTTAGAACGAACAGCCCATCCCATGATCCAGCCCAAGCTTTGGGTCCATTATGTGGATGGCATGTTTTGTCATCACAAAATGCAACAAATTAGAAGAAACCCACAAACACAAAACAACATCCTTGCCAGTATAAAGTTCACCAAAGAGCAAGAGAACAACAACAGACTCCTCTTCATAGATGTCATGGTAAGACGCAAAGCCAATGGAGAGCTACAGACCAGCATTTATAGGAAAGCCACACACACACTGGCCAGATAATCAACTGCAGGAGCAATCATCCCAACACCCACAAATGGAGCTGCATCAGGACATTATTTAAATGAGCCCCAACACACTGCAGCACCCAGGAACTAAGATAAGCCAAGGAAAAACACTTGTACAATGTATTCAGGAACAACGAGTACCCGGTATGCACAGTCTGCGTTTCCTACACAACAGACCTAAAGAAGAAGACCCAACACGCCCAGAGACTTGAGCCACCCTGCCACATGTTAAAGACATCTCGGAGATGACAACCAGACTACATCGGCCCCTAGGCATCATGGTAGCCCACAAACCTACACCACACTGAAACAGCTCCTGACAAAGTTAAAGGACCCCGTACCAATAACCAGCAGAAAGAACTTCATATACAAAAAACCCTGCAAGGACTGCAACAAACATTGCATTGGACAGACTGGCAGGAAACTAGCCACCAGGTTACATGAGCACCAACTAGCCACCAAAAGACATGGCCAACTATCATTCGTATCCATACACACAGATGAAGAGGAACACCAGTTCTACTGGGACAATACATCCATCCTGGGACAGGCTAAACAAAGACACACATGGGAATTCCTAGAGGCCTGGCATTCAAACCAGAACTCCATTCACAAACATGTCAATTTGGACCCCATTTACGAAGCTCACAGAAAAAGAACTAGAAGTGATATCACCCCTCACAGCAGATCAAGCCACGTAAATAGAAAGTGGGACAGAGCACCAGCACTTCATCAGAGGCTGACTGATGATGTTAGCTTGCATTGTGATAAAACATCTGAGAACAAATCTGCCAGCTCAGCGAGCAAACTTACAGCCTGATCCAGAACCTGAGCTACAAATCCTCTGCAACGTCGCATAATTTCATAAAGTCATGCTGACCGTACCAGATTACTTGAATTTATCCTGTTTTGACTTTTTTGACAACAGCTTCTAGCATTTTCTGTCTGGCAGAGTTTTTAACCTGACTGACCTGTGGGTTTTTTTGCCTCCAGTGTCCTTTTTTGAATAGCAGACATACTTTTCAATCTTACATAATCTTCGCTGAATCTTGTGCATTTTGAAAACTTAAAACTAATGGATCAACTGTCTCAGTGGTCACGTCTTTTAAGAATCTAGGATAACCCTTTTATTTCATCTCCCTTCATTTTGTTTTTCATTATTACTTTCCCAGACTCACTTTCTAACAGATGAAGACTCACTTTGTTAACTTTCTCTTAAATAGCTATAGAAACTCTTACTATCTGTCTTTATATTTTTAGCTAACTTTGTCTTGTAAGTAAATGTTTTCTCTCCTATTAATTTTGAAATTATTTTTTGGTAAAGGTACAATGTAAAATTGCTATAGTCCTACCATAGGCTACTCTCTCAGAGAGAGATGATTGGTGCTGGTTTAACCTAAGAGTCACTATGTCTTCGTAAAGGGGAGAGATTGAGAAAGAGACTCCTTTATGGATAACTTCATGGATGATGCGAGAATTGAATTCACACTGTTGGCATCCCTCTTTATCACAAACCAGCCATCCAACCAACTGAGCATACTGAACCCCTATTCTTTAGACAGAATATAAAAACACAACAATCCTCTGACCTGCCTCCCATTTTGCATAATTAAATGCTATGTCTTTAAGTTCAATACTATTTTTACATTTGAAGTAACCATGGATTGTTTTTGTACCCCATGGCATTTTGTTCTGGAGTTGAATGCCTCGATGGTATCTTACTAAATGTAACATCTCTACTGTCAGCTGAAGAGGGGGAATCATCTTCCATCTCTTTTAACTGTCTTTCTGTTGATTATAACAAGTATTTCAAATTTCTATCTAGAAGGTAGCTATGGCACTTGAAATAAAACATAGCTTGCTAGAAAAACACCTAATTATCAAGGTTTATTCGAGTAGAAAGGCAAGGGAGTTTTATTATGCAGTCACCGGGAGATAAATAAAAGCACAGCATCAAACACACGCACAAACACAGGTAATATGTTTAAAAGTGGAGTGGCTTGTACAGACAGGAGGAATAAAACAAGCTGTTTTTAAACAAAAACTTGGAATGTGTGGGTCATTAGCTTTTGAATCTGATGCCACAGTTGTTTAATTTTTGTTGCTATAATAATGGCAGAGCTGGTGTATATCTGTCATTGTCAGTGAATGGGTGTTGAATGACCACATGAGCCAAACTGACATGTTTAGATCATGAACACTCTGAAAACCATGCTTTTTAAAATGTTAACCTTTTTTCTAATCAACCTGTTTGGAGATGTTATTACATAGCTAATGAGCAGGTGGGCCTCTGAATCCAGACCTTTTCGTCTAGGGGTAGGGACACTGCCACTACACCACAGAAGGGCCCTGGATACAATGAATTTTTAAAATGTGGTTTTATACAAAAATTACTTGAAATTGTACATGTCCCATGAGGAATGTTGGTTTTTTATTTTTGTATTCAGCCATGTTATCACAAACAACCAACGGCTTTTTTCCCATTAACAAATCACCTGTGATATTTTTCATCTATTAACTACCATTGCTAAACCACTCATGTTCCAATTAATTTACTGCAAAGCCTGTTAAAGGCTATGCAATAACACAAAAATTGAGGGATAGATAGGAACAGGATGTTTACTCTCTTCAGGAATTTTTTATTTCTGAATTTATTTTTCTCTTTCAACCTGTTCAGCGATGGATTAGGTGGGACTTGAACTCATGCCTTTTGTTCCAAGGGTAGGCACACTACCATTGTGTCACAAGAGGGTCCTGGATATAGTGCTTAGACTGTATTGCTAACTGAATTCACCTGGTGTTATTAAACCTGTTTGCTGTGCATGCTGGTAGAAGGTATAACAAAATCTTCACTTGGGACTTTAGCAAATGCTTTGACTGTTTCAACAAACAAAGTATTCCTTAAATTTAAAACTAGAACAGGCCTCAGACGCATGTGATTATTCTGAAAGCTGCAAAGAAATCCTAATTATTTTGAAGTACTAAATGACTGGGATTCAAATGGCAAATATTAACATATCATTTTCCAATTTCATTTCAGGTTTCTTTTTAATGTGCATTCATAATGAATACATCACGAAGCAGTTCTTCATTCCTCAGTGATGGATTTGATCTTAGCTTGACTGGCTCTCAGTTACCCATGACTAAACGCCCCAGCAGTGCTTCACCTGCCAAACAGCTAACACGCTCCATCTCTGTCATCTCTGAGACCAAGGCCAAAAGGAACACTTTGGTAAATAATACCGATGGAATCTGTGATGTAACTTTATAGAACTTTAGGAGTTTAGAAACTTAGGTTTACAAACTCAAAGATGTTTCGAAAACTAAGGCGAGACCTTAATTGGAGCATAAGATGTTTGGTGGACAGCAGTTGATAAGGTAATTGCACAAAGGATTTGGATGAGTCTAGGTCCAGAGGGCATAATCTCAGAGAAAGGGTTGCCTAGTTAGATTAATAATAAAGTGGAATTGCTTCTCTCAAAGAGTAAACAGTCTGTGGAATTCTTTACTACAGAGGACCACAGACGCTGGGTCATTGAACCAATTCAAATTTTTTTTTAACAGTAAGGGAACCCAGGGTTATGGGGAAAAGGTAGTAAAGTAGCATTGAGGGTTATCAGATCAGCCATGATCCCATTGATTGGCCAAATGGCCTACCTCTCCTGCTATGTCTTAAGGTCTTATTTTCAAAACCAACTAGATTCTTGAGAAAATGGTTATTTTTCATGAATGTGATAATCCATGGTGAGTAAATCTAATGTGCCAGCAGACTTCTGGTATGAGACCCAAGTTGTCATTTTGTGGGCAATTTAGTTGTTTTGTTGGACATTAGACATGTAATGACACACTCTGGTACAGGTGGGACTTGAATCCAGACCATGTGCCCTAGAGGTAAGGATGCTTCCTCTTGTGGCCAGTTTAACCTTAGCTTAATCACTGCTATTTCCCTTATTTCTCTCAGCTGATACTTGTAAAAGTACTTTCCAGTGAGCTTTTGGAGAGCGATCAGAAGCATAGATTCTGGATACTTTTCATTCTATATCACTGCACAAGAAATACTGTGTCAAATTTTAGTTCTTCCTTTAACAACTGCTTGCCTGCCCCAGCTCCTAAGTGTGGGCCAAAGCTGTGATTAGCTAATATATGACACCAGGGATTGTGTCTGGGATATTTCTGTTGTTTTTAATTCCATGTTCCAGATGTTATACATAAGCAGTTGTCCCTTGGTTACTGGTGCATAGAAGTATCACAAGTGACTATTTCTGCCTATTTATCAAGCTGCATCTTCTCATACCTGGTAGGTTCCATAAACCAGTTAGTGAGGAAGGAATGGGTACAGTTAGTGCTATTGCCCCTGATTGATTTTGCCTGTTGTTAGTATTGCTGTGTATTTCTTCTCTGCCATCTAAAATCAGCACTACGACACAAATTGGACAACGCAAAATGCAAAATTTGAAAAGATCACAAATGTGCTGCAGTACTTAGAATTGTTTACAGAAATGGATAAAAATTTGTAGGAAAAATTGTTGGATGTGTGTGAAAATAGAATTGCAAGGGAAACCAAGAGAATGATAAACGTAGCATTAAAAATTTATAACCGCAAAAGATATGTGTTTGCCTCTCTCTAGGTTGATGGTGGGCATGGAAATGTCAATGGCAACAGTTCTCGTGCCATCAACAACTTACAAAGGTCAAACAGTGCAACACAAGTCAGCCAGCAAGCCAGTGCATCAGTAAGGTAATGTTATGAGTTCACACCACTGGAAAGTATAACATATTCTTGGTTTAGGCTGTATTTAATCTCCTCTGTAAATATGAAAGAAATCTTGCAAATCAATTCACCAATAACTTTGTCAAAACAATGAGCAACATTTTGATTGTTCAATCAGCATTCATTGCCTCAATGTAATTTCTCTGTTTTCCATATGTGTCTGAAAGAAGCATTTGCACAAAGCCTTTTCGTTACACTTTCCCCAATGCTGTTCATAGCAGAGTCACCAATGGGTGTTAGCGAGTTTTTGAGAACATTTGTAGCTCAGGTTGAGGTTCTGGATGTAGGTTTGCTCGCTGAGCTGGCAGGTTCATTTTCACCCTTTCAGCTCAATGAGCAAACCAACATCCAGAGTCACCAAATGTGCAGAGACATTCTTGGGCTGATAGGTCAAAGCTCTGTAGTGATTGAAATAAGGTCAGCCAGGTGGATCTCATAGAATATGTATTCCTTGATACGCTATGCTGAGAGAAATAAAAAAGTGTTCCCATTGCTTCTTTTGCCATTCAAATTCAATCAGTGTCCACTGGTTTTTGATCGTTCCATCAATATGATCAATTTCTCCTGTTCTTCTCTGTCCAGATTGTTCATGATCCTTCATATATCAAATCTCTTTCTTCTCTGAGGAAAATAGGCATAGTATTACCAGTCTGTTTCTTCATGTTTATAATGAATAGGCTTTAACTTTGCTGATGAGCCTGTACTGTGGCACCTTTTGTCAAACTTATACACTCCATGTACATGACATCAACAGCATTATCCTCAGCAGACCTCTCTGTTATCTCATAAAATCTAAACCAAGTTAGTCAAACATAATTTGCTTAGTGCTGATTGAGGGACGTGGCATTGTGAAAGGATGGGTGTCCATTGAGAGCCACCTTCCTGCCTTTAATGCTGAATCCCTTGCCCCATTTCATCACAACCACCAATCTTGCAAAACACCCCTTGCCATCACTCATTGATCATGGGACTCTCCGGTGGTGCCGCTGAACATAAGATGCTGGCAGCACTTTGTATACAGGTGACCTATTCCTGGAAAACTGATCCTTTGGAAGGCCTACTGCTGGTCTGGTTGATCCAAAGGAGGTGACACTGGTCACTTGCCACATCGTCAAAGGTGAGAGCAGCTGGTATATCTGAGAAACTGGATGTCTGAATGTGCCAGTATCCAAGGGAAAAACAAGGACTGCAGATGCTGGAAACCAGATTCTAGATTAGAGTGGTGCTGGAAAAACACAGCAGTTCAGGCAGTATCCGAGGAGCAGGAAAATCAACATTTTTGGCAAAAGCCCTTCATCAGGAATAGAGGCAGAGTGCCTGCAGGGTGGAGAGATAGATGAGAGGAGGGTGGGAGTGGGGAGAAAGTGGCATAGAGTACAATAGGTGAATGGGGGTAGGGATGGAGGTGATAGGTCAGGGAGGAGGGTGGGAGAAGGTAGCAAAGAGTACAATGGGTGAATGGGGTGGGGATGAAGGTGATAGGTCAGAGAGGAGGGTGGGGTGGATAGGTGGAAAGGAAGATAGGCAAGTAGGATAAGTCATGGGGACAGTGCTGAGCTGGAAGCCAGCTCAGCCAGGCTGGTGAATTGCAAAACCTGTGTCTATACTTCCTCCCTCACCTCCGTCCAAGGCCCCAAAGGAGCCTTCCACATCCATCAAAGTTTTACCTGCACATCCACCAATATCATTTATTGTATCCATTGCTCCTGATGCGGTCTCCTCTACATTAGGGAATATCTCTGAGTACCAATCAACCACACCGCCCTGTGGCCCAACATTTCAACTCTTTTCTCCCCCCCCCCCCCCCCCAACTCTGCCGAGGACATGGAGGTCCTGCGCCTCCTTCACTGCCGCTCCCTCACCACCCGATGCCTGGAGGAAGAACGCCTCATCTTCTGCCCCTGAACACTTCAACCCCAGGGCATCAATGTGGACTTCAACAGTTTCCTCATTTCCCCTTCCCCCACCTCACCCCAGTTCCAAACTTCCAGCTCAGCACTGTCCCCATGACCTGTCCTACCTGCCTACCTTCCTTTCCACATATCCACTCCACCCTCCTTCCTGACCTATCACCTCCATCCCCACCCCCTTCACCCATTGTACTCTGTGCTACTTTCTCCCCACCCCCACCCTCCTCTAGCTTATCTCTCCACCCTGCAGGCTCTCTGCCTCTATTCCTGATGAAGGGCTTTTGCCCAAAACGTCGATTTTCCTGCTTCTCAGATGCTGCCTGAACTGCTGTGCTTTTCCAGCACCACTCTGATCTAGAATCTGTGCCAGTATCCTCTAAAGTCTTCTTCTAAGAAGGGGAAAAGTGAAAAGGCCAACTTTGCTTGATTGCAATGGAGATGGAGGCCCCCAGAGGGCCACACTGGCCAGAAGGATGCCTCCATGTGTGAAGTGGTCTTCAACTGCACGTGGTACCTAGTTAGCTTTGGAATATTGATTTTAATAAGCATTTGTCTCTTACCTCATCAAACAGGCTGCTCAAAACGGGCCTTGAGATGGAACTGTGCTGGCTAACCAGCAGGTTGGCTGGTGACAAAGGATTGTGGTCCATCTGAAGTGTTTGGATTTGGTGCCCAGATCTGCCCGCTCACCTGGCTGGCCACATTCTTCTTTTTTTTGTTTCTTTATTTCTCCTTTGTTTCAAAGTTCAAGTTTTGATCTTTTCTGCAGCAGCGATGGAGCTGGGCAGTTGCAAGGACCTGCTGCGGCAGTGGGATCCAGATGTCTGTTCCTTGTAGTGGCTGCAGCTTTATCGAAGTCTTCATTGTTGTTGGGTCTGGTCGATTTCTCCTGGCGGTGGTTTCAATGGTGGCTACAGCAGTGGTGGCCTCGTGGTTCCGGTTTGTTCCTTGTGGCTATGGCCTCAATGTGGCGGCTTTGAGCAGCAGTTGAAGTGGGCATGGCTTGAGTGATGGCTTCAGCATCGCCGCCCTTTTAGGTTCGGTCTGTCCCTCCTTGCTATGGCGGTGATACAGTGGCTTTAGTGTCAGCTTTGATGTCGTTACAGTGTGTCCAGTCTGGAAATCCTTGGTTTGGTGGCCTCGGACAGTTTCAGTAGCCACTTCAGAAGCCCAGGAGCCAAGGAGGAAACAAAAGATGAACTTTGTCCTTACTTTGTCTCAGTTATCTCTTTTTATACTTTCTGTAACTATAATTGTGGCAACCTGGATGCATTTCACTGTATTTTCATAAATGCAAGTGACTATAGTTACTATTCAATTCTATTCTAAACAATCCTGCCTTTGCATCCATTTTAAAATTAAATGCATTTAGTTTTTTGAGTTTCTTCAAATGTATACTTCTCTGTTCTTGGAAAGTAGAGATATAAAGTAATTTTAGTTTTGGAAAAGCAGCACATCTTATTTTACCTGATGTGGAATTTATTTTATGTGTGTCTATGACTTTCATTTTTTTTTGGGATTGCAAGCAATAAGTAATGAAATTTAACTCGCTTGCTTTTTTTTTGTCCCGAGAAGGATTTGAGGAACCAATTTGCAAGAAAATCAATAATTTCAAAAAAAAAATGCTTTTCCACTGAATTCACTGACATTGAAATTACCAAATTGTCATATTAGAGAGATCTGAAATCCTATGCAGTTGCTTATTGTAATGAATATAGATTACAATTTATTTGCTTGTAGTTGGTGACAGTAGGTGGCAGTGTGACCATACATATTTCAGTAACATCTCTGATCAATAAATGGTGCCCAGTTAGTAAACACTTAACTTGATGATGAAGAAGTGGAAATGAATTAGAAAATGTTTTCTCCATCTATTTCATTGAGCATCAGTCCATTCCCCTCTCTTCCTTGAGTTTTAATCATTATGTGATTTAAAACAGCAATCACGTAGTCACCAGGTGGAGTAAAGTTCAGGCCACCAGCAATTGCTTGGAGGGAAGTTCAGCTTGGTCACAGTATCTGCATGAGTACTTGATTTATGTAATCAATAAATCTGCATTTTATTCCTAATTCTTGCCTAGTTAGGGCTGAGGGAGTGATGCAGTGACTTTCGAAGAATCAAATTTCAAATGTGCAATAATGGAACACACTGAACAGACCTGCAAGAGTGCACAGTTTGGAACTAATGAGGCATTTATGTGCATGTCACATAAGGAGTGTGGAATTATGAGGATTAAGACTTTAGGAAAAGTGAATATCTGGAACTGGCTGCACACAATCACTAAAAGTTCATTCTGCTGTAGCACAACAGTTGCGTTCCTCTCAACCCTGTGTTATAGAAAATCGTGCTGTACAAGATCACTATAGAAAGTTGCTATACTCTTCAGCAGAAAGTTTGCATAATTCAAATAGCGGCAACAATTTGTATTAATAAAATGTGTATTATACCAGAATGACTATAATGCTGTTTACAATTCATTGTGGCACTGTGAGTGAACAAAGTAAGTCCATTAATTGTGACCCTTATCCTGTTTCCTGCTTAGTGAAGAGAGAGCAGATGATTTCCTGGCTTTGTTTGATAGCTCAGCTGATGGGAGGAAAAAACTATCCAGTTTGAGCAAGACATCCCCAGAGAAGAGGACCACTTGGAATGTTCTGGTAATTATAAACTAACTAACTCACTAAATTAACTCTCCAACCAACAGCGTGCCTTGATGCGTCAACAAGATTTTGCCATTTGTGCTTCAGAATCCTGTAGAGTTTTATTTGTTATTTTCCATCTCCACTTTACAGAAGTGTTGGTCATTTCCTGGAGTACAGTTCCAACTGCTAAATGTCCCTCTCTTCTCTGGACGCTCATATAGTATCTTAGCCTCTTGATCTCCTGAATGTAATGAAGCTTTCTAAGTTATTTGAACAGTTATTCAAGCTGGAATAAAGAAAGTAATATTAAGATGGTATAAAAGTAAACTAAAACAGTTTAAAGATTATTTTCACAGCCTGTCCTTTTTTAAATGTTTCAGTATTTTACACTTCTTCCCCCACCAAATCTTTTACTAATTACCTCTTGCTTGAATGTCCTGATGTCTGAACCTTGCACTGTAGTCATTCATACAAATATACAAAGTTAGAGCAGAAGTAGACCATTCAGGCCCTCGAACCTGCTGTACCGTTCAGTATGATCATAGCTGCTCTGATAAGATTTTTACTTCCATACTCCCATTCACTCCCAATAACTACAGATTCTGTTACCTAACAAGAATCTATCAACCTGGTTCTAAAGAATGTTTAATGACCTTTTGAGGTAGAGTTCCAAAGTGGCACAACCTTCAGAAAGGAAAAACAAATTATCTGAAAGAGTGACCCTGAATTAGAAAATAGTCCCCCCTAGTTCTGACAGACTCACAAGAGGAAACATCCTTTTCATGTCTAGACCATTATTAGGACCATTCAGAATCTTGTATACTTCAACCATGCATCTGGACAGATGCATGAGTAGGTGGGGAGCAGAGGGATACAGATGCTTAGGAATTGGGCAACAGGTTTAGACAGTAGATTTGGATTGGCTCAGGCTGGGAGGGCCGAAGGGCCTGTTCCTGGTCTGTGCATTTTCTTTGTTCTTTGTTCTTAACCACATCACCTCTCTCTCTCCTAAACTGCACTGAAAACATGACCAGCCTACCTTAACTTAATCTTAACCTTAACTAAAGAAAACCTATTCATTCCAGGTATCAATCTAGTAAACCTCCTCTGAACTGCATTTACATCCTTCCTTAAATAAGAAGACCAAAACTGCACACAGTAACCACCTTCAGAAACTTTGATTTCAATTGTACCATCTCAAATAATCACATCTTTCCAAAAGAACTAGCTCAACTATATTAACAAAACGCTCTGGACTTGAAGTAGCAGCTCTTGCACTTTAACTTGCTATCTCTGGTTTTATTTGAGCTGTTCATAAAAGGTTTCAAATGCACGGTTTTCAACTAATTTGGTACTGCTTCACATTCAATGTTAAATTGCTTCTTCATTTGATACTCTATATTTTAGGAAGCAAGATCATGCAGGAAAACATTCCATTCCATAGAAATATTCTCTGAGATGCAATGGCTGCTGGATCAGTTGTTAATTTTAAACCTGAGATTATGTTATGAAACATCGGTGTTAAGGGATATGGGCCAACGGCAGGAAAGTAGATTTCGGCCAAAGATCAACCATGATCTCATTGAATGGTGGAACCGGCTCAAGAGGGTGAATGGCCTACTCCTGATCGTCTGTTCCTGTGGAAGTTCTCCATCTGATTGTACTCACGTTTTTGAATGATACTTTTTTTTTAAGTGATTAATCCATGAGTTAAAGGTAATTTGTCTTTAACTGCCAGGAATTAAAAGTCTCACCAACAATATTCAAGTACACCAGGCAGAATAGAATTGGCTTCATGTCGAAATATTTTTTTCATGGAACATGACTGCAGTGGTTGTATTCTACAAGGCTATCTGAATGCTAACATTCTAATAGTTAAAGCTTGAGAAATGTCCTCTTAAACTTTCATGCTGAGTGGTCGTGTGTTAATTGCGTTTATAATGGAAAGTTGAGGTAGCTCTGCCATTAAACTCTGTCCCACTGTGATTCAGCGTGCCGTTGAAGATTAATTATTCTGGCAGTTCCTCAGCTGCTAATTTGCTTGAGTGCCATGCTACAACTTAGTCTAGCTGTCTTGAGTTTGTAGGGAATACAGGAACAGCACAAGGCCCTTTGACCATTTACTGTGTCCCACACAATTGTAGATTGTGTGAGATGATAGTCATTGCATGAGATGAAAACTAGTTCAAGACCTCTCAAGGTTCATAATTCTCTAGGCAAAGAACCAGCTTCTGACCTGTGACTCCTTTACCCTTCCAGTGAAGGAGGAAGAGTAGAACCGCTGGGGCTCGTCTGTTCCGTCCACTTTGTTTTTGTTTCTTTCCTCCTTTTTGTCTCTCTTCTATCTTTTTTTTCTCTTTTATTTTATTTATCTCTTGGTGAAGAGTTGGTCATGGCAACACCAACAGTGGAGGCGAGTGGGCCCAGCAGCGTGAATTTAAGTAGCTCCAGGAGCATGGATTGATGGCAACAGCGTCAGAAGCAAGTTTGGGTTCCCAGCAACTGCTGCATCATTGAGTTGGTCCTAGAGGCGACTCATGGCTGCTGCTGTGGAGTCCAATTTGGTTTTGCGGTGGCATCTGTGTGCAGTGCAGATTCATGGAGTCGGTGGTGGAGGTGCGTTTGGGCCCAGTGTGCCATTGGCGTCAGCTGTGGCTACATTGGTGAGGTTGGCCTGAAGCTGACTCAGGCAGTGGTAGAGTCCACTTTGGGTCGTGTTGGTACCCGGAAGCATCAGTGGCATCTGCATTGGCGAGGTCCAGAAAAAACCCATAGTAATGAGGGCATTGATGGACGTGAGAGAGTGCCAAAGAATGGGGACTTTCATTGCAGCAGTGGCAGCGCGGTGAAGGGGACTCATACCTGGCCTCCAGGCCCACGGCAGAGCATTTCAGAAGAAGCACTGTAACGTTGGACACTTTATTTCTCTATCTTTGTGTTCTACATGTTGATTTATTTTTCTGTGTTTAAAATGACGCTGGAGACTGGCAACATTATACAACACTGTATTTTGTAACAAGATGTACATGACAATAAATAAATCAAATTAAATCAAAACACATCTTGTGTGACATAATTGGAAGTTCTCATCTTGGGTCATTCCTAACCTATTTGATTGTAAAATATAGCTAACTGAAGCACAATATATTCTTTTCATCATGTTGTATGCCTCAATCATATCATCGTTAAACCTAGGCTTTTTAAAAATTCTTTTCACCTGTCTTAATAACTGAAATGATTTATTTTGGGATTAAGTTATCACTAAGTTTAAAACTAACTTTATCTTGCTCCTTTCCTTTGTCCTTTCCAAAGCTTTGGTATTGTCTGACAAAACCAGACATCATATTGAAAGTAAGGCCTGGTCATTTTCAACAGGCCTACCCAATCTGTGGTTGTTATCACTGCCTTTTAATCGACTACCCTCCACCTCCCCACACCATGTGGCAATGAAGGTTAAAGTTGGTGGGGTATTGGGGAAGTGAAGGAAGGAGGGGATGAACAACTCTTCTGCCCTCCAAATTTCACTCTGGGATTACAAACCATCTAATGCATTAAAATAAGGCCCACCAGGGAAAGAGTTTGGAAGCTTTGTTCTGTGAGGACAACATTATTTATTGTGTGAGTTGTCTTTTTAATGCATCACAATATCTTAATTGCTCTTCACAGTGTTGTTCATATGTGATTTTGAGAATTTGTGCACCTGGAAGTATGGATTTCTTAGTTTCTTCATCTTCTTTAACACTTTCCCTGAAGCATATATGAATGAAGAGAAATCACCCTGCATCATTCACGTTCCTTTACACAATTATGAAATTCCATGCTATCTGAAAGTTTGCAGATTGTTCCCCCCCATGCCTTCATTCAGATCATGTCTTAAAATAGCAAACAGTAAAGGTCCCACCGTGAAATCTGGCCTAACTGTGTGGGTCAGGTGGTGCCTGTGGATATTTTAAAGTAAGTGCATTCTGATCCTTTATTTTTGAACCTATTTCAGTCCATTAAAATCCAGATACCAAATTGACTAAATGAATTCACAAATCAATAATCCTTAATCTGTACTATTGTGATAGCAATAACTTTTTAAAAACTACAGTTAGGTTTGCAAGAGGTGATTATTTTTTGTGAGACCATTATGGGTGTGCCATGTATGCTTTTCTGTCCAAGCAATCATTTACAACATTCCTAAGTATTCTGTCAAAAATGTTTCCTCTACTGGCGTTTAACAAATGGGACTGTAGTTTCCTCCTTCTGTCGTGTCACCTTTTTTTGAAGCCTTGGTTCATTCAGAGTGATCATTTTATACAACAGTATTGCCCCCAAGCTCTGTCTAAATGCTGGATTTACTGATGATCCAATTGGAGACCTGAAAAGAATATTCATCTTCACTTACATGACCTGAATGTCTTATACTTCAAAGAATTATACAGTTCTTTTGTAATCCTTGCTGTTGGATCTTCCCTAACTGATGTGTGGGAAACCACTTGAGTAACTTGTAGTGGAAAGATGAAGTTAGTTTTAAAGCTAGTGATGTCACACATACTGTACTAAACCAGGTAGTTGAAGAGAAAGCAACTTCTTGTAAAAGATCATTCTGCTGTACATATGACTTAACCATTTAATGACAAGTCATTTGTTATTGATGAGAGCCAGGAAGGTAAAAGTGGCTATTGTATGACCTTGGCTTCAGCACAGTGTAGAAGGATAGTATTTTCTGTTTCAAATACAAGCAATTCATTTCAAAAACAATGGACATATTTGTAGAATAACCTGTTGTTTCTTCATTCCGGTCTTTGTTTCTTCCCGAATGGCAGGATGAGGAGCCCAGAGCTTTCCCAGTTCCTGTTAGTGGTCGGAGTACCAGTACGATAGACGTGCCAGTCTTGTCGAAAAGGAGAGAGACCACAACTGTGTCACTAGCAGCCAACTTTACAGCCAACAATCGGTGAGTGGATTTCTAGAAAGCTATAATAAGGATATAAGAATAAAAAAAGCTGATTCCCAGATATAATTGAAAGTACCTTTTGATCTTTGAATGTTGCAGAAATGTTTAATAGTATGATGGTACATTATTGTTTTTTTATTAGTAAAGAATGGATTTTGCTCTTTCATACATGCTTCTGTGTACTTCCAGCACTATTACTGTCCACTCCTGGATACTACCACACTTGAGAGAGGATGTGAGGATTCTTGATAATGTATAGTGGAGGATATATTTTGGAATGATTCCCTGGCTGAGGGAATTTGGCAATTGGATTATGTTGTTGATGATAGAGTTATTCTTCTTGGAGTAAAGTGTCAGAAGTGATGTGATAAAGGATACAGGTTAAGATAAATTTCGAGAAGATAGAAAGAAAAGTTGTGCCCATAATCTGAGACATAAGGAATAGGGAGCACAGAATTTGGACTCTGGGGAAATGGTGAAGGAAGTTATTTTCTATGCAATAAGTGGAAATGACCCAGAACTTGCTGCCAGTGAGAGTGATGGAAGTGGTGCCGGTGAATGATTTCAAAAGAAAATTGGATGGCACCTGAGGAAAACAAACTTGCAGTGCAATGCAATAAAGTCATAGAGTGGAAACAGACCCTTCGGTCCAACCCGTCCATGCTGACCAGATATCCCAACCCAATCTAGTCCCACCTGCCAGCACCCGGCCCATATCCCTCCAAACCCTTCCTATTCATATACCCATCCAAATGCCTCTTAAATGTTGCAATTGTACCAGCCTCCACCACATCCTCGGGCAGCTCATTCCAGAAACGTACCATCCTCTGTGAGAAAAAGTTGCCCCATAGGTCTCTTTTTTATATCTTTCTCCTCTCATCCTAAACCTATGCCCTCTAGTTCTGGACTCCCCGACCCCAGGGAAACGACTTTGCCTATTTATCCTATCCATGCCCCTCATCATTTTGTAAACCTCTATAAGGTCACCCCTCAGCTTCCAACGCTCCAGGGAAAACAGCCCCAGCCTGTTCAGCTTCTCCCAATAGCTCAGATCCTCCAACCCTGGCAACATCCTTGTAACTCTTTTCTGAACTCTTTCAAGTTTCGCAACATCTTACCGATAGGAAGGAGACCAGAATTGGACGCACTATTCCAACAGTAGCCTAACCAATGTCCTGTACAGCCGCAACATGACCTCCCAACCCCTGTACTCAATACTCTGTCCAATAAAGGAAAGCATACCAAATGCCGCCTTCACTATCCTATCTACCTGCGACTCCACTTTCAAGGATCTATGAACCTGCACTCCAAGGTCTCTTTGTTTAGCAACACTACCTAGGACCTTACTATTAAGTGTAGAAGTCCTGCTAAAATTTGCTTTCCCAAAATGCAGCACCTTGCATTTATCTGAATTAAACTCCATCTGCCACTTCTCAGCCCATTGGCCCATCTGGTCCAGATCCTGTTGTAATCTGAGGTAATCCTCTTTACTGTCCTGTACACCTCCAATTTTGGTGTCATCTGCAAACTTACTAACTGTACCTCTTATGCTCGCACCCAAATCATTTATGTAAATGACAAAAAGTAGAGGGCCCAGCATCGATCCTTGTCGCACTCTACTGGTCACAGCCTCCAGTCTGAAAAACAACCCTCCACCACCACTACCTTTGAGCCAGTTCTGTATTCAAATGCCTAGTTCTCCCTGTATTCCATGAGATCTAACCTTGCTAACCAGTCTCCCACGGAGAACCTTGTCGAACGCCTTACTGAAGTCCATATAGATCACATTTATTGCTCTGCCCTCATCAATCTTCTCTGTAACTTTTCAAAAAACTCAGTCAAGTTTTTGAGACATGATTTCCCACGCACAAAGCCATGTTGACTATCCCGAATCAGATAGAGTGGGGACTTTCTGGTTTGCTTTCCAGAGGGCCAACATGGATTCAATGGCTGTCTCCTTCCGTGCTGTGATGCCTCTAAGTCAGGAGTAATGTATCTTACTGTGGCATTTATTTATTCTATTTTTTTCAACATGAAAAGACTGCCATCCTGAGTTTATCATATGATTTAATAACCTGCAGTTAATAAATTAAATACTGTGCTGAAAGTATTAATTAGTTTCGGAATAGATTTGGGGTACTGTCATTCATGAGAAAGAGCCAATTGCTATTTTGTTTTAATTTGAGTCAGACTGACTGGGTTGATGGTGAAGCTCTTGCATTTGTCATCACCTATGATCTGTCTGAGAAAGCAGAATCTGGCTGCAGGTCTGCTAGCCTGATCGCATAGAAGCGAATGATCTACGTGTTCTTCTTATTGCACTGTAATTTCAAAAAAGAAAGTTGTAGAGTTGCAATACTACGGATTCTATCACAAATGAAACTTAACGCCGCAGTGCTTTCCTGGAGCTCAGCAGCTTTCAGGTCCGAGGGTATTACAGTTTGCTCTTCTGCTTTTAATTACTGTCCAGTTAAACCCGCTGTAACCTGCTCTAATGTGCCAGTTGAGTACAGCACTAAGTAGAGCATAGTGAATAAAAGTGAACAGGGCAGGTATGTGCACTTAGGATGATCAGTATAAATCCTTTTCAAGAATTAGCTGTTTCTATGTTGTCATTTCTATTTTACACTGATCATGGATGGTGGTTTTATCACTGAAAGATGATACAATATTTGCAGTTAGCTGCTGGATAAGATGGAGAAGGTAGCCTGAGATTGGAATCTTTTGCTGTCTGATGGCAGGGTTAGAGATGAGAAGGACATTTAATTACATAGAATGATGGTTAGCTAAATTAGTGGACGGATGTGCTCAGATGTTAAATTTATTCTTTTGTTTTTTATTTTAAATTTCCCCAGTTCTTTCACATACTCTGCAAATGTCAATCTTACAAGTATATATCTGGTTGCTTATTGAAAGCCATGCTTCTACCTCCAGCACTTTATCAGGCAGTGAATTCCAGATCATTTTTATTATCATAATTTCATAATCGTAACACAAATTTTCCTCATTCTCTGGATTATGACCAATTATCATAAACTCTGCTTACTGGTCACCAATTGTCCTGCCTGTGGAAACTTTTTCTTCCGACGTCATTGCATTAAAGCCTTTCATTATTATCAATGCAGCCATCAAATATCCTCTTGACCTTCTCTCTGCAAGGAGAACAATCTTAGCTGTTCTAGATTTTCCACACAAGATAAATTCCACGTATCTGTGCAGTTTGTGAAGTGGTTATTGTGAAGTGTTTATTGTGAGTCACTATATGGATAGAAAAGCAGACTTTACAATGTGTACAATGTTTCATTGATTTAAAATATGCCCACACCATGAATCAATAGGCAAAAGTCATGGTTATAAATTTATTTTTATCAACTCTATTTCAGTGCAGTTTATTTATACTTGAGTATGCAAGCTTGAAACAATTCAGCCATATCTTGCTTTGGAGAGAGATGCTGACTGGTAGGTTTTAAATTCAATCGATAAAATCTGGAATTAATAAATCCAGTCTCAGTGATGGTGACCAACGTCATTGCCTCTGTCTATAATGCAACATGTTGAAAGCTGTCAGGATTTGCTAAACAAAGTCAAAATGCTTAACTTGGAGAGTGTTTGCTCATGTTTATCCAAATAAAATAACTTCATTGCAAGATATTTTGTCTTTGTGGTTGAATAATTTTTAATTTTCTTGTTTTACAGGAGTAACAAAGGAACCGTTGGGAATTCTGTCACCACAATGCTGCACAACAACTACCCAACTATTGATAAACTTTTGACCCCAAAAAGCTCCAACCAGAAAGCCACATCTCTGAAGTAAGTTCCATATTCTTCTTAATCGTGGAAACTATTCAAAAATCAATTTAAAATCCTATTATTCTCACTTATTTATGAAATGATAATGTTTGCAATTGTATTCATAGTCTGATATCTTTTCTCTGTGGTCTAATTTTATTAATGCATACAACCAAGAATATCAGCGGTTGCTGTATCACATTTCTTGACCATGGCAGGGTAGCTCAGTGGTTAGCACTGCTGCCTCACAGCACTGGGGACCCGGGTTTGATTCCAGCCTCGGGTGTCTGTCTATATGGAGTTTGCACATTCTCCCTGTGTCTGCATGGCTTTCCTCCAGGTGCTTGGGTTTCCTCATTTCCCCTCCTCCCACCTTGTCTCAGTCCCAACCCTTGAACTCAGCACCACCTTCCTAATCTGCAATCTTCTTCCTGACCTCTCCGCGCCCACCCCCACTCCGGCCTATCACCCTCACCTTATCACCCTCACCTTATCACCCTCACCTTATCACCCTCACCTTATCACCCTCACCTTATCACCCTCACCTTATCACCCTCACCTTAACCTCCTTCCACCTATTGCATTCCCAATGCCCCTTCCCCAAGACCCTCCTCCCTACCTTTTATCTTAGCACACTTGGCACACTTTCCTCATTCCTGAAGAAGGGCTCATGCCTGAAACGTTGATTCTCCTGCTCCTTGGGTGCTGCCTGACCTGCTGCGCTTTTCCAGCAACACATTTTCAGCTCTTTCCTGCCACAATCCAAAGATGTACAGGTTAGGTGAATTGGCCATGCTAAATTGCCCATAGTATTTAGGGATGTGTAGGCTAGGTGCATTGGTTGGGGTAAACATAGGATAATAGGGTAGTGGAATGGGTCTGGGTGGACTTGTTGGGCTGAAGGGCCTATGATTTCAGTCCGCAGTAACACTTGGGTATTCAATATGGTACGTTGGATTTTATCAATGGCAAGGGTACAGCTTTTGGCTTTGGTGGGTTACTGGCATTGTACCAATCCCTTTAAGCTGGTGGCAACAGAAGAAATTCTCAAAAGAATTGAATTCCAATTTGCAAGACGTATCCCATAGATGTAGGCCAAATCTCAAATTAAAGTCAACAGTACAACATGCTCCACTGGGGCCATTGAGGATATTTGATCTGACTGCTCAAGATGAGGTTCCTATTCTTGTAGGGATCTGGGGGTTCCTTGAAGGTATGCTGCAGACAGAGTGGGCTGTGTAACCTTTGCATGTTGTGCTTCAGAAGGCTAGATTGGACAAAAAGGGAAATGATGGATGGTGAGGAACTGTGAGAGTGGCATTGTTCTTCTGCAAACAAAGATGAGGATGTTGATTAGGAGAACATCATCAACATGATAAAGTGCAACAGCACAACAAACTGGGCAGGACTTAGTTCTATTGTAAGCAGTTGTCTCTAAGACAGGTGAAGTCATCATTCATTGACTGTAAATGTGTTGATTTTGGAAAGGCAAATAGCCCCTGTTTATTCCCAAATGCAAGTACAGCTTATCAGTTTGCTCCTCTCTTTCCTGTTGTGCAATAAAAGTTAATGTCACAAATCATTAGTAGGTTTCACAATATTTGATGCTCCTACATTCAAACATGGCAATGATTTGTGCTAGTATGTTCATGTGGGACAGAATAGTAATCCTTCAGGTGGGGTTTCTGACACTGAGTATCAAAAGCAAGTATAGCCTCTGGGGCTTCATTCTTGCAGTTGATGATGTAAAGTGAAAATGTGAAATTCTAAATCTCCCCTGCTACCTTGGTGCCCTCAGAAGGTTTTAATTTTCCTTTTAATCCCACTATGTTGATGTAGAGTCCTATGGTCTGTGACTGGCATGGAGGAAGTCTGCTGGTTGGTGTTTTGGGCAGACACGCGTGGGGACCTTTCTGCCTAGGGTGCCCAGACGTATTGAGAGTGTGCCGCCCAGAGATATCCTCACCATCCTTGGTTTGAGCATCCATGGGGGTGAGGGTTGCAGGCAGGGGTGAACTGTCTTGGCCTTCCCTCCCATATTTTCTTCTGCAGTGAGACAAAGGCAAAGATTGGAGATGATAAATCCTGCCAATTCCATGCTGTCTTACCCCTCCCAAGGAGTCAGCTTGTAATCACTTTTTTTGTTTCCTTACTGAATGTCTCTTCATTGGAAACAAAACTTTTGCCATTTGTGAGCTTATTGAACAGTAACATCATGGTATCATTTGGAACTTGATTTCACTATCCTTTATGAAAATTAATTTTGTTAAAAACTAATTGTTTTATATATACCCACTGTTCAAGAACAGGCATTTGAATAAAGCGTTGGAAGGTTACCAGGACGTATAGGCTAGTACTGAAGCATGAGTTACTCTTAATGCTTTCTCATGAATTAAGATATGAAATGTTCATCTGTTTTGTATACATGGATTCTAAGGCGATTGTTTGAATGTTTATATGTTTTGACAGCAACATGATTAAGATGCCAGCTAATGAGGAGAATAGCTTGGCTCAGGGCTCCTTTAAGAAATCACAGAAAAACCTATCCAGTAATAATGTTGCAACAAGAAATAACACAGCCTTGTTGAAGAAGAAGGAAGTGACTGAGGAGGAAGCAGAAAGGTCAGTTTTAACATTTGGTAATTGCAGTTTAGAAGTCGTTATAATTTGTAAAACTAGATGAGAATCTACATTGTATTTTCTAGCCACATCATGACAAGGCAGTTAAATATTTGTCCCCACAGATGGTGAAATTTTATGTCAAACTCTGTGGTTGTCTTTATAATGCGTTTTACTCTGTTTTAATTAGCTTGTAGGAATCATTTATCAATAAATACTGACTTGAGAGAGCAAGATCTGGTTGTATTGTCTACTTGAGATATATGCAAATTCATCAGAATAGATATTGGAACCATGGGCAAAATCTTCTGATCTCACTGGAGTTGAGCTTGGAGCTCTGAAGGATATTTACTTAGGCAAGATAATGGTGACCTGAACTGCATAGCTTTCCTGCTCCCTTGCCAGATGACACTCACTCAAGGGCTTTGACACACTGCAGCTGGGATTAACCAAGGTCTGGGGAAGGGCTGACGTTTTCATCACGCACCGTGCCCCACAGATGAAATGGGAGAGGCCACTTGTGACCTGAGGCTGGGTAGGTTGTTTCTTGTTGAAGAAATGAAAGGCAATCAATGCCTGAACAACAGGATGGCAGGAACCCAATAAGAGCCAACTCTGCTTTGCTTTCAACTCCTTCTGAAACTCCCTTTTCATATATTCCACCTTGAGAGATGGAAGAATGAGGAAGGGTTCTCCTCTTTGCAGCAGCCATGGAAGCCTGAACAGTACTGCTGACCTTTGCCAGCTCTTGTTACTTCTGGACCAACTCTGGGTCTTGATTCCAGGGGAAAACCTGCTGATGGTCTTGCCACCAACTGATTTGTGTGTAACATGGCAGACCTGTCCAAGACAAGGCAGCATGGATCTTTCGCTTGCTCTCCAGCTAGCAGGTAAGAGTGGTACAGCGGCTCAGTGGTTAGCACTGCTGCCTCACAGTGCAAAGGACCCACGTTTGATTATACCATCCTCTGACCACTGTCTGTGTGGAGTTTGCGTGTTCTCCCTGTGTCTGCATGGGTTTCCTCCAGGTGCTTTGGTTTCTTCCCACAGTCCAGAGATGTGCGGGTTAGGTGACTTGGCCATGCTAAAGTGTCCATTGTGTCCAGGGATGTGCAGGCTAGGTGGATATGCCATGGGAAATTCAGGGTTACAGGGATAGAGTTGGAGTGGACCCGATGGGCTGAATGGCCCGCTTCCACACTGTAGGGATTTTATGCTTCTATAAGACCCCCAAAATCCAGAACAGCGTTCTTCCCTGTGTGGGTAAGGGTTAGTAATTGGATGCCCTTTCCTTGTGGGATCCAGTTGGGGCTTATCAGTAAATCCCTGGTTTATAAAAGGCAATTATATCTTTGCAAGTTGTTGTTATATTTCACGTGCTTTTAAGTAACCTGTCCTTGTTAGGATCATAACAGTTGCTTGATTCACTCAGGACTGTATCTGAAATTTGTGATGTCAAGTACATGGGAATCAGTATCTTTCCCATAGGCTGCTTTAAGGTACTTAATGTCTTTGTAACCAACTACAGACATCTGTCTAGCACCCCTAACTGCCTGATGGACTCAAAGCCAAGCCTACAATTCTAGAAGATGTAGGCTGTACAACAAAGAAAGGAAGGTAACTTTCCTGCTTGGAGGTTTTCCTGCAAGGACTGTCTGTCCTGCTATGTGCAATGACCCACACTACCCAGCAAGTGTTTGCTGGACAGCCCTAATTGACTATGATCTCCACAAGCTTTTTGTTGACATTGCCACTTAATGAGAAACTAGATTTGCCTCCCTGACCATGGATTATTGTCTCATGCCTGTAATTTGTTCTCCCTGACTATAAACGTTAAGGACGTTGAGGCATTAATTAGGGTATCATAGCTCTGCCATGATAACAATGAATAACATCCTGTTGGAAGTGGTTAGCAAATTCTTCTGCCTTGAGTCCTTGCTGACAGACCATTGATGTGGAACTTGATATGCACATAGGGAAATGAGCTTCCACCTTTGGCAGACTCTCAAATGGACATGGAATAACATCGAGTTGACTCTTCGAATCAAACCGATTACGCGATTATATGGCCTGTGTTCTCAGAACCTTGCTGTGTGGCTATGATCACTTACAGCTATCGGGAAAGCAAGCTGAATAATTTCCAGCTTCACAGTCTGCAGTGCATTGTCATCCTGGTATGACAAAAGTCATGAATGCACAGTCCACTCAAACACAGAGCTCCTACGTTATTTTTGCACTCATCAGACTGAGACGTCTACTTTGGCTTGGCCACATCTATGGGATGAAAGACTGTCACAGACTTAAGGACTTTTTGGGTGGTGAGGTAATTGGAGACACATGGCCAGTAAGATAGACAAAGTTTTGTTTCAAGGATGTGATGGCTGACATGAAGACCCTAAACATTGATCATTACACCTGAGAGTCACTAGCTGACAACAGAGACAATTGGCAAGACCTCCTTTGGTTTGGTATGAACCAACAGATGTAGCAGTTTGGCAACAAATGCCAATGCCAAATAAAGCAGCCCAGAATAACATTTGGTACCTTCATGTGCAGCACTTTGGCAGAATCTGTCACTTAAGCATTGGGATCCTCGCCATCAGCATAGCTGAAGCAAATTGAAGGTGCCTCATCAGAAATGGATTTCTTTATTGCATGTATATCATCTTTTAGAGATAGGGGGGTGCTGGAACAAGCCTAGAGCATGAAGCACAGAAATTATTGATGAATATTTGAACTGAGCAGCTGTGAAACTGATCACTATTGCAAAGCCCAAATTGCTTGGTCAGAAATCTTAAGTTTTCTCTTGACGAGGTGATGCTGTTTAGAGTCACTTAGAGGCACTTCACCTGCAATCAGGTGTTAATTGATTGCACTTTATATCTTGTACCATTCCAGCTAATTAACTTAGCCACAGAATAGATGACTCGAGGCTGTGGTGCAATACTGTGCATATATCTGACCGTTGTAGGTCTGATTGCAAACAACAATGATACAGAGTACTGGAGGAAATAGTGTTTAATGGCATGGTATAAAGATAACAATTTCTCCATCAATGTCAGCAAAACAAAAGAGCTGGTCATTGACTTCAGGAAGTGGAGTGGAGGTCACGCTCCTGTCTGCATCAATGGTGCCAAAGTGGAGAGGGTCGAAAGCATCGAGTTCCTGGAAGTACGATCTGCCCTGGCCTACCCAAATCAAGGCAACAATCAAAAAAGCACACCAACGCCTCTGCTCCCTCAGACTCTCTTAAATGTTTACAGATGCACCATAGAAAGCATCATACCTGAATGCAGCACAGTATTGTATGACAACTGCTCTTTCCAAGGCTCCAAGGAGCTCCAGAATTGTGAACAGAGCCTGGCCCGTCATGCAAACCAGCCTCCCATCCATTGACTTCATCTACATTTCTCGCTGCATCAGGAAAGCAACTAACATAATCAAAGTTATATTCCTATTCCCAGTTATATATTCTCCCACCCTCTTCTATCAGTCAAAAGATATCTGTTTGGTGAACCAACAGATTCAAGAACAGCTTCTTCCTAACTGTTAATGTTAATCTCTCTCTGCACCTTCTCGACAGCTGTGACATTGTGTCCTGCACTCTGTTCTGTTACCCTGATGCACTTGTATAGTATGATCTGACTGTGAGGTACTTAAGGCAGCAGTTTTCACGGTACCTCAGTACATGTGATAATAGTAAATCAAATTAAATCAAAATTATTCTACACAGCACTAACTGATGCTGAAAAGCACATTTTGGCCTTTTTTCAAAATTGTGGGAAAAGATGTTGGTATAATATAATAACATCTGATGTTGAGGAATGTATCAACGAAAAATGTTGAAATAGTGGTTCAGTGTTTCCAATCAGTGGTTACAGTATTCCAGTAATTGGTGTGGTGTTGTATTACCCAAACAATTGTACAATAGCAGCTCACCCTTGGAGAGCTAAATCCTGGCACTTCAGTAGGTTTCTTGTTTTCATCACCTGATGTGGTTGTTCTTTAAAAATGAGTATTTATTTAAATCCTGAAGCACGTTGCAGATTTCAAATGGCATCTTGCTGTGTAAAATTAGGCCATGCCATAATGTCTGTGGTTGGCTTTAATACTTGTTTTAATGCACAGCTTGAGCCACTTAATTTGGAAATGTTCTACTATATTCTTGACATTGTATAAATCATTATATTTTGTAATAGTTGCTTTTTATTTTCTAGTTTATGAGTTGGTTTGTGTATTGTTAGGAAGGGTGCAGTACAGATTTATGCACCAGTTTACTTGGTGTGATTAGAAAAATTCCTTCTGTAGCTAAAACTTTCAGCTTTGATTCGAGTTAGTAAGTTAAATTGTATGTAAGTTAACCTGTAAATAAATTGTTCCATAAATTGGAATTAAGCCTTGAAATTCTTCCTAAAATCATTGTAAGGTGAAATTTGCCATCTTGCATTGAAGTTTGTGTTGCTATTCCTTCCTTAAAAAAAAATGGATGCTCCATTTCCAGATTTGAAGGGCTGGCTTAAAATGTCCCGCCATCAAGACTGCAGTGCATCAGTGCTCCTAAACTAGTTGTGTTCCTTTGGTTATTCAATCAACCTTCCTATTCGCCATGGTTACAATGTCTGGCTCTGCTGTACAGTCAAAACTGGTACACATTTTTCCATGAAGTGGTAGGGTACATTTTTGCAATATTGTCCACTTAAAATATGCTGCTCTTCCACTGTCTCATTTCCAGTCAGCCCATGCAATGGTCAGTATGAGGCAGAGTACACACACTTGACACTATTACTTTAAACGGTGCTGGCTTTGTTGAAATTGACATGCTCTTGATCTAGGAGAGAGCAAAGCACTGCTCTTTATTGCTGGATAATACTTGATAGTAACAGGACAATGAGTGGGTCATCACATCATTTGAACCAGATCTTTGGGGGCTTCTATGTCCATAAGTGGTAGAAACCAAAAGAGAAAATGCTGGAAAATCTCAGCAGGTCTGGCAGCATCTGTAAGGAGAGAAAAGAGCTGACATTTCGAGTATAACTGACCCTTTGTCAAAGCTAAAAAAAAGGGAGAAATAGGGAGGTATTTATACTAGGCTGAGAGAAGGTGAGTCATGGCTCCAGAAGCAAAGGTAGCAGTAAAGAGGTGATAATGACAGGAGAGATTATAGGGAGATTAGAAGCTGTAAATGACTAAGGCTGAAGCCAGTGCTATGTGATAAAATATGTGGGGGATGGGGGGGGGAGAATGGGTGAAGCAGGGGCAAAATGGAAAACGGGAGAAGAGTAGCAAAGGGGGAAGAGGAGAGGGAAAAAGGTGATGAGAGAGTGGGGAGCGAGAGAGAGAGAGACAGTCAAGAAATAAGAGGGACAGAACAGTGAAAAAAATTTTTTAAAAAATGAAATGAAATAAAATTACGGAGCAGAATGAAAACAAAGGAGTCAAGATAGGATAATCACCTGAAGTTGTTGAATTCAGTGTTGAGACCGGCAGGCTGTAATGTGCCTCGTCGGAAGATGAGATGCTGTTCCTCCAGTTTCTGTTGAGCTTCACTGGAACATTGCAGCAGGCCAAGGACAGATGTGGCCATGGGAGCAGGATTGTGTGCTGAAGTGGCAAGCCACGGGAAGGTCCGGGACCTGATTGTGTACAGACTGAAGGTGCTCAGCAAAGCGATCACCCAGGTAAAAAACAAAGACTGCAGATGCTGTAAACCAGATTCTGGATTAGTGGTGCTGAAAGAGCACAGCAGTTCAGGCAGCATCCAAAGTGCAGCGAAATCGACATTTCGGGCAAAAGCCCTTCATCAGGAACACCCAGTCTGCTTTTTGTCTCTCCGATATAGAGAAGACCACATTGGGAGCAACGAATGCAATAGACCAAATTGAAAGAGATACAAGTGGAATGCTGCTTAATCTGAAATGAGTGTTTGGGGCCTTTGATGGTGAGCATGGAAGAGGTAAAGGGGCAGGTGTTGCACCTTCTGCGATTGCATGGGAAGGTGCCGTGTGCGATGGGAGAGGGATGTTAGGTGTGATGGGAAGGTGGCGTGTGTGATGGGCAAGGTGTTAAGTGTGATGGGAAGGTGCCGTGTGTGATGGGAGAGGTGTTAGGTGTGATGGAGGAGTGGACTAGGTTGTCCTGGAGGGAATGATATCTGCACAATGCAAACCGGGTGAGGGAAGGGAAGATGTGTTTAATGGTGGCATCGTGCTGGAGTTGGTGAAAATGGCGGAGGATTATTCTTTGCATGTGAAGCCTGGTGGGGTGAAAGGTGAGAACAAGGGAGACCCTATCCTTGTTCTGGGAGGGGAGGGAGGAGGTGAGGGTCGTGGCACGGGAGTTGGACCGCACACTGTCGAGAGCCCTGTCAACAACTGTAGGTGGGAAGTCACAGTTGGAGAAGAAGGAGTACATATTAAGAGCACCACTTTGGAAAGTAGCCTCATCGGAACAAATGTGGTAGAAACCTGATGGGGTTGAACTGACCGGAAGAAGCTGAAATGAGTTACTAAATTACAATAATAAAATAAGGCTTTAGTTTGATACACCTAACTAACATCTAATCAACTTTATGCAAGTGAGAAAGTAATGGGGGCAAGTTTTCATTGTTATATGTTATGAACCAGACCAGACTAATACTTCACTCAAGCAGCCAGCAGAAACATTCAGCTTATTAAAAGCAAAGCTAAAAGGCTTTCTGGATCTGAGAGCCCTGACCCCGCCCAATCACAATTCTTTTGTCTTGTAAAAGAAAAATTCCAGGGTGAGCTCAAGTTGATAACCAACTGCCTGTGTGAATGAGACCTTTTGGCATCACTCTGACAACACCCCTCTGCAAGAGAAACAGGACAAAACATCTCTCTTAAAGGCACAGTCTCATCACATATAACAAGTGTAGTGCATAGTTGATCAAAAATGTCCAGTTGTGTTGGTCTGCTGTATCATTTGTATGCCGGTTATAGAATATTTAAAGCTACCTTCGTTTGGTGAGCAGCACAGGTAGGCAGGTGAAATGCTACAAGATACACTGATGGTCATATCGGAATCATGCATTATCCTTGAAATGATGAAAGCAGCATGGTTTCTGGGTCAGTTAGAACACTTTTGCGACTTGAGTTTGCAAAACAAGCTGGCTGCCAAACATCTGGTACAAGTTACAGCTCATCAATCAACCTCCATTTGAATTTCAGTGGGATGTGTCTATCCAGGATCAGGCCATTTTGGCCAATACCCATCCATCAATTCGGCAGAGACTTAAACATCATAAAAAGCAGTTTTACAGAAAAGTACATCCTGTGTCCAGAGGTAGATGTAATTCTTTTAAAAGCCAATTTCTCCAGGCTGAGCACCCGTGAACATCGAGCATCTTATGGCATTTTTTTGGATTGTTTTAAATATTGATTTTTCAATTTGATTGCCAGTTACAGTTCTGCCAAGCACAAGCTATCAATTATTTACATTTTTGCATATATTTGTAAAATTTTGTATCTGAGTCATTGCATTTGTTTTGAGAACAGGTTTGAAGCATTTATTCTGAGTTTTTCATTAAATCATTGGAAATTATTTTATGTTAAAACTATGATGACCTTAAATGCTCATGTTAACAGCACCATATATCCTACCTAAACATCAAAACAACTCTGAATCAAAAATTGTCTCTAAATATGTTTTTCTACCACCCCTAGAATCCGATACTTAAATCTTAACGATAAAATGGATTTTACTCAACTGCTCCAGAACGATAATCCAGATATCGCTCATCCCGATTTAGGGTATGCATAGATTTTTATGTAGGAGTGCGTTGCTTACCTTTATGGTGTTGTGCAGAAAAAAAATGCTGTCCATGTACGAGCTGACCTGTGCGAATTTGCAAAGCACATATAGTAGTATTTATAGTGCTTCCTTGCTGTTCTTCTAGGTTTCTTTCTACTTAATCTTTGTGCATGAGCTTACTGCTGTAAAAAGCAAATTCTAAACTTGAGTGTTTGGTTGACAAAGTTGGATACAATGCTGTAATTTCACTGCAGTTGTATTTGGAGTCATTGAGAATGATGGGGTAAAATTTCTTTTGCCTTTTTCAATTACATGCTCTCTCTCAGCTGTAAGAGACCTCTTAGAAATTAGTTGAGTCTAGGTACACATTGCTCTTCATCAATAATAATTGGCGTCTGTGTATTGATTGTAAATATCACTTCACTCAATCCTTTACATGAAGTTAACTGGGCTGGAGAGAGGTTGTGTGGTGAAATTACTGCAGCTGTCATGTAGGTGATAATCTGATAAAGAAAATGTTTTTCTTCCAATTATCTAAATATACATTGACTAGGTGGAATTTTTTATCAGGCTATTTGACAACAAAACCTTATCGGAAGTCCTGGAAGTAAAATTTTAATGTTGGTGTAATGAAGCTGATATTATACTCCTTTTCCAATCTTTCTTTCCAGTGATGCAGCAGAATGCAGTGTAGGTGACCCATTCAATATCACCTTCTAAAAAACTGGTGAACCTTGCCCATTGTTTAAATTATTTCATGGAATGTCTCTTTATGGATCAGAAAGGCCTCTACATGGCACTCACTAGGTGTGTTGTTTTTGATCTCTAAGCATTGGACTTTCTTACTCAATGTGCTGCCATTTACAGCTCTCACTGAACAGCACATGATTTTATATCCCATCCCAGAATTACTGTACAGGAGGATGTTAGAGGAAGTGAAGATTTTCTGAAAGTTGTGAACATTCATTGGAGAAGAAGTGAGAATTCATACAAAATCATCCAGTATAAAAATTGCCTTGGTATCCACAAGTATTTCACCACAGCAGCTGAGTTTTTGAGCTCGATTTGTTTATCTGTGTAATGTATAATTTTAATTACCTACCTTATTTTAGCATGTCCTGAAAAATAAAGACTCATTACTTAATGTCACACTGTTCTGATTGTAGTGCATTCACAACATACAGAGGCAAATTAGTCATGTTACCTTAAGATCAACTCTCGATTTTCAGCTGATGCATCATAAATAATTGTGTGCAACTTCTCCATTGGTTAACACTGAGTAGGAAGAAAAGTTTTTATTTTAATGACAAATTATTAATTGAACTATGTTCTCATTTTTAAAATATTGTTTTTGGTCTTTTTCTCTCTTTGGCCCCACATCTAAATGATAGATTCATACAACATGTGAACCATGCAGTGATTACCATTCAGCGTTGGTACAGACGTCATTCCCAGAGACGCAAAGCAAGTCAAGCTGCCCTAAAGCGACTGTTTGCTACTAAAAAACAGGTGACTTCAAAAGAAATACAACTGGATAAAATGTTGTCCACTGAATATTCACATTGAGCTCATCAAGGCTTCTAGCTAGGAATACATAAATTCCTAGATAAAGAAAAATCCAGATTAATTTAATTTTCTTTCTACCATCCTGATTGTCATACGATACAGTTGGGTGGCATGGTGGCTCAGTGGTTAGCACTGCTGCCTCACACTGCCAGGGACTCTGGTTCCATTTCCATCTTGGGTGACTGTCTGTGTGGAGTCTGCATGGGTTTCCTCTGGGTGCTCTGGTTTCCTTCCACAATTCAAAAGATGTGCAAGTCAGGTAAATTGGTCATGCTAAATTTTCTGTAGTGTTAGGTGCATTAGTCAGGGGTAACTATAGGTAGGGGAATGGGTCTAGATGGGTTACTGTTTGGAGGGTTGGTGTGGACTTGTTGGGACAAATGGCCCATTTCCCATTTTGTAGGGAATGTAATCATAATCAGAATTGTAATAATGATTCTTTATGAATTAGTTTACTTTAAATCCAGACGTGAAGTGAAGAAAGTCCCCAATGTTGGAAAGCTTTAGGCACCATCAATCCAAAGTGACATCTTCACTCTCAAGCCTACTACACTTCGCTTATATCCTAAATCAAAGTACTCATGCAAGATATCCCAAATTATAACTTTCTGAAATAAAAGCTTTAATTTGCACATGAATTCAACAATGTTATCTTCCTTCATAATCACCATAGCTATCCTGTACCATTAATAGATGACATTTACTTAATGAGTAATTATTTTCAGATTAGTTTGAATTCCACTACACCCCCACCCAAAAAAAACCTCCCACCATGTGCACTATGCATTAACGCACATACATGCATACATAGATGTAACTATTGCCCTCTCATTCACTCTGTCTGGACTAGCTGAAATAGTTTGTGGTCTACTATTGAGTCCACTAAAGATGAACCATCTGCTAAGTTCCCCAACAGGTTGGTTCACCCGGAAAGGATGAAACAAAAGTCCTAAAGGTGAAGCATCAGTTTCAGCAAGATGGCTCAATTTACATGTAGCTTGCAGCTGACAGTTACAGAAATGTGTTTGCTGAAGTTTGGTTGCCTAATCTAGCTGATGAATGATCTGTTAGGTAAGACAGGACCCTTAAAGAGCACAGAACAGCAAAAAGTGTATTTATAATGTATATTCCATACAATTGTTTAATTCTGTGATGCAATCAAAGCAAAATGCTGCGGTTCCTAGGCATATGAAATAAAAACAAAGTGCTGGAGAAATTCACTAGATCATGCAGCATCTGTGGAAGCAGTTTATGTTTTGAATCCAATATAACTTTTATTCGCACTCTGAAGCAATTCTGAAGAAGTCCAATGTTAATTTCTTCTCTCTGTGCAAATGCTGAGGGACCTGCTGAGTTTCTCCAGCAATTTCTTCCTTTAGTATCTGTACTGTACTTGGTTGTTGTGAGATATTTAGTATACTTAGCACGGAATTTGCTTTTAAGTTATTTTTCATCAAAATCATGAATTTTTAAGAAAGTGAATTATAAACAACGAAAAATTATTGAAACTGTCAACTAATAGTACTCTTGTGCATTAGCGGCATATAATTATTTACAGTAGGGTAGAATTAGGTTCACTCATCATTTGGATTAAAATCCATTTCAACTTGCCAATTAAATACAGAGAGGTGGTAATTAACTGATGGTGCATTTTTGTGTCAGGAGAGAGAGCAAGAAATGTTAGTTGAAAGTGATCAAGAGCGCCAAAGGAAAAAAAGTGAAGAACGGAAGCGGATTAGAGAAGAGAAAGCCCGACAAGCAAGGAAGGCTGCCATTGAGGTACAGTGCTGCAATGTGAATTTCATCATTCAGCTTCAGTTTGATTTTTTTTTAGTTTTAAAATAACCTTATATATGAGCATCCTTATTTCACCACTCCAGTAGACTTTTATTATATTGATGATGATATGTGCAGCAGTCTGATAATATCAATATGAGACTTTTTATCTATGGCCTACTTCTACAGGACATGACTACTTAAATAGTGAATGTTAACAACATCTTATGTAACTTGTCAGGTTGGACCGAAGGGTCTGTTTCCATGCTGTACATATCTATGACTCTGTGACTTGTCAATGTAAAGGTATGTCAGGTTTGTCGCTTTATCATGACTTTTTTGTGGAAACAAAATGATTTAACGATTTTTTTAGTTTAATTTTCTTAATTCCACTTTAAGAAATTAACGTGTGGTTTTGGTGTGGAAACTAAGTGAGGATTTCTTGAATTTCCTAATGGCCCTTAAGTATGATGATTGTTATTCATATTTTGAGCAGAGCTAGTTAATTACCTCCTCAGTGCATTATATTGTAGCTCCTGGACTAGTTCCTTTGTATGGTAGCAGTGGCATTGGGAGAGCAACTCGTACAGTTCGGAGTTTTCAAGTTACCGTAACTGTTCATTTGGGTGGATACTTATGCCCTTTCTGACAGCATGATAGCTTACTGACCAGATTTGCGTTCCATTCCAACTACTGTGGCAAGGCTATAACGAGGACACAATTTCTGCAAAATTAGTACTTGTCTTTGTTGTTTTTATCTAACATTAATTTTATGTTATGAACATAATAAAATCAAAGTTTATGATTAGTAAGGGAATCAAGGGTTACAGAGAGAAGGCAGGAGAATGGGGAACATATCAGCCATGATCAAGTGGTAGAGCAGACGAATGGCCTCATGCTGCTCCTCTGTCTTATGGTTTATATATGTTATTGTGTTCAATATTGGCACTTGTCTTAAGGATGGAGAAAAAGGTGCTACAATAGGAGCTGAGAGCTTGGTTGCCTAATCTAGCTGATAAATGATCTGTTAGGTAAGACAGGATCCTTAAAGAGCACAGAACAGCAAAAAGTGTATTTATAATGTATCTTTCATACAATTGTTTAATTCTGTGATGCAATCAAAGCAAAATGCTGCGGTTCCTAGGCATATGAAATAAAAACAAAGTGCTGGAGAAATTCACTAGATCCTGCAGTTTATTTAGTACTGAACAATAACAAGAAATAGCATCAGGAGTTGCCTTTTCGTCCTTTGGGTCTGAGTTTGCTCTTCCATTGAATAGGATTTAGAAGTGGCCTTAACCAGTTTTTGGTAGGGTCTCTCTGTAGCCTTGGACTTGCTTATTGATCAAAAATTTGTCTAACTCCCCTGTTATTCCAAGCATAGTTGGGGTTGTTTCTTCTGTTAAAATTCCTCAATTCACGCTGTTGTAATTGCCAGAGGGATTTCTGGATTTCCTCACTCCTGTTAGCTATGATTCTCCTTTTCATATTGAAGCTTTCAGTCCCCAGAATGCTCTCACATTGGCACCACCACTGAATCCTCCATTCTTTGTGACATCCTATTTAAACAGTAATGGCCACTTAGAATGAATGTTTTCGCAGGATTTGTTCTTTTTGAGCCTCTGACATCTTGTGGGTGGCACGGTGACACAGTGGTTAGCACTGCTGCCTCACAGTGCCTGAGACCCGGGTTCAATTCCCGACTCAGGCGACTGGCTGTGTGGAGTTTGCACGTTCTCCCCGTGTCTGCGTGGGTTTCCTCCGGGTGCTCCGGTTTCCTCCCACAGTCAAAGATGTGCGGGTCAGGTGAATTGGCCATGCTAAATTGCCTGTAGTGTTAGGTAAGGGGTAAATGTAGGGGTATGGGTGGGTTGCGCTTCAGCGGGTCGGTGTGAACTTGTTGGGCCGAAGGGCCTGTTTCCACACTGTAAGTAATCTAATCTGATCTAATCTGTTCCATATGAACAATGAGTGGGAGTAGGCTACTCAGCCCCTTAAGCCTGCTCTTGCTTTCAAAGCAGGTATATTTTCCCTGAAAATCTAACGCTAGTTAATACTAGGAGTCTAAAATCATTGGATGCTGCCTGAACTGCTGTGCTCTTCCAGCACCACTGATCCAGAATACTCGGAGTCTGTCCATGTTCAACACCTTACCATAATACAACAATTTATATTCAATGACCCAACCTCTTGTCCTTTCAGGGGTAAATAATTCCAAAGTTTAAAGATCTTCTGAGAGATGAAATTCTTTCTCATCTCCATCTTAAATGTGTGAGACTCTTATCCTGAAACTGGGCCAGTTCATTCTAGATTTCCCCCCAAAGGTGTTGCATTGTTAGAATTGCTGGCTTTCAGAGGGATGTTATTGATTCTGTTGAAAGTACAGCAAGGGTGTGTCTTCACACTGATGCTGTGTGAAGCTGAACCTTACAGAAGTTTTAAGAAAGATGGCTTAGTAAATGTTTATCAGGTCTCGTCAAACTTTGAAAAATTTTGAAAGCAACATGGAAATTCTACAGAAGAATATATAATAGAATTTAGCAAACTATATGCAAGATTGTAAAAAAATTTCTACTTGGAGATTGACAACTCACTGCGTTTAAATTGTTGCACAATTGCTAAAATGTATAACATGGATAGATTCCTCAGATTAACTGGAGTTAGATTTTCAAAAAGAAATGTGTCAGGAACAGCATTTAGAAGCTTTAAAAAAACTCTTTGGAAAACATCCAGTAGACATCAGAATGAAAGAGTCCAAAAGTGTCCATATGAATGAATATTAACCATAAGAAGTGATTATAGAGACACCTCTGACAAGTGTAACAGCTGACAGGAATTGGGAACTATAACAGAAAACTGAACCCCAGGAAATTCCATTGCAAGACTGAGAGATGTTTTAGTTGTGACTTGAAAAGAAATTTTGTAATGCATTATCTTAATCCGAACAACAAAGTTTTCCAAATTACCCATGACATGGTAGGTTTAGAAGAAGGTAGTGGAGATGATACTGATCAAGCAGAGGGTTTTGTACTAGCTACGAGGAGCCTCAGCCAACCACAAATGTTTTAGTCACAAACTCATTCAATCACACTGCGTTGAGTAGTGGATGCACATCCACAGTTTGTGGAGTGAATTAGTTAACATAAGTAATTAGTGATAAATGTAATACAAGTCACATCTTAAGGGGGGGTCACCATCATGGCCCATTGTGAGTCTCCCATGAATAAGAGACTTTAACAAAGTTGGAGCAATGGACTTAAAGGCATGGGATGTTTGGGGGGGGGGGGGTGGAAGGAGAAACATTTTAGCATGAAAAGCTTTAAAGCAAATTCATGAAAACATTTTGTGATTAAATGTGTTTTTATCTTCAAAGAAAGAAAGGGGAATAATGGAGGTTAATTTTGTTAGATGGAATATGAAATATATTTAATTTTGTTATGAATCATATTTGTATTTTACAGTAAGATATAAAATATGAAAACAATTTTTACTTTTCATTCCTCCTGCTCAAGGATTGTTTTTATGTCTCAAGTTTTTATTTGAAGAGAAGAGCTAAATCTGATAATGCAGTAAATAATAGTATTTAACTGATTGATTCATTGGTTGGGTTTATATAATTGTGGAACAGTGTTTGGGGGCAGGGTGTGTCATGTGGAAGGAGCTACAAGTTTGAATAGTTAATAAAATCTATTCAGAGAGAAGGGGTTCTTCCTCACTGACTAGCTTGGATCTGAAATGACCAACCAAAACAAAGATTTACTTGTTGTTTCGTTCATTTGCTCGGTGTGAGACCGTGCTGGGTCCACTTATACCTATGTAACCAGTGGATATATTTTTCCATGTACTACATTAGCTTCAGGACATCCTGGGGACACGAAAGAGACCATGTACTCACACTTTTTACTACTAAGAGAGAACACACACAGTTCTTGTAAATAAGTGGTTAGACTCGTTGAATGTTACCCATTACCAGTTTTTGATGCCTTGCTGGTACTGTTATGAAGAGCTGCAGTGAGGCACTGCCTGAAAAAATATCTATTATCATTCTGAAGGAGATAGCTGAAGAGATACTGGAGATGTTAGTGGTGATCTTTGAGGAATAACTGGAATCAGGAGGGCCCAGAGGAATAGAAAATGGCTAGTGTAACCCCCCTGTTTAAGAAGGGAGTAAGGCAAAAGATAAAAGTTACAGGCTGATTAGCCTGAACTTGGTCGTTGGTTAGATTTTGGAGTCCATTGTGAAGGATGAGATTTCTGAGTACTTATAAGTGCATAGTAAATTAGGACAAAGTCAGCATGGTTTCATGAAGGGGAGGTCGTGCCTGACAAATCTTCTAGAATTCTTTGAGGAGATAACAAGCAGGTGAGACAAAGGAGAGACAATGGATGTTATATACTTGGAGCACCAGAAGGCCTTTAGAGCCCATGGTATTAGAGGCAAGATGTTAGCATGGACAGAAGATTGGCTGTCGGGCAGAAAGCAGAGTGTTGGATTAAAAGAGTCCTTTTCAAGATGACAGCTGGTGTTCCACAAGGATCTGTGTTGAAACCACAACTTTTCACTTTAGATTCCTGAAGAAGGGCTTATGCCCGAAATGTCGATTCTCTTACTTCTCAGAGGTTAGGAGAGTGGGCAAAGAAGTGGCAGATGGAATACAATGTGGGAAAGTGTTAGGTCATTAACTTTGGTAGGAAGAATAGAGGCATAGACGATTTTCTAAATGGGGAGGGAATCCTAGTCCAGGATTTTCTAAAGCTAAATTTGCAGGTTGAGTTGGTAGTTAGGAAGGCAAATATAATGTTGGCATTTATTTTGAGAGGGCTAGAATATAAAAGCATGGATGTACTTCTGAGGCTTTATAAGGCTCTGGCCAGACCACACTTAGAATATTGGGAGCAATTTTGGATCCTATATCTCAGGAAGGATGTACTGGCTCTGCAGTAGGTCCAGAAAAGGTTCACGAGAATGATCCTAGGAATCCTAGGCTTAAGGTATGAGGAACACTTGCGAACACGAGGTCTATGCTCAGTGGAGTGTAGAAGGATGAGGGGGAATCTAATTGAACTTGAGGAGTACTGAAAGGCCTGAATAGAGTGGAAATTGGATAGATGTTTCCATTAGCAGGAGAGACTAGGACTCAAGGGCACAGCCTTAGAATAAAGGAGAAACATTTCTAGCCAGAGAGTGGAATTCATTGCTACAGAAGGCTATGGAAGCCAGGTCATTGAGTATATTTAAGACTGAGATAGACAGATTCTTAATTGTTGAGGGAATCAAAGGTTATGGGGCGAAAGTAGGAGAATGAGGCTGGGAAACTCAACATGATTGAATGGCGGAGCAGACTCGAAGAGCCAAATGGCCTAATTTTCGCTCCTAAATCTTATGGTCTTATGGTCTTATTGTAGAAATAAGATAGTTCTCACAACAAAGCTATGCCTCAGAAAATTGGAAATAATCTTCATTTCAAATTTCAAAGATAAGTAGTCATGTTGACTGAATACTATACAGGTGGAACTGGTCCATTCCCAGTATTGAGTATGATGTTTTAATTTAAATTGAATACTTTGATTTGGAGATGCCGGTGTTGGACTGAGGTGTACAAGTTAAAAATCACAAAACACTAGGTTATAGTCAACAGGTTTATTTGGAAGCACTAGCTTTTGGAGCGGTGCTCCTTCATCAGGTGAAGGAGCAGTGCTCCAAAAGCTAGTGCTTCCAAATAAACCTGATGAACTATAACTTGGTGTTGTGTGATTTTTAAAATTGAAGACAGTATTATAAAGGGTAAATTCAATATCACTGTTCAAATAACACTAAATTGTAATTCCTTATACCTGCATTTTGTTTTTGAAGGAACTGCAGCAGAAACGTGCAGAAAAAGCAGCTGAAGATAAGCGAATTAGTGAGGAAGAAATTGCCATGCTGCAAGAAAGGGGGAAGATAGCAAAGAGAAAAACTATCAGGCCTGTGTGTGTCAATAATACAAGTCCAGATCATAGTCGAATCAAATCCAAAAATTCAGGTGTGGGAAAATGTTTGTATTACCATAGATAAGATATTGACGATATGTGGTTAGAAGCAGAAATACATGGAATTTATTATTTTTGTTATATTTTTATATTTTCTGTCTGTCAAACTTTATTTGAACACATTGCCCCTAAGACTTCAGTACCATCAAATTTTTGCAAAGTTTTTCAGTAGGCAGACAAACAGTAGGCTTGGATTATAGAGTGAGTTCCTTCAGGGCTTTCTCACTTGATCCTCACTTTCAGGGGAAAACTAGAAATCCAGGAAAACCGATAGTAACATTTACACTATTTTTCTAGAACTTGCTTGGTTTTTACAAAGGTTGTAGCAAACAAACATGCATTAAAGAACCCCCTTGAAAATTTATCCTCCAGAAAATTTTCTCCATTTTATATTGTGTCTCAAGACAGAACTTGAAAAGTTGAACACTGGAGTAAAGTATTATTGTTTAGAAGTCTAACATTGTACAAAGTCTGTATCAACAGCGTGAATTAAATTATATTGACCTAAGTGCCATTTTTCTCCTTGCTGCTGATTTGTATGCCACACAATGTACTTAATTTGCCAGAAAGTGTTTTGGGATATCCTGACCCCATGAAAGTTGCTGTGTGAATACAAGTCACTTCTTCTTTTATATGATTTATGAATGAAACTGAGTGATTACATAACCTGGCTTATTGTACTTTTCATTAAGTCCCAGCAATTGATTCGATTTACTCTTTAAATTTTGTTTCATTTTCTGTCCATCTGTACAAATCTTTCTCCTGATAACAAAACTATGAGAAGATAATCTCCCAAGTTTAGTGATTTCAATGACGTGTGATATTCTACATAGTTCCTGACAGACTCTCTGAGTCTGTAATCTATTATCCAAGCCTCTGTTTGTCTGCCAACTGAAAAACTTTGCAAAAATTTGATGGTACTAAAGTCTTAGGGGCAATGTGTTCAAATAAGGTTTGACAGACAGAAAATATAAAAATATAACAAAAATAATAAATTCAATGTATTTCTGCTTCGAACCACATATCATGCCCATACTGTGCTTGATTTTTAAAAGTATGGAATTTTGTCCATTCCTCATTTTTTATTTTAAAAACTTGTACTTAATGCAGTTACGGATCCAGAAGTGCATTCCAATCAGAGAACTGAAAGTCCCCCTCATCCTTGTGTAAACACAGAAGAACTACAGGTATGTGTTCACATTACATAATATCTATACCGTTTATGTTAGCTTTTTATTTCACTTTCGGTCAGTTTTGCTTTCCATGCAGCTCATACATTTTTATTGGTTCTGATTTGTATTTTTTTCAAACAAGTGCCACTTAACCCATCCCTAAACATACAAAGCATAAAGCTTCCAAGTTTCATTTGTTAGCCGTGCTTAGTTATTGGGTTGATAGCAGAGACACTGTTGGCTTCAGTTCCTTTTGGTAAGATATAAGAAATAGGAACAGGAGTAGGCTATTCAGCCCTTCAAGCCTGCTCTGCCATTTATTGAGATTTTGGGTGGTGCACTACTGGTACACTACTTCAATGCCATTTTTCTGCAATGCTGTCTATATCCTTTAAAATATAGATATGTGTTGATTTCAGTCATAAACATACTCCATGAATGAGCCTCCATGACCATCTGGGACAAAGAGTTCCAAAAATATTTCTCCTCACCTCAATTCTAAATGGCCTGTCTCCCTTGGTTCTAGACTGTTCTAGTTAGGGGAAGCATCCTTCTTGAACTTACCCTGCCAAGCCCTTGTAAAACTTTAGTATGCTTCATTGAGACCATCTCCTATTTTTCTAAGCTAAAAAGAAGGTTCCTGATCTGTATGTGTGGCTACATCAAGTGTAGGCACAATAGACTGCAGACTGTATTTGTTTCTTCTTTCTTGTCTTCTACTTCTCTTTGATTAGCTTGCCGAATGATACTCAACTGTACTTGTTAAAAATGGACTGGCTGGTTGAGGTTTTGGAGGTTCTTATCCCTGTGTGGAGCCAATAGTTAAGGAGAGAGTGAAGGAACACTGGCGAAGAAGTAGGCAAATTTTAAAACTAGTTATGATGCAAAGTAAAAAGCTCACTGCTTTCTATCCAAATAATGCCTCTTAATATTTCAGCAATTCTTCAATTTCTTGGATAGAAACACACATAATAAACATCTGTAATTTAAGGTTTTGCAATATCTTGGTGGTAATTATAATTTCAAATATGTTCTCAACCAAGATGTAGGATCATAGAATCCCGATAATGTGGAAACAGGCCAATCAGCCCATCGAGTCCACACAGACCCTCTGAAGAACATCTTACCCAGACCCACTTTCCTATCCTATCCCTGTAACCCTGCATTTCCCGTGGCTAATCCACCTAACCTGCACATCTTTGGACTGTGGAAGGAAACCGGAGCAAACCCACACAGACACTGGGAGAATGTACAAACTCCACACAGTCACCCGAGAGCAGAATCAAACCCAGTCCCTGGTGCTGAGGCAGCAGTGCTAACCACTGAACCACCATACCATCCCTCATGTCTTGTGCCTACAGGTAGCCTAAAATGTTAATATCGCCTAATTTATTAAAATGTTTTGCACCACAAAGGATGTGTATTTGAACATTTGAACATGCGCTTCCTTTTATGGGACATCTTCTAATGTGGAAAAGCATCCCAAAACCCGTCATGAGGATATCATCAAACAGTGAACATAGATTCAAAGAAGGAGATATTAAGTTGGGATAAGAAAGATTTGATCAGTGAGAGGTGTGTTAAAGACACACAGGGCTTCTTGAAAGGCTTTCCACACTATAAGGTTGTTCCTCTTACAAACCTGTGGTGGGGATTTGCTAGGCCGTTGGTAGAGGAATGGACATATTATCAGGGAGGAGCTGGGCTGTAGGAGTGGAAGAGATTAGAATGAATCAGACCATGAAAGCATTTAGATGTGAGGATAACATTGTAAATTAAAACTATGGGCATGGAAGGAAAATTGGCTGGTCAGCAGCTTATTGGGAGATGAGGTAGGTCTCATGGGATGGATAAATTTGGACAAAACATTTGAAGAGGTGGGGAAAAGCTGGGTTCACCGTTAAGATGGGCATAGTCTGTGAACAAGCTTGGCTTGATGGGCAAGAAGAGAATGCGAACCTGCATAGACAAATGAATTTCCATAGGAGTGGGGCTGATGTCATCACGAAAAAACAGGAAACTGGCAGTGAGGTGGGGAAAGCTATCCAGCTGTATTTGAATAAGCACTTTACCCACTAGATCTGGTTGTAACCTCCTCCCACCCTTAGGCAATACAGATTTCAACAACAGAAAGAGTAAGTGTGTTAAAATCTGAGGCATAAATCATCATTGTCATACTTAAATTATTGATCAACTTTTCGACGACAGGCTATTTCCCACCTATGTTCACCTTCAGTGCATCCTGCTTAAACTGGAAGTGGGGAAATTGACTGTGGTCAGGTTTCAGACTTTTCAGTACTAAAGTTCCTGGCTGGCTGGAAGAGTTGAATCATCCCCTCCACTATAGTGCCTTATCTGGTGATAGATGGTCAAGTAAGTTGTGTGTTTGGTGCATCAAATTCTATCCATTGGACTTGAGACAGCGAAGGCAGGAGCTTTAATGGAGTAAGCAACTGAGATGGGAGACAATGATTTTTACTGAGGACAAGGATAGAAATGGTGAGGGTAAGTTCATGGTTGAGTCAGTTGGGAAAGGTTAGTGATGATGCATAATAACACACAAATTAATAATTGTCATCCCATGGATCATTTAATTGAGGCCAGGGATTGACATGGATTGTGCTGGTACCTATTATAAATTTTGTGGAGGTGGTGATGACATTGGCTGTGAAGCATTTGTTTTCCTGCTGTTACAAAGGAGCTAAAACATGCAATTGAAAGATGATTTTATTGAACACTACAAGTACCTGTGTCTGAAATTCTGCTGTAATTAATAATGAACATACTGTGAAATTTGTTATGTTTATTTAAGAAAATGCATAATTTAGCTTATTAAAATTCCAAACAGCAGATATAAAAGTTTTCTCCAGCATAAATGCAACCAATCAAGTTACTGGATCAGTTTATTATGGATAGTAATTTAATTCCCTCACTTTGTCAGACTCTGATTATTTGATTTTTGGTTCTCAGTGACTTAAGTTATTTTTTTAAAAATTGCCAAGAATAAAAACAATGAAAAACATCAAATATTTGCAATCTGCAATTTTATCTGAATAGCTATTTCAGATCCCCTGTGACAGAATTAAACAGTGGGATGTCATAAGCAAAATGTGACAAGAAGTATATCTGACACAGCAAGTGTACATGGTCAGCAAAGCTGCTATAATGTATAAAGTAATTGAAGGCTTGACATTATCTGCACACACCTGTACAGAATATGGCCATTTCAGTGTTATGGTGATAGCACATGCATTTGTACTGCATATTGTTCTTGTCAGACCAAAACAATTTTTCATCATCATGGCTTGACTATTGTTAGCCTTTCTTACAGAAGCATGAAACATTTAGCAAAAAAGGGTTGATATCCAAGCCTTCAGAGATATACTAAATTACTTGTATCTCTTCCACCTCTCATTTAAACTATGGTCATATTTTTCTTGAAAATGCTGACTCATGATAGCATTTAATTTGATGGATATCAGCTACATATGTCATTGAAGTCCTTATGAACATGGAACATTGAAGCCTGAACTCTATTCTGTTTTTGTACGTGGGAGGTTACATACACACGCTTCCAGTAGAGGTCCTTGTAGTCCCTTTATTGCAAAGAATGTATTAGACTGCTAACATATGTTTATCAGTTCTCCCCTCCATCAAACTATGTTGTGGTAATCTTTTCTTTGGAATTTCTGAATTTCCTTTCTACTGTCCTATAATTGTACTGATTTATACGATTCCACGTATTTATTATTTTGTACCTATATCTCAGCATCAGAATTGTCACAGAAGGAGGCCACTCGGCCAGTTGTGCCTACATGAGCTTGTTAAATGAGTGTCATTACCTCATGTCACAGAAGGAGGCCACTCGGCCAGTTGTGCCTACACGAGCTTGTTAAATGAGTGTCATTACCTCATGTCACAGAAGGAGGCCACTCGGCCAGTTGTGCCTACACGAGCTTGTTAAATGAGTGTCATTACCTCATGTCACAGAAGGAGGCCACTTGGCCAGTTGTGCCTACATGAGCTTGTTAAATGAGTGTCATTACCTCATGTCACAGAAGGAGGCCACTCGGCCAGTTGTGCCTACACGAGCTTGTTAAATGAGTGTCATTACCTCATGTCACAGAAGGAGGCCACTCGGCCAGTTGTGCCTACACGAGCTTGTTAAATGAGTGTCATTACCTCATGCCAATCTCCTGCTTTTACCTGATGCTAAAAACCTGAAATGAGATAGAAATTGCAGTAAAGAGTCGCAAGTCTGGCAGATCAGTGGAGACAACAGAACACCTGGTATCGGCAGATAGTTTGTTAAAAGAGATTTTAATTTTGCTCATTTTGTCAATTCACATTCTATTTTGGGAAAAATGCTTAAATTTAATAAGGGACCTTTCAAATTTTGGTCCATTTCCCACAGTGGTACAACTATTATCTTTGAAATTCTTGAGTTTTATTTCAGTATAATGCTTGATATCTTAGTGCAGCACTGAGAAGAATTGGGCAGCAATTTATCGGCTCTTTCCACCATCCCAATCTCAAATAGTTCGGTATTAATATTAAAATCTTGCTTTGTTGGAGGTGCTGCCTTTCAGATGAGTCAACAAACCTGTCATTAATCCGTGTCTCACTGTGGATTCAAAAATTCCCATGAACTGTTTTCTCTGGTGTCCTCACCAACATTTGCTCCTCAGTCAATGCATTCAAACATATTGGTCATGAATTTCCTTATTGTTTGTGGGACTTTTACTGGATGTTGTTTGGGCTGCATTCACCCACAAAACAACTAATTTTAAGTTTCAACAGCAATCCATAAACTGTTAAGTGCTTTTGGAGGTCCTGTTCATATGAAGAGTCATAGAGATATACAGCATGGAAACAGACCCTTTGGTCCAACCCGTCCATGCTGACCAGATATCCCAACCCAATCTAATCCCACCTGTCAGCACCCGGCCCATATCCCCCCCCCCCCCCAAACCCTTCCTATTCATATACACATCCAAATGCCTCTTAAATGTTGCATTTGTACCAGCTCCACGACTTCCTCTGGCAGCTCATTCCATACACGTGCCACCGTCTGTGTGAAAAGTTGCCCCATAGGTCTCTTTTATATCTTTCCCTTCTCACCCTAAACCTATGCCCTCTAGTTCTGGACTCCCCGACCCCAGCGAAAAGACTTTGCCTATTTACCCTATCCATACCCCTCATAATTTTGTAAACCTCTATAAGGTCATCACTCAGCCTCCGACGCTCCAGGAAAAACAGCCCCAGCCTGTTCAGCCTCTCCCTGTAGCTCAAATCCTCAAACCCTGGCAACATCCTTGTAAATCTTTTCTGAACCCTTTCAAGTTTCACACATCTTTCCGATAGGAGGGAGACTAGAATTGCCCACAATATTCCAACAGTGGCCTGACCATTGTCTTGTACAGCCGCAACTTGACCTACCAACTCCTGTACTCAATACTCTGACCAATAAAGGAAAGCATACCAAACGCCTTCTTCACTATTCTATCTACCTGTGACTCCATTTTCAAGGAGCTATGAACCTGCACTCCAAGGTCTCTTTGTTCAGCAACACTCCCTAGGACCTTACCATCAAGTGTATAAGTCCGGCTAAGATTTGCTTTCCCAAAATGCAGCACCTCACATTTATCAGAATTACAAACTCCATCTGCCATTTCTCAGCCCATTGGCCCATCTGGTCCACATCCTGTTGTAATCAGAGGTAACCCTCTTCGTTGTCCACTACACTTCCAATTTTGGTGTCATCTGCAAACTGTACCTCTTATTCTCGCACCCAAATAATTTATGTAAATGACAAAAAGTAGAGGGCCCAGCACCGATCCTTATGGCATTCCACTGGACATAGGCTCCTAGTCTGAAAAACAACCTTCCACCATCATCCTCTGTCTTCTACCTTTGAGCCAGTTATGAATCCAAATGGCTAGTTCTCCTTGTATTCCATGAGATGTAACCTTGCTAATCAGTCTCCCATGGGGAACCTTGTCGAACACCTTACTGAATTCCATATGGATCACATCTACCGCTCTGCCTTCATCAATCCTCTTTGAGTTTCTGAGGAAGTAACAATCAAGTTTGTGAGACATGATTTCCCACGCACAAAGCCATGTTGACTATCCCTAATCAGTCCTCGCCTTTCCAAATACATGTACATCCTGTCCCTCAGGATTCCCTCCAACAACTTGCCCACCACCGACGTCAGGCTCATCGGTCTATAGTTCTCAGCTTGCCCTTACCACCCTTCTTAAACAGTGGCACCACGTTAGCCAACCTCCAGTCATCCAGAACCTTACCTGTGACTATCGATGATACAAATATATCAGCAAGAGGCCCAGCAATCACTTCTCTAGCTTTCCCACAGAGTTCTCGGGTTCACCTGATCAGGTCCTGGGGATTTATCCACCTTTGCCTGTTTCAAGACATCCAGCACTTCCTCCTCTGTAATTTGGACATTTTTCAAGAGGTCACCATCTATTTCCCTACAGTTTATATCTTACATATCCTTTTCCACAGTAAATACTGATGCAAAATACTCATTTAGTATCTCCCCCATTTTCTGCGGCTCCACACAATGGCTGCTTTGCTGATCTTTGAGGGGCCCTATTCTCTCCTTAGTTACCCTTTTGTTGTTAATGTATTTGTAAAAACCCTTTGGATTCTCCTTAATTCTATTTGCCAAAGCTATCTCATGCCCCCTTTTTGCTGTCCTAATTTCCCTCTTAAGTGTACGCCTACTTCCTTTATACTCTTCTAAGGATTCACTTGATCTATCCTGTCTATACCTTACTTGTGCTTCCTTCTTTTTCTTAACTAAACCCTCAATTTCTTTAGTCGTCTAGCATTCCCTATACCTACCAGCCTTTCCTTTCGCCCTAACAGGAATATACTTTATCTGGATTCTGAAGGCTTCCCATTTTCCAGCCGTCCCTTTACCTGCGAACATCTGCCCTCAATCAGCTTTCGAAAGTGCTTGCCTAATACCGTCAAAATTGGCCTTTCTCCAATTTAGAACTTCAACTTTTAGATCTGGTCTGTCCTTTTCCATCATTATTTTAAATCTAATAGAGCACTAAGTTAATGCAATTTAAAAATTGTTAACTGACCTCAGAATGTTTTGTAGAACCAGCCACAGGATGTGATTGAGAGTCAGGTACCCGTTGAGGAGCAGGAGATAATGACAACAAGCCTAACCCAGTCGAAAACAACGCTGAATGACGTACTAGACACGCTCAAGCTACTGGAGGAAGAACCTAAATTACTCCCTGAACCAAAGATCCATAAGAAGGATAAATATGCTTGGATTGATGAGGTATGTTTTTACTGTTATGTGACAAGGAAGCTATTAACTGATGTACTTGGTGAGGGTTCATCTCATAAGCCAGTATTGTCTTGTCGGTGATGATTTTGCATTTGTTTCAAACATTGCCAACTTCTGTATTCTAAGGGACCAGTGCCCTTCATTTTAATAGGGACTATACAGGAGCACCATCAAAGGGAGTATGGAGATTTTGCCGTGTTTTTGGACAGGGGACCAGAAGGACAGAAACTTGCTAATCCGTAATGGTGCTATTGTAAGAATAGTGTAACGTTTGCTCTAATCACATCCAAAATCAAGGGCTTGCTTTTGAACTTACTTTGGATGACCATTATCCTGAGTGTGAGATGCAAGATACCTTGTGATGGAATGACACCCAGGGATGGCACACAGAGGATCCATCTATTAGTAAAAACTCCTATGAGCACAACTCTGGTCCCATAGGTGCTAATGGAAAATTATATAGTTATTCATATGAGCCTATGAGGGAATAGATGACGAGTTGTGTAATGAAGCTCTTGGGTAGTGATCCATTTTAGACATTTATAGCTTAGCAGTGGAAAATTTGGCTTATTGTGTCAGTTTCTCCAGTTTCCTCATTTCCCCTCCCCCCACCTTGTCTCAGTCGATTCCCTCGAACTCAGCACCGCCCTCCTAACCTGCAATCTTCTTCCTGACCTCTCCGCCCCCACCCCACTCCGGCCTATCACCCTCACCTTGACCTCCTTCCACCTATCACATCTCCATCGCCCCTCCCCCAAGTCCCTCCTCCCTACCTTTTATCTTAGCCTGCCTGGCACCCTCTCCTCATTCCTGATGAAGGGCTCTGGCCCGAAACGTCGAATTTCCTGTTCCTTGGATGCTGCCTGACCTGCTGTGCTTTAACCAGCAACACATTTTCAGCTTATTGTGTCAACACCAGTCAACAAAGACCTGGCTACACAAATCTCATTTTCCAGCTCTTGGCCCATAGCCCTGAAGACTCGAGCAAGGCAAGAGATTATGCAAGGTAAAAACAATGACTGCAGATGCTGGAAACCAGATTCTGGATTAGTGATGCTGGAAGAGCACAGCAGTTCAGGCAGCATCCAAAGTGCAGCAAAATCAATGTTTCGGGCAAAAGCCCTTCATCAGGAATAAAGGCAGTGAGCCTGAAGGGTGGAGAGATAAGCTAGAGGAGGGTGGGGGTGGGGAGAGAGTAGCATAGAGTACAATGGGTGAGTGGGGGAGGGGATGAAGGTGATAGGTCAGGGAGGAGAGGGTGGAGTGGATAGGTGGAAAAGAAACCGGACAAGTCATGGGGACAGTGCTGAGCTGGAAGTTTGGAACTAGGGTGAGGTGGGGGAAGGGGAAATGAGGAAACTGTTGAAGTCCACATTGATGCCCTGGGGTTGTCCGGACTTGTCCTACCTGCCTACCTTCTTTTCCACCTATCCACTCCACCCTCTCCTCCCTGACCTACTACCTTCATCCCCTCCCCCACTCACCCATTGTACTCTCTGCTACTTTCTCCCCACCCCCACCCTCCTCTAGCTTGTCTCTCCACACTTCAGGCTCACTGCCTTTATTCCTGATGAAGGGCTTTTGCCCGAAATGTCGATTTCGCTGCACTTTGGATCTAATCCAGAAAGAGATTATGCAAGTACTGCTTAAATGTTGTGAGAGTTCCTGGCCCATCCAATCTTTCAGGCAGTGGGTTCCAGACTCCCACCATCCTCTGGACAAAAAACCTTTCTCCTCAACTTCCTCTTAGACTTCTCCTTATGTTAAATCAATGCCTCCTGGTTATTGACCCCTTTACTAATGGAAAAAGTGCCTTTCTATCTACCCTATTTATACCCCTCATAATTTTTCGTATGCCATATCACTGGTTAGACCCTCCAGCCCAAGCAACATTCTGGCAAATCTCCTCTACACCACCCCACCCTTCAACCCCCTCCCAAACCCCATAGTACAATTGCATATTTCCTATACTTGAGTGACCAGAACTGCGTGCAATAGTCCAGTTGTGACCTAACTTACATTTTATACATTTCCAGCATAAATCCCTTGCTCTTGTACTCTGACTTTCTTTAATCAAGGCAAGTTTCCATATACTGCCTAAACCACCTTATCTGTCTGCCTTGCTACTTCAGGGATCTATGGATTTTCATACCAAGCTCCCTCTAATCTTCAATACATTCCAGAGTTCTCCCATTAATTATGTAAGCCATTGCTCTATTAATCCTCCCAGGTGCACTACCTCACTTTTTTTTCCAGGTTGAATTTCACTTACCATTGCTCTGCCCAGCTGACCAGACCATTGAAGTGTTTCTGCAGTTGATGGCTCTCGTCCTCATTATCTACCAACCTACTGATTTTCATGTCATCTGTGAATTTTTTGATCGTACCCCACATGATTAAGTCCAAATTGTTAATGTACACCACAAACAGCAATGGTCTCAACATCGAACCCTGCAGAACCCCATTGGTAAAGAGGCTTCTCCTGTCATGAAGCCTCCTTTTGTATGGGAACATTTTGGCTCTGTACTCTTGCTATTTCTTCCTTGAACATCTCCCACTGTTCTGATGCAGTTTTATCTGCAAGTAGCTACTTCCAATCCACTTGTACCAAAACATATCTCATCTCAGTAAACTTAGCTTTTCCCTAGTTTAGAACTTTTAATCCCAGTCCAAACTTAACCTCTTCCATAGTTATCCTAATTCTAACTGAATTATGGTTACTGCCTCCAAAATACACCTCTACTGATACACCTACCACTGCTTATTTCTAAATATTAGGAGTCCAGAACTGCCCCTTCCCTTGTTGGACTTTCTAAATGATGGCTAAAAAAACTTCTCCTGGAGGCAACTCAAGAATCTTGCTCCCTCCCTACTTTGCATACTAAACTATCCTGAATATTTGGGTAATTAAATTCCTTAATAATACCTTATTATTCGTACTCTTTTCTGAAATTTGATTTCACCTATGCAATTTATCCTCTTGCCTTCAATCTGAAGGCAGACTACTGTTCTGTATATTTCAGTAGAATGTTACAGGCCAATCCACAAAACTTTAGTCTCTCAGCCTGCCTGGATCCCCTACAGTTTGCCTCCTGACTTAAAAGGTCCACAGCAGATGCCATTTCCCTAACCCTGCAGTCATCCCAGGAAAATCTGGACAACAAAGACACCTACATCACACACCTGCCCATTGACGACAGCTCCGCCTTCGACACCATTATCCTCTCTAGACTGATCTCAAAACTCTGAGACATTGGTCTCGGTTCCACTCTCTGCAACGTGTTCCTCAGCTTCCTGACCCACAGACCACAATCAGTGAGGATAGACAATTGCAACTCCTCCACAATAATGCTCAACACTGCAGCCCCCTTTCCCACCTCCCATAGGATGCGTCCTAAGCCCCCTATTGTGCTCTACGTACACCACCAGAATGAACACTGTCTAAAGTTTGCTGACGATACCACCTTTATAGGATGGATATCTAACAATGACGAATCAGAATACAGAAAGAAGATAGAGGGCTTGGTGATGTGGTGCAATGAGAACAACCTTTCTCAACATCGGCAAAACTAAAGAACTGATTATTGACTGCAGAAAGAAGGGAGAACACATCCCCATCTATATCAGTGGAGCTGAAGTAGAGAGGGCAGAGAGTATCAAGTTCCTAGGAGAGACGATAACCAACAACCTGTCAAGTTTTTATATCACCCTGTGGTCTGTATTCCTTGCTTACTATGATCTGCCCGTACTGCTCATAAACAAAGCTTTTCACTGTATTTAGGTGCACGAGTCAATAAATCAAATCAAATTCGAATGTTGGAATGAAGGGAATACAAGAAAATTGAGCCAATGAATGTGGGAAGCAATATTTAATAACAACACCACAGCTTTCTATGCCCTTGCATTGATTCAAATTACACTGGTGGGTACTATTCTGTACTGGTCAGGTACTAAGCTCCGTTCAGAACTAAGGAACATTCAAAATAATTGTTTGCTGTAACTCAAAAGGAAGGTTTTATTCTGAGCTGTTGTACTCTGAAAACTCGAGACAAATCTGAAAAAGCCCATGAACCTGGCTAATGACTAACCAGTGTGACACACAAGTACTCATGTCACTCACTTCTTAAAGGAAGACTATCTAAAGATAACATACCCCAACTATAATAATTAACACGCTGTCCTGCTACATTTTGAGAGACTTGACACTTTGAATTAATTCACATAGAAAGAAATAAATAACAAATTGAAAACGTACTTGGTTTTTCTGGCTTTCAAGGTGAGGACTGTGTCATGAATGAATCCACATTACTTGTAAAGCACATTCTGATCTTAAATTGTTTCACCATAGCTTGTAAGGTACATTGTAATCTTATATTATTTCACTGTAGCTCATAGGCACATTGTGATCTTAAATTGTTTCATTGTTTCATAAGACTTCACAGTGGTAGAAACCTAAAAAGAATTGGATGAAACACATTGGATGCCTGTCAATGTAGAGTTAAAATTTTACACTGTGCCTTTGATTGGTTGAGGGTGTCATGCTTGTGTGGTTATAAACTGCTTTAATATAAAGAACGGTTTTAAGGTGGGACAGCAGAGGGACTGGAGAGAATCAGACAACTATGAAGACTTGTCACTGGATCTCCAAAGGATTGATGTAATATCTATTTTGTTCACTTAGTGCCCTTCTGACTGCATGACTATTAGTATTTGATTCTCAAAGTTGCCAATTGCTATCATATTAACAGCCAGTACAATTTATTTGAAGCGTACAGTTTGTCCGACACGCTATCTCTTAATAAACAGGATTGTGACTCCACATCCTTGACGGCAGATAATCTGGAGAAACTGGGGCAAATTGAGCAGGCTTCAGGCCTGCCAACTGCTGGCCCTCTGCTTTCTGAAGCAAAGCTACAAAGTATTATGAGTTTCCTTGATGAGATGGAGAAGTCTGAACAGGAGAGACCGAAGTCTCGTTCCTCAACAGCTCCCAAAGAGGTAAGTCAGACGAATTGCTTTTCATTTAAATTAGATTAAATTAAATTCATGTAACCCAAAAATCAATAGCAAGCAAGTTCTTTAATTTAGGAAAAACACAAATGAGTTTATTTCATGATCCATGTGATATTTATGTATTTTCTGTCATTAGTGAAATCATCTGTGTAAGATTGAAAATTAAATACTGGCTGTCAATGTAAGAGAACAATATTAGTGAAGAAATCTGAGGACCTACTGTAAAAACTGCAGGCTAAAAATAGCTTGACCACAACATGCTTAACTTGACTAAAGAGTTGATGTATGACTTATTGGGTTTATGTTAGGGTGTGAGTCATGTCAGTTGTAGAGTATGCAGGGCATTTACTTTGCCTTTGTTAAAGGAAGAAGGGGAATTAGACATTGGCAATCGAAGCCTGGGAGGTGCACTGTGCCCTAATAAATAGACTTGAATTGGACTACATTTTTAAAAAGAATGAGGGATGGAATCACGTACTAAGTCTTGGCCTAACTGCCAACTGTTACATGGGAATTAAAGTCATGATGTGGAGGTGTTGGGCTGGGCTGGACAAGGTTAGAAGTCACACGACACCAGGTTATAGTCCAACAGGTTTATTTGAAATCACAAGCTTTCAGAGCATTGCTCCTTTGTCAGGTGTGACTTCTGACCATGGAATTAAAGTCATTTGAAAACAGTAGGTCACGTTAAGCATGTGATGTAGCCCTTTCAATGTTGCACTTGTATTAAAATTTGCTGTCTACTGTTTCCAGGTTCTGCTTTCTGAAGAAGAATTGTCTCACCTGGAACAAGCTTCAGTCATGGCAACTGAGGTTACAAGCTCAATGATCAGGTTAAAACTGGAATTTGAAGAAAAGAAACGTGCAATTGTCATGTTGCAGACTGCTTTGGTAAATACCAGGAGCAATCCCCACAATATTTGTGGTTAATATTCATTTTAATTTCAGAGCACAAGGTGATAGAATGCATTTTGGCTGCTGATAACAGATCGATTGAAAGTTTGCACAATCTTTCTGTTGACCACCAGTGCACTGAAACTAATGTAGGCAGTCTCAAATGAATTTGTCCTAGCCTTTAACTTAATAAACTTGGAAGGTTTTACTTGACTGGAGACTAAAGAATACGGAAACCCTTCAGAGGAGGTAATCTAACAGCACTTCTCTTTGATATTGCGTGAAATGTAATCTCGTCAGTGTTTTAATATCTATCTGCTACTAATTGTTTACACAGTGCAGATGGTACTACTAGTACTATCTGAATATTTCAAAACTGGGCAAACTGTGAGGGCTGGGATTTACCCAATCAACATTACGGCAATGAGGAGCCAGAGTGCCACATCTTTATTTTTACTTCCGACTTTGTTGTGTGCAACAAGCTGAATGTTGTAGTCCTTTTCAGTCAAACATTCCGTGCTAATGAAAACATCAGGAAAGTGGACTTTATCTTTCTTTCTTGGCCTGCCGTATCATTTATTCCAGTAAAATCTTTCTGCAAATAATTTAAAAATGGCTGATTAAATTCAGCTAATTTGGGAATGGTTGGAAAATTCATAAACAATTGCAAAGTACCTACAGCATGAATTATAATCTGTTTGGAGCAATTTTTCTGCTCAATTTTTATATCACATATCGCCCTTCTTCAACGTCTTCATCCTTATCAGCATATCTATTCTGTTTCTTTCTCCCTCATATGTTTATCTAGCTTCTCTATAAATCTATCCATGCTGTTTGTGCTAATTACTTCCTGTGGTTGAAAATTCCACACTGCCACCACTTTCCAGATAAAGGTGTTTTTCCTGAGTTCCCTAATCAATTCATTAGTGACTATATTGTATTTAAGGCACCCAGCTCTGTGCTTGGCTTCAGATGGGGAGATCCTTTCATTTTTACCCTACTAAATGCATTCATAATTGTAAAATGTCTGATCACATTACTCCTCAGTCTCGTGTTCAGTAGAGATTGGGGTTTTAAGCCTCTTGCAGTCTTTCCTAATAAGTGTAACCTCAATGTTCCGGTATCATCTTAATAAGGAGGGCCTGAAGAAGGGCTTATGCCCGAAACGTTGATTCTTCTGTTCCTTAGATGCTGCCTTACCTGCTGCGCTTTTCCAGCAACACATTTTCAGCTATCATCTTAATAAACCAGGTTAATTCCTGGGATGAAGGGATCGATTTATTGAAACATATATGATTCCGTATGGGCTTAGGATGAACACTGGAAGTTTTATTTTGTGTGGCAATCTATAACTAAGGAGCACAATTTGAATACGAAGATGGTGATGAGGAGGAATTTGTTCTCCTTTGGGGTAATTGGAATTCACTACCCGAGGGAGCAGTCGAGGCTGAGTTTTTGAATATATCCAAGGGGGTCAAATGTTATTGGGGATGAAGGGGCACAAGTAGGAAAAGAGAGTTAAAGGCACAATCAGATCAACAACGACCCTTGTTTTGATGGAGGAGCAAGCTCAAGGAACCTCGTGGCCTACCCATTGTTGTATTTCTCATGGGATTTTTTTTTCAACTTTGCAGTGACGCTGTATTTGATGATAATGAGAGCCGGGGGAAATGGTGTTAATGTCACTGGACTGTAATCTAGAAGCGCAGGCTAATCCCCTGGAGATACAGGACTGTAGTTGCTGGTTGAATTTAAATTCAGTTAATAAAATTGAGAATTGATGCTACCACTAGTGTCCTACAGGGATGTTCCTTCCTTTAAGGAAGGAAATCTGTCTTTACCTGGTCTACACGTGACTCCAAATCCACAGCAATTTGGCTGACTCTTATCTGCCCTTGTTAGTGGCCCAATGAACCAATGAACTAAATGTACCAATTAGGGTAGGCTATTTTACTATATATCTATCTGTATAGATACAGATTTATAATCTGTAGACAATGATAGGTATCCACATCCTATCTGTAATTAAATGAAAGCTGTTCAAATTTGGTTTGACCAAGGTTATATGTAAGTTTAGCCTAAATACTTGACTTTAAAATTCACTTTCTCTAGATATGAACCCAACACTTTGTTTGCTTTCATTAGAGCCTGATTACCATGTGTTGCTAGTTTAGAGGCTGTGTATCTATACCAACATTTAGACTCTTCCTTTCCCGGGAGTACATAACCTTCTTCTTATCCAAACCAAAATGCACTACTCCTCACCTGTAGCATGGAATCAGGAAGGCTAATGGTATACTATCCTTGATTATGAGAAGAATTGAAAGTAAAATAAATGGTGTTTCCTTGTTAACAGGGCATTATTGAGACCACATCTTGATTACAAAGTGCAATTTTGATTTAGGAGAGGTGTAAAGTCTTTGGAAACAGTTCAACCAATGAGATTTAGAATGCTATACAAACAGTGCACTCTCTCTTATTCCTGATGAAGGGCTTATGCTCGAAACGTCGAATTCTCTATTCCTGAGATGCTGCCTGGCCTGCTGTGCTTTGACCAGCAACACATTTGCAGCTGTGATCTCCAGCATCTGCAGTCCTCATTTTTTATACAAACAGTGCAGTCAAACCAAATCAAAATTACCCGATGTTTCTTTATATAAGTAGGATTGAGGTGAGGTGATGGCCTAATGGTATTATCGCTGGATTGTTAATCCAGAGACCCAGCTAAGTTTTTGGGAACCCAGGTTAAACTTCTGCCACTGCAGATGGTGGAATTTGAATGCTATAAAAGTTTGGATTTCTCTGCTAGTTAGAGTCATAAAAAGCAATGCCTGCACCCAGTGACTCTCACTGGAAAAAGACAATGTTGTTCTGGAGAAACATGCTACTAGACTGGTTGGGATTAAGGTTGACAAGGAGGAGACATTAGAAATTCTGGAAATGCGAAAATAGATAAATCCCCTGGGCTGGATGGGATTTATCCTAGGATTCTCTGGGAAGCCAGGGGGAGATTGCCGAACCTTTGGCTTTGAGCTTTATGTTGTCATTGACCACAGGAATAGTACCAGAAGACTGGAGGTTTAGCAAATGTTGTTCCCTTGTTCAAGAAGGGGAGTAGAGACAACCTTGATAATTATAGACCACTGAGCCTTCAGTTGTGGGTAAAGTGTTGGAAAAGGCTATAAGAGACAGGATTTACAATCATCTCAGTAGGAATAAGTTGATTAGGGATAGTCAACACAGTTTTGTGAAGGGTAGGTTGTGCCTCATAAACCTCATTGAGTTCTTTGAGAAGGTGACCAAACAGGTGGATGAGGGTAAAGCCATTGATGTGGTGTATATGGATTTCAATAAGCTGTTTGATAAGGTTCTCCATGGTAGGCTGCTGCACAAAATACAGAGGCATGGGATTGCGGGTGATTTTGTGGTTTGGATCAGAAATTGGTTAGCTGAAAGAAGACAGAGGGTGGTGATTGATGGGAAATGTTCATCCTGGAATTCAGTTCCCAGTGGGGTACTACAAGGATCTGTTTTGGGTCCACTGCTGTTTGTCATTTTTATAAACAACCTAGATGAGGGCGTAGAAGAACGGGTTTGTACATTTGCGGACGACACTCAGGTTGGTAGAGTTGTGGAAAGTGCCGAAGGATGTTGTAGTTTACAGAGGGACATAGATAAGCTGTAGAGCTGGGCTGAGAGGTGGCAAATGGAGTTTAGTGCAGAAAAGTGTGAGGTGATGTACTTTGGGAGGAGTAACAGGAATGCAGAGTACTAGTTGAATGCTGGGTGTCTTGATCGTGAAGGTGAGCAGAGAGATCTCTGTGTCCATGTACATAGATCTCTCAAAGTTGCCACCCAGGTTAATAGGGCTGTTAAGAAGGCATATGATTTGTTTGCTTTTATTAGTAGAAAGATCGAGTTTCAGAACCATGAGGTTATGCTGCAGCCATACAAAACTCTGGTGTGACCGCACTTGCAGTACTGCATGCAGTTCTGGTCACCGCATTTATAGGAAGGATGTGGAAGCTTTGGAAAGGGTTCAGTGGAGATTTACTCGGATGTTGTTTAATATGAAGGGAATGTCTGATGGGGAAAGGTTGAGGGACTTGAGGCTGCTTTTGTTAGAGAGAAGAAGGTTGAGAGATGACTTGAGAGATAATCAAACATATAAGATAATCAGAGGTTAGATTGGGTGGACAGTGAGGGCCTTTTTTCTCAGATGGTGATGGTTAGCACGAGGGGGCATAGCTTCAACTTGAGAGGTGGTAGATATAGGACAGATGTCAGAGGTAGTTTCTTTACTCAGAGACTAGTAGGAGAGTGGAACGCCCTGCCTGCAACAGTTGTAGACTCGTCAACGTTCAGGGTATTTAAATGGTCATTGGTTAGGCATATGCACGAGAATGGAATAGTGTAGGTTAGATGGGCTTCAGATTGGTTTCACAGGGTGGCACAACATTGAGGGCTGTTATGTTCTATACTCTATGTTCTATGATGGAGAAAAAAAGATCCCGAATGGTCTTGAAAAAGTGGATGTGGAGTGGTATTTCGTCATATGCAGAACTCAGGGCACTATTTTAAAATTAGAGGTTCTCTTAGGACTGAGATGTGAAGAACTTTTTTCTGTGAGTTGTGTAACTCTGGAACTCTCTGGCTCAGAAGGCAGTGGGATCCTTGAATACTTTTAAGGCAGAGGTAAACGGATTCTTTGTTAAGCAATGGAATCAAATTTACTCTTTAGTGGCTACTTAAGGCTTCCTTAATTTACCATTGGTTGAAGGGTGGGGGTGACCAGCCTATACCCTGTCCCTCTTGTTGGAGGCTATTAGTTGGGGGCAGTGTAATTGCCAGCTAGGTTCTGGTGAAATCCTCTCCCTTTAATCCAGCAACTGTGATGATTGTTGTTGAGGAACACATGCAGCTCTCAGCAGTGTCTGCCAGCTCCTGTTGGCATTGCTGGGACTAGAAAGAGTGGCTGGCAGCTCTCCGAGCAGGGGCTAGCTTCCCAATAGGGCAGAGGTCTTGGCTGAGCCAAATAAAGGTCCACTGATTGGAACATCGTCATGCTTTCCAACCCCTGAAGGCTTACCCCGTATCTTTAAGCCGATGGTGAGTGGCTTTCTGCCTCCATGTAAAATTCCACTCGCTTGTTCTGAACTTAGTGTTGAGTCAGCCAAGTTGTACAGTACCTTCAGTAGGACTAATTTGATTTACATAGTGAGATACATGGGACAAAGTGTAAACAGTTTCTCTTTGGTTGTACAGTTCCTTGAAAAAAACAAAGCACAGAAGTTTACATACTTTTCTTATCAGACTTTTCTTTTTAGGCTCAGCAAAAAGAATTGACTGTGCGTCACATGAAGGAGGCTGAAAAGGAAATGTGTCAACGGATAAAAATGCAGAAGGAACAATATGAATCAACTATTCAGCGGCATCTGGCATTCATTGATCAGGTAAAGTTCACAATAAGATTTTAAAATTGAGATTTTAGAGTGAATCTTTCCCAAAATTGGGCTTAAATTAAAGGTCAGCCACAGAGTGCCCTGAAGGAAATTTACCGTTGCTCATGTAGACATCTACCAACTTTACCTTTGCTACGTTATTTGGTGCCTGTGAAACATGCCAGGTTAACAGTCCATGATTGTTTAGTAAGCTTCAATGAGATTTTCATTTTCTTTATGTAAGTTTTTGGTGTTTCTGCTAAAATATTGTTCACAGATTCAAAGAAATGTAACAGTACAGATTGACCTCACTGGCTCGTTGAGGTGAATTTTATCAAAAATTGGCCAAGTGTCAATTTCAGGGAATTAAATGGATGGCTTCTACTCATGAGCTCCAATGAGTTATTTCATGAAATTTTACTCTGACCTTGTTAAGAATGCACCACATCCCTATGCTGTCACTGTCTCGTTACCTTGCACTCACCAGCATTAATGCTGCTAAATCTTCTGGATTTATTGCTGCCAGTGCCGTATTAGTGCACACTGATCAAGGGCTTATGCCCAAAATGTCGGCTCTCCTGTTCTTCGGATGCTGCCTGACCTGCTGTGCTTTTCTAGCACCACACTCTCGACTGTGCACACTGCAAGCCAGGAAGTGCCTTTCACAGTTCCACAGTCTGAAGAATTGTGCTAGAGATGATGTCAGAGGCAAGTTGCCACCTCGACTTTGCTGATGGAGACCTGGAGAATCTGCTGGATGGGATGGTGGAGAGGAGGGCCATCCTCTTTCCTTGAGATGGCCAGAATAGACCATACCACCAGACGGGGCCTGGTCTGAAGTTGACACCTGGTTCTGCGTGATGTCCTGATCTGAAGGAACACCTTATGTAGGAAGGAGTTAATGACCTTTTGAGCTCCACAAGGGTAAATATCACCACCTCCTGTTTGCTACCTCACTCTCAGTCTAACTCTGCTGCTGCAGACTCATTTACCACTTCCTCCATTGTGTGTGGTACTTTTCCTCAATGGCTGTCATCCACATTATTTCCCCAGATACTAATCCAGCACTTCCTACTAACTCATTCGGGACACCTCCCCACCTTTCACCTGCCTACACCAACACAAGCAGCTTTGTGTGCCCAGTTCATCTCAATCAGCCCCTGTTTGTCTCATTGCAGAAGTAAACAGCCCACAATATGGCTGAAAGACCCAAAGTGGGTGGCGGGATGTTCAATATTTGTCTCCTCTGCTCATTCACGGAGAGGATCCTTGAGCTCATGGGAGAGGAAGGAGACTGCAAGAATACTGAGACTTGCAATCAAGTAAGATTCATTGTGAACTGTAAATGTATTTTTAACAAGCCCAATCTTCTTCCCCTACTTCACCACTCATTCCCTGTCTTGTCTTCTGCAGGCACCTGTGGAATCTGCTCATTGTCCAGCCTCAAGAGAGTAGCCCCTCAAGCCAACATATCTTCCTCCACTCCTAAGGAAGTAATCACAAATTCTTCAGGGGAAGCACTGACCTAGCTGTCTTCTGGGTCCTCCACCAGCTCAGATAGTGACATTTCAGTGTGCTTTAGCTAGAGTCCGGAGCACATTCTGGTGAGCACATCTTTGGCATGTCTGCAGCTTGCCAAGGAAGAAATGGTTCAGGTTGCTAGCACATGGAGGACTGCTGGAGATCAGGCACCTAGACAGGGTGTAGGCAGGAGAGGACCTCATGATGGTGCTCATGAATAACTTAGTCAAAATACAAAACCTGACAGAGCAGAGCAATAGCAGCGACACTTGAGGAACTGGATCAAAGATTTGATAAGTTGGCCAATGCTCTCTATACTGTGCTATCTCCAATGGCAGTTTGGTAACCACCATGGAGAACCAGGTCCAGCACACTCTCTCTGTTAGATATATGTACAGCTCTGCATTCTGTGGCTGTGTCAATTTGGTTATCAGCACTAATGGTAAGGCAGCAGGGGACGATGGACTTTGACCTCACACCTGGTGCCCCTTCCCCATTGGGAGATAAGGTGGTCAGAAGGCACTCAGCAGGAGGTGAAAGCACGTGGAACACCACCACACACACAAACACTAGCCAATCTCCATCTTATGTCAGTACACTCCAGAGCTCCTCCCCACCCTCCCCCTCCCCCACCCCCCCACAACACTACTACCCCACCAAATCAACCTTGTATGTAACCCCCAGATCTTTGGACATTCAAGCCGACAATGGTAATCCTGCATTTGAATACTTACAGCAAGCCTGGGCCTTGTTGCTATAAAGGCTCGTGGAGATGATGGCCTGGTAGTATTATCACTGGACTATTAATCTAAAGACCAAGGTCATGTTCTGAGGATTCAGGTTCAAATGAGCTTTGGCGATGACTGGAAGTTGAGTTTTAATTCAGTCAGTTAATGCTTTATTCTGTTACGTTCCGCAAGTATTTTTGATAACTATTGGACCAGTTACATTGTTGTTTCAGATATTTTAAATGTGAAAGGATTTTTCCCCACTTGCCCATGTTTAGGAAGATTGGTGGATCTTTGAAGGGATGCACAGCATCTCGGGCTGCAGCAGATTGGCAGCCACTGATCCACGCAGACACCTGATCACATTTGAGGTGCACGAATGCGTACTGATCTTGAGCCAAATTGATTCATAAGCACTCAACTGTAAAACACAGTTTTTAATGTTTGTCATTTGACATCATTCTAAAGTGCTTTTAGTAACAACACATTAGTTAATCCATAGTACATAATAGTACGAAACAAGTGGCAAGTGCACTGTCGGCCTAAACAAACAATCTAATCTTCTTCACAATTGAAAATAGGCAGTTTAAAAAGGCTATATATTTTTTATTGAATGGATTAATTTTGCCAGAGGTGCAAGCAGAAAGAGATTGCATTGTTTGACTTGTGTATACCTTGTCCTGACCATTTCTTTGCATAAAAGATTGTATTATGTAATATTTAATTTATTTGCAACCATTAGGAATGTGTTATGCAAGTTAATGCACAGTTCCCAGGCAACTGTTATGAAGCCTTCAGTTCAAGGCACTTTATTTTCTAAGTAATTGATCCCTAAAGACAAGTCTCCAGGTGGCTGTGGGATGATCAGTATTCTCCTTTGACCCATGAAGTGAAGCTCCCTTTACAAACAACATCACCTGAATTTGTCTTGGAAGGTCTTGCTGTGCACAATCTGGGTGGTAAACCTGCCTAAAGAATAATAGTGGCTACACTTCAGAGGTAGCGTCTTGGCTCTTTAAGATGCTTTTAGGATTTGGAATGCATTGTTAGTAAAGTAGGACTATTGGACCCTTTTTTTAGATTAGATGGAAACAGGCCCTTAAGCCTAACATGTCCACACCGATCCTCTGAAGAGTAACCTACCCAAACCCATTCCCCTACACTCGATTTAGGTCTGACTAATACACCTAATATTCTGGGCAATTTTGGTGGAAATTGAACCTGGGTTTCTGTTGTTCTGAGGCAGCAGTGCTAACCACTGAGCCACCCTGCTGCCCTGGGAGAGAAATTAAGTACGGTCACCATCAAACTAATGGGGCAAAGGCTGATCAGTTACCTGGCCCTGATCACTTGCACCCTGGGATCCTAAAAGAGATAACTACAGAAATAGTGGGTGCAATGGCTGCAATTTTCAAAAATCATTGGATTCTGGAGAATTTCTAGTAGACTGGAAAATTGCTAATATGACACCCCTATTCTTAGAAGTATGGCATTCCAATCAGAACTCTTATGAACAAGCACATCAACTTAGACCCCCATCTACCACCCCCTGAGAAAAAGAACAGGAAATGGCATCACCAACCCAAAGAAAGCCAAACATATAAATAAAAAGCAGGAATCATCAGCAGTGCTTCGTTCAGAGGCCCACTGAAGATGTTACCTAGCATGGTGATGAAACGTGTGGAAATGAACCTTCCAGCTCAGCGAGCAAACCTACATCCAGAACCTCAACCTGAGCTACAAATCTTCTCAAAATGCACCCCTATTCAAGAACAGAGGGAGGCAAAATGTCAATTAGCCTTACATCTATTGCTGGAAAAGTATTGGAATCAATTATTAAGGAAGTAAAAGCAGAACATTTGGAAGATCATAATCTAATCAAGCAGTCAGCATGTCTTCGTGAAAGGGAAATCATATTGGACTAATTCGTTAAAGTTTCCTGAAGTCTCAACCAGATAGAATAGTGGGGAACCACTAGATGTGCTGTATTTGAACTTCCAGAACGTGTTTGACAAGGTACCTCACAAAAGGTTAAGTCACGAAATAAGAGCCCACGGTGTGAGAGATAGTATATTGACATAGATAGAGAATTGACTCATGGACTGGAAACAGTGAGTGGAGATTAAGGGTCCTTTCGCGGATTGGTGACCTGTGACCTGTGGAGTTCCCCAGGTAGCAGATTGGCAGTCACTGATTCACTCATACACCTGATCACATTGGAGGTACATGAATGACTACTGATCTCGAGCCAAATTGATTCATAAGCACTCAACTGTAAAACACAGTTTTTAATGTATGTCATTTGACATTGTTCTAAAATGTTTTTACTAACAACACATTAGTTAATCCACAGTACATAACAGTATGAAACAAGTGGCAAATGCTGGGAGCACAACTTTTTACAAGATTATATTAATGACTTGGAGGAAAGAAGTGAATGTACTGTAACCAAATTTGCGGGCAACACCAAAATGGGTGGAAAAACTGGTTATGAGAGGGATACACAGAATTTACAGAGATACTGATAGGTTAAGTAAATGGGCAAAAAATTGGCAAATGAAGTATAATGTGGGAAAATGCAAAATTGTTCATTTTGGAAGGGAGAACTAAAGAGCAGAATGTTATTTGAATGGAGAGAAACTGCACAAAGCTGCAACACAAAGGGACTTGGGGGTACTCATGCATGAAACACAGAAAGCCAGCACATAGATGCAGCAGGTAATCAGGAAGGCTGTTGGAACGTGGCCTTATTTCAAGGGGGTTGGAATATAAAGAGTAGGGAAGTCTTACTGCAACTGTACAAAGTACAGGTGAGACCATGTCTGGAGTACTGTGAGCAGTTTCAGTCTCCTTATTTAAGGAAAAGTATCATTTCAGAGAAAGTTCACTAGGATGATCCCTTGTATGGGAGGGATTTTCTTATGAGCAGAGATATAGACTAAGGCAATATTCATTGGAATTTAGAAGATTGAGAAGTGTCTTAAGGAGCTTGGTAAGGTAAATGCTGAGGGACAAAAGAAGAGGAAATAAGTACAATAACTTAGGAAAAAAAAGGACTCTGGCCCTATTAGTTTTTCCAAAGACCAGTAATTCCTCTGGACATAATGGAATGCATCCAAGGATGTTGAAAGAAGTAGCTACAGGAATAATATGTGCAGCTGTAGTCACCTCCCAGAAATCCTTAGATTCTGGAAAAGGCCCAGAGAATTGGAAAACTGAAAGTTTAAGACCTTCATTAAAAAAGGGAAAGGGATAAGTAAAATCAGGTAACTGAGGGTCAGTTTGCTTAACATCTGTTAATGGGAAATTGTTTGAGTCATTATAGATATAATAGCATAATATTTAGAAATATGTAATATGATCAAGCAATATCATGAAGGGTAAAGAGGCAGTAACCAGTTGAACAGATAAATGGTAGAGTAGTGGATGTAATGTATTTGGATTTCCATGAAGCAATTGACAAGTTAACACACCTTAGGCTAGTTAATAAGATAAGAACCAGTGATGTTGGAAATAGTATGTTAGCATGGGTAGGGAATCAGCTAACAAATGGAAGACAAAGTTGGGGGTGAAGGGTCGGGGTCATTTTCAGGTTGTCACACCGTAACTAGTGGAGTGCCACAGGGATCAATGCTGGCATCATAAATATGTAATAATATTAATGACTCCGATTTTCTTATGAGCAAAGGTACAGACTGAGGCAATATTCATTGGAATTTAGAAGAATGAGAGGTGTCTTAAGGAGCTTGGTAAGGTCAATGCTGAGAGCATATTTCCTTTCATAGGAGAGTGTCGCACTAGAGGGCATAGTCTCAGAATAAAGAGACACCAGTTCCAGACTGAGACGGGGAGGAATTTCTTTCTCTAAGGTTGAGAGTCTTTGAAACTTCTGGTCACAGAGGGCTGGTGGGGCACAGTCTGAATGTGTATTTAAGACTGGGATAGATTCTTGATCAGTCGGGAATTCAAAGATTATAAATTCAAAGGGCAGGAAATGTGGATGTGAAGAATGTCAGCTCTGATCCTTTTGAATGGCAGTGCAGGGCCAAACAGTCTACTCCTGTTCCTGTTTTGTATGGCCTTATGGTCTACACTATTTGATGAGTTTGTGGCTCATTTGTATTTGAACTCCACCCACTCATCTTAGGCCTCAAATCTTGAATGAGTCAACTTGATTCCATGACAAGGACTTGCAATTCTATCTGAGTTCTTTCTTGACATAATGAGCAGGATTGATAAAGGAATACCAGTAGCTCTAGTATATTTAAATGTATCCAATAAGGTGGCACATAAAAGACTGGTGCACAAGATAAATGCACATGTATTGGCTTTAATATATTAAAGAGGACTGGCTACTTTCCAAGAAACAAAATTGGTGAAGGGTAGAATGGTCTCAAGGGGCTGAATGCCTACTCTTGCCCTTAATTTGTCTGCATGTTTTTATGTCAATAGGTTCAGTTTCCAGTTGGTACACTAACTAGTGGAGTGCCTTAGGGAGCAGAATTGGGGCTTTAACTGTTCGTAATCTATTTGAATGAGTTAGATGAAGAGATTGAGTGTACTATAGCCACATTTGATGACCACGCAAAGATAGTTGGTGAAGCAAATTATGACAAGGACACAAAGGCTGGAATTTCAGTGGCCTCCCATAGGTCCTGCTGCTGAGACCTCAACCAACACTGGGGAACTGTGGTACTACAGAGGGCCTTTTAAGATCGCCAGGCTTTCGGTTCACTGGAATAACAGCCCAGCTCTTTATGTTGGCAGATCCACCTGGAGGGTCAGTAGTTTAGCATTGTTGCTAATAGAGGCTAAAAATCACACAACGTCAGGTTATAGTCCAACAGGTTTATTTAAAAGTACCATCTTTCAGAACGCTATTTCTTCATCGGGTAGCTAGTGGTGCAGGATCGGAAGACACAGCTCCGAAAGTATGTACTTTCAAATAAACCTGCTGGACTATTACTTGATGTTGTGTGATTTTTAACCTTGTCCACCCCAGTCCAATACTACCACCTCCACATCATAGCTGCTGCTAAAGCTGCAAGGGGGAAAAGAGATGCCCTTGAAATGTTGGAGTGCATTTTTTCTATAATGTAGCCTGACCAGGTCATCCCAGCGATCCGAAGGAAAACCCTTCAGTGGCAGCACTGGCGTTATGAGTTATCGAAACATAAGAATAGGAGTAGGCCCAATCAGCCCCATAATCCTATTCCACTATTCATTGAGATTGTGGCCTAACTCCATATACCTTCCTTTGGCCCATATCCCTTCATATCTTCTGCTTACAAATATTTATCTATCTCAGATTTAAAACTAACAACTAATCCAGCATCCACTGCCATTTGTGGAAGAGAGTTCTAAACATCTACCACCATTTGTCTGTAAAATGCTTTTTAACATTTCTCCTGAATGATGTGGCCCTAATTCTCAGACTCTGCCCCTAGATCTAGAATCCTCAGCTAATGGAAATAGTTTATCTTTATCTGCCCTGTCTTTTCCTGTTAATATTTTGAAGACTTCAGCCCTTAGCCTTCTAACTTTGGAGTTTGCACGTTCTCCCCGTGTCTGCGTGGGTTTCCTCCGGGTGCTCCGGTTTCCTCCCACAGTCCAAAGATGTGCGGGTCAGGTGAATTGGCCATGCTAAATTGTCCGTAGTGTCAGGTAAGGGGTATATGTAGGGGTATGGGTGGGTTGTCGCTTCGGCGGGTCGGTGTGGACTTGTTGGGCCGAAGGGCCTGTTTCCACACTGTAAGTAATCTAATCTAATCTAACTTCTAGAGAAAACAGACCCAATTTGAATGATCTCTTCTCATAACTCCTGAAATCCTTGTAAACCTATGTTGTATTCCCTCCTAGGTCAATGTATCCTACCTATGGTGTAGTGCCCTGATCTCTTCACAAGTGGGGTCGAGCCAGGGTTCTATATAACTGCAGCATAACTTCTGTATTTTAGTATTCAAAGTCCTTTAAATGTAAACACCAGCATTCCATTAGTTATTTTTGATTATTTTCAGTGCCTGCTCATGATATTTTAAGTATCTATGCACCTGAACCCCAAGTTTATTTTGATATCCAGTATATTTAACTTCATATAACCTAAAAAGTACCTTTATTTGCTTTTTAGTCCAAAATGGATAACATCATACTTGCTTATGTTGAACTCCATTCTGCTGCTTTTTTACCCATTCACTTAGTCTATCAATATCCCTTTATAAATTTATGTTCTAATCAACATTGTCCGCAATGCTGCCTAACTTTGTGTCATTAGCAAATTCGGATATATGACTTTTTTATGCAATTATCCAAGTTGTTAACAAATAATCTGAATAATTGAGGCCCTAATATTGATCCTGTGGGACGCCACTGTTCAGAAATTGCCAATTTGTGTACCTACTCATTACCCCTACTTTCTGTTGTCTGTCACTCAGCTAACTTCTAGCTACATCAGTAATTTGCTGTTAGTTCCCTGGGTTTCTCACTTAGTTGACAGTTTCTTATATGGGACTTTATCAGATGCCTTTTGGAAGTCCAGATAAACAACATCCATGACATCCCCGGTCCACTCATATCTTCAAAAAAAACTCAATGAGCTTTGTCAGGCATGAACTACGTGTCATGAATCCATGTGGGCTCTCCCTGATTAACTAAAAATGTTCAGTGTTCTGGTTTTATATTGTGTAAATTTTGGTTTAACTATCCTCCACTGTTATTTTATGCATTAACAGATTTTCCAAGTTTACTGTGGATAGTCTCTACCTCATCATGTTAAAGGGGCCTTACCTAAATCTAAAACTCTAGTAGTTGATTCATGCTTTTTGCTTTCAAGCTCTACATTGAATTCCCTCGTGCTATGATCAATATTTGGTAAATGTTGATGTACAATTAGGTTACTAATTAAATCTGGCTCATTACTCATTAGTAATTCCAATATTGCTTGTCCCATTGTTGCATCCAGGACATATTGCTGCAGGGAACTCTCCTGGACACACTTCAGAAATTAATTTCCTAAGATACGGGATTATTGAATTGGGATGAATTTATTAACATAGATAGAATTTGTGATGAAGGCCATAAAACAGACTAGTAACCGATGAATAATTTTCAGATTGGCAGACTGTTATTTGGGTGCTAAGTGGTTCACACCTGGGGATTTTAGCTAGTTATAAATATATTTTATTGAATTAGAAGGAAGGATTAAGTCTAATATTTCCGAATTTACTGATGCTATGAAATTAAGTGAGAAAGTCACGTGAGAATGCCAAGGGGCTTGATGGGATTTAGATGCTAACTGATTTATCAAGAAGCTGACAGATGGTGTCTGACATGGGGAAATGTAAGTTATTTGTTTGAAAGGAGGAGTAGAAGGAACAGAATATTTTTAAATGGCAAGGAAATGTTTTGTTTGTGTTCGTAGAGATTTGGCTGCCTTGTACAGAAAATATGGGAGGCCTTGTGGCACAGTGCCTCTGGGTCAGAATTCTGGATTCAAATACCAGCTCAGGCCGTGATGGTGAAGGAAGATATATTCATATCCTGGCCAACAGGTTACTGGAATGTTGAGACAGTCTTCTGGTCATCTGTGCTTGATGTGGAATGAGGGAATGAGACCCTTGAAGCTCCGGTCTCTGCAGCAGGCTGGTAACTTGTTCAAAAAACAATTACCTGTGGAACTAGACATAAGAACATACTTTGTCTGCTACATTACTAAGCGTGAGAAGATAAAAAGAAGTACAAGAAATATATAAGGCTAATATGCAGGTATAGCCAGTAATTAGGAAGATAAATGGTATGTTGACACTGAGATGGTAGATTTTTGGATACGAAGGAAATTGAGGAATGTAGGATTGGATGGAAAGATGGGATTGAAGTTGAAGACCAACTGTGACTTTATTGAATGGCAGATCATACTTGAGGGGCCATATGTGAATGGTACATTTAGTGGGTAATATTGCATTGCATTCTTCCTAGTTAGACTCTGGTCCAGAACTTTCGACAGCAGCAGGTGTCCTGGAATCGTGTATCCAAAAATTTGTTATATGTATTAGGAGTGGCATAGTGGTTAGCTCTATTGCCTCAGCACCAGAGATCCCGATTCGATTCCAGATTCAGATCACTGTCTATGTACGATTTCCATGTTCTCCCGTGTCTTTGTGGGTTTTCTCTGGGTACTCTGGTTTCCCTACACGGTCCAACGATGCGCAGGTTCTCTGGGCCAGCAATGGCTTTGTGGTATTATTGCTGGGTGGTTAATCCAGAGATTGAGATAATTTTGTGGGTATCCAGAATACGGTTTAAAAATAGTCTATAATTAAGTGTCTAATGATGACCATGAATCCATTGTTGATTGTCATAAAAACTCATTTGGTTCACTAATGTTCTTCAGGAAAGGAAACTGCCATCTTTACCTGGTCTGGCCTGCATGTGACACCAGACCCACAGCAATGTGGTTGACTCTTAACTGCCCTCTAGGCAATTAGGGATGGGCAATAAACGCTGCCTAGCCAGTGATGCCCACATCCCGTGAATGAATAAAGAAAAAAAGATTAGGTGCATTGGCCATGCTAGACAATTGCCCTGTCATGTTCAGGAATGTGTGGATTAGGTGGTTAACCATGGTAAAAACCCCCTGCGGGTTTTTGAGGATGGGCTGTGGGTATGGATGGGATGGTTCTCAGAGGGTCAGTGCAGACTCGATGTATTGAATTGCCTCTTTCTGCACTGTAGGAATTCTATTTTATTCTATTTTCTTGATGTATGCATTACAATGTTGACACTATTTTCCTTGTACTGTGCTTTGAACCTTAGGACTTGAATTGAATTAATTAAACAAACAGTGGTAACCATTAGTTTAGTCAATTTGTTATGATCTTTCTTGGCTTTTGGATTTTAAATGGTTAACAGAACTAAATATAATTTAAAACAACTATATACCTTGCAAATGAATTACATATTAAATATTTTTATATATTGTAAATATCATAAAATAAAAATTCTGTGGGTGTTGCTGGTACGGATAGTTGCTGGTATCAGAAATGTGTAATAAGAAATTAAGATAGTAAGTTTAGAAATGATTGGTTCAAATTTCAACAGGTTGATCTCTGAACATGCCGTAATCACTTATTTTCTTATTGATATTTCTTATGGATGTTATCAGGGGTCGGGATTTAATTTGAGGTAGGAAAGTATAAAACAATAAAATCTTGTTTGTAGATGAAAGGTTCAACAAAGTTTCAGCTGGAAACCTTCCAAGCCAATGATTTAGAAGGGCACTTAAAAGGGCAAGAGCAGCAATTGTATGGGAATACCACCACCTTAAAGTTCCAATCCAAGCAACACCGTTCTTTCATTGGTACTGGAACAGAATCCCGGAATTCCCTTCATAACAGCACTATGGGTGTTTCTATATCACATGGATTGCATTAGCTCAAGAAATTGTCTCATCACTACCTTCTTTGGGGAAATTATCAATGGGCAATAAATGCTGACCACAACACAAGTGATACACATATCCCACGAAGGAATATAAGATCATTTATATCTTTGTAAACAGCGGCAGAGTAAGGGCACCTTTATTTAATCAATTTGGATGAGTTCAGGCAAAAGTGATGGTGAACTTGAGTTAACTTGCCACCGGGTTCTTCTCCCAACCCCATACAATATCTTCATATACATTATCTCTGTTAAATTTGAAATATATACTGAAAAAGAATTGCTCCCTGAAGTGGTCCAGCTGTTTAGTCATTATTTTAAGTATTCTCGTTAGTTTCCAATCAGTAGTAAATTTATTATTTTTGATGGGGAAGGAAGGGGATGAAGATTTTAGAGTGCTTATAATTGGCATTGGTAGTCTTGGTAGAGGTGGACAAAATTAACCAAAATTCCACCTCCAATTAGTATCCGGTTTCTCTTGCTAAAAGTGTTAGTATATAGGCAATGTGTCACAAGAGGATCAGATTTGGTTATGATACTTCAATTCTTGAGTCAATTGGCTCAAGTCTTAAGCACTTTTCAGTGGCTATATAGTGATGTTAGTTGAGGGACAGACATCTGTCAGGATGCTGGGATGAAAACTCGCATGTTTTTCCTTGAATGGTGCTATTTGCCTGTTTTATGTATACCAGAGAGAACAGGTAGTGCCTTGGTTTAATGTCTCATCCAGTAATGAGCACCATCAATGTTGCAGCACTCTCTCCCTCGGTGTTACACTGAATTAGGAACTTCGATTCTGTGGTCACGTCTTTGGAGTGGAGCTTGAACCCATAGCCTTCTGACTCAGAGGAAGGTGCAAGCTGGTGTGCTTTAAGACTGACACCTTATTTCGTTGAGCAACAATTGAACTCATGACATGATTGGCTAAATTACTGTAATGCCCTGGATCTGTGTCATCAGGAAGGCAAAGGGAAGACATTTGGCAGAGAAAATTTTGATGAATTTAGAACTTGACAATAATAATGTTTATTTGTCATTTGTATTGGTTTAGACTTGTTTTTATTGTTATTCATCCTGAGCTTCATGGTCAGCTCAATTATTCTTTCAAACAGAAAATATTTACCTCTTTGATAAAGTTATGTTATAACTGTTGTAATGCTTAGTATACTACAGAATGTATTGGTTTTTTTGAGGGCTGAATTTAAATATACTTTGCTCAATGTTTAGTTATGTTGATAGAAGTTTTGAGGTTTTTATTATCTGTTCCTTACAGCTGATAGATGACAAGAAAGGGTTAAGTGCAAAGTGTGAGTCCATGGTAAATGAATTGAAGCAGGTGGACCAGAAATACTCCAAGAAAATCCAACAGATGCAAGAGCAGCATGAACTGGTGAGAGATTCAAACTGCAAATCCATATAATTATGCAGAATGTACAGTATAGGAACAGGATAATTTGCCTCATCATCTATTCTAGTGCTTATACTCCACAACCTCCTTCCATTTTATTTTTTTTTCCTATTCCTTTTTCCTTCATACATTTGCCTAGATTTCTCTATTCTGTGCAATTCACCTCACCTACTCGAAGTGGTAGTGAGGTCTACGTTCTTGCTGCTGTCTCTTTAGACAAGATTCTCCTTAATGTGTAATTGAATTTATTAGGAGGTAACTTAAATGCGTAATGTTTAACTATGGACTCCCCCAGAAGTTGAAACATCATCTATACCTTCACCCTATCGAGGCAAAAGTGAGGACTGCTGATGCTGGACACCAGAGTTTAGATCAGAGTGGTGCTGGAAAACCACGGCAGGTCAGGCAGCATCTGAGGAGTAGGAAAATCGACGTTTTGAGCAGAAGCCCTTCATCAGGAATAGAGGCAGGAAGCCTCCTGGGTGGAGAGATAAATGGGGATGGGGTGGGGCTGGGGAGAAGGTAGCAAAGAGTACAATAGGTGAATGGGCGTGTGGATGGAAGTGATAGGTCAGACGGGAGGGTGGAGTGGATAGGTGGTATGGGAGATTGGCAGGTAGGACAGGTATTGAGGACAGTGCTGAACTGGAAGGTTGGAACTGAGGTGGGGGGGGGGGAGGGGGGGGAAATGAGGAAACTGGTGAAGTCTGCATTGATGCCCTGGGGTGGAAGTGTTCCAAGGCGGAAGATGAGGCGTTCTTCCTCCAGGCATCGGGTGGTGAGGGAGCGGCGGTGAAGGAGGCCCGGAACCTGCATGTCCTCGGCAGAGTGGGATGGGGAGTTGAAATGTTGGGCCACAGGGTGGTGGGGTGGATTGGTGTGGGGGTCCTGGAGATGTTCCCTGAAGCGCTCTGCGAGGAGGCGTCCAGTCTCCCCAATGTAGAGGAGACCGCATCGGGAGCAATGGATACAATAAATGACATTGGTGGATATGCAGGTGAAACTTTGAGGGATGTGGAAGGCTCCTTTGGAGCGTTGGATGATGGGAGGTGTGCAATTCCTGTGGTGACAGGGGAGGGTGCCAGGACGGGAGGGTGGTTTGTTGGGGGGTGGCGAGGGCGAGGACCTGACCAGATAGTCACGGAGGGAACAGTCTTTGTGGAAAGCGGAAAAGGGGTGGGAAGGGAAATATATCTCTGGTGGTGGGGTCCATTTGGTTTGGCTAAAATGTTGGCGGATGATATGGTTAATGCGAAGGTTGGTATGGTGGAAAGTGAGGACCGGTGGGGGGTTCTATCCTTGTTATGGTTGGTTGGAGGGGTGGGGTTTGAGAGCGGAGGTGAGGGATGTAGATGAGATGCTTTGGGGGTATCTTCAACCAAGTGAGAAGGGAAATTGCGATCTCTAAAGATGGTGGCCATCTGGTGTGTTCTGCAGTGGAACTGGTCCTCCTGGGAGCAGACACGGCAGAGGCAGAGGAATTGGGAATACGGGGTGGCATTTTTGCATGAGATAGGGTGGGAAAAGGTGTAATCCAGGTAGCTGTGGGAGTCAGTGGGTTTGTAAAAAAAAAATGTCAGTGTCAAGTTGGTCATCATTAATGCGCCATAAAAGCGCCATTAGCCATGTGGCTGGTATAGCTACCATCCCCACGGTGATTGATGACATCACTTCCACCCCCATCATGGCCACATCCACAGTCACTTCTACCCCTCATGATTCTTCGTGCACCACATGTAACATCACTTCCATCCCCCATGTCACCACTGACGTCACACGTTCAGCGACATCCGCCTCCTCTACTGCCATGTTCACCCCCACTTCCGCCCAAACCAATGCCACTCACCTGCATTCTGCCGACACGCCCTCCACAGATTCCATTGTCACCATCTCCACCCCCCAGAACCCTGAGGGGAACACCACCCTGCTCATGACTCTACCCCCATTCCCCCCACCACCACACCCGCTCCAGTTACAGGCTCCACCCCCGCCCCCCCCCCCCCCCACTCCGAGCTCCACCAGGTCCTAGTTCCCAGCCCTCACCATTTCCCCCCAGACCTTACCCTCACTGAGGACGAACGATCAGTCCTCACCAAAGGCCTTTCTTTTATTCCCCTCCGTCCACGCATCAATGAATTTAATACGCATCGTGACGTTGAACACTTCTTCCTCCGCCTCCAAGCTTACTTTTACAATCAGGACGCCCGCCCACCTTCTGAGGACCCCTTCACTTGCCTCCAACACACTCCATTCACCCGGACATCCTGTACTGGCCTATTACCCGCTCTCGACCTCTTCAATTCCAACTGCCGCCGAGACATTAACGTCTCAAACTGTCTACCCCCGTCCCCCGCTCCAACCTCTCAATGCGCAGCCCTCCACTCCCTCTGCTCCAATCCAACCTCACTATCAAGCCAGCAGATAAAGGGGGTGCAGTGGTAATTTAGCGCACTGACCTCTACACCGCTGATGCCAGATGCCAAATCGAAGACACCTCCTCCTACCGCCCCCCCTAACCATGACCCCCACCCCCATCACCAAACCATCATCTCCCAGACCATACAGAACCTCATCACCTCAGGAGATCTCCTACCCACAGCTTCCAACCTCGTAGTCCGGGAACGCTGGACTGTCCGATTCTACTTTCTTTCCAAGATCCACAAGCCTGACTACCCCGGCTGACCCATTGTGTCACCCTGCTCCTGCCCTACCGAACTCATCTCCACCCATCTCGATACTATCCTATTCCCCCAGTCCAGGAACTCCTCACATACGTTCGAGACACCACCTCTTCCAAGACTTCCGTTTCCCCGGCCCCAACGCCTCATCTTCACCATGGACTTTCAATTCTTCTACACCTCCATCTGCCATGACAAGGGCCTCCAAGTCCCCTCACCCGACGTCCCCAACAGTACCTTTCCACTGACACTCTCATTCGTTTGGCTGAACTGGTCCTCACCTGTAACAATATCTCCTTCAAATCCTCCCACTTCTTCCGGACCAAAGGGGTAGCCATGGGCACCCGTACGGGCCCCAACTATGCCTGTCTCTTTATTGGCTGCCTAGAACATAGTTAACTGGCACCACTCCCCACCTCTTCCTCCATTACATTGATGACTGCATCAGCGCCACCTCGTGCCCCCCGCGAGGAGATTGAGCAGTTCATCAATTTCACCAGCACATTCCACCCCAACCTTAAATTCACCTGGATCATCTCTGACACCTCCCTCCCCTTCCTGGACCTCCCTATCGCCATTAATGACGACCAACTTGACACTGACATTTTTTACAAACCCACCAACTCCCACAGCTACCTGGATTACCTCTTCCCACCCTATCTCCTGCAAAAATGCCACCCCATATTCCCAATTCCTCCGCCTCTGTCGTATCTGGTCCCAGGAGGACCAGTTCCACCACAGGACACACCAGGTGGCTTCCTTCTTTAGAGATCGCAGTTTCCCTTCTCACGTAGTTGAAGATGCCCTCCAATGTATCTCATCCACATCCCGCACCTCCGCCCTCAAACCCTACCCCTCCAACCTTAACAAAGCAGAACCTCTCTGATCCTCACTTTCCACCCTACCAACCTTTGCATTAATCATATCATTCGCTGACATTTCCGCCAGCTCCAAATGGACCCCACCACCAGAGATATATTTCCCTTCTCACCCCTTTTCTGCTTTCTGCAAAGACCGTTCCCTCTGTGACTACTTGGTCATGGAATGGGACTATTCGGCGCCACCCTTTTGGCGCCGATCATTTGGCCCCACCATTTTGGCTCTAAACTGTTTTGGCACCAATACAGATAGATAACCATTGTTTGAAAATTTTGGTTTGTATCATCAAGGTGGTAGATGACTATTAACAATTGTTAAAAGACAAAATGATTACAAAACGAGATTTGAATCTACAGCTGATCATTACAGCTTTGACTATCAATTCTTGCTAGTTGAGAAAATTACATCGGGTCATTAGTCATCCTCTCTTCTTTAACCAAACAAGACTTTTTTTTATTCTGAATTGGCGCCAAAACAGTTCAGAGCCAAAATGGCGGGGCCAAATGATTGGCGCCAAAAGGGCGGCACCAAGACGTACCTGATCCACCTGGTCAAGTCCATGCCCCCCAACAAATCACCTTCCCGTCCTGGCACCCTCCCCTGCCACTGCAGGAATTGCAAAACCTGCACCCACACCTCCTCCCTCACCACAATCCAAGGCCCTAAAGGAGCCTTCCTCATCCTCAAAGTTTCACCTGCGCATTCATCAATGTTATTTATTGTACCCGTTGCTCCCGATGCGGTCTCCTCTACACTGGGGAGACTGGACGCCTCCTCGCAGAGCCCTTCAGGGAACATCTCCGGGACACCCGCAGCAATCAACCCCACCGCCCCGTGGCCCACCATTTTAAATCCTCTCCCACTTTGCCGAGGACATGCAGGTCCTGGTCCTCCTCCACCGCCGCTCCCTCACCACCTGACGCCTCAGAACACTTCCACCCTAGGGCAACACTGTGGACTTCACCAGTTTCCTCATTTCCCCTCCCCCTCACTTTACCTCAGTTCCAACCTTCCAGCTCAGCACTGTCCTCATGACCTGCCTACCTGCCAATCTCCCATACCACCTACACACCCCACCCTCCCATCTGACCTCTCACTTCCATCCCCATCCCCATTCACCTATTGTACTCTTTGCTACCTTCTCCCCAGCCCAGCCCCCATCCCCCATTTATCTCTCCACCGTGGGGCCTTCCTGCCTATATTCCTGATGAAGGGCTTCTGCCTGAAACGTCGATTTTCCTGCTTCTTGGATGCTGTCTGACCTGCTGTGGTTTTCCAGCACCATTCTGATCTAAACCCTTCGTCGAGCCTCTTTACAAATTTAAAGTATCCCATCAGGTCACCAGTAGATCTTTTTCTAGAAAGATTAATCGAGTCAATCTTTCCTGATGGTTGAATGTTCTCTGCTCTATTATTCTATATCATTTTTGTACTTTCTCCATACCTTCTGTATTTTCTTTCTAGTGTGGAAACCACTATACGCAGTACTATATGATCAAGTACCAAGATTCTGAACAAGGGATGAGGGGGCTGATAATCATGCCGTACAATTTCACAAGCAAAAACAAAATGTCTAATGCCTAGTGGCACAATTGCTAAATTATTAATCCAGAGACCCCAGTAATGATCTGGAGGCCTGGGTTTAAACCTCACTATGGCATATGGTGGAATTTGGATTCAATTAAAAATCTGGAATTAAGGTCTAGTGAGGATCGCGAAACCATGTTGATTGTCAGGAGAAGCCCTTCTGTTTTACTATTGTCCTTCAGGGAAGGATATCTGCCATCTCTATCTGGGTCTGGCCAACATATGACTCCAGGCCGACCATAATGTGGTTGACTCTTAATTGCCCTCTGCGCAATTAGAGATGGACAATAAATGCAGGCCTAGCCAGTGATTGCCACATCCTGTGAATGAATAACAAAAACTAGAGAATCCTAAAGAGACCACCAACATGACCAATTTGCCTGACCTACTATTCAGAATAAAAGCAATTCACACCCGATTTTCTTCAGTAACAGAAAAAAATACAACGGCAGTGGAAAAGGTTTATGCAACTTAAACTACACCCACCCCCCACATACTAACAGAGACATGCGCGCACATGCATGCGTACACACACACACACACACACACACACACACACACACACACACACACACACACACACACACACACACACACACCCCAAAGTTACCACAGGTGGTAAGAAAAATTCCAAAGGTCCACACCACAAAATGGAAAGTCATTTTTACCAGTCCTTTTGATTTTTTGCTATAGGGTGAAGGTCATTCTTCAGTTTGATGGTTGATCAGGTGAAGAGTCTTTTCATAGAATCCCTACAGTGTGGGAGCAGGCCACATGGCCCATTGAGTCCGCACCGACCCTCTGAACAGTATCCCACCCAGTCTAACCCCCTGTACCGTATCCATGTAATCCTGCATTTCTCATGGCTAGCCCACCTAGCCTACACATGCCTGGACACTATGGGTGATTTATCATGGCCAGTCCACCTAACCTGCACATCTTTGGACCGTGAGAGATAACCCATGGAGACACAGGGAGAGAATGCAAACTGCCCACAAACAGTCACCCAAGGCTGGAATTGTCCTGGGTCACTAACACAGTGAGGCAGCAGTGCTAACCATTGAGCCAGCATGCTGCCCTTGTATTTTCTTGTATGAATTCTTTCTTTTCTCTTTCTGTCTTTCTCTGACATGGAGAGACACGAGGAGAGATGGATGGATTCTGTCTGCAGGCTTTGGATATTTCTTTCACACTGTTGCTTTTGGCACTTTTTCTCAGTGCTGTTCAGTCTCAAGTTCTCTCTTTTACAGATTCTAAAAAGCAATATTGAATTGCCCAATTCAATAATATGCACCACTTGAATTTCTACTTGAAAAACTTTCCTGGTATTCTGGTCATGGCAGTCCAACCCCATTTCAGTTTATATCAGGAAATTTAAATCCAACTCTAGCAACTGGTGAAATTCAAAATTCAATTAATAAATTTGGAATTAAGAGCTAATCTCGGTGACGGTGCACGTGAAACTATCACCAATTGCCCTAAAAATTCTTTCTGGCTTACTAATGTTGTTTAGAGAAGGAAATTTGTCATCCTTACCTAGTCTGGCCTACATGTGATTCTGGGCCCGTAGCAATGTGATGTACTCTTAACTGTCCCCAAACCATTGAGTTGAAGGGCAGTTAGGGATAACCAACACCCACATACGGTAAAGGGTTCGTTCTCCTGCTGTTGGGTGCTGCATATGGGTCTGAAAAGGTTAATACTTGATTGAGTACAGGAGGCACCCCACCTGGGTGATGATGTCACAGGGACATGGTCAGATTAAGTAAGGAGCGAGTTGGAGACAGATATGCTGAGAGTCTCTGTAGTAGTAGGTCCCATTCATATGATGTGTGACTAGTTGCACTAATGCAGTAAACTTCAACTTATTGACTCAACATGACTAAGATGGAGAGATGGCTACCCATCTAAAAATGGGTAGACCATCCAAACATCATACACACAATAGTGACTGATATTGATACCTCAACTAAAAATCTCCAAACAGATTACTTAATTCATTGTGTGTTTGTAAATTGCCTGCTTTTTACCCTGAATTATATCAAAAATGCTCTGTAATCTGCCAGATGTGAAAAGTGCTGCAGCTTTTGTTTTATCTGTGACCACAGGGCAGTCTTTTTACATCCCTAATCTAGCACTCGCTGATTCCAGCAACCTCTGGGGTCTGATACCCACAGTATGATTCCAGTTCTGGTTTCTGGAGAACCCAACCTATCTGCTCTTCTCCCCAAAACTGTTTTCTTGCTGCATCCATGTAAACTGGTTCAGTATCCTTTCTTGGGCCAGTTTCCAAATCATCATCATTGTCTACAAGCGGCAGAACAATTGGTCCATGTGAAGTAGCTGTTTAGATCACAAGATCATGGTGTGTGCGTGCCCAGTCTGCACTCGCATTCATTTTCTGTTTTGAATATTTCACATTATACTTGTTAGACCCTTTGACAAAGGATATATTTTGTTTCCCACAGCTGGATGAGGGAGGTATAAAAAAATTAAATGCTTCAAGCCCACACAGGAACAAATGCCTCTGGGGCCATTAATACAACTTTATCTTTTTTCCAGATTCTATATTAAAGAACATTAATTATTTCAAAATATGGTTTGTAACAAGGAAATGTAATTGAATCTAATACTAAAATACAGAAGGATTGCAAACTGCATGGTGCATAGCACATTTTAAATGTATTTAAAAACTCCTAAGCTAACCCTGACGTATGACCTCCTGTGGTCTGGCAAAGACCTGATCCTGAGGCTGCCAGAGGACAGAGGTACAATCTGAATAGTTTTTTAAAAATATATATGACAGCGTCCTTTTATTCCTGGTTCTGAATTTTTTCAGCATTTGAACTTCATAGTAAAGACTACTACACTGCAGTTTTTTAAATAACGTCCTGTCTCACTATTTCTGTCTATAGGAAATCAAGAAGTTAAAAGAAATAATGAGTGCAACAGAAAAAATACGCAGAGAGAAATGGATAGATGAGAAAACAAAGAAAATTAAAGAGATTACTGTAAAAGGTACCAGTTTAATTGATGTTCTAAAGAGAGTATCTGACCATTAACAGTTGCATATTGTTGTGGAGGGCCACTAATGGGAAAATATTGTATTCATTTAGTTCATTTAAATGGCTTTTCTGTTGCAAAAAGAATTTCCAAATTTATCATACAGCTACTGCTCACGTTTTCAAATATACAAGACATATTTATTGTAACAGGTTTAGCATCAGATTTGTTACCTTATAGCTTGCTTGTGAATGTTGAGAAGATTGTAAAGAACAAATCATCAAGTAGTACATGATGCAATTACTTTACCAGCTGTCTACTTCTCTTAAGCTGCAACCAAAAAAAAATCTCTTTTGACGAAGCCTCTGATCAGCTGCCATATTATTTGTTGACAAAGAAAAATACTATAGATGATGGAAAGCTAAAACACTTATGTGTTTGTGGATGTCTTGAACAGCTGCAATTCTTAACAATTCTTCAAGAATTGAGTAATAGTGAGAGTTGGAGAGCTTAATCAGAATGATCCAGTAATGAGAAAGGAGCACTTTGTATGTTGTAGGCACAACAACTCTTTGGAACATTGCTGCAGTTGCATCTGATCATAGCTTGCGTTGCCGAAACGTAGATGGGTTTGGCAAGGTGAAATTATCAGAGTATTGTTACAACTTGATTCACTGAAGGAGCTAGAAAAGCAGAATCACTTAGTAATTGAGTGTAAGTAGGCACTTTAATCTTGTTGCAGAATTGGCTGACAATGTTATGAAAAGGTGCTTGGCCCAGAACAGGAAGCTGTTAATTTTACTCAGTATTCCTTGCAAAAGTACATGGTGTGTTTTATTGTGACATGTCTAGGTTTCCTAATAATACCACTAAGACTGGGATTGTTCTTCAAGCAGTAGTTTAATAGCAGCTTTAATAGAAGAGTTAAGAACTATAAACTTTTTGTGTAGAGAAACTGTTTCCACTGGCAATAGGCTCAAATGACAAATTTAAGATAACTGATTAAAAAAAGGAAGAGAATGTGTTTTTTTTTACATTTTGTGAAAGGGTGGTAGAGAAGATTCAATTTTTAAAAGTGAATTGGACATATGCTTGAAAAGGAACCATTTTCAGGAGAGAAAAGATGGCAGAAAGACACCGTACGGGCTTTTTCTGTGCTGTAAGATTTTGCAAAGTCCTCCTAGGCGCTGACCTCTTGTCTAAACAAATTAAACCAACAAAATCTGTTGTGACCTTGGTCTCCTAGATGTAGATGTTAAGTGAGGTGGTCTACACATTTCAGTGCTAATTGTACATTGTGTTAAAAGTAAGATATAGATAAATGAGTACAACATCTTCATACGGTTTGCGTTGAAATGCTCAATTCTCAAAAATGCTACACAATTCTATTGTTATCTCACTCCATCCCCACAGGTGTTTGTTCAGGTAACATTGTAAAACATAGAGATATCTGGTGGCAAAAACTGATATTTGTTTATCCAGTACACCATTAATGCACATACTAAACTTACAAACCGTTAAACAACAGATGAATCAATGTACCATTTGCTGGCTCTTCCTTTCTCTTTTGGGAAGAATATGGAAGAGTCTGTGCAATCTTGGCATCTTATTTGACCCTGAGCTACATCAAACTTCTGCCCAAAATCCAGAGCATCGTAAAGGTAGAAGAGTTCCACACCCATGACATTGTCCATCTCCACTCATACTCATTCTACCTGCTAGAGGATACCTTGTATTACCCCCCCCCGCCCCCCCTCACCAACTTCCCTGTCTCTCCTTATGTGTGTAACCTTTTCCAGTCCCATAAATGTCCTCTATCTTTGAATTCACCATTTCTCTGACTTTGACCCCTTATGCATTCCACCCAATTCTTTTGTCCCTTCATTGGTACCTGTGCCTTTAGGCATCCAAGCTCACATGGAAACCATTCTCTAAACCTTTTCTCCCATCCACCACCTTCTTTTAAAAGCCTCCTTAAAACTTAAACAAAAGCAAGAATTGCTTGACAAACTTGGCAGATCTGGTAGCATCTGTGGAGAGAAAGCAGCATCCACGTTCTGAATTCACTGACCCTTCTTCAGAACTCTGAACGGGTCAGTGGATTCGAAATATTAAATCTGCTTTCTTTTCACAGATATTGCCAGACCTGCTGAGTTTCTCCAGCAATTCCTGTTTTTGTTTTAGTTCTTCAGCATCTGCAGTACTTTGTTTTATTTAACTCTTCAAAACTTAGCACTTTGACAAAGTGTTTGGTCACATTCTTCCCCAACCACCCACTTGCCAATGCCACATTCTTTGCCATTATGGATGTTCACACCTCTATAATGTGTCTTGGAAAGGCTTCCTATGTAGCAAGTTATTGTTAAAAGTAATAGCATTTTCTTCTGTCTGGCCTCTGTGACCTTATCATAAATCTGCAGAACTGAATTTCTTGATTTCCAGGTTTGGAGCCAGAGATTCAAAAGCTAATAGCTAAGCATAAACAAGAACTCAAGAAACTGAAAGCATTGCATGAGGCTGAACTTCTGCAATCTGATGAGCGTGCGGCCCAGAGATACGTCAAACAGACTGAAGAATTGAGGGAACAACTGGAGAGGGAGAAAGAAGATCTGTGCCAGAGGGAGCGGGATCTTGCTAGACAAAGGTTTGGAGAAAAAAAATTCAAATAATGCCTACCTCTTGAGTCCGATAACGCTGAACTGTTCATCTCAAAGTCAGACAATAAATGACAGTGTTCTGCTAAAAAATAATAAGTTGTGTTTTGACTTCAGATATCAGTTCAGTTAAGGGCTGGTGGTCTACCTCTGACAAATTACACATAAAACCTGTTTATAGCTGATTTGTGAGCAATTTTTACTGAGGCCATAGTATAATCTAAAGGCAGTAGATTATATAGAGTAATATGTGTAATCCATTCTGAGGAATGGAAAAGGTGCCATTTTAATTTGAAGAATGTGTCATTATCAGAACAAATTTTTATAAATGATCACATTCTGTAAAGGCTTTTATAAAGTAAGTATTTAGAAAACTGTTAGTCAGCATTATAAAACTTAATTTTTGTAATTTTTGTTTCTTTTTCTCAGTTTTGCTGACATGACCATCAGCAATTGATTCACGTTGATGCAAATTGTTTGAAAGGTTAAATTGAATGGTCATGCTAAAATGAATTTCAGTACTTTAAAATAATTACTTAAACTATATAGTTAATTTACATGATATAGTTTATGGTGGGGGATCAGTTAGCTTTGTTGGCTGGATTGTGATGCAGCATGATGCCAACAATATGGGTTCAATTCCTGCTCTGGCTGAGGTCACCATGAAGGATTTTCCTGCTCAACTTCTCCCCTCACTTGAGGCGTGGCGACCCTCAGGTTAAACCAGCACCAGTTATCGCTCTGTAATGAGTGAACAACCTGATGGTCTGACAAGACTCTACCTTTACCTTTACTGTTAAGGATGTTTTCTCATTCCCCTCAGTAACGCTAAAGATACTTTCAGCATATTAAATATGATTATTGCTTACCTATGTTAATTCTCCAAAGTGATTGTTGCTGTGTTCCAATAGATATGAGAAACAGCTTGAACAAGAGGAGCAAGCTATCCAACAACAGCGAAGAAGACTGTATGCTGAGGTGGCTGAGGAGAAGGAACGTCTCAACCAGCAAGCGGCTAGGTCAGAATAGCATCATACTGTCAAATTCAAGTAGTGATATTTTTGCCTCTCTGTTAGCTTTCTCCTTGACCTGTTCCTTTTCCCTGAAATCATGACAGCCTTTGGATTTGCAAATACCTTGCCCAACTGATTATGTTTCATGTGGGAGCCTAGACAGTGAGGTTCAGCGTAGCATGCTAACCAGCACAAACAAACCAAGTGCAAGGTCACCTGATGTCCACTTTTCCTTCCAGAAGGAGAAACTGAGCATACCAATGTTAATTGCAATGTCCTTGTCTATCCTACTTGAGGCCATAAAACTCTGCATGGGCCAATGTTTAATATATTGATTGATGTAGCTCAGTTACCCAATCGGCTCAATAGGTCTTTGATTAGTGTTTATGGCTTTAACTGTCCTTGTAACTGTTTTATTGGCTCATTTTTGTTGAAAACAGGACCGTACAAAACTGCATCAAGGTCACCAGTTTCCTTTATTATTGTTAATAAAATGTCAAATCTCTAACTGGCCTTGAGAAGTCATAATGTGCCGCCTTCTTGAACTACAGCAGTCCATCAAGTGTAGGTACATCCACAGCGCTGTTAGAAAGGGAGTTCTAGAATTTTGATACAGCAGCAGAGAAGGAATGGCAACATATTTCCAAGTCAGGATGGTGTGTGGCTTGGACGGGAACTTGTATAGTTGTTGAATTACAATTGATCATACAGAAATAAAATTAAAACAAATTGCTGGAGAAATTCAGTGAGTCTGGCAATATCTGTGGACAGAAGCAGAGTTAACATTTCAAGTCCAGTGATCTTCTCCAGTTATAAAATTTGCTTCTGTGGAGCACCTATGTATTGCATAGCTTTATGTTTTTGTGAAAAATACAATGGGCGGAACCTAACTGGGGCCTGAACGATGTGGGCTATGGTGAGATTTGTGGCAGAATCATGTGAGGAGTTGAGCGAGTTTTATCTTGTTGGAAGGAGCTTTAAACATTTTTTATGCATCTTCTTGTTGTCGGGTGAGTTTCTCACTGGGCAGCAGTGAGAACAGTGAGCCAGTTAAGAGGATTATTGCTTGTTAAATGCCTTATTAACATCGCAACTATTAATATTCAGTTTTCTATCTTACTAAATAAATTTAGTACTGAATAAATTAGAAATTCTCAACAGGGAAGGCAGTGTGGGTACCATGCACCTTCAGCTTATTGATTACTCCACACAGCCTCTGTTGCTCAACAGCAAACTACCTCTTGGAGAACATTCCATGGCAGCAGCCTCACAGACCCCCTCGTCCTCCGACATTGACATTGACATTTGTCAACACCTCTCAAACTTTGTGGCTCCTCTCCAATCCCCTTTTAGGACACTTAGGAAGTATATACTTGCCTTGCAAGGTGCGTTGGCAACTAGCATTGAAAGAATGCTTTTTGCTGGGCCAGGGCACCCAGATCATAATTGGACTAGGCTGTATCTCCAAGCTGCTTGCTTGCCCTCTTAGCACTTGCTTAATTAGCATCCATCTTCAAGACAGCTGCATTCATACTTTGCCTTGTCATACCTGCCATGCTGTGCCATGCCTCTTAATGTATTTGCATTTCAGTGAGGCGAAAGGCTATCAGTATTAATAAGCTCTTTTGCCCAGACGTACCAGCTGCTTGTCATAGAAGCATAGAAAGCAGGAGTAGGCCATTCAACCCCAATGCCTGCTCCATCGCTCAACATGATCATGGCTGTTCATCCAAATCAGTACCCTGTTCCCATTTTCTGCCCATGTCTTTTGATCACTTTAGCTCTAAGTACTAGAGACAACTCCTTCTTGAGAAGATTTAATGTCTTGACCTGAATCACTTGCCTGACTGGGGGAGACATCTTGTTGTACAACACACCGAGACATCAATCCAATGAATATAGCAAATTACAGCTTTTATTTTGATTCACTCATGAGACATGGGCATCACTGATTGCCTGCCCCTAATTGCCCTTGAGAAAGTGGTGTTGAGCTGATTCTTGAACAGCTGCAATCCATATGTTGTAGGTAGACCCACTATGCCCTTAAGGAGGGAATTCCTGGATTTTGACCCATTGACAGTGAAGGCACAGCAATATATTTCTAAATCAGGATGGTGAGTGGCTTGGAGCGGAACTTGAAAGTGGTATTGTTCTCATCTGCTGTCCTTCTAGATGAAATTGTTATGGATTTAGAAGGCGCTGTCTAAGGATCTTGGGAGAATTTCTATAGTGCATCCTGTCAATAGTAAACTCTGCTGCTACTGAGTGTTGGTTGAGGAGGGAGTGAATGCTTGTGGATATGGAGCCAATCAAGCGGGCTGCTTTTTCCTGGATTACGTCAAGTTTTTTGAGTGTGTTCCAGGTCCCATTAGTGACTTACATGGGCAACAGAGTTTATGAGACTAGGTTACACCCATTGGAAGATAAAGTGAGGGCGACCAAAGGCGCCTGGCTTCCATGTTTGTTCCAGAGCTTAGCTCTTTCCTTGGGCTGGTGAATTATTACAGACTGTTCATATATCAACCTGGTCTCCATCCTGGCTCCAAAAAGGGTCAGCCTTGGGAATGATTGCATAGCCAAGCCATAGCTTTCAGGGAAATGAAGAAACAGCTATCTTTCTCTAAGGCACACTATAATCCCAAGCACGATCTGGGATTGACATGGCGATGCCTCTCCACACGGCATCGGGTTGTATTAGCTCATAGGTGACCCAATGGAGAGGGACGCCCAATAGCGTAAACATCCAGGTCTTTGACTAATACAGTGTGTAAATATGCTCAGATGGTAAAGGAAGGTTTGGCAGTCATATTTGGAGTCAGGAAGTTTCACCAATACCTTTATGGGCATTAATTTGTAATAATAACAGACCACACACCCCTACCAGGTCTATTTAGAGAGGACAAGGCAGTGCTGCCATTAGCTTCAGGCCAAAATCAGCAGTAGGTTGTAATACTAAGAGCTTATAATTACTGGTTGGAACACCGTCCAGGAAGCCAAGGATGTATGCAGATGCACTAAACTGCCTTCCACTGGCAGATACAACACCGATGGTACCACCATTGAGCGAGTCCATAATGATTTTAAATTTTCTCGACACACTTCCAATCACAGCTGACAATATTGGATGAAGAAAGATCCAATCCTGGTAAAACTGAAACAGCTGGTGGTGATGGGGAAACCAAAGGGCCCATCACAACCAGAACTGAAACCCTTGTGGACCCGCAGAGACCAGATCACAGTAAAGGACGGCACATTATTATGGGGAACGAGAGTGATTGTCCAAAGCATAGGTTGCTGCCAGATAGGGGCTGAACTCTGCCAGGGTCATCCAGGGGTTTCCAAAATGAAGCTGTTGGTGAGAAGTTATGTCTGCTGGCCAGGATTAGATGGCCATGTTGGTGTGGCAGTGCCGAGAGTGCCAACAAGAGCAACATTTACAGCCAACAGCTCCCCATGTTTATGGGAATAGCCAGGTCAACCCTAGACTCAGTTACATATCGACTATGCAGGTCCTTTATGGGCTTAGTGTTCTTAATCACTATAGACGCCCACTCTGAATGTTCATAAAGTTCATTTGTCAAACATGGGAATGACAGAAAAATTGCACACATCTTTTGCATAACAGAGACTCCTGGAAGTGTTGGTCACTGATAACAGGTCACCATTTACAAGTAGGGAATTTGAGTATTTCCTAAAGTAAAATGGGATATATGACATATACGGAGACCATCCATCATCCAATGGTCAGGCAGAAACAGCAGTCCAAATTTGAAGGCAAGCTGAAAGAAACAGCAACAGTTTCGTTAGATACCGAACTGTCCTGGTTCCTATTTGATTATAAGACCATCCCTCATGCAACTACAGGGATAGTTGCAGCAGAGTTGCTGATGAGGAGGAGACTGCACCAGTTAAATTTGATCTTCCCAGACACTTGGGAGGGGGAAAATGTGAAATGGCATCTGGAATGTCAATGCCAAATGCAGGACTCAGCCAAGCAAGAGAGACAGTTTACTACAGGGGATGAATTCCCTGTAGAAACCATGGAAATGGCCCTGCATGGGTAAGAAGCTTGTTCGATGCAAGGTCAGGTCCAGTAATGTGTAAAGCTCGGGTCTAATTGACGGTACTGAATAAGTACGTGGACAATATGAAAACCGCAAACTCACAGATGGTGCGGGAGCCAAACTTACCCTGGTCCTTGGGACAGTTGGAAAACCTGTGGGTTTTCCCTCTCTGACAGATGTTGAAGAGACTCTAAATCTGAGATGGACACAGCAGATCTTGTTGCATTGGTGCCTTTGTTGCTGGAAGAAGAGTGTGAATTTCTACTAAGATGCTCCAGGCACATGGGGCAAGTTCCTGAGCATTACACACCACCCATATCTGACACAGAGTCAGAGGAACCTGACCCAATGCTCAAATTCCCCAGGAAGTGCTATTTTTAATAAAAAGGACTGACCTATGTCCTCAGAGACAGAGGAAAAAGAGTGTGTGACGGTAGGGTTTGGGACCTGGCTTTGCTTCTCCTCTCCCTTGTAAAATTGCTGTTTCTCTATATATAGCTGTTAATGTTAACTGTCTTGTAAACTGTGTATTGTTTGAGAGCTGGCACTTTGAGAGCTGGCTCTGGGGGAAGCTGATTCAGTGTCAAGGTCTTTCTGTGTGTAAAAAAAAAGGTGACTTGGTGACAGGAAACTTACCTGAATGGAGTATTTCATGGCGAATGTTAGCTCAAGCCTGGATATTATCCCGACCTTCCAGATCCAATAATCAGCGATCGTCCCCTTTTTGATCAGTATGACTCCAACAAGCAGAGAGTTTTCCCTCTGATCTCCATTGATTCCAGTTTTGGTCGGGCTCCTTGGTGAGATATTTGGTTCAATGTGGCCTTAATGTCAAGGTCTGTCACTCTCACCTCACCTCTAGAATTCAGGTGTTACGTTTGAAATAAGGCTCTGTTGAGGTCAGGAGCTGGGTGACCCTAATGGAACTTAAACTGTGCATTACTGAGCAGGTTATTGCTGAGCAGGTATCACTATTGATGACACCTCCATCACTTCCAAGAGATGCTTCTTCATATGGTTCTGTAAATATGATGACAGACTGTAGAGAATGTAATGTAAAGTTGAATTATTGATGTTATTGGGATGGAAAGGGTGTCAGAGCACAGTAGGTACTCCCTTTTGAATGTAATGAGTTGATCACTTGGCCAGCGCAGCACATTCAACAAGTTGATGCACATGTTACAACCAGGGCCATGGTGGAACAGAGGATGCTGAAGAAGAGGTTCCCCTGTTTGGACTGGTCTAAGCAGACTCCTCAGTGTAGCCCAGAGAGCATGTGGTACATCATCCTAGTGGGCTGTACTCTTCAGTTTAAGCAGGTAGCGAAGTGATGTGCTGGATGTTGAGGAACTAGGGCAATAGGAGCTGTCTTCCAAGAATAAAAATGAGGCAATTTGGGAAGGAGAAACCTTGTGCATGTCAGAGCTCGTTGTGTCAGGTGCAACAAGTCAGACAAAATCTCATTGATGCCCAGTTCTAATATGAGAGCTGGCTGCAGCAGATCCTCATGGAAATCAAAATAGTTTTTGATCTTGGTGCCAGATTTGATTTGCATTGTGGGGACAAAACACAGCCTCGACTCATTTGCTTTTGCTGGCAGTAAATAATAGTCTATTACATTGGATGATTGGGATTGTATTCATCAGAGTTCAGAAGGTTGAGGGAAGATCTAATAGAAACTTACAAGATTATGCATGGCTTAGAAAGTGTGGACACTGGGAAATTGTTTCCATCAGGCGGGGATACTAAGACTCATGAGCACAGTCTTAGAATTAGAGGGGGTCAATTTAAAACGGAATCGAGGAGACATTTCTTCAGCCAGAGAGTGGTGGGCCTGTGGAATTCACTGCCACAGAGTGCAGCGGAGGCCAGGACATTAAATCTCTTCAAGGCAGAGATTGATAAATTCTTAATCTCGCAAGGAATTAAGGGATACGGGGAGAGTGCGGGTAAGTGGCGTTGAAATGTTCATCAGCCATAATTGAATGGTGGAGTGGACTCAATTGGCCGAATGGCCTTACTTCCACTCCTATTTCTTATGGTCTTCTTATAGTCTTATCTGTTGGCAGTTATATATAAATAAGTGCTTTTAGGCAATTTTGTGAGAAGTTATTGAGTACCTGTACAAGCAAAGGGGAGGGGACAGCAAATTAGTAAGATTGAGTTTTTAAAACTCAAGTTTGGAGTTGCCTGATTGCTTGTCTGTATGTGATATTGCCCTCCTGTAAAAATGGTATCTCTTACTCTGAATTCCTCTGCCTCCACTGTATCTGCTCCCAGGAGGAGCAATTCCACTACACGACATCCCAGATGGCCTCCTAAAGAACCATAGCTTCCCCACCCATGTGATCAACAATGTCATCCAACACATCTCCACCACTTCTTGCCCTTGAACCCAACGCTGCCCACTGCAACAAGGATAGAACCTCGCTAGTCCCCATCTTCCACCCCACCACTCTCCGGATACAGCATATCATCTTCTGCCATTTCCATCACGTACAATCAGACCCCATCACCAGAGATATATTTCCTTCTCCACCCCTAATGGCATTCCATACAAACCATTCCCTCCATGACTCCCTCGTCAAGTTCACACCCCTCCCCCACCAATCCACCCTCCACTCCTGGCACCTTCTCTTGCTGCCGCAAGAGATGCAAAACTTATGTCTACACCTACCCCCTCACCTCCGTCCAAAGCCCCTAAGGATCCTTCCATATCCAGCAGAAATTTTCCTGCACATCCAAACACCTCGTCTACTGTGTCTGTTGCTCTTGATGTGGTCTCCTCTGCATTGGGATGACAGGATACCAACTTGCGGAACGTTTCAGGGAACGCCTCTGGGACACACACACACATCAAACAACCCCATTGCCCTGTGACCAACCATGTCAATTCCCCCTCCCACTCTGCCAAAGATACGCAAGTCCTGGGCCACCTCCACTGCCCAATCCAAGCCACCTGATGCCTAGAGGAAGAGCACCTCATCTTCTGCCTTGGGACTCTCCAACCACATGGCATCTACGTTGACTTCACCAGTTTCCCCATCTCCCCTCCCCCCACCTCATCCCAGATCCAACCCTCCAACTTGGCACCACCCTCTTGAACTGTCCTACCTGTCCATCTTCCTTCCCACCTATCCACTCCACCATCTCCTCCAACCTATCACCATCACCCTCACCTGCATCTACCCATCACTTTCCCAGCTACCCCACCCCCACCCCCATCCTCTTATCTATCTCTCAGCAGCCCCCCCTTCCCCCACTCCCCACATTCCTGATGAAGGGCTTATGCCCAAAATGTTGATTCTCCTGCTCCTCGGATGCTGCCTGACCTGCTGTGCTTTTCCAGCGCCTCACGTTTCGCTCTGATCTCCAACATCTTCAGTCCTCACATTCTCCTACTGACCAATGACAAGCCGCAGGTCTACTGTGGACATTGCAGACAAAGTGATAATGACTTAGAGCGGACATTCAGACAGGGTGTAGCTAAGGACAGGTAAACTGTGGTCTAATGATCAAATAGTGACAAGTGTGAGAGAATGGGATTGTTTGTACACTGGAGTATTAGCCCCTGTGGCCAGCGAAGCTTTATGCCTACTGAGCCATTATTATGTCAGTGAGAGGAAACACCTGATTGCCCATGTTCCTCTGGGAGCACAGTAGCCTTTTAAGTGCGGTGTGGATGCAGCGAATGTTGGTCTTTTGGCGGATATCCATTAAGTAGTAAGTTGTTGTGGGAATGGTGCATGTAAGATGGGGCTGGAATTGGATGAGAAGGATGCCAGAGGTAGGTGTAGGTAGCAAGTTTGGTAAGATTTGGTTGAGAATTCTCACTAGGCCTCTCAAGATAAAGCTGGCATAAATGCCCTAGCAAATGATTATCTGTTTGTTTAGTTGACTTAAGTATCATGGTACAGCAGTTAGTAGGAAATGGTTTTGCCCTTTTGAAACACATATTTTACATTGGTAACTTTTATAACTCGCAGGCAGCGAGCTGAGTTGGATGAGCTGCGACGACAGCTGGAGGATAACTCTTCCCTTGTAACCAAAGCCATAAAAGAGGAATTTGAAAAGGCAAAAGAAGAGCAAGAAAGACGCCACCAGGTAGCATTGTGTCAAATGTTAGAATGATGCTTTCATATGATGTGTTACATAATCTTTGTTTCTCTTCTTACTAATTTTCTGACTTCTCACTTCTGTTTGTACAGGTACCCAACAGCTTCTTACAAAATTGCCTAAAGCAGTTATTTATATATTACTACCAGCGGTTGTAATAGATGATTATGGTACAGTTACACTGTCCCTGTTTCATGTTCCATACATACAGGAGCATTAACAGCCCAGTCCTTCCCTCAAACCAGCTCTGTATTTTAACACCATTGACATACCTTAGCTTCAGACTCTTTTATATGCTAATCTAGCAAAACATCTGCCCATTCCAGTTGAAGAGGACGCACACAAAATAAATAGCAGCACAAAAAGATTAGAAGCATAACTTGTATCAACTTCATCCTTAGCTTCTTTTAAGACATCGTTTTGTGAATTGAATTGAATTTATTGTCACATGTACCAAGGCACAGTGAAAAGCTTTGTCTTGCAAGCAATACAGGCAGATCACAGAGTTAAATAGCAGGCTTCTGTACCTTCTCCCTGATGGTTGAAGTTGTAGAAAACCATTGCCAGGGTGGGATGGATCTTTGAGAATGCTAGCAGCCTTTCCTTGACAGCAGGCCTGGTGGATGGATTCTGTAGGTGGGAGGTTGGCCTTTGTGATTGTCCGGCTGAGTTCACCACTCTCTGTAACTGTCTCCGATCTTGAATGGTATAGTTGCCATACCAGGTAGTGATACATCCAGATGGAATGCTCTTGATGGTGCACCTATAAAAGTTGACAAGAGTATTTGCCCTCATTGCCACATTTCCACAGCTGCCTGAGGAAGAAGAGATGTTGTTGGGCCTTTGTAACCAGTGTGTCCACATGAAAAGTCCAAGAAAACTTGTTGTGGATGACCACTCCCAGGAGCTTGACATTCTCCACTCGTTCCACCTCTGTGCGGTTGATGTGTAGGGGGCATGAGTAACACCACACCAAAAGTCAATAATGAGTCCCTTGGTTTTGCTGGCATTGAGAGCGAAGTTGTTCTCAGTGCACCATTTGCCCAGGTCTTCCAATTCCCATCAGTACTCTGTTTCGTCGCTATCTGAGATTCGAACAATTATGGTGGTGTCATCAGTGAACTTGTAAATGGCATTAGTCTGGTATTTGTCGACGCAGTTATGGGTTTACCTTTTCATGCTTAATTGATAACATCACTGTTGTAAAGCAGAAGTCAGCACCACAATTAATTTGACAATGGAACTTGCTTTCAATGGGAGACAATTTCACTAGTTATTTCCCTTTGTGTGAAGATGTGTTTCCTAACCTCTCTGTCAAATGACCTGGTTTTAATTTTAAAGTTCCATCTCCTAGGCATACGCTCTCCTAAACAAGCTGACAAATTTTCTCTCTAATTCCTTTAAACTCCTAAAAGTCTCAAACAAACCTCAACATCTTTAAGATGGTGGTAGAGAAGGGCTCCTGAGCCAGGGCTCATCCACTCGGACTACCCATTAACTTTTTACTTACCTCTTTTCCTGAGTTCGGGTGGACCCTGCAGTGTCCTCATGGCGGTGGGGAGTGGGCCCAGTGCAGACCTCGTGGTGGTGGTGATGGGACCAGTGAAGACCTCATGGTGGTGGTGGTGGGTGGATCCAGCACGGTTCTCGTGGTGTTGGTGGGTGGGCCCAGTGCAGACCTCATGGTGGTGGTGAGTGGCCCAGTGCAGACCTCATGGTGGTGGTGAGTGGGCCCAGTGCAGACCTCATGGTGATGGTGAGTGGCCCCAGTGCGGACCTCATGGCGGTGGTGAGTGGCCCAGTGCGAACCTCATGGTGGTGGTGAGTGGCCCCAGTGCGAACCTCATGGCGGTGGTGAGTGGCCCCAGTGCGAACCTCATGGCGGTGGTGAGTGGCCCCAGTGCGAAACTCATGGTGGTGGTGAGTGGCCCCAGTGCGAAACCCATGGCGGTGGTGAGTGGCCCAGTGCGAACCTCATGGTGGTGGTGAGTGGCCCAGTGCGAACCTCATGGTGGTGGTGAGTGGCCCCAGTGCGAACCTCATGGTGGTGGTGAGTGGCCCCAGTGCGAACCTCATGGTGGTGGTGAGTGGCCCCAGTGTGAACCTCATGGTGGTGGTGAGTGGCCCCAGTGCGAACCTCATGGTGGTGGTGAGTGGCCCCAGTGCGAACCTCATGGTGGTGGTGAGTGGCCCCAGTGCGAACCTCATGGTGGTGGTGAGTGGGCCCAGTGCGAACCTCATGGTGGTGGTGAGTGGCCCAGTGCAGACCTCACGGTGGTGGTGAGTGGCCCCAGTGTGAACCTCATGGTGGTGGTGAGTGGCCCAGTGCAGACCTCATGGTGGTGGTGAGTGGCCCCAATGTGAACCTCATGGTGGTGGTGAGTGGGTTCAGTGCAAACCTCATGGTGGTGGTGAGTGGCCCAGTGTGGACCTCATGATGGTGGTGAGTGGCCCAGTGCAGACCTCATGGTGGTGGTGAGTGGCCCAGTGCGGACCTCGTGGTGGTGGTGAGTGGCCCAGTGCAGACCTCGTGGTGGTGGTGAGTGGGCCCAGTGTGGACCTCGTGGTGGTGGTGAGTGGCCCCAGTGTGAACCTCATGGTGGTGGTGAGTGGGTCCAGTGCGAACCTCATGGTGGTGGTGAGTGGGCCCAGTGTGGACCTTGTGGCGGTGGTGAGTGGGCCGAATGTGGACCTCGTGGCGGTGGTGAGGGAGCGCCTATGTACTTTTCCGGTGCGGGCACTGGAATCTGAATTGGTGGCTGATACTTTGGTGGAGGCAGTTTTGGCGAGGTGGACCCGATGGCAAAAAATGACACCTGAGGATCGGCGACTTGGTCATTGGTTGGGTCCAGTGCTGATAGTAGCAAAGTTGTACCAGAAGGGCATCATACGGCCATTGGCGAGATGGACCAAGCAGTGACTGACATTAGTGGGTCCAGCTCAAGTGGTGGCAAGACAGCAGTAAAGGAGAATCGGCCCAGCGATGAAAGATGGTGCCTGAAGAGCAGTGACTTCAATGCAGACGGTGGTGAGGTGTTGGAAGTGGGATGGCAGCACTGGCTCAGGACTGATGGATTCTCTTTAAGCAAAATATTTCTTTTTTTCTTCTTATTCTTAAAACTATTCAAAATGGTGCCAGATTGTGGTGATAGTGGAAAGGTTTTTCATTGTATTTTACTGCTTTTCTCTCTGTAACATCAAAAAAATCGTCCAAACTAATCCATTCATTCAAATCACCAGTTGTCTTCTCATACAAGTATAGTTTATGCCAATCTTTTCTCGTAATGTAATCTCAGAACTCTGGTGCTTCCAAATTCACCAACTCCACCTCCTTTAAAAAAATGGCCAGGAGACACATAGAAACACCACCACAAATTATCCTCCAAGTCACGCAACATCATGCCTTGTTAATGTGTTGCCATTCCTTTACTATCACTGGCTCAAAATTCTGGAACACTTTTTGTAAAAACAGTGTGCTTGAACACGTGGCATGCAGTGATTCATAAATCTTCTCAATCTTCGCAAACAGTTTGAAAAAAGGCCTGTGCTGTAATGCTTCCACAATATACTGCCAGCAGAGATCATTGAATCACAAGCAGGAATGAGAGACCTAATTTTTTCCTCCTTGATCCTGGTGTGGTGAGCCCATAACAGAATCATTTAGCACCAATGCTAAGATTAACACAAACCAGATAGTGAATCTGTTTTGATGAAGAGTCAAACATTAACTCTGTTTCTGTCTCTTCAAATTCTGCCAAACCTGCTGACTTTCTCATGCATTTTCTGTTTTGTTGTAGTGAATCTATGGCCTAACTTGTTTTGTGTAGCCTAGCACCTTACTGTGTAAACTTGTAAAGCTAAACCACAAGTTGTCAATCTTTTGAACTAAAATGTTTTGCTTAATTTTAGAAAATTGTAATTTTTCTTCACTGTGTATCTATTATGCATCCGAGAAATATAGTCTAGCTTTACTGAATTTATGAAAAAGTACATTTGCAGGAAAATTTGTCCTTATTTTGTAAGTGGATAAACCTGGAGGTTTCGTATAGTTGCATTTCCAAAAGGCATTTGAACAAAATAGCAGGTCAAAGGTGTAGGGAGTAATCTATTAACATGAGAAAGATTGATAGCTAACAGGAAGAAGACATTAGGGATGAAGTGAGTCATTTTTTTCATTTGTAAGGTGTAACTAGTGGAATGCGACAAGGATCAGAGATTGAGCTTGCTGCACTGTGTGTCAATGACACATGGTAGCTGTATTTGGCAATGGCACCAGGATTGTCAAGGAGAGATAAACCACTTACAGAGGCATGGAAGTAGGTTAAATGAGTTAGCAATAATTTGGTAAAGATGCAATGTGACGAATAAAAGCACGATCTTGTCTGCTTTAAGAGGAAGAACAGGTTAACAATATATTATTTAAATGGAGAGAGATTGCAGAACCTGGCATTATAGAATGATCCGGGTATCCTGGTACATGAATCTCAGGAAGTCAGTGTGCAGGTACAAGTGATAATGAATCATGTGGAATATTGTTACTTATTGCAAGAGGTATGAAAAATAAAAGGAGGAGCATTTTGCTGCAGCTATACAGAGCCTTGGTGAGACCAGTCATGGTGACCAACAGTGGCTCAGTGGTTGGCATTGCTGTTTTACAGCACCAGATTCAATTCTACCCTTGGGCGACTGTCTGTGTGGAGTTTGCACATTCTTCCAATGTCTGCATGGGTTCCTCCTCCCCCCCCCCCCCCCCCCCCCCCCCCCACCCCAAAGTTCTATGCTTTTCTGCTTTCCTCCCATAGCCCAAAGATGTGCAGGTTAGGTGAATTGGCCATGCTAAGTCACCATAGTGTCCTGGCATGAGAAGGCTAGATGGGTCAGCCATGAGAGATGCAGGACAATAGGAATAGGGAAGGAGGATGGGTCAGGGTGGGATGCAGTTTGGAAGGTTGCTGTGTAATCGATGGTCTGAATGGCCTACTTTCACACTATAGGGATTCTATAATTTAATCTGGAATATTATGTATAATTTGGTCTCCTTATTGGACAAAGGACACAATTGCATATTACATTAGAAATTGTTCAGAAGAGTTTCATTTGACTCATTCCTGGGATGAATGACTTATGAGGGAAGATTGAATAGGTTGGGCCAATACCAATCAAAGTTTAGGAAAATGTCGGGTGATCTCACCGAGACGTACAGGATCCAGAGGAGACTTAATAAAGTGGATATTGTGTGGATATTTCTGGGGGGCAGTAGGAATGTTGGTGTCTTAAGGGACTTGGCAGGGTAGATGAGGAATTTTTGCTGCTTCTTGTGGGATTGTTTGGGAGTAGAGCGCATAATCTCAGAAGAATGGATTGCATATTTAAAACAGAATTGAAGAGGAATTTATTCTCTGAGGGAGTGAATCAGTAGAATTCTTTTTCGCAAAGGCCTGTTGAGGGTCATTAAATATATTCAGGGTTGAGCAGAGCTTCAATCAATAAGGCTATGGGAAAAAAGGCAGGAACGTGGAGTTGAGGATTATCAGATCAGCTATGATCTCATTGAATGATGGAGCAGACACTGTGAACTGAATGGCTTACTTCTGCACGTGCATCTTTATGGTCATATGTAGTTTAAAAATAGGAAGATGGGGAAGAAGAGTTACGGAGTTTATTTAGGGCTGATTCAGTTAGATTCTTGCTGGACAAGGGCATCGATGATTATAGAGGGCAGACAGGAAAGTGGAGCTGAGGCCACAATCCATGATTTTATTGAAGGGCAGAGCAGATTTGAGGAGCCATGGACCCATTCCTGCTCCTAAGTCTCCATGTTCCCGGATGGGATATAGTATTTTCTATTGCTGAAACTGATTGGTCTGAAATTTTGAGATTTTAATTTCCTCAGAAACTAAGGCATTTGCAGCAGTCACCAAAACACCAGGTAAATTTAACAGCACACTCTCCTTTTCAGGAGTACCATGCAAAAGGAAGCAATACTACACTGTTTCAGTTGTACGGAATGCTACTCACCAACCCATGCTGTTTTAATGTCCATAAAAGCGAAACTTGTTGAAAAGAGCCACAGCAGAAATCAAAATTTCTCACTGTAGCTCCAGTGTTCTACGTGGATTATATTGTCTTTTGTCACAGACACATAAAGTAAATGGCCTACTTCAGATTCAAGAATGTGTTTCTGTGGTGAGATTGCTAGTCTCTGCTGCAGGCTGGAAAGGATGTGCACATGCCACACCTATTTACAACTTATCATGAAATCTCAGGTGTCTCTTGCCTAAAAAGAACAGCTTTCATTGAGATATGGTGTATATAATCTATTAGTGCAGATAATATAGCCCTAGATTATTAAATAAAATTGAAATGTAGTTTGCTGTGACCCTTCTAATGCTGAAGCCCAAAGGGAACTGCCCCTCCAGACCCGACAAGTAGAACAAATGGCATGTTCAGTAGTACCAGTATTTTCCAAAGGCTGCTCATTTGCCCAGGATCATCACAGCATGAACTCTGCATAATTTTACTCCCTCTCCCTAACTTGAAGTACTGATATTAGTTGTGCCATTGCTCTAGCAGGTGTAAGTCATTTCAATACAAACTGGGAAATTACCTTGGAACTTTCCATGCCTGCTACTCACTGTTTAATGAGCTAAACTTTTGGGAGTTGGTGGACAGAGGACACTTTTCAGTACTGTGCTAATATTTTACTGAGTCAATTTGGGATCTTAATCTTGCCTTTGGTTTTGGCTGAAAGAACTGTTAATGTTTTGTTTCTTTTTCATTCCTCTACTTGATCAGGCAGAAATTCAATCATTGAAGGAAAGACTAGAAATTGAAAAACAGGCCTGGGAAGAAAATTACATGAAGAAACAGGTAATTTTAATTATCTTTCAGCTTACAAAGTGTGTTCCATTTGTTTGCAGTAAAGTAGTCAGAGAATTTGTTTTGCAAAGAGCGATTAGATGTTGCATTACTTGGATTTTGAAGGCTTGTAGATAATGATACCATAAACAACTGTAGGCAGATGAAACAGCAAAATAAGATGAAACTAGGCAGAGCAATTTAGGTTGTAAATGCCAATAAATGTCCCTCAAAGTTTGACAGTAAGAAAGATAAGTAGGAAAACAGATAGTTTTACAGCAGTTAGTTTGAATTAGATAGATCATTCGGGTGAATTTTACAGCTCCCAAATGATGTATTTGAAGATGGAATAAAAACAAATTGCTCAAACTGTCACTGAACCCAGAATGTTAACTTGGACTTCTCTCCACAGACACTCCAGACCTGCTGAGCTTTTCCAGCAATTTCAGTTTTCTTTTCTGATTCCAACATTTGTAGTTACTTTGTTTTTTATTTGAAAGTGAGTTGTGGAGTTTGTGACGTATGTAGGTAACTTACCTGCTCCCTTCTAACCAGTCGCAACCTGTGCGCCATATTAAGATGGGCAACATATCAGGCAGCTGGCCCACTTGTAGGCCTTTTGAAGTCCATAAATGACCAATTAATGGCTGCTGAAGGACCTCATTCTGCCTCGGCCATTATTTTACATGTGGCTGCGGAAGTTGGAGACATGTTAAGCTGCTGTGGAAGTAGGAATGCTCCTGTAAGTTCATCAAGAGGATACCTTGCAAGATCATACCCCTCCCTTTATCCTTTCCTCTGTTCTCTAAAACACAACTCTTTCCCTTTGCTAAGGTCTGCCAGGCAGATCTGACCAAACTTCCAGATTTACTTGGAACTCCAGGATCTGTTACCTCTTCATCTTCGTCAACTACCTGAATTGGCCAGCAGCTCTGTAGGGCAGGTCTCCTCACAAATTGGGAGCAGAAGTGCAACTCCAAACTGGTTAATTCAATTTCTTGTCTCCCTTTTGCAATGTTAAATCCCCATAGGTATACAATAGAAAGAACGCTTAAAGATGTCGAAAAAGACATGGAAGTGGTAGTAGACATGGTATTTTCAATGTCTAAAGAATGTGCTTCAGCAATTCTGATCAGCAGTCTACAGAAGTGGTTCAAAATTTAATGCGTGATTGATTGGCTATTTTAGTCACTTAACTGAAGAAAAACCGCATGTTCAGAATGAAAGAATAATGACTGATTCCCCTGTCAAGGAACAAAGCTATGAGGAAAATTAGAGAAGCGTAAACTTTAGAATGTAAAAGTGGTTAACTTTCATTGAGATACTTGAATTAGTTTAGGTAATGTAGCCCTAGATTAGTAAATAAAATGAAATGTAAATTAAAGTATTAAAAAAATCAATTTACAAATTATCCAGAATCAATTAATAAATGCCATTCATACCTCTTGTTAATGTGAAGGAAAGATTATGTTGAATGTACTATCTGGTAAAGACAAACCAACCCCAATTAAATACAATATTGGAATAATAACTATTTTAAATTAATGGCATTGGATATCTGTGCACTTAGTTTTTTGGGTAAATTCCAAAAATACCTCTGATTCAGAAAAGTTATCTTAGAAGTAAAAACGGAAAGAGCTGCAGATGCTGTAAATCAGGAACAGAAACAGCATTTTGTGAAGAGAAACCAGTGACCCTTCCACAGATGATGCCAGATCTACTCTGTTTTTCCAGCAATTTCTGTGATTTTAGAAATGTTGGTTTTGACCACTTGTAGTTACTTAGTTAGAATCAAAGAACGGTAACAAAAAAGCAGGAAGCTATTGAGTCCATTTTGTTTGTTCCGGGCCATTTCTTCATAGTTCTGCAATTTTCTTTTGAAACAATTATCCTTTTGTTTTTATGGAAACTATAATTGCATGTATTTCTGCCAAATTTTCAGACCGTGGAATCCAATTGTTGTGTGAAAATGTTTAGCTTCTTTAGGAAAAATAACCCTAACTATGCCAGTCTATGCATATAACTGCAGCTTCTTATCTTCAGAGCCTTCTGATAAATCCTTTCTGGACCCTCCACAATGCCTTGGCATCCTTCAGATGCTTGGAATTTGACTCCACCTGATGCGCTAATGATATTTTATAATGGCTCATCATTACTACTTTGCTTTTGTACTCTGTCCTCATTTATTCAACCCAAAATTCTATCTGCTTTGTTAACTGGTTTCTGAATCTGCCCTGCCACCTTTTTCAATTGGTTCTCCTTGTTACTTATTGCAAGAGGTATGAAAAATAAAAGGAGGGGCATTTTGCTGCAGCTATACAGAGCCTTGGTGAGACCAGTCATGGTGACCAACAGTGGCTCACCTGCGCCTTCTCCTGCGCACTTATCATTCACAATTATATTATCTGTCCTTTTCACTTTACCAAAAAGAATCACTTCTTTTATGTATGCTTTCAATTTCATTTGCCAAGTTTTTGCCCATTCCACTAGCCTGCCCATGGATTCTTGGCCAGCAGTTCACTGACCCTCCCAAGTTTTGCGTTATCTGCAAATTTGAAATTTGTCAAGTCTAAATTATTAATGTAGGTCAAGAAGAACCATAATCACAATATTAATTCTGAGGAAACCCCATTATATACCTGCACCAGTCTGCAAAAAAGTAATTCCATCAGTAAACCAACTTCATATCCTTGCTATCACTATCCCTGTTACTGTATGGATTGCAAATTTTCTGATATGTGGCACTTTATTTTGTAGTGCAGTACTTCATGCTACCAACTTGCTTTGGAGAAGTAACCTTCAGGGTTGGAGTTACCCAATTAGTCTTCAAATGGTCCTTGCTTTTAGATTGAGCCACTTCCTTTCTTCTTTAGGAGGCGTGGTTGCTTACCCACGAGCGGGGGTTAAAAGAAGAGGTCCGGAAAGGACGAGATAAGGAGATCGAGCTTGTTATCCAACGTCTGGAGGAGGAAGTCAGAGTTTCCAAGCAGGAGTGTGAGAGGGTGGCAGAGAATATGTGAGAACATTTTCAGAATTTCTTCTTGCAAGAATCTATATCCTAAAAGAAATTCACTGTGTCTTGTATAAAGAAACTGAAACTAATATTTCAAATTACTAGATTAGATGGGATTGCAAATGACAAAGACAATGTTTTAGCAATTTTGGAAAATATGAAAATAGACCCCTGGGCCGGATGGCATTTATCCTAGGATTCTCTGGGAAGCCAGGGAGGAGATTGCCAAACCCTTGGCTTTGATCTTTATGTCATCATTGATCACAGGAATAGTACCAGAAGACTGGAGGTTTAGCAAATGTTGTTCCCTTGTTCAAGAAAGGGAGTAGAGACAACCCCGAAAATGATAGACCACTGAGTCTTACTTCGGTTGTAGGTAAGGTTTTGGAAAAGGTTGTAAGAGATAGGATTTATAATCATCTGGAAAGGAATAATTTGATTAGGGATAGTCAACATGGTTTTGCGAAGGATAGGTCATGCCTCACTAACCTTATTGAGTTCTTCGACGTGGTGACAAAACCAGTGGATGAAGGTAAAGCGGTTGATATGGTGTATATGGACTTCAGTAAGGCGTTTGATAAGGTTCCACACAGTACCTTTGCACAAAATATGGAGTTTTGGGATTGAGGGTGATTTAATGGTTTGGATCAGAAATTGGCTAGCTGAAAGAAGACAAAATGGTAGTTGATGGGAAATGTTCATCCTGGAGCTCAGTTACCAGTGGTGAGCTGCAAGGATCCATTTTGGGTCTACTGCTGTTTGTAATTTTTATAAATGGCTTAGGTGAGGGCATAGAAGGCTGGGTTAGTAAATTTGCAGATGACACTAAGGTAGGCAGAGTTGTGGATAGTGCCGATGGACGTTGTGGGTTACAGAGAGACATAGATAAGATGCTGGGCTGAGCAGAGAAGTGGCAAATGGAGTTTAATGCAGAAAAGTGTGAGGTAGTTCACTTCAGAAGAAGTAACAGGAATGCAGAGTACTGGGCTAATGGTAAAATTCTTGGAAGTGCGGATGAAAAGAGACACCTTAGTGTCCAGATATATAAATCCCTGAAAGTTGCCACTGAGATTGATAACGTTATTAAGAAGGCATGTAGTGTGCTAGCATTTATTGGTAGGGGGATTGAGTTTCGGAGTCATGAGGTCATGCTTCAGCTGTACAAGACCCTGATAAGGCCTCAGCTGGAGTGTTGCGTACAGTTCTGATCACCGCATTATAGGAAGGAAGTGGAAGCTTTGAAAGGGGTTCAGAGGAGATTTACTGGGATGTTGTCTGATATAGAAGAAAGCCTTACGAAAAATAACTGAGGGAACTGAGGCTGTTTTCATTGGAGAGAAGAAAGGTTGAGAGGTGACTTAATTGAGATGTATAAGATAATCAGAGGGTTAGATCGGGTGGACGGTGAGACCTTTTTCCTCAGATGGTGAAGGCTAGCACAAGGGGCCATATCTTTAAATTGAGGGGTGATAGATTTACGACAGATATCAGGAGTAGTTTCTTTACTCAGAGAGTAGTAGGAGCTTGGAACGCATTTCCTGCAACAGTAGTAGACTTGTCGACGTTAAGGGCATTTAAATAGGCATTAGACTTACATACAGATAATAATAATGGTAGGTTAGATGGGCATCAGATTAATTTCACAGGTCGGCGCAACATCGGGGCAGAAGGGCCTGTACTGCGCTGGAATGTTCCATGTTCTGTGTAAAATGACATATAACAAAAGTGATGTCATAACATCAGGAGACTAATATCTGAATATTAAAATTGTAAACAATCTACCTGCCCTGTGCAACTTGTTTGCTCCATTTTATAGATGTATAACTTGTAATCCAACACACCTGGTTTAATGTGCACCATGGAGACAGAATACATAAGTAGAATATCTAAATGATATTTAGATAATCGTTTGCTGGACACCTGTGTAAACATAGCGATTGGCTGAAAAGAGGAATAGTCTGTTTGTTAGAGTCTATAACTATATTTAATCTCTAATGTTTAATTGTAGAATTGGGGAGAATTTGTACAAATTTTGAGAGGGAAGGGGTGAACTTGTGATTGGTGATCAGAAAGGAACTGCAACATAATCATAGGACAGACAGAAACAACAGTGTAATTAGAGAGGTATAGTACGGAAACGTTCTGTCATCACATTGAGGAAAATAGCAAAATTGACATCGGAGGTATTACATTGTATTTATTTCAGTGTTTTCTGGGTTACTAATAAAATTGGGGTATTGCAGGTAGAGGTTGCCATGTGAGATTGTGAGGTTGCATTAACAGAGATGGAATAGAGAAGTAAGGCCAAGAATGGGTCCTTAATATGATAAATATTTAAGTATGCTAGAGGAGGGAAAGTGGCAGGGTTAATGAAATTTCATTTTGTAGTTTTAAATAAAAGGGATACATTGGATGGCTCTAGGACTGAAACATTTGTTCAGAGGATGAGAGGGGCAGTTTGACATCACTGAAGCTTTTATCATAAAGTTCAAATGGTGGTCAGAATCTATTCAAAACAGGTTCAGCTAATTTCAAAGGCATGCAACAAAAGTAAAGTATTAATAATAGATTTTACTACTCTGATGTAATCTGAGAAAACTTTGTGGTAAGAGTAGAGAATGGAAGTATTGTCTGTTGTTGCTGGAGAGAGCTTTCTTGATCAAGTTGTTCCTAGTCTAGCAACGAAGAAAGTAATGTTGGTTTGAGTTCACAGAAATGAAGTACGGCAAATGACCACTGTCTGTCATTCACAACATAATTCTGTTTGGATTAATTATTGGAAAGAGACTTCAAATTCTCAACGTTAAAAATGTCCAACTAGGGAAGAGCAAATTCCACTCACTTAGAAAAGGTCCTAGCATTGGTAAGCTCCTAGAATAGGTAGTTTGCAGGATAAAACTGAAATGGACTTATAGGAGGCGTTCAGAGAGGGTCCAGTTCGAATACAAATTAGGCATATTCCTCTGAAATGTATGGTAAAACACCTAAAATCAATATGCCCTTGATATGAGAAGAAACAAAAATCAAATAAAACAGAAGAAGGAAACTTTTGGCAAATGTCAGAGCAAGAGTCATTTAATATCTCGGTATGTGATTGGCAGTGATAGAAGAAATTAGAAAAGGATAATCCATTGAAAAGGGAGAAATTACTTGAACATATTAAACACTGTCACTAAACAGAATCCTAAAACATTTTCTACGCCCACAAAGTGTAATGACTTTCACTAAAGTAAATTCAGACTTATTTGGAACCCAAAGAGAATCCTTCATATAGAGGCAAGATTATGGCAAAGGTTTAAATCAGTACTTTACATCTCTTTTGATATAGGAACCAAATAATGTGATTATTATTGTCAGTGAGGATGGGGAAGTTGAGGACAGGACAGTAGAAGTCATAAACAGTCTACATTTCAGATGTAGGGAACAAAATTGCAAAGTTTATAGATGGCACAAACCTTGGTATTGTCATGGATAGTGATGAGGATAACTTTCATATTCAGGATAATGAATAGGAATAATGATGTGTGCTGGAGCATGACCAATGGTGTCCAGTGCAGTTTAATGGGCAGATTAAAATGGAAAGATATTACACTAGGAATGGCACAATTTGAAAGTGCAAGTGAGCAGAGAAAATTGCTGTCCATGCACATAAATCCTCAAAGGTGTACTTCAACAGTCTGTGGCTGTTGTCCATAAACTTCCTATGTTGGGTAAGTACAAGAACTAAGGCTCCACCAGTACTATACTCTGGATCCCCATAGCCTGCTCACCAGTATTCACAACTTCCTGTGCTTTACTACAGACAAAATCTGAAGTATGGAGAGCAGCGCAGCATAGGAACAAATGCTTCAGCCCACGATGCTATTTTAAATTAGTCCCATCTGCCTAAACATGCTCTGCATCTCCTGTCTATGTTTCTTAAACTTTGCTATCATATCTGATTCTACACACGCCCCTGGCAGTGCATTCCAGGTACCTACTACCTTCTGTGGAAAAGCATTTTTCTTGCACATCTCCTTTAAACTTACACCTCTCACTAAACCTATGCCACAGACAGACACACACACATGCACAACACACTCTCCTTCTCTCTCTCTCCCACTTTGATATTTCCACCCTCAGAATACTACCCCTCAACTATCCAACCAATCCATGCTTTTCATATTTCTTACACTTCTATCAGGACACCCCTCAGCATCTGATGCTCAAGTGCAAAAATCCAGGTTTGTCCAAACTCTCCTTATATCAAAACACTCCAATTGAGGCATCATCCTGGTAAACCTTTTCTTCACCCTCTCCAAAGCTTCTACATCCTTCTGATGGTAGATCAGAAGTGCGCATAAATGTAGCCTGACCAAAGTCTTACACAGTTACAACATGATGTGTCGACTTTTATACCCAACGCCCTGACCATTAAAGGCAATTATGCTGTATGTCTTCTTTACGGCACACACACACGTGCACACTAGAAGGGGGAGGGGTGGAATCCAGCTGTTGTGGTCCACGTTGGCACTAACATCATAGGCAAGGCTAGGAAGGAGGACCTGTTTGGGGATTATCAAGCACTAGGAAGGAAATTGAAGAACAGGTCCTCAAGGGTCATAATCTCTAGATTACCACCCAAGCCACGTGCTAATTGGCATATGGATAAGAAAATTAGGGAAGTAAGCACATGGCTAAGAGGTTGATATGGGAAAGAAGGATTCCATTTCATGGGATATTGGCATCAGTTTTGTAACAGGGGGATCTGTACTGTTGAGACATGTGGCCACCTGAACCGAACTGGATCCAGTGTTCTGGCAAAAAAGTTAAATAGTGTGATCACTAAGACTTTAAACTTGTGAGTCAGGGTGAAGCGAAAGGGAAAGCAACAGGGAGTATGGAGTCAAGTAGAAAGATAAGCAGCAGGTTAGCATGTGTGCAGAGTTTAAGTTCAAGGCAGGCTAGGAATGAAGCGAAAAAGAATGATAACTTAGGACATATTACTAGAGATGTTGGAAATCATGAGGATAAGAAAATTAGCATTGAGGTTTTTTATCTAAACGCTCGTAGTATTCATAACAAAACAGATGAATTATGGCACAAATCATCATGAATGATTTTGATGTGGTAGGCATCACAGAGGCGTGATTGCAGGGGATTCAGGACTGGCAGTTAAACGTTCAAGGTTTGCAACTTTATCGAAAAGACAGGGAGACGGGTAGAAGGGGCAGGGTTGCCTTGTTAGTTAAGAATGGCATTACATCTATGGCACTGAATGACATAGGCTCAAGTGATGTGGAGTCTGTGTTGGTGGAGTTGAGGAACCACAAAGGCAAAAAAAAAATAATGGGAGTTATGTACAGACCTCTCAGCAGTGGTCAGGACCAGGGATGCAAGATGTACCAGGAAATAGATATGATTTGGAGATGCTGGTGTTGGACTGGGGTGTACAAAGTTAAAAATCACACAACACCGGGTTATAGTCCAACAGGTTTAATTGAAAGCACACTAGCTTTTGCAGCGATGCTCCTTCATCAGGTGGTAGTGGAGGGCTCAATCCTCAATAGATAGAGCATGTCAGAAAGGCAAGGTCACGATGATCATGGAGGACTTCAATATGCAGGTGGATTGGGTGAATAATATTGCTGGTGGATCCAAAGAAAGGGAATTCATGGAATGCTTACAGGATGACTTTTTGGAACAGCTTGTGATGGAGCCCACAAGGGAGCAGGCTATTCTGGACTTAGTTCTATGTAATGAGCCAGACTTTATAAAAGATCTTAAAGTAAGGGAACACTTAGGAGGCAGCAATCATAATATGGCAAAGTTCAGTCTGCAGTTTGAAAGAGAGAAGGCAAAATTCGATGTAATGGTGTTACAGTTAAATAAAGGGCATGAGAGAGGAACTGACGAAAATCGACTGGACGCAGAGCCTAGTGGGGAAGACAACAGAGCAACATGGCAGGAGTTTCTGGGTGTAATTGAGGACATAGTACAGAGGTACATCCCAAGGAAAAGAAAGATTATCCAGGGAGGGGTTAGACAGCTATGGCTGACGAAGGAACCCAGGAAATGTATCAAAGAAAAAGAGCGAGCCTATAAAGTGGCCGAGAGCACTGGGAAATCAGAAGACTGGGAAGACTACAAAAACTATTAGAGGATAACAAAGAGAGAAATAAGGAAGGAGAGGATCAAATATGAAGGTAAGCTAGCCAGTAATACTAGAAATGATAGTAAAGGTTTCTTTCAATGTATAAGAAACAAGCGAGAGGCAAAAGTAGAAATTGGGCCACTCCAAATTGATACTGGAAGGCTAGTGCCAGGAGATAAAGAAATAGCTGAAGAACTTAATAAGTATTTTGTATCAGTCTTCACAGTGGGAGACATGAGAAATATTCCAACAATTAAGGAAAGTCGAGGAGCGGAGTTGAGTATGGTAGCCATTACAAAAGAGCAAATGCTAGAAAAGCTAAAAGATCTAAAAATTGATCTCTTGGCCCCTATGGGCTACATCCTAGAGTTATGACGGAGGTGGCGGAGTAAATAGTGGTGGTGTTGGTTGTGATCTTTCAAAACTCACTGGAGTCAGAGAAAGTCCCAGATGATTGGAAAATTACTGTTGTAACCCCCTTGTTCAAGAAAGGATCAAGACAAAAGATGGAAAATTATAGGCCGATTAGCCTAACCTCGGTTGTAGGTAAAATTCTAGAATCCGTCATTAAGGATGAAATTTGTAAATTCTTGGAAGTGCAGAATCAGATTAGAACAAGTCAGCTTGGATTTAGTAAAGGGAGGCTATGCCTGACAAACTTGTTAGAATTCTTTGAAGAGGTAACAAGTAGGTTAGACTAGGGAAACCCAGTGGATGTTATCTATCTAGACTTCCAAAAGGTCTTTGATAAGGTGCCTCACGGGAGGGTGCTTAGTAAGGTGAGGGCCCATGGTTTAGAGGTGAGCTACTGGCATGGATTGGGGATTAGCTGTCTGACAGAAGGCAGAGAGTTGGGATTAAAGGTTCTTTTTGGGAATTGCAGCTGGTGACAAGTGGTGCCCTGCAGCGTTCAGTGTTGGGGCTGTAGCTGTTCACTTTGTATATTAATGATATAGATGAAGGGATTGGGGGCATTCTGGCGAAGTTTGCTGATGATATGAAGTTAGGCGGACGGGTAGTTAATACGAGGGAGGTTGGGAGGCTGCAGAAAGATTTAGACAGTTTAGGAGAGTGGTCGAAGAAATGGCTGATGAAATTCAACATGAGCAAGTGCAAGGTCTTGCACTTTGGTAAAAAGAATACAGGCATGGACTGTTTTTTAAATGGTGAGAAAATTCATAAAGCCACAGTACAAATGGATCTGGAGTGCTGGTCCAGGATTCTCTAAAGGTTGCTTTGCAGGTTGAGTCCGTGGTTAAGAAAGCAAATGTAATGTTCTCATTGATTTCAAGAGGATTGGAATATAAAAGCAGTGATGTGCTTCTGAGACTTTATAAAGCTCTAGTTTGGCCCCATTTAGAATAATGTGTCCAAATTTGGGCCCCACACTTCGGGAAGGACCGACTGGCACTGGAGCGTGTCCAGCGGAGATTCACACGGATGATCCCTGGATTGGTAGACCTAACGTATGTTGATCGGCTGAAGATTCTGGGATTGTATTCATTAGAGTTTAGAAGATTGAAGGGAGATCTAATAGAAACTTACAAGATAATGCATGGCTTAGAAAAGGTGGATGCTGGGAAGTTGTTTCCATTAGGCAGGGCGACTAGGAACTGTGGGCGCAGCCTTAAAATTAGAGGGGGTCAGTTTAGAACGGAAATGAGGAGACATTTCTTCAGCCAGAGAGTGGTGGGCCTGTGGAATTCATTGCCACGGAGCACAGTAGAGGCTGGGATGTTGGGTGTCTTCAAGGCAGAGATTGATAAATTCTTGATGTTGCAAGGAATTAAGGACTATGGGCAGAGTGCAGGTAAGTGGAATTGAAACGCCCATCAGCCATGATTAAATGGTGGAGTGGATTCGATGGGCCAAATGGCCTTCCTTCCACTCTGATATCATATGGTCTTTACCACCTTATCTACTTGTGTTGCCACTTCCAGGAAACTATGGACTTGGACTACCAAGATCCTCTGTATGTTAATGCTCATAAGAGTCTAGCCATTCACTTATACTTTATAATTTCCTCACACTTGACTTTTCAAAATGCATAACCTCCGTCTTGTACAGATTAAACTTCATCTGCAATTTCTTTGCCAATCCTTCCAACTGTCAATATCCTGCTGTATCCTCTGATATCCTTCCTCACTATGTACAACTCCACTATGTGTCATCTGCAAACTTACTAATCAGATCACCAACATTTTCATCCAAATAATTTATATGTATTGCAAACAGCAGAGGTCTCAGCACTGATCTTTGTGGAAGGCCACTGGTCACAGATCTCCAGTTGGAAAAAATATCACTCCACAACTACGCTCTATCTTCTATGACAAGACAATGTTGTATTCAGCCTACCAAATCACCATGGATTCCATTCCATTGACCGTCTGGACTAGCCTACCATGAGGGACTTTATCAAAGGCCTTGCTAAAGTCCATGAACACCACATCCACTCCCTTACTGTCATCAGTCATCTTTGTCATTTCCTCAAAAAACTCAGTCAAGTTTGTGAGGCAAGCTTCCCCCCTTCCATAAAGCCAGGCTGACTATCCCTGGCTGACTATTCTTCAAATGCAAGTAAGTCTTATCCCTCAGAATCTTCAATAATTTCCCTACCATTGATGTAAAGCTCTATAATCCTGATTATTCTTGTTGCCCTTCTTGAACAAAGAAACAACATAGGCTTTTCTCCAGACTTCTAGGGTGTTGCCTGTGGCTAAAGAGGATACAGAGATCTCTGTCAAGGCCTCAACAATCTTCTTTCTTGCCTTGTTCAGTATCCTGGCATAGATCCCTCGGCCCTGGGACTTACCTACCTTAATGTTTTTCAAGATCCAACACCCACTTCCTTCTTAATATTGACATTTGGAAAGTAAATCCAAATCTAACATGCTGGTCCTGAACTCAGTATCAACAACCCCCTCTCCAAACTTAACATCATCCATGTCTTTCTCTTCAGGGAATAACGATGTGAAATACTTATTAAGAACCTCACCCACTTCTAGTGGCTCCTCGTAAAAATTCTGTATTTTGTATTTGAGTGGACCTATCCTTTCCCTTGTTCTATTCTAGCTCCTAATATACATCATTGAGTCATAGAGATGTACAACATAGAAACGGACTTTTTGTCTATGCTGACTAGATGTCCAAAATAAATCTAGTCCCATTTGCCAGCATTTGGCCCATCTCCATCTAAATCCTTCCTATTATAAAATGCCTTAGGATTCTCCTTAATCCTAGAGGTTGTCCTGCTATAATGCGCATTTCATCTGTGCAAATTGGCTATAATGCAATTGATGAATTATGAACATTATTTAGATAATGGGAAATTTTAACTGAATGGGTATAGCGATTTTCTATTAGAGATCTTCTACAGTGCGATTTTCTATAGCAGTTTTCTATAGTGCAATTTTCTATAGCACGATGTTGCAGAAGAACACAACTGTTGCATTATAGCAGAACAACCTTATTTGCCAAGAGCATGCCAAGGCCCCTTCTAGCCCTCCTAATTTCTTTGTTAAGTTCTTTTCTGCTTTCTTTATACTCCTGAAGGGCCTTGTTTGATTCCTCTTCCCTAAATCTTAGCTTTGCTTTCATCTTTTTAACTAAACATCTCTCGTCACCCAAGGTTCCTATACCTTGCCATCCTTACCTGTCATCCCGCTTGAAAGTAAATCCAAATCTAACATGCTGGTCCTGAACTCTTGTCAACTGGCTTTTAAAAAAACTCCCACACGTTAGATTTGGATTTACTTTCAAACAGCTGCCTCAATCCAGCCATCTATTTTAATCCTGTTATCTCAGCAGCAGGCACCACCCCTATGAGCAGTGAAATAGTGTTTTCCAGTTCCTGCCTAATATTGTTGTAATTAGCCTTCTCCCAATTCATCACTTTGTACTGAACATAAGGGATGCAATTGTCACCTGCAAATGGTGCATCTCTCCCTCATGCATCCTAATTTCTGAAACTACACTCAAACTGTTATTGCATTAAACCAAGTGAAACAGGCACTACACGCCTATATGTATAAAATGTACTTTTTGCAGGATTAAGCATGTTCGTCACAAATATGAATCTGAACTGAGGGAATTGGAACGCTCAGAACGCAATCTGCAGGAAAAATGCAATGAACTTAAGGCACGGCTGATGGATGCGGAAGGAGAGACTATCCGCTTCAAGGGATTATTCAGATATAAAGAACAAGAAATAGAAGATATCCGAAAGGTAACATAAAGATGTTTATTTGTTAGTGTTAGACATATCATTTACAGATTAGAGAGTTTTTACAATAAAGAAAGAGGCCCTTCGGCCCTTCATGTCAATGCCAGTCATCAAACAGCCATTTATTTTAATCCTGTTATCTCAGCAGCAGGCACCACCCCTATGAGCAATGAAATAGTGTTTGTCAAACTGCTTATGTTCCATATTCATGGTGAGGCAGATTTGATGCCATTACAGGAATTATAGTTGGCCTCGGTGCCCTTGGTTGAAGGGTGGAAAAACTTAGCTGGGGTTCCAACTCATGATTTCTGCCCAGTCGTCTTTGCTGGACATCCGTCAAGATTGAAAAGAACAGCGGAATGTCCCTCAAGAGTCATGCCACTTTGTCTCTACTCGTCACGAATGGGCACTTTCTTTGATATTGCTGAAAGCAGCAGCAGTTCTCTATGTCACTTTGAGCTGACTTTTCTTAGTGTTTTGGAGCTGGCTGGGGGTACTGTGGGAACGCATCAGGAGGGGAGGCCCACATCTTCTTGCTGTCACATTAGCTCTTTTGCTTCCCAATGGGTTCCCAGGGAAGATGTTGGAAACCCCAGAGATAATGGCTATCCCTGCCTAAATTGTTGCCACTGCAATTGTAGTCTCTCCCCCAGCTCTGATCACCATGGCTTGTCTGCTCTTCCTGGATTACTAAGAAAAACCTATCTGTCATCAAAGCACTTGGGCAGCTGTTCCTCATACTGGAGACTTCGTAGCACCCACCACAAGTACGAGCACCTTTGAGCCTCTTCTTTCAGGCTACAAAACTCTCCTCTGTAATTGTTTTGAGAAATGGGAGGTAAACATGAAGTACGGAATGGAAATATTAATTCACTATTATTGGTTCAACAAAATACCTCCAGAAGAAGAAACTAAACTTTAGTTTTGTTATGCAATTGGGTTATTTGGTTTATGAAAGCAACTTCTACTCTGAAAGTAACTATTGGAATATGATCTCAAAATCATGATAAATTTACTTCAAATCTCCAAATATAGGTTTTGAGGCCTTATTGTTAGATGATGGGAGATGGGTGTGTGTTCATAGGGCAATATTAACTTTGGACTATTAATCTGCACCTTTGTCTCTGATTAAGTCCTGTGATTTGTCCAATGATGAGTCTTTCTTTCATTCTACTTCAAAATCTTGTGCTCTTTCCCATTGATTGCTTCATTTGGTCCCATGGTTTGTTAACCATTTGTTTTGATCCTTCTACCTTGCAAATGGATTTTTCATCCTTTTTTGACACTCAGCCCACATTATGTCTAACCCTCTAGTTAATCTTTCATTGCTATTCAATTTTTTTTTCTATAAAAGAATTGTTATACGTAGTTACATTTTATGGGGGACAGTCCTTAAATTGGAAAAGCTCATTTTTTTCTAGGGTCTTTCCCAGTGTGTAAGGGTGGAGATGAGATGACAATTGCATTGGCCTCAGAATATTTAGCCATCTTTAACAGATGTTTATTTGCCTTACTGTTACACTTTCACAACACACACACTTTTATTTCAGTTCCTGTTTATTATGTGATTCCATGGGCCAAAGCAATATGTTCTGGTTTTAAAATTGAAATTTTCATTCTAAGTTGCAAGTATGACAGGCACTGCCAGCATCTTCATGTATCAGCAAGTTCTACAGAAATATTTGATTTGAATAGCATATATGCATATAATTGGAAGGTTGGGAAGCATGTCCAGAAAAAAAAGGATATGTTGATAGCATGGAATAATGTTTCAGGTTGTAAATTTGCTCACTGAGCCAGTAGGTTTGCTCTCAGATGTTTTGTCACCATGCTTGGAAATATCATCAGTGAGCCTCCATTGAAGCACTGGTGTTATGTCCCCCTTTCTATTTATGTGTCTTGGTCTGTTAAGGTGGGTGATATCATTTCTGGTTCTGTTTTTGAGAGATTGGTAAATGGGGTCCAAATCGATGAGTTTATTGATGAAGTTCCAGTTTCAATGCCAGGCCTTTATGAATTCCCATGTGTGTGTCTGTTTAGTCTGTCCTTGGAAGGATGTGTTGTCCCAGTTGAAATGGCGTCCTTCTTTGTCTGTGTGTAAGAAGGATACTATTGATAGTGGCTCATGTCTTTTGGTGGCTAGTTGGTGTTCGTGTATCCTGTCTGTCTGGTTTCCTGTCTGTCTGATGTAGTGTTTGTTGCAGTCCTTGCAGGTATATTGTAAATGACATTCGTTTTGTTGGTTGTTGGTACAGGGTCCTTGAGGTTCACTTGTAGCTGTTTCAATGTGTTGGTAGGTTTGTGGGCTACCATGATGCCAAGGGGTCGGAGGAGTAGTCTGGTAATCATCTCTGAGATGTCTTTGTATTGTAGTGTGGCTCGTGTCTTCTTGTTTGAGTTTGTAGTTTAAGAAACAGCAGACTGTGTTTATCGGGTACCCATTGTTCTTGAAGGTTCGGTATAGATATTTATCTTCTGCTGCTTGTAGTTCCTGAATGCTGCAGTGTGTTGTGGCCCATTTAAATAATGGATTGAGAATATGGTGCTGACAAAACACAGCAGGTCAGGCCACATCCAAGGAGCAGGAGAATTGATGTTTTGGGCAAAAACCCTTCATCAGGAATGACGCATGTGAGCCAAGAGTGTGGAGAGATCAATGAGAGGGGGGTGGGGCTGGGGGAAAGGTAGCTGAGAGTGCGATAGGTGGATGAAGGTGGGGGTAATGGTGATACGTTGGGGAGCAGGTTGGAGCAGAATAGGTGGGAAGGAAAATGGACAGATAGGACAGGTCATGAGGGCAGTGCTGAGTTGGAAGGTTGGAACTGGGATAAGGTGGGGTGGGGTCAAATGAGGAAACTGGTGAAATCCACATTGATCCCGTGTGGTTGGAGGGTTCCCAAGGTGGAAGATGAGGTGTTCTTCCTCCAGGCGGTGGGTGGTTAGGGTTCAATGGAGGAGGCCCAGGACCTGTATGTCCTTGCCAGAGTGGGAGGGGGAGTTGATGCAGCTCCGTTTGTGGGTGTTTGGATGATTGTTCCTGTAGTTGAGTGTCTAGTCTGTGTGTGTTGCTCTCCTGCAGACACTGGTCTGCAGTTCTCCATTGAATGTACGTTCCACTGTAACACCTTGGAAGGGGAGTCTGTTATTGTTCTCTTCCTCTTTGCTGGAATGTATGCCAGTAAGGATGTTGTTATTGATATTGTACGTTTCCTCGAATTTGTTCTGATGACAAAGGTGTCATCCACATAGCAGGCCCATTGTAGAGTAGTGTTTCATTTGGAGCATAAACACCAGCATGTATAGGTTTCACCAAATAGCTTGTTTCAAAGCTGTAAATTGTGTAATCCTATTTGCCTTTTTCTATCATACCATCTTTCTAAGAGTGTTTTGTTTTTCTTCAGATGCAATTTGGAAATCTTAATTCTAACCCTTCACTGAATTTGCTTATTACTGTCACCTCTGTCTTTTTTTTTGCCACCAGCTTTGCTTGACATTGTTTTCAAAGTAATCGGTAACAGTGGTTCTCCTGTGAATATTCAATTCATTTGCTAATTTAAGCAAGTAGTCAATAAATCCTGAATCTTTACAGCTCAAAGAGAGATACAGTTGTTGGTGTTAACATTAGCTCACTAATTTACAACAACAATGCTTAAACAATTCGGCCAGGATTTAGGAAGACATTCAGATATCCATCAGTTAATGAGTCAGAGTTCTTATATTTTGAAATTTATTATTAGAATATTAAGAGTTTTGGTAAAGGCATTTTCATTTCAAGAAAACATAAATCATAACAGAGCACTGACAATCTCAAGTAATTACTTCCTAGTTCTTTCCTTTCTCTGCACACAATTCCTGTCGTCAGTAACTTGTTATGTGGTTTTGAACAGTGAGCAAACCCAGATCTCGTTAGGAAAATCTGTAGGTCCCTGTAAGTTTAAATACTAAGCGTTCATATTTTATTAATTCCCATCTCCTCAAATATGTCTAAGGGCTCACCTTTTCTGTAATCATTCCACTTCTTATGATGGCTAAATGCTATTCTGTGTGCAATCTTAAACTAACATGATGAGTGTTCTGCTGTGGTGAAGCTTATATTTCCCCTGGTTTTGAAATGTGGGCTAAGAAAATGCCAGCGTGCAAACTTTGTACTAAGAAAAGAAGTAATGCATGTACAAACTGACAGGGAATTATCAGTTTTGATCTAGTATGGTTAGGAACTTCACATTTTCACAATGCACTTCACAGCCAATGTGTTCCTTCTGATGTATGATCACTGTGTGCTACAGCCAAATATGAGTTTATGCCTTTGTGCAGCAAAATCTCTCAAGCCAATGGGATAAACCTATTTTTTTAATGGCTGTGTTATTTTTCTTTGTATTTACTCACAGGATTTCAGCATCCTGGTCTGGGCTGATATTTATTGCCCATCCCTAATTACCTTTGAAATAATGCAATGAGCTGCCTTCTTGAACTACTGCTGTTCAGCTGGAGTAGATATTTTCACAATGCTGTTAGGGAGCACGTTTCGTGTTTTTGACCCAGTGATAGTGAAGGGATAGCAGTGTATTTAAACATCAGGATGACGTGTAAATTGGAGAAGATCTTGAAGATGGTGTTGCCCTGCATCTGCTGCCCTTTTCCTTCTAATTGATAAAGGTGATGGAATTTGGAAGGTGTTCTTAAAGGAACCTTGATAGTGAGTTTTGGAAAGGTTTTTGAGAAAGGAACCTAGATATTTAGACCTATGATCTAAGAATGAGTTGCTACCGTGTATCTTGTGAATGAAACAATATTGGTGGTGGAGGCAGAGGATGTTTGTGGATGTGGTGTCAAGTCAAGAGGATTGCTCTGTCCTGGATGGTGTCAAGCTTCTTGAATGTTGTTGGAACTGTACCCATCAAGGTAAGTGGAGAGCATTCCATCATACTCCCAACTTGAGTCTTGAATATGTTTGGAAAATCAGGAGCTGAGTTCCTTGTCTAAATTTGTTGGCTGAGAAAAATTATTAATTAAGAAATGGAAAAACTCCCTAACTTTATTTTTCTGAACAGTGACAAAGAAACTCTTCTGTCTATTTGAATAGATAATTTGTTCTTTGTTTTTAAAGGCTTACCTGAAAATTAGATCTTTCAGCAATTCAGCAACCCCTCAGTACTTTGCTGGAATGTTAATCTGGGATATGTGGTCTGTTCTTTGCAGTGACCTTTAAACCTACAACCTTCTGACTCAATTACTGTTACTGAAACACTGAAGCTGGGGTAGAGACCCAGATTAAATTTAAGTGCTAGCAGAAACCAGGAGATGAGGAGCAGGAACTTGGGAGTTTAGAGTGTCTGTCTCAGCATGAGAAAATATTGACAAATTTTGAAAAAAAGATATTGAGTAATTAGTGCTTGTAATGAAGAATATCAGCACATAATTACTGGAAAAACTCTCTTTGTCCTAAAATATTTGTATGATTGATAGTAAGGTAACGTTAGTAACAATACTCACTATTACTTGACAAAGATAAAATTTGTGGGGTGGACTTTTTCCCTTTGGGGGAGCAGCCCTAAGACCCACTGGAACTATTACATGCCTGTGTATTGATGTTCTTGATACTGCTGGAAATCCCAAATTTTTTAAGTATCTTTACAATGTTTCATCAGACATTTTAGCAAATTGCCTCATCTCTGATTAGAAAGTAAATGCTGAAAAACAGATGATTGCTAGAGATTCGTTTTCAACAATTTTGTCTTTGTAGCATCCTTAAACACAGGTGAGGTGCCGGAGGACTGGAGGCCTCCTGTTGTCCCCCTGTACAAGAAGTGTAGTGGTATATTCCGGGTAACTACAGATCTGTGAGCCTGATGTCATTGGTGGGAAAGTTGCTGGAAAAGGTACTAAGGGATAAAATCTATTTATATTTGGAAAAGAATGGGCTTATCAGTGATAGGCAACATGCTGGGGGACATCGTGCCTTACCAATTTAGTCGATGAAGGAAGGGCTATAAGATGTCATATACATGGACTTCAGTAAGGTGTTTGATAAGGTTCCATATAGTAAACTGTAGGAGAAAGTGAAGTCACATGGTGTGCAGGGTGTTCTAGCGAAGTGGATAAAGAACTGGCTGAGCAACAGGAGACAGAGTAGTTGCAGGGAACTTCTCGAAATGGAGAAAGATGACCAGTGGTGTTCCACAGGGATCAGATACATAATTGATGTGGAAGACGGCATTGTTGGTCTGATTAGTATGTTTGCAGATGACATGAAGATTGGTGGAGTAGCAGAAAGCATAGGGGACTGTAAAAGAATACAGGAGAATATAGATAAACTGGAGAGTTGGGTGGAGAAATGGCAGATGGAGTTCAATCCAGGCAATTGTGAGGTGATACATATTGGGAAGTCTAATTCTAGAGTGAACTGTACTGTAAACGGAGGAGCCTTGGGAAAAGTTGATGAGCAAAGAGATCTGGGAGTTCAGGTCCATTGAACCCTGAAAGTGGCTGCACAGGTAGATAGAGTGGTCAAGAAGGCATATGGTATGCTTGTCTTCATCGGACGGGGTACTGAGTATAAGAGCTAGCAGGTCATGTTAAAATTGTACAAGATTTTGGTTCGGTTGCATTTAGACTACTGTGTTCAGTTCTGGTCACCGCATTACCAAAAGGATGTGGTTGCTTTGAAGAGGGTGCAGAGAAGATTTACGAGGATGTTGCTTGGTATGGAAGGTGCTAACAATGAAGAAAGAGTGAGTAGGCTAGGATTGTTTTCATTAGAGAAAAGGAGATTGAGGGAGGACCTGATTGAGGTCTACAAAATCGTAAAGGGTATAGATAGAAATAAGCTTTTCCCTGGGGTGAAGGATTCAATAACGAGAGGTCACGTGTTCAAGGTGAAAGGTGGAAAGTTTAGGGGGGATACACGCAGCAAGTACTTCACACAGAGGGTGGTGGGGTCTGGAACGCGTTGCCAGCAGAAGTAGGGGCAGGCACAGTAGATTCATTTAAGATGTGTCTGGATAAATGCATGAGTAGGTGGGGAGCAGAGGAATACAGATACTTAGGAATTGGGCGATAAGTTTAGACACTGGATTTGGATCGGCTCAGGCTTGGAAAGCCAAAGGGCATGTTACTGGGCTGTAAATTTCCTTTGTTCTTTGTTCTTCTTTGTCTATAGTGAAAAGAGAAGCGGTAAAATAGTACAATTTACATAAAGTACACTCAAAATTTCCCTCATGTTGCCTCAGTGGTTTGATCAACTGAATCCTCAGTGGATGACTCAGGCCATGGGGAGAGGAATGAATTTGAAAATTGTTGGACTGGTTCATGAAAGCAATTGAAACCACTAGAAGAAAGAAGAGGATCTTCTTTTTACGTTTTCATTTTTCTCTCATGGTGTGAGCTCTGCAACAGCTTGAACTCTGCAACAACTCCCCCATCCCTTGAAACATTTGACAAGGCCTGGACTATCATCTCATCAAGGAAACAGAATTTCCAACAGTGTAGTGTTCCCTCTATACTCTTCTGAAACTTGAGCTTAGCTTACAGACAAGTAGTACAACTGAAACAAGACCGACGGGTTTGAGTTCTGACAAAAGGCTGGATAGGCTGCGACTTTTTTTGGTGGAACATGGGAGGCTGAGAGGTGACCTGATAGAAGTTTATAAAATAATGAGAAGTATAAATAAATTGATAAGTAGTTGTCTTTTCTGTAAGATGGGAGAATTTCAAGACTAGGGGGCACATTTTTAAGATTAGAGTGGTGCTGGAAAAGCACAGCAGGTCAGGCAACATCCAAGGAGCAGGAAAATCGATGTTTCGGGCAGGAGCCCTTCATCAGGACATTTTTAAGGTGAGAGGAGCGAGATTTAAAAAAGACATGAGGCAATTTTTTTTACACAGTGGGTGGTTCGGGTGTGGGATGAACTTGTTGAGAAAGTGGTGAATATGGGTGCAATTACAACGTTTAAAAGACATTTCAATGGATACGTGAATAGGTAAGGTTTGGAGGGAAGTGGCCCAGGAACAGGCGGGGGTACTAGTTTAATTTGGAATTATGTTTGACATGGACTGGTTGGAACGAAGAGTCTGTTTTCATGCTGTATGACACTATGACTAACGTAGGACAGTTAATCTCTGAAAGAAGTCATTTTCCAAGTTGTCTGGTTCAGAATCTTATGCATTATACAGGCAACCTTGTCACAACAAGGTTTCATCTGCCAAAAGTATAAAATATAACAAAGCTCCTGTCCTATTGTAGCTATCCTGGTTGGACTATTATACCTAATTTTCTATTTTACTTCTTGCATTTTCCTCCGAGGAAGTACTTTTGGAATGGGGACATGTCAAGTGAGCTTCCAAGAGCTGGTCCCAATATGTTTGATGTTGCTTCAGTTCCACGTTCTTAGTAATACTGCTTGTAACAAAATATGCAAGAACCAACTTATTAATTTATCCTTTTAAAAATTAAAAACAAATAGACTTTGATTATGATTATCTGTAACTTAATAAAGAAATCCCTTTGGAATTTGAAGAGTTTGTGCAATTTATTGTCATTTACATTTTGGAACCAGATCAATGACAGACTTACAGAAGAGAGAAACAGTTTAGCAGAAGTAATTCGTCAAGAGTTTGCAGACCGATTAGTCAGCACAGAGGAAGAAAACAAGCGGTTAAAGACAGAGATGTCTGAGATGAGAGCACGTCATCGTTTGGAAGTGGAACGAATCACTAAGGAAAAGGAAGAAGAGCTGGAAGAGGTGCATAAAAGGTACTATGCACATTCCTTAGATTATCGGGATAGTCAAAATCCAGATTAATGGTTGAACATGAATATGAAACTATAATGAAGCCCTGTTCTTTGGCAAGTAATTCTTCACAATTTGTAATATATTAGTGATGCTGATTACATGTGCAATATCTCCTAGAGGGATGGAATTGAAAAGCAAACAAGTTACATTCAACTCCATTTGCACTTTGGTTTGTCCACATTTGCAGTTTAATTTACAATTCTAGTTGCATGTTATAAAGGGGCACAGAGCAGGTGGCAGAAAGGGTCATAAAAAGAAACACCAGAACTGAAAATACATGCTTAACACGGAAATCTGAGCAGGCTGAAGCTGTTTGCTTTGGAAAGAAGTGACTGATGATCTAATGTGGATCTTTAAGATTATGAAAAGGTTTGTTGGTAGACAAAGGCAAATATTACACTTGTGCAGGAGACCAAAAATAGGCGCCGTAATGATAAGACAGTTGTCAATAAATCCAATCAGAAATTCAGGAGACAGCACTTTATGAGAATGTAAAATTCACAACCACAAGTAGGTGAAGTTAAAGGTTTAGATGCATTTAAAGGGACACTGAATGAAAAAGGATGACAGTTCTTTTTCAATAAGATTGAATGAAACAGGAGGTTCAAATGGAGCCAAACCAAATGAGTTGTTTGTGTGCTGTACTCTAGATGTAACAGCAGCTCAATTAACATCTGCAATGGAGAGTTTAATTTTAGATTAGATTCCCTACATTGTTGGAACAGGCCCTTCGGCCCAATAGGTCCACACCAATCCTCTGAAGAGTACCCATGCAGACCCATTCCCCTCTGACTAATGCGCCTAACACTATGGGCAATTTAGCATGGCCAGTTCACCTGGCCTGCACATCTTTGGATTGCAGGAGGAACCGGAGCACCCAGTGGAAACACATGCAGACACAGGGAGAATGTGCAAACTTCACACAGACAGTCACCCAAGGCTGGAATCGAACCTGGGTCCCTGGCACTGTGAGCAACAGTGCTAGCCACTGTGCTGCCCTAGGAATGAAGGTCTTCATCAGGACCTTCTTGGTGTTATAGTTTACTGACTGAAATGTTGTTTCAAACCTCCTTCACCTTGCTTGGCAGTCATGTTGTGATGTTTTTTATCATAGAGTAAAGGTAGCAATAGTAAAGAAAGAAGAAGCGGTGAATAATCTTCGAAAACAATACGAAGTGAGTATTTACTTTAAAATAGCTAAGCATTTAGTTTCTCACCTACTTTCAAAATTGTCACTGAGTACTTAAATTGAAGCATACAAAATCGGTGACATTTGGTAATGTTTTTGTCAGACTTTCAAATTTCAATCAGTCATTGCATTTGCTATTGTGCTGTCTTAGTTCTGAGATATTTTAAAAGTGCAACAACCTGCCTTAAAAGAATGTTTTGTGATGTTAATGTATACTGTCATATTTTTAAATACCAATATCCAACCTCCACCACAATGTAACAAATCCCTCCTTTCTGATTTACCTCAAAAATATAATGAATCAAATTTAACCTGCTCAGTTTCTAGTTGGGATCAGAATTTTTATTCAGTTTGAATGAAGGACTACTACATTTAAATTTTTGCAGTTGACCTTAATTCCATCTTTGTTTCTAAATGTACTGTCACCCTTATCCAGTAATAATTATGGCCTTGGCCACCTCATTAACTGGTTTAATGTTGGATTTGATTGAATACCGTGTTTGCCAACTCCTAGCACTGGGGTTTCACACCACTTAGTAAATCTGCTGGACACGCTCAGGACCTTTCTACCTCCGGGATCTTCCTTACCAACACAGCAAATTAACATTTGATTGATGATTGACTTTGGTGGTACCAATTCACAAGCACCTTAGGAGGGAAAAGGATGCTTATTAAGTGTCATTACCTGTGAAGCTTTTCTCTAATTTTCTCAGTTCTGATGTTGGTTTTCTGGTTTCCCCATATGTGTGAAGCCCTGAATGGGCTACTTTTTAAATGGTGCTCAAAAATAGAAGCAACTTGCTAATTATATCTTCACTTGCTAGAATTCAGTCTTTTACTTTTGCTTAGGTTATGGAATTTTGACCTCGTCCTCATTCACTGCCCTCCTTGAATTACCATATAATAGATTATATTTCAAATTTGGAGAAACTCAGTCAGTCTGGCAGCATTCATGGAGAGAAAAACAGAGTTAACATTTCAAGTCTGATATGACTGTCCTTCCTGTATGAAGAAGAGTCAGATTGAGCGTGAAACATTAACTTTGTTTCACTCTCCACACCTACTGTCCAACCTGCCCAGTGTCTTCAGTTTTTATTTCGGACTTCCTGCATTGGAAGTGTTTTGTTTTCATTTTCTTTTAAAGTTCTTGTAGACCATCCCCACTTGCATGATTCAATCAGTTGCCTTCCAATATCTGCCAGTTGGTATTCTAAGTTGTAAACAGCGTATACATCAGCTGCATTTATGGACCTTGTACCTCTGAAGAATCTAATTTAAAGAGATCCTTGAGGTACTGAGTTCATTGCTAATCAGGGTAAACATTTTCAAACAAAACAACGACAAAAGTCAACTTCATTATAAAATCTTGAAGAAGTTTACATGTTGAAGTACTGTTTGGGCATGGAAGTTACATTTGCCTGGTTCCAGTTGCCTCGAAAACCAGCCCATATTCATTCATCCGGCAGTGTATGCATTTACTGACATATGAAACTCTCAGTCCTGTGCTATTGTTGATTCAATTAATTTCAGTTGTATTTGATTGCATCTTTATAGCAATGCCAGTTGGAACGTGTGCCTCTTGTTATTTGAGACTTGGGACTATAAAATAAATGATATTTGAAGATCCAGAGAAACAAGAGTTAGTTTTACAGCCCTTCAAGCCAATCCCAATGTTCCATGATGTAAAACAAAACCTGCATCTGAGGAAGGGTCACTGGATCAGAAACATTGACTCTACTTTCTCTCCAGAGATGCTGCCAGATTCATTGAATTTTCCAGCTATTTCTGTGTTTGTTTAATCTGAATCTTGATTTATAGTCACCTATCCGTAACCCAGGATACCCTTACCTGATTTACTTAGAGAGGTCTAAATCTGGAACTTGCAAACACATTGAGTAGTTGAGTTGAATTGCATAGCTGTATCTAAAGGAACTCTAGAAAATGGAATGGAAGGATATATTAATAGGCTAAAATTAAATAAAAGAAGTAGAAATATTGGAATGTGACACCAGATGGTTTGATTCTGTACTGCAAATTCAGTGAACACATGCATTAGTATCAACGGTTGCCAAGCTTTTGAAATTTGTTGCCCTTTATGTGAGAAACTATGTGAAGATTTCATTCACAACTGGCTTAGCCTCATACAGGTGTTTGTGCTGAGAGGGGTCATGGATTATGATTTGAAAACTTTCTTTAACCTACAATAATGCAGAGTGTCACTAATATTATATAAAGCTGCAGAAACTAGCCCTTTAGTCACTGAACACTGCAGTTAATTGCTTTCAAGCTATTTTCAAATGTTCATTACATTTTGGCAAGAAACTATTTTTAATTCTTGTGCATCATCATTTTTCTGTGTTCAGGCAGCACATAAAAGAGCTGATCATCTTGAAGCCCTGCTTGAACAACAAAGAAAGCAACTCATTGGCAAATGAACATGGAGACCATTAAAGCAGACTGATGAGACCATAACCCTCACGCTGCGAGTATTTGCACCGTCGAGTTGCATAAGTGAGATGCGCAAGTGTCATGATTTGTGCAAATGCCAACAGAATTAATTTAATGTTTGTTTTTGATCAATAATCTCATGTAGTTTAACTGTCCAAATCAAACAGTTTAGCTAAATGGTCTTTTTTAAAAAACTTTTTTTTATTTTTCTACATTATGTATCGTAATATTTTTCTCAAATTGCAGCCCTTGTTTTGTATGTTAGCTGTAATGTGTAGCATGACAGAATTTATAAAGCTTTTCAATTAGTTTCATTATTGCACTAAATCTCTTGTAATTAAATGACTCTTTTCTTTGACCCACTTTTGTTTCATTTTGGTTGGAAACACTTACTTGAATTCAAGAAATTCTGTGCCAATTAAACTGATAAATAACCGCCAATAAAGCTTTTTCCCCACAATCTAATTATTTTTAAACAAACCACATCTGAAGAAGAGTCATACCAGAATCAGAACATTAGCTGAGTTTCTCTTGCCACAGATGCTGCCAGGCTTAGTCATAGAGATATACAGCATGGTAACAGACCCTTTGGTCCAACTCGTCCATGCCCACCAAATATCCTAAGTTAATCTAGTCCCATTTGCCAGCATTTGGCCCATATCCTCTAAGTTGTTCCTATTCATGTACCCATCCAGATGTCTTTTAAATGTTGTAATTGTGCCAACCTCCACCACTTCCTCTGGCAGCTCCCTCCATACATTCATCAACCTCTCTATGAAAAAGTTGCTCCTTAGGCCCCTTTTAAATCTTTCCCCTCTCACCTTAAACCTATGCCCTATAGTTTTGGACTCTCTCTCTCCCTGGGGAAAAGGCCTTGGCTATTTACCCTGTCCAAGCCCTTCATGATTTTATAAACTTCTATAAGGTCAGCCTCTAATGTTTCAAAGAAAATAGTCCCACCTATTCAGCCTCTTCCTATAGCTCAAACCCTCTAACCCTGGCAATGTGCTTGTAAATCATTGCTGAATCCTTTCAAGTTGTGCAACATCTTTCTTGTAGGAAGGAGACCAGAATTGAACGCAGTATTCCACTGGCCTAACCAATGTCCTGTACAGCCACAACAATACCTCCCAACACCTATACTCAATACTCTGACCAGTATTGGCAAGCATACCAAACACCGCCTTCACTAATGTCTACCTGCACTTCAGCTATGATCCCCACACTCCACGGTGTCTTTGATCAGCAACTGCTGAGTTTCTTGAGCGTTTTCTGCATTTGTTTCAGATTTCCAGCATCTACCATATTTTACTTTCCAATCACACCTATTCTAGCTGGTCCAGAGTTTCTTTCTTGGTGGGTAGCCCTGCCAGGTTTTACCTCATTCCTGACAGCAGCAGCAGTATTATGGAGCACTGTGGTACACCACAACTTCCAGGGCAGCAGATGACTCAATATACTGAGGATTGGCCATGTGACATCATTCTGTGATGGGTACAGTAGAAAATGACACAAGCTACTGTGTTGATCTTAATTGTACTGTGTGTACACCCTCAACATATATAGAGCTGCCTCCCTGAACCACGACAGTCTGTGTGGTGTGGCTGCTTCCACTTTGCTCTTTGGCCAGGAGTTCCGATGTTTTGACACATCACATACATTTAAGTCAAAAATAGGGGAAAGGTGCGCTTATGACTGGGATACAAACAGTTTACAGAAAGAAGTTCACAGGTTACCTAAGTTGGCTAATAGAATATAATGTGGGAAAATATGAAGTTGTTTATTTTGGAAGGGAGAACCAAAGAACAGTATTATTTACAGAAACAAAAACAGATGTTGCTGGAAAAGCTTAGCAGGTCTGACAGCATCTGCGAAGAGAAATCAGAGTTGACATTTTGGGTCCAGTGACCCTCAAAATGTTTTATTTAAATGGACAAAAAGCTGCAGAAAGCTGTACCTCACAGGAACTTGGAGTACCTGTCCACAAAACACAGAAAGCTAACACACAGGGGCAGCAGGTAATCAGGAATGCTAATGAAATGTTGGCCCTTACTTCAAGGGAGTTGGAATAATACAGTAGGGAAGTCTTATTGCAACTGTACAGGGTGCCTGGTGAGATCACATCTGGCATACTCTAAGCAGTATTGGTCTTCATATTAAGAAAATATGTTATTACAATCATCGTAGAATTCTTACAGTGTGGAAGCAGGCCATTTGACCTATTGTGTCCACACCAACCCTCCAAAGAGCATCCCGCCCAGACCTACCTTCTGTCCCTGTAATCCTGCATTTCCCATTGCTATTCTTCCTAGCCTGCACATCTTGGTCACTACGGGTACTTTAGCATGGTCAATCAGCCTAACCTGCATATCTATGGATTGAGGGAGGGAACCTGAGCAGACACAGGGAGAATGTGCAAACTCCACACAGACAGTCGCCCGAGGGTAGAATTGAACCCACATTCCTGGTGCTGTGAGGCAGCAGTGCTAACCATTGAGCCACCATGCCACCCCTGGAGATACAATGGAGGTAGTTCAGAAATTAGGATGATCCCTGGTATGGAAGGATTGTGTTATTGAGCAAAAGTCAAACAACTTGGGACTCTACTCATTTGAATTTAGAGGAAGTGAGATGATCTCATTGAAACATATAAGATTCTTCAGGGACTTGACAGGGTAAATACTGAGAGATGGCTTCCCCCATAGGAGGGGCTAGGACCAGTGGACATAGCCTCAGAATTAAGGGATGCCAATTTAAGGCTGAGATGAGGAGGACTTTCCTCTCTGATGGTTGAATGTCTTTGGAACTCATTGCCACCGAGAGCTGTGGTGGCAGAGTCCTGGTGTCTATTTAAAACTGAGATAGATCGATTTTTGATCAATAGGTGAATCAAGTGTTATGGTGAGAGACCAGGATAGTGGATGTGAGGAGTGTTAGATCAGCCATGATCCCATTGAACAGTGGAACAAGCTCAAGGGACCAAACAGCCTACTTCTGTTCCTGTTTCTTATGGTGTTATGGTTATAAGTCAGGATGGTGTGTGGTCTTGAGGGTACTTGGACTGGGTAGTGTTCTCATATGGTTGCTACCTTTGTCCTTCTAAACAAAAGGTCATGGGTTTGGGAGATGCTTTTGAGGAGCCTTGACCACCTCCAAATCTCACACCATCCTGACTCACCAGCACCGTTTCAAGGGCGGATATAGATAATCATTAAATGCTAGTCTGATCAGCAACTCCATATCCTTTGAGGAAATAAACAAAACTACGGATTTCAGTGTTAATCTTGTAGATGGTACATAGTGGAGTTTGTACTAGACAACATGTTTAAGGGATGGATAGGGTGCCAATGAAATGGTTACATTGGCCTGAATGCTTTCAAATTGTTTGATTGTTGCACTCACCCAGGCAAATGGAGAGTATTCCATCATTTTCCCTGAGTTATATCTTGGCAAGGCTTTGGTTGCTAAGGAAACGAGCCACTCAACAACAACTTGTATTTATATAACAATGTTTGACAAAATATCCCAGGATGCTTCAGAGAACTGTTAATGTGTTATATTTGACACCAATCCACATGTGGCGATATTAGAAGGTCAAAGGAGTAGTCAAAGACCATCTTAAAGGTAAGACGGGAGGTTTAGGGACACAGTTCCAGAGCATAGGTCCTTAACAGCTGACGTCATGGCTACCAGTATTAGAGCAATTAAAATTGGGGAATCTGAAAGTAATTAGGTGAGAGCAGAAATCTTAGGGTTGTTGACTGGAGGAAATGAAGAGATTAAAACGCAAGAATGCAAATTTTAAAATTACTGCTTAACAGGAACTAAAAGTAGATTGGTAAGTACAGGAGGATGAGCAAACAATGTGTGACACAGGTTAGGATAAGGAAACAGTTTTGGATGACATGTTTCTGGAAGGTAGACCATGGGGAGCTGACTAGGTAGGATTGAGATGACTGGATCTAGAGGTAGTGAGAAGGTTTAATTGAGATTGGGACGGAATCACACCATGCTACTCAGGTGGACGTGGCCATCTTAGTATTGGGGTTACTTTGTGTTTTATAGTTCAACACAGGGACAAATGTGGCATTAAGGTTCCAAACCATCTAGGTCAGCCTCACGGAGTTGTCAGGAATCGGGGTGGAATTGATGATGAGGGAGCAGAGTTTATGTCAGGCCCTGAAGACAAAAGTTTCAGGTCGTCTGAATATATAATTGGATGAAATTTCTGCTTGCCACAGAATGCCCAGACTTGTGTAACCACATTACTTACATGGCTGGTCTTATTAAGTTTTGATTATTGGTGACCCCGGTATTTTAATGGTGGGCCAGTTTGGGGATTGTAATGCCGTTGAATGTAAAGGAAAGTAAGTACATTTGCTTTTATTTTTGGAGATGGCCATTATCTGACAATTGTGTAATACATTACTTGTCACACAGTGGCATAAAGTGAATGGTGACGAAGTCTTGCTACCTGTAGGTATGGATTGCTCAACTGTCTGAGAAATTATGTATGATATTGATGACCTTGAAAACATCAGTCAAAATCCCTATTTCTGTCTGTATGATGGGGAGAAGGTCATTGATGAAACATTTGAATATCAGGACCCTGACCTGATTAACCAAAACAAAGTCCTCGAGTAGGGATGTTCTCTGTCCAACAAATTCACTCGACTTATTTTGAGCAGTTTATAATTCCAGCCAGTTCAGAGTTTTATTCCCATTGATTTTGTTATGATCATAATGAAAATAGACTATCAGTATTCAATTGTAATACATTGACTTTAATACTGGAGTCTGTCATAAGCTCAAATGATTATTTAATAAAAACAACTGACTGAAAATGGTTGCTGCATTCTCCTGATAAGCTCAAGCAAATCAAATTTAAAGATATAAAGCTGACTGCATCAATATTACCGTATTAAACAAGATGCTATGTAAAGAAATTTGCATCTCTTGTTTTATTCACACTTGTGTGATAAGTTCACATATATTGAGAGGTGAAATACAGCTTATAACTATCTAGCAATGACACAGACATCAGAATCTGCAAAGGAAGTGTGCACTAACAGCAACCTTGGATCAGCAAAAGAGGAAAGAAGCCAAGTGGGCTTTCAGCTAGGATACTAAAAGTTCTTCCTTACATATCAAGCTCAGAAACTAATTCTGGGGGAAAAAGCAACTGGAAAACCACTGTTTTGTCAAGAAGTCAATGTTATTCATGATGTTTGCCACTGCAGAGTAACTATCTGTCAACACAAGGGCTATACAAACTTTAAATTGTGGCTGCCTTTGCCTTCCTATCTGTATAATCACCATCCATCTGCTCTATCCTAGTTTTTAAATTGTTATTACTTGCGTTTCTGTTTGATGTCACATTTTCTCATTATCCTCTGGTTTAGCAGGCAATAAAATTCCACTCTCTTATTCAAAGTCTTGGCAGTGGCTCTCCTTCATTTTGATCTGGTCAGCTACATTTAATGGAAGAATGAAAACTACATGCTTAAAAAAATACTTTAAAATATTTGATGCCACTGACTGTGAGAATATTAGAAAGAGGAGAGCTCATCATGCCTCCTCACCTGATTATAACAACTTCAGTTTTATTAGGGCTGCTTGAAACAATATTCAGTCATAGGTTTTCTTTGATGTGAGGTTATTGTAATTAAGTGTTGCTTGATAACGACGTGATGGGATTGCTTCCGTAGTGTTAGGTAAAGGGGAAATGTAGGGGAATGGGTGGGTTGCGCTTCGGCGGGTCGGTGTGGGCTTGTTGGGCCGAAGGGCCTGTTTCCACACTGTAAGTAATCTAATCAAACACATTGGTGGTAATTGGCACACAAGGGGCCTTGTGGCATGGTGGTGGTATATTTATCTCTGAGCCAGGAGACCTAGGTCATATCCCACCTGCTGCAGAGGTATGTAATAACATCTCTGAACAGGTCAATTCAAAAATATCTAACACTGTGATGATTGCTTCCATCAATATAATGGTAGTAATCAGTAATGAGCCAATGTGGCAGAGTGGTAGTGTTTCTACCTTTGGGCTGCAAGGACCCATGTGCTCCACAGGTATGTCATACATCTGAACATCTTGATTGAAGATAACTTGGACTTGTCCTGCCTTTTGTGCACAGGATATTCCTGGTCAATTTTCCATTTTGAAGAAAGAGTAGGTTGTGATGTTGTAGCTTTATTGAAATAGTTTGGTTTGGTGTACGGCTTGTCCTGCAGTACAAATTTTCAGCACTACAACTGGGATCTGTACAGACCACACTGACAGATGCATTGAACTTTGATATCACATGGAGTGAATCTGATTAACTAAAGATTGGCACACCACAAAAGTGATTGTGCCACACAGAATGATAGTATAATCAGTGTGATGATAGAATTTCATCTCTGCAAGGATTTGTGTGGTGATCACTGCAGCAAATATTGTCATAGAGAAATGTCTCTGTGACAGATAATTTGGTGAGGACAAGACCACACAGTTTTTTTATTGTGTTAGTTCCCTCATGATCTGGCCTATTCTGGAAAATATGTCCTTTGAAGGTTGTTCAGCAGTATGATGATTGATTCATTCTATGGGAAAGAAGCTCCCATGCTGAATTGAGTTTGTGCCTTACTACCTTCAGTGGTTTTTCTAAATGCTGCTCAAGATGGAGGAGAAATCAGCATCGTGTTTCCTTGCTCGTGTTTGATCTGATGTTGTTCACTTTGCTGGGATCTGAAGTCAATGTTGAATACTTCCAAGGCCACCATCCCGAGTGTCACTGTATAGTCACCTCTGGTGGGTCAGTCCTGCTAGAATATATGCAAGGATGATAATGAAGACGTTTGGGAGGCTGGTTGGAAGTTCAGTGTTGTGAGAATGACTGTTTCAGCCTGCTGCTTGAGCACTGTCTGATGCAACAGCTCAAAGACCGGTACATTCTCAGATGTTAATGAGGAGACCTTTTCTGGTTGTCTGATCTCTGTGTGCCTTTGTCACATTCAAATCCAGTACCAAAATGATGCAAAATGTTTCAAATCTTCTGCAAGTCACTCTGCATCAGTGAATGTCTTTAAGACTAAATTCTTGTTGACTTATCTTGTACTCCAGGTATGTTAATTTCATTCTTTTGTGATATTCTTAATTATTACTAATTATGGTAAAGTTGTCACAGTAGTACCATACCTTTAGAGAGAGGTAACTGGTGTTGGTTTTAATTTGAGGACCACTATGGCCCTAGTGAGGGGAATACTGGAGAGGGAGAATCCTTCATAGAATCATGGAATCTCTACAGTGTGGAAGCAGGCCATTTGGCCCATCAAATTCACACCGACCATCCAAAGAGCATCCCTCCCCCCCCCCCACGTGCACACACGCACGTGCACGCGCACACAAACACACACACACACACACAAACACCTGACCCTATCTCTGTAACCCTCCATTTCCCATGGCTAAACTATCTAGTCCACACAGCCTGGGCACGATGAACAATTTAGCATGATCAATCCACCTTACATGCACACCTTTGGACTACGGGAGGAAACTGGCGCACCCAGAGGAAACCTACACAGACACTGGGAGAATGGGTAAACTCCACACCCGAGGCTGGACTGAAACCTGGGTCCCAGGCACAGTGAGGCATAAGTTCTTAGCTGAACAGCTGTGGGAGTTGAACCCACGCTATTGGCATCCCTTTACATTGTATAACATTCTAATCCTGAAACATTAAATCACATGGTTTTGCAATTTTTCTGTGAAATTTATGATTCGATGGTCACATTGAATGTTTACCATTGGCAAGGTATTTTGTAACAAAGATATTCAATTTTCACTCAATATAATTTTGATATTACTAACATGGGAATGAAAGTCTAATAGGTACTATCTGTCAAGTAATTAGCAAGTGTATGAAGTATAGTTGGAACAATAGTTTTACAAATAAAATAAAACTTTTATTTAGAACTTTGAATGAAATGTGGGCTTTTTCAGTGCATTTGAGACACAATTTGGAATTGGATATATCAGTAGTTAATTGTAGACATTTTTAAACAAATTGAATAAAGTTTATTCCCATTTTATTGTAAATTGAATGCATAACTGTCTAGTAACACAGAGTACGATTGCATTAATTCTATTAACCTGATTATCTTATTTCACTAACAGTGCAGTGTTTTGGAAGGTTCTTGCTGTTACATTTGGTATGATATTTGATGTGGAATTGCAATGACAATTTCAAATCAAAGCAGGTTACATAAAATCAAATTGATGGACACACACAAGATTCATAAACAGGATGGCATCCAGGAATTTACATTGTTCTTCTGAATTTTTTTTCCCCCTAAAAAGGGATATAAGAAACAAATACATTCGGAACAATACAGTGGCAATAGTAGTTAACACAGAAGGGAGTTGGAATTCCTTTACTCTGTGGGATGTTTGACTCTTATCTGCAAAATTCACGATTTCTGTTCCATGAAAATGAACAAAAAAAAGGAGTGTTTGCCAACTTAAATCATAACGTTTCATCATGATGTTAGCACAGAACTCTGAATTTAACTTGGAGTGTGCCCAAATATCAGTCATTAAACTTAAATTACTTACATTAGATTAGATTACTTACAGTGTGGAAACAAGCCCTTCGGCCCAACAATTCCACACCGACCCGCCAAAGTGCAACCCACCCATACCCCTACATTTACCCATTATCTAACACTACAGGCAATTTAGCGCGGCCAACTCACCTGACCTGCACATCTTTGGACTGTGGGAGGAAACCGGAGCACCTGGAGGAAACCCACGCAGTCACGGGGAGAACTTGCAAACTTCACACAGTCAGTCGCCTGAGGCAGGAACTGAACACAGGTCTCTGGTGCTGTGAGGCAGCTGTGCTAACCACCGTGCTGCCCACAAAGGGATTCTGTTGATTTATGGTTGTCAGTTTTGTAGCTGATTCTGAAAAATACATTAAGTCAAATGACTTTGGAGGACTATAATTTGTTTTGGCTTACAATATTTTGATTCAAGTGTAATATGGTATTCTGCATAAAGTATTAGGATAAAAGTCTCTCTCTCTAGGTTATAAGAATTAGGTATCAATGAGATAAACATGAACAATCAGCCTATTTCAGTTGTAAAATATAAACTACTTGAGTTTGGCACTCTTCATTCAGATTCAGCAACTGGATGAGAAATGAAAATATCCATTATCTTCTGAAAGTGGGACAACGGAAAAAGTTTACATTCTTAAAGCAGTTTATGTTTAATTTCCAGAGCTTGTGGCTCTGTTCTTGGGGCAATGTCTGAGTCATGATCTGTGTTTTAAAATGATTGACCCTGATTTTGATTAATAATGAATATGAGACATGGCATGGTGGCTCAATGATTATCACTGCTGCCTTACAGCACCAGGGACCCAGGTTCAATTCCAGCCTCGGGTGACCGTCTGTGTGGGCTTTCTCCAGGTCCTCCGGTTTCTTTCCACAGTCCAAAGATGCCCAGGTCAGGTGGATTGGCCAGAGGTTTAGGGGGACAGGTTGGAATGTTGAGTCTGGATGCCCTTTGAAGGATTGGTGAGATCCGATGGACTGAATGGCCTCTTTCCGCACTTGTAGGGATTCTATGAGAACTGTAATTTTTTTTGGAGTAAATCAGACAACTTCTGACATCCCTACATATATAGTTAAATACAGAAATGGGAAAGCTGCTTTCAGTGGTATTACATCATCCACAGAATGTGCAGTAACAGTCCTTGGTAATGGACTTAACTTGGGTTACAGATCCATTAGTTAACTACTCAAGAAGACTTTGGCAATGAGGAATGGTGCTTTTAAGAGAGTAATTGAATGTTTAGCAATGTAACAATTGATGATTATTGCCAAAACCCCTTTTTAGCCCTGGAAAATGAGATTAATATTTCTGCAGTCTCATTTCCTCAGATGTTAAAAAGTGTTGGAATTTACAAATAAAATGTACTTGTTTTTTAAAAAAAAGCTTTTCCTGCCTTTCTGATCTCTTAATTCCACCTTTCCTGATCTTCATTCCAGTTCTACACATGATTGAAATATTGCATACTTCCCACTTCTTTGTTTAAACTTTGAGTCTGAGTGAGGCTTTGACAATCTGGTTATAAAGCCTCAAAGAGTTTTAAGCTGCTGACAGACTCACTGGACCCCCTGTTAAAGGTGTTGAGCTGGGTCAGGTACTAGAGCAAGTGCCCAACCAAAAGCCAGCACAGAGTTTATGGGTATTTAGCAGACAGATGAGCACTGTTCCTTCAGTGAATTATCATACGATCCAAGTCATTGCTTTCTAAGAAGGAATGATTACCTTTACAGACTGCTGGTGACTTGAATGTTACTACTACAATTTACTTTAATTGACTACTATGTGCTGCTGTGCATTTTTCTTTTAGAATTTGCTAATTTCTTGATATTGTATTTTGTATGAATTTCATGGATGTTGCAAAATATGATAATTTGTTATGATGTCTATGAAAATTGGGAGCGTAAAGAGTTTTTAAAAAATGTTTACTTGTATATTGAAGTGCGAAAAGGACTTGTTTAAAGGTCAGGGTTGTTGAAGGATTGCTGCAATTTTTAAAATTAAGTAATCTAGCTCTCATTGGAAGCAGTGTTTACACAGCTATCAGTTCAAGCAGTGGGGAAAGCCAGTTAAAGATGAGCTGGAGCCAGGGGTGTGTAGGTGCGAATGGAGATTTGACTGGCAACAAGTAGCTGATTGGTCTATGAAGTAGTGACAGAGGCCTCCTGACTGACAACAGCTATGTGGTTGGTTCTCAGGTAGCTCAACAGTTCAGGAATATGAATGTTCAGGTCAAAAGCCATCGGACACCTGGAAGGGAAGGAGCTGCTTTTGTTCTGCAGTAAAAAGTATCTCCAACCTCTCATTAATTGCTGTCGTCTGTGACTTTTGGTTTAAAAGGCCAGAGGCCATTATAAAACCAGTCACCCTGTGCCTTCTGCAAACAAGTGAAAATATCTGCAGGAAGAAGATCTAGAAGCAGCATTCTGATCAACGCAAGGATTACGTCAGCAAACCCTGTGGACTCAGACCATTGAACTGCCTTCCCCTTTTTTTGTATTTGTCTTGTGTGTGTTGAGGCGAGGATTATAAGTGGGTTGGAGGACAAATTAGTAGAGTTACATATTGACATTTCATAATTGTTTATCTGTGGTTAGAATCTATTTATTTATAATTCCAGTGAAGTACAGAAACTTGCTCCATGCTTACTGTTAACCTACATATAAAGGCAGGTAAATTGGGGAATTCAGCATACTTTTAAAAGCCTTTAACCTTTGGATTGATTCTGGAAATAGCATTTCCAGAGATTGATTTATAGTGTACTATCCCAGTGACGTATTGTAGCAGGGGGGATTTGTGATATGCAGCTAAAGTTCTGTCACCCAGTTTATACCATTGCCTGAAGTCAACTGAATCAGAATGGTAACAGTGTAAAAATGATTTGGTTCTTAATTCTCATCACTTTGCCCGAGTGTCAATATTTTTAATTAACCTGCTATGACACATGTCTGGAACAGGTGGGACTTGAACCCAGACTTTCTGGGTCAGGTGCAGCAATATTAACGCAGCACCACCGGAGGTCCTTCCATCCTATTCTCAACATTTCACCAAAACAGCTTTCATCTATCAATCACTGTGGTGAGAAACGGCAGGAATTCTAGAGAATTCAAAGGAAAAGGGAAAGTGGAACTGAAGTCCAAGATCAGCTTTGATCTATTAAAAGAAACAAGTGTCTATTCCTGCTCTTGTTTCATAACGTTTATAAGTTAGAGATAGGAACAGGCCATTCAGCCCCATGAATCTCTCTGCCACTTAAGATCATGGCAGATCCTACTCTTTCTTCCTTAAATCCTCATTCATGGATCAGCCAATATCCTTCCTCTACAGGATAATAAATGATTCCACTTTGTGACCAGAGATTTTATTCCTCTAACAGAAGAGCTTTCTCAGATTGGTTCAATGTAAGCACTTCCTTCAGTATCGGAAGGTCATGGATTCAGACCTCACTCTAACTTTTGACATATAGACTGGGCCCTTCAGGTCTGTATCGAGGGAGGTATCATCTTTTGAATAAGGCATTAAACTGAGAGTACACTTTTGAAGAGTAATTACTGTTTTGTAAAATGTGGCAGCCAATATGTGCACAGTATGTTCACAGACATTACAAACAGTAATGTCATAAGGATCAGAATGTTGTTGATTCCATAATGGCTGGGAATTTGCACTTTGATTTCTGTTTCTGTCCTACTATAGCTGAAAATGTGTTGCTGGAAAGGCGCAGCAGGTCAGGCAGCATCCAAGGAACAGGAAATTCGACATTTCGGGCATAAGCCCTTCATCAGGAATGAGGAAAGTGTGTCCAGCAGGCTAAGATAAAAGGTAGGGAGGAGGGACTTGGGGGAGGGGCGATGGAGATGTGATAGGTGGAAGGAGGTCAAGTTGAGGGTGATAGGCTGGAGTGGGGTGGGGGCAGAGAGGTCAGGAAGAAGATTGCAGGTTAGGAGGGCGGTGCTGAGTTCGAGGGAATCGACTGAGACAAGGTGGGGGGAGGGGAAATGAGGAAACTGGAGAAATCTGAGTTCATCCCTTGTGGTTGGAGGGTTCCCAGGCGGAAGATGAGGCGCTCTTCCTCCAACCGTCATGTTGTTATGTTCTGGCGATGGAGGAGTCCAAGGAGGGGGAGTTAAAGTGTTGAGCCACAGGGTGGTTGGATTGGTTGGTCCGGGTGTCCCAGAGGTGTTCCGCAAGTAGGTGGCCTGTCTCCCCAATATAGAGGAGGCCACATTGGGTGCAGCGGATGCAATAGATGCTGTGTGTGGAGGTGCAGGTGAATTTGTGGCGGATATGGAAGGATCCCTTGGGGCCTTGGAGAGAAGTAAGGGAGGAGGTGTGGGCGCAAGTTTTGCATTTCTTGCGGTTGCAGGGGAAGGTGCCGGGAGTGGAGGTTGGGTTGGTGGGGGGTGTGGACCTGGCGAGGGAGTGGTCTTTTTGGAATGCTGATAGGGGAGGGGAGGGAAATATATCCCTGGTAGTGGGGTCCGTTTGGAGATGGGGAAATGACGGCGGATGATACGCTGTATACGGAGGTTGGTGGGGTGGTAGGTGAGAACCAGTGGGGTTCTGTCTTGGTGGTGGTTGGAGGAGCGGTGCTCAAGGGCGGAGGAGTGGGAAGTGGAGGAGATGCGGTGGAGGGCATCGTCAATCACGTCTGGGGGGAATTTGCGGTCCTTGAAGAAGGAGGCCATCTGGGCCGTACGGTATTGGAACTGGTCCTCCTGGGAGTAGATGCGGCGGAGACGAATGAATTGGGAATATGGGATGGCGTTTTTACAGGGGGCAGGGTGGGAGGAGGTGTAGTCTAGGTAGCTGTAGGAGTCAGTCGGTTTAGAGTAGATGTCTGTGTTGATTCGGTCGCCCGAGATAGAAATGGAAAGGTCTAGGAAGGGGAGGGAGGCGTCTGAGACGGTCCAGGTGAATTTGAGGTCAGGGTGGAAGGTGTTGGTAAAGTGGATGAACTGTTCAACCTCCTCGTGGGAGCACGAGGCAGCGCCGATACAGTCATCGATGTAGCGGAGGAAAAGGTGGGGGGGTGGTGCCAGTGTAGTTGCTGAAGATGGACTGTTCCACATATCCTACGAAGAGACAGGCATAGCTGGAGCCCATGCGGGTGCCCATGGCAACTCCTTTAGTTTGGAGGAAGTGGGAGGATTGGAAAGAGAAGTTGTTCAGGGTGAGGACCAGTTCAGTCAGTCGAAGGAGGGTGTCAGTGGAAGGGTACTGGTTGGTACAGCGGGAAAGGAAGAAGCGGAGGGCTTTGAGTCCTTCGTGATGGGGGATGGAGCTGTACAGGGACTGGATGTCCATCGTGAAGATAAGGCATTGGGGACCGGGGAAAGGAAATCATGGAGGAGGTGGGGGGTGTGGGTGGTGTCCCGAACGTAGGTGGGGAGTTCTTGGACTAAGGGGGACAGAACCATGTCGAGGTATGCGGAGATGAGTTCGGTGGGGCAGGAGCAGGTTGAGACAATGGGTCGGCCGGGGCAGTCAGGTTTGTGGATTTTGGGCAGGAGGTAGAAACGGGCGGTGCGGGGTTGTGGGACTATGAGGTTGGAGGTGGTGGATGGGAGATCCCCTGAGGTGATGAGGTTATGGATTGGAAATGACGACGGATGATACGCTGTATACGGAGGTTGGTGGGGTGTTGGAAATGATGGCGGATTTCCCTCCAACCACAAGGGATGAATTCAGATTTCTCCAGTTTCCTCATTTCCCCTCCCCCCACCTTGTCTCAGTCGATTCCCTCGAACTCAGCACCGCCCTCCTAACCTGCAATCTTCTTCCTGACCTCTCCGCCCCCACCCCACTCCAACTATCACCCTCACCTTGACCTCCTTCCACTGATCACATCTCCATCGCCCCTCCCCCAAGTCCCTCCTCCCTACCTTTTATCTTAGCCTGCTGGACACACTTTCCTCATTCCTGATGAAGGGCTTATGCCCGAAACGTCGAATCTCCTGTTCCTTGGATGCTGCCTGACCTGCTGCGCCTTTCCAGCAACACATTTTCAGCTCTGATCTCCAGCATCTGCAGACCTCACTTTCTCCTCTGTCCTACTATATCCCAACAAGTGGTATAATAATCTCAACCTGCTTCCCGCCCTCTGCCCTGACGTGTGACACAGCGAGGGTTAAGAATTACTCAGAAACTGATGACTTTACATATAAACCTACATGAAACCTCCATTATAAAAGTAAATTGAGGAAAGGATTGTCCACTCTCTCCTGTTGACAGTATTGTTAATGCCAGTTGCACAAGGTTATGACATTCTCAGTAAAAGTGTGTGTGTGTGTGTGTGTGTGTGTGTGTTAGGAGAGGGGGTGCTGGGATGGAGGTCAGTGTCAGGATACATATTTGAAAGTCAAGATATTGCCTGATCAGGATGTAGATCAGTGACCACAGGACTAGTGAGTCAATGAGACTTTGTGTGATGAGGAGAAAGTGAGGACTGCAAATGCTGGAGAGCTTATGCTCGAAACGTTGACTCCCCTGCTCCTTGCATGCTGCCTGACTAGCTGTGCTTTTCCAGCATCACACTTTTTGCCTGAGGAGACAAGCTGCTGATCTTTAGTTGAGCTCTGGTTTATGGATGGAGGAGCTGGCCTGGCAGTTCATTGAAATAGGCAAATTTAGAGCTCACAGAGGAATGGGTGTGGTTTTCAGCACCAGATAAGCTGACACACTGTCATGTTGATCAGATGGGCCAATGGGCTGAGAAGTGGCAGATGGAGTTTAATTTAGATAAATGCAAGGTGCTGCACTTTGGGAAAGCAAATCTTAGCAGGACTTCTACACTTAATGGTAAGGTCCTAGGGAGTGTTGCTGGAAAAGAGACCTTGGAGTGCAGGTTCATAGCTCCTTGAAAGTGGAGTTGCAGGTAGATAGGATAGTGAAGAAGGTGTTTGGTATGCTTCCCTTTATTGGTCAGAGTATTGAGTACAGGAGTTGGGAGGTCATGTTGCGGCTGTACAGGACATTGGTTAGGGCGCTGTTGGAATATTGCTTGCAATTCTGGTCTCCATTCTGTCAGAAAGCTGTTGTGAAACTTGAAAGGTTCAGAAAAGATTTACAAGGATGTTGCCAGGGTTAGAGGATTTGAGCGATAAGGAGAGGTTGAACAGACAGGGGCTGTTTTCCCTGGAGTGTTGGAGGCTGAGGGGTGACCTTATAGAGGTTTATAAAATCAAGAGGGGCATGGATAGGGTAAATAGGCAAAGCCTCTTCCCTGGGGTGGGATAGTCCAGAACACAAGGGCATAGGTTTAGGGTGAGAGGGGAAAGATATTAGAGAGACCAAAGAGCCAACTGTTTCACGCAGAGGGTGGTACGTATGTGGAATGAGCTGCCAGAGGATGTGATTGAAGCTGGTACAATTACAACATTTAAAAAGCATCTAGATGGGTATATGAAAGAAAGGGTTTGGAGGGATATGGGCTGGGTTCTGGCAGGTGGGACTAGATTGGGTTGGGATATCTGGTCGGCATGGATGAGTTGGACCAAAGGGTCTGTTTCCATGCTGTACATCTCTATGACTCTATGCCTCTGTAATAAGAAATAACTTCACATCTCAGTTTTAAATGGATGTCTCCTTATTCTATAACTATGCCCATTTATTTGAGATCCCCTGATAGTGGAAACATCTTCTCAACATCTACCTTACCAAGCCCAATCAGAATCTTGTATTCTTCCAAAAACTCTAATGTATAAGACCTACTCTGTTTAGCCATTTGCCTTCTAAATTGTTGGCTACATCTGCATGTTAACGTTTTGTGTTTCATGCACAAGGACACTGAGATCCCTCAGTGCTGTAATTGTTTGATGTCTCTCCATTTAAATAGTAGCCTGCCTTTTGATTCTTCCTACCAACATGGAAGACCTCACGCTTTCCTATATTAAACTCAATCTGCTAAGATTTTTCCCACTCCCTAAAACTATCTGTAACCCCTTGCAGATTTCTTGTGTCCTCATCATGGCATATCTACCCACTTTTGGTATCACGAGCAATTTTTATGTATGTGACAGTGCCCCCTCCTCCAAGTTATGAGTATTGGTAACAAGTAATTAAGGTCCTAGTACAAATTCTTACGGCACTTGACTGATTATGTGTTTTCAACCAGAAAAAGAACCATTAATCCCAACCTTCTCTCAAACCTTATTCCATGCTAATACATCAGTCTCAAAAGTGTGAAATCTTACACTTTTACATAGCACCTAATGAAATGTCTAAGGAAGGTTTAGATACACTACATCTCCCAGTTCTCTTTTATAAACTCTGCTTTTTATATCCTCAAGGAACTTTGGCAACTGTGTCCAACGTAATGTTCCTTTCACAGAACCATGCTAACTCTGTTTGATTTTGTTAAATTTTTCCAAATGTCTTATCGTTTCCTCCATAATAACAGAGTCCAGCATTTCTCCAATGTCAGTGGCCTATGGTTTCCTGCTTTCTGTCTTCCTCCCGTCTTAAACAGAAGAAGTGTGATTGTGATTTTCTAATCTGCTGGAACACTCATGGAATCTAGTGAGTTCTGGAATATTTTGACCAAAGCCTCCACCATCTCTGCAGCCACTTCCCTTAAAACCCTTGGGTGTCGGCCATCAAGTCCAGGTGACTTGTCTGCCTTTGGTCACATTAGTGTCAAATATTGTGTCCCTTGTGATAGAGACTGTGCCATGATCTTTCCTCCCTTAGTATCTTGCTTATCTGTTACCTTTAGGTTGTTTTAAGGACCTTCACCATGAATACAGATGTAAAATATTGGTTTAAATCATCCGCTGTTTACCTGTTAACAATTCTGCAGTTGCAATCTCCAAGGCTTCCACACTTACATTCGTTGTTCCTTTTTTATATATCACTGGATACATTTGTCAATATTATAAATATCCCTCAATTAGTTTGTATTTGGGGGCTCTCTTTATTGCCTTTGTGTATCACAAGTGGTTCCTCCTTCTCATTGTGTCCTTCATTGTGAACAGAATAAATCTTTGCTGACCCTTATGAAATATCTGCTTGAATGTTTGCCATTTATATCCATTGATTTTCTCTATAGTCTACTTTACTAGCTCACATTTGACAACTCTTTCTTTGTAACTCTGTAATTGTCCTTATTTCAGTTCAGGATGCTGGTTTGAATCCAAGTTTCTCTCTCTCAAACTGAATTTCAAATTCTACCATGTTGTGATTTTGGCTACTATCAAAAGGATCTGAAATAACTCCACACAGGCCGATATCCCATCACTAAGTCACCCTTTATTTACACATGCATAGTACATAACACTGACCCAGCTAGCACAGAGCCAGCTCTTAGAGTGAACAGACCCCTGACACTCATGTTTATATCTGTCAGCCAGGGCTCCATGATCGGACCACGTTAGCAGCTGCAATCAGGGAAATCGTATTTCATAAGATCCACCTAGCTGATCGTGTTACAGTCACTACAGGAACATTAACTACAAAGTTTTTATTAATCCTCATCCAGTTTAGGTTCTGCAACATACAGTTCTATGAAGCAATCCCTAATGTACTCTAGAAATTCATCTTCCATGTTATCTTTGCCCATCTGGTTTAGTTCCATTAATATGCAAATTAAAATCAATTTGAGAACCCTTCTTACGTGTCTCCATTATTTCTGGGTTTATACTTTGTCTTTCAGTGATGGTGAATAAACAACTCCCATCCCTTTTAGCTTTCCCTTGCTATTACTGATTTCCCCTCAAAATGGTTCTACATCACAATTCATTGTACCTAGATCACTACTCCCCACGGCACTGATGCCCTTCTTTATTAACAACGCTATCCCACCTCTGTTTTCATTTTCTTCCAGAACATTGAATACCCTTACATCTTGAGTCCACAGTCTTGGTCACACTGCAACTCTGTCTCTGTAACGGCTGTCAAGTCATATTCATTTATTTCTATTTGTGTCATCTGTCTTGTCACAAATGGTGTGTTTATTCATTTAATATTCCTAAGCTCTGTTTTTTAAATCATTATAACTTACTCTGATTCTAATTTCTGCTGAGGTCTTCTCTGTATATTTTCTACCCTTCCTGACACATTTCAATAATCATTTGTCGCTTCAATACCTCACCTTTTTGCTCTTTTGTTTCTGAATGATTTTTAAAACTTGCCTTCAATTGAATACTCCCAACCCATCAATGTAAAGCTCTATCTACAATGCTAGTTGTACGATTCACCAGCATTTTGCACCAGGCATGCTTCAAATGATGTCCATCCCAACAAAACAGTTCCCTCTTTCCCCAGTGTTGGTGCTAGCGCTCCCCGAATCAGAGTGGATTCCTCCCATGAGCCATGAACCATGCATTTGCAAATAGAATCGAGACAGTCCAGTTTGGCTTCTGTTGCCAGGGAGACAGTTGGACCCAGTGACAAGACAAAAGAGAATTTTTAAGCTGGAACTAATTCTTCCTCAATATTGAGTATCATCAGAATCTTTCTTAATCTATTTTCAGACAAAACGCTGTGCAATTATTTCAGTTTGATGTGTGTGACATTTTTAACTGACAGTAACATCCTCCCACTATAGGACTTGGAAGCACAGACCAAAAAAACAGAGAGGATTAGGTGACTGCAGTCATGTTACACATTTAAAAATAAATCAAGTCTGTCTGGTATTCTAGTAATATATTTAAATCCTATTTTAATACTGAGCATAACTGATTGAATTGCAGAAAAGTTTTATATTTTAGTTTTGGCTCTATCATGTATCAGTTTATGAAATAAAATTACTTTGCTGACCCATTGATTGGAAAATCACTATTGTTTAGACAATTCCCTGACCATCGATCAAATAGTAATGCAAGAACTCTTCCAACATCTCATGTTTAGTACTGCACTGAGCCATAGTCACAAGCTGCAGTCTCGCTGGGATTGCGACTTGAAACATTAACCAACAGGGTGATTATTCAAAATGTATGGCTAAAAGGTTTGAGATCAGTGTTGAGGGTCATTGAGTATTTTCATTTTCTGTGTTGTAAATGCAGGGATGGGAGAGCTGATTGGATTTGGCTGTCTGTCTCTGTGCTGTAACAGTGCCCAAACACAACTGATGGAGTCATTTTATCCTACACTCCTGACTCAAGTGTTCAACAAGCCAGGAGATGAATAGAAGAATTTTGGTTGCGTTTTATTGACTTTCCCAGCAAGAGCTGAGAAATCTGAGACACTGCAAAGCAGTTTTGCAATGGCTTTCTGTTAGGAAGTCAACAAGGTACATGCTAGATATTTTCTTCTTCATTTTTATCTTTCTAAATCCCCCCACAGTCACACTGTATCCAAAGGGGGTCCATCAGTAGTCCTAATGTTTTCCCCAAATCACCCATGACTCCGTGGGTGTGAGTGTGTGAATAGTGAAACAGCAAAAAGCAAACATTATGCAAATATTTCAATCCATATTTGCATATTAGGTGTTTACCAACAACCCACTAAGTATAAGTAACTGGAAAATCTTGACTGATTTTGGCAGATGTTCCTTAAAGTTGCAGATTATTATTCATATGTAGGCAATTGAGAGTTGCCAAGGGAGTCATTGGCACTTGGATGATCTATGACCAGTGCTATATTGCTGGAAGTCCATGCTGTGTGGCTCTTTGACATAATAGTCTATACAGTGCTTCGTGACACCCCATGAACAAGAAATGTACCGCGTACATTACTGATTCATAGAATGAGACAACACAGGGTAAGGCCATTAACCCAGGAACGATTCTTTGAAGGAGCTTTCCAGTTAGTCCCATTAAGGCAACAAGGGTATCTTGAAATTTATGAAATGCTCATTATACTTTGGCAGAAAGACTTGAGTCTTTCCCCACTGCACCTTGGCGGCAGCTGCCCCAGGCTTTAGTGTGTCCCCAGCACATGGTCCTGGACCTTGGAATTTGCCAGTCTGTTCATTGTCTTAATGGGAATGTAAATTGCTACCTTTCATGTTTAGAAATTGCCTTTTTATTGCAACTGGATTGAGTTGTACTGAGGAACGTCAAATTTGCACTGTATTCTCTGCAAGGTCAGCGTGGACCATGTTGAAGTCATCACCATTCTGCTCCAGAGTCCAGACTTGCTTCTTTTTCATGGTGCTCACCAAGATGTTGATCTTGAGGCTTCAGCTGTTAGGTATTTCTTGCTGCAATTGATGAGCCCAAACTGGATCTGCAGACTAAGACTGGGGTCATTAGCTGCATGGTTGCAGGCTTTGCTCTTTGTTAACAGTTTTTGAGTCTAAGTTTTTTTTATTGTTGTTGCAGTTTTTTTTGGTTAATATCGTTTTTATTGCACAGGTTGGGTTATGTGTCTTTGTTTGAGTGGAGATCCCAGTACAGGTTAACTCAACCTCCTCCAGTAACCTCCTCCCGCCTCAGGAGACTGCCTGTGTGGAGTTTGCATGTTCTCCCCGTGTCTGCATGGGTTTCCTCCGGGTGCTCCGGTTTCCTCCCACAGTCCAAAAGATGTGCGGGTCAGGTGAATTGGCCATGCTAAATTGCCCGTAGTGTTAGGTAAGGGGTAAATGTAAGGGTATGGGTGGGTTGCGCTTCAGCGGGTTGGTATGAACTTGTTGGGCCGAAGGGCCTGTTTCCACACTGTAAGTAATCTAATCTAATCTAATCTAATCTAATGTCATCTAATGCTCAATTGGGCACATGGATGGCTTGTGGTTAGCACTGCTGCCTCACAGCACAGACACCCGGGTACGAATCCAGCCTCAGGTGACTCTCTGTGTGGAGTCTGCACATTCTCCTCATGTCTATGTGTGTTTGCTCTGGTTTCCAACCACAGTTCAAAGATGTGCAGGTTAGGGTGGTTTAGCCATGCTAAATTACCCATTGTGTCCAGGGATGTGCAGGCTAGGTGGATTAGCCTTGGGAAATGCAGGGTTGTGGGAATTGGAGGTGGGGTGGAGGGGCTGGTGGTGTGGGTGGGCTGCTCTTCCGAGAGTCAATGTGGACTGAATGGACCCAATGTCTTGCTTCTGCACTGTAGGGATTCTGTGATGACCTATTTTGTACTTTTATTTACTTAGAGTTAATTTATGAACAAAATGCATTTTTAAAATTAATAAAGTCTGATTAATGCCAACAACATTTCCATTTCAAATGTTTTTCCAATTTCATTTTGATTGGTTATGAATCTGTTTCTGTATCTCTTTCGGATAATACAAGCCAGATCTTGATAACTTTAAACAATAATTTCTCTTCCATTTCCCTCTTGATCATTTGCCAGTTCCCTTAAATGTACGTTTGGTTGATTTCCTGCCTTGGTTATTCTGTGTGTTTGCATTGGCACAGATTGCCTGGACTCAAAGGACAAAGAACAAGGAACGTGGCCCTCCTGGTTTTTGGCAGGTTTCTTTCTGATAATTTGAATCAGCTATAAGTTATGTGACATAAATTTGGCAAATCTTCTCTGAAAGGATCTAAACTATGCCTCGTTGGCGAAGTGCAATATAAGTACACAAAGGCTTCTGGAGCAGCTCATTTCTCAAAAATCATTCCATCAGTTTTGTAGTTCTGAAAAGAGATTACATACAGATTCACCAAAGCAGCTCAGCACAGTTTCCGGTACGTGTGCTCCTGAGGCACCATCCCCTTCCCTAGTCTCTGAAAAGAGGTGGGATAGTAGCTCAGTGGTTAGCAAAGTGTGAGGCGATGAGCAGTGTGAGGGTGATGAGCAGTGTGAGGTGATGAACAGTGTGAGATACTGAGTAGTGTGAGACGATGAGCAGTGTGATGCGATGAGCAGTGTGAGGTGACGAGCATTGTGAGGAGATGAGTAGTGTGAGGGTGATGAGCAGCATGAGGCGATGAGCAGTGTGAGGTGATGAGCAGTGTGAGGCGATGAGCAGTGTGAGGTGATGAGCAGTGTGAAGTGATGAGTAGTGTGAGGTGATGAGCAGTGTGAGGAGATGAGTAGTGTGAGGTGATGAGCAGCATGAGGCGATGAGCAGTATGAGGTGATGAGCAGCGTGAGGAGATGAGCAGTGTGAGGGTGATGAGTAGTGTGAGGTGATGAGCAGTGTCAGGTGATGAGCAGTGTGAGGTGATGAGTAGTGTGAGGTGATGAGTAGTGTGAAGTGATGAGCAGTGTGAGGTGATGAGCAGCGTGAGGTGATGAACCGTGTGAGACGATGAGTAGTGTGAGGTGATGAGCAGTGTGAGGGTGATGAGTAGTGTGAGGTGATGAGTAGTGTGAGGTGATGAGCAGTGTGAGGTGATGAGCAGTGTGAGGTGATGAGCAGTGTGAAGTGATGAGCAGTGTGAGGTGATGAGCAGTGTGAAGTGATGAGCAGTGTGAGGTGATGAGCAGTGTGAGGGTGATGAGTAGTGTGAGGTGATGAGTAGTGTGAGGTGATGAGCAGTGTGAGGTGATGAGCAGCATGAGGTGATGAGCAGTGTGACGATGAGCAGCGTGAGGTGATGAACCGTGTGAGACGATGAGCAGTGTGAGGTGATGAGCAGTGTGAGGTGATGAGCAGCGTGAGGAGATGAGCAGTGTGAGGTTATGAACAGTGTGAGACGATGAGTAGTGTGAGGTGATGAGCAGTGTGAGGTGATGAGCAGTGCGAGGCGATGAGCAGTGTGAGGTGATGAACAGTGTGAGACGATGAGTAGTGTGAGGTGATGAGCAGTGTGAGGGTGATGAGCAGTGTGAGGAGATGAGCAGTGTGAGGTGATGAGCAGTGTGAGGTGATGAGCAGTGTGAGGTGATGAGCAGTGTGAGGGTGATGAGCAGTGTGAGGGTGATGAGCAGTGTGAGATGATGAGCAGCATGAGGTGATGAGCAGCGTGAGGTTATGAACAGTGTGATGCGATGAGCAGTGTGAGGTGATGAACCGTGTGAGACGATGAGCAGTGTGAGGTGATGAGCAGTGTGAGGTGATGAGCAGTGTGAGGTGATGAGCAGTGTGAGGGTGATGAGCAGTGTGAGGTGATGAGCAGTGTGAGGAGATGAGCAGTGTGAGGAGATGAGCAGTGTGAGGTGATCAGCAGCGTGAGGAGATGAGCAGTGTGAGGGTGATGAGCAGTGTGAGGTGATGAGCAGTGTGATGCGATGAGCAGTGTGAGGGTGATGAGCAGTGTGAGGTGATGAGCAGTGTGAGGGTGATGAGCAGCGTGAGGACGATGAGCAGTGTGAGATGATGAGCAGTGTGAGGGTGATGAACAGTGTGAGACGATGAGCAGTGTGAGGGTGATGAGCAGTGTGAGGTGATGAGCAGTGTGAGGGTGATGAGCAGTGTGAGATGATGAGCAGTGTGAGGGTGATGAGTAGTGTGAGGTGATGAGCAGCATGAGGCGATGAGCAGTGTGAGGTGATGAGCAGTGTGAGGGTGATGAGTAGTGTGAGGTGATGAGCAGTGTGAGGAGATGAGTAGTGTGAGGTGATGAGCAGCGTGAGGTAATGAACCATGTGAGACGATGAGCAGTGTGAGGTGATGAGCAGTGTGAGGAGATGAGCAGTGTGAGGGTGATGAGTAGTGTGAGGTGATGAGCAGTGTGAGGTGATGAGCAGTGTGAGGTGATGAGCAGTGTGAGGTGATGAGTAGTGTGAGGTGATGAGTAGTGTGAGGTGATGAGCAGTGTGAGGTGATGAGCAGCATGAGGTGATGAGCAGTGTGAGGGTGATGAGCAGTGTGAGGTGATGAACAGTGTGAGACGATGAGCAGTGTGAGGTGATGAGCAGCGTGAGGTGATGAACCGTGTGAGACGATGAGCAGTGTGGGGTGATGAGCAGTGTGAGGTGATGAGCAGCGTGAGGAGATGAGTGTGAGGTGATGAGCAGTGTGAGGTGATGAGCAGCGTGAGGTGATGAACCGTGTGAGACGATGAGCAGTGTGAGGTGATGAGCAGTGTGAGGTGATGAGCAGTGTGAGGCGATGAGCAGTGTGAGGTTATGAACAGTGTGATGCGATGAGCAGTGTGAGGTGATGAGCAGTGTGAGGTGATCAGCAGTGTGAGGAGATGAGCAGTGTGAGCTGATGAGCAGCGTGAGGTGATGAGCAGCGTGAGGCGATGAGCAGTGTGAGGGTGATGAGCAGTGTGAGGTGATGAGCAGTGTGATGCGATGAGCAGTGTGATGCGATGAGCAGAGTGAGTGTGATGAGCAGTGTGAGACGATGAGCAGTGTGAGACGATGAGCAGTGTGAGGGTGATGAGCAGTGTGAGGTGATGAGCAGTGTGAGGTGATGAACAGTGTGAGACGATGAGCATTTTGAGGTGATGAGCAGTGTGAGGCGATGAGCAGTGTGAGGCGATGAGCAGTGTGAGGTGATGAGCAGTGTGAAGTGATGAGCAATGTGAGGTGATGAGCAGTGTGAGGTGATGAGCAGCGTGAGGTGATGAACCGTGTGAGATGATGAGCAGTGTGAGGTGATGAGCAGCATGAGGTGATGAGCAGTGTGAGGTGATGAGCAGCATGAGGTGATGAGCAGTGTGAGGTGATGAACCGTGTGAGACGATGAGCAGTGTGATGTGATGAGCAGTGTGAGGTGATGAGCAGTGTGAGGGTGATGAGCATGTGAGGTGATGAGCAGTGTGAGGGTGATGAGTAGTGTGAGACGATGAGCAGTGTGAGGGTGATGAGCAGTGTGAGGCGATGAGCAGTGTGAGGTGATGAACAGTGTGAGACGATGAGCATTTTGAGGTGATGAGCAGTGTGAGGGTGATGAGCAGTGTGAGGAGATGAGCAGTGTGAGGGTGATGAACAGTGTGAGGTGATGAGCAGTGTGAGGTGATGAGCAGCGTGTGGTGATGAGCAGTGTGAGGTGATGAGCAGTGTGAGGTGATGAGCAGTGTGAGGGTGATGAGCAGTGTGAGGTGATGAGCAGCGTGAGGTGATGAGCAGCGTGAGGCGATGAGCAGTGTGAGGGTGATGAGCAGTGTGAGGTGATGAGCAGTGTGAGGGTGATGAACAGTGTGAGGTGATGAGCAGTGTGAGGTGATGAGCAGCGTGAGGTGATGAGCAGTGTGAGGTGATGAGCAGCGTGAGGTGATGAGCAGTGTGAGGTGATGAGCAGTGTGAGGAGATGAGTAGTGTGAGGTGATGAGCAGTGTGATGCGATGAGCAGTGTGAGGTGATGAGCAGTGTGAGGTGATGAGCAGCGTGAGGCGATGAGCAGTGTGAGGGTGATGTGCAGTGTGAGGAGATGAGCAGTGTGAGGGTGATGAGTAGTGTGAGACGATGAGCAGTGTGAGGTGATGAGCAGTGTGAGACGATGTGCAGTGTGAGGTGATGAACAGTGTGAGACAATGAGCAGTGTGAGGTGATGAGCAGAGTGAGGGTGATGAGCAGTGTGAGACGATGAGCAGTGTGAGGTGATGAGCAGAGTGAGGGTGATGAGCAGTGTGAGACGATGAGCAGTGTGAGGGTGATGAGTAGTGTGAGACGATGTGCAGTGTAAGGTGATGAACAGTGTGAGACGATGAGCAGTGTGAGGTGATGAGCAGAGTGAGGGTGATGAGCAGTGTGAGACGATGAGCAGTGTGAGGTGATGAGCAGTGTGAGACGATGTGCAGTGTGAGGTGATGAACAGTGTGAGACGATGAGCAGTGTGAGGTGATGAGCAGAGTGAGGGTGATGAGCAGTGTGAGACGATGAGCAGTGTGAGGGTGATGAGCAGTGTGAGACGATGAGCAGTGTGAGGTGATGAGCAGTGTGTGGGTGATGAACAGTGTGAGACGATGAGCAGTGTGAGGTGATGAGCAGAGTGAGGGTGATGAGCAGTGTGAGACGATGAGCAGTGTGAGGTGATGAGCATTGTGAGGTGATGAGTAGTGTGAGGACGATGAGCAGTGTGAGGTGATGAACAGAGTGAGACAATGAGCAGTGTGAGGTGATGAGCAGAGTGAGGGTGATGAGCAGTGTGAGGTGATGAACAGTGTGAGACGATGTGCAGTGTGAGGTGATGAGCAGAGTGAGGGTGATGAGCAGTGTGAGGTGATGAGCAGTGTGAGACGATGAGCAGTGTGAGGTGATGAGCAGTGTGAGGTGATGAACCGTGTGAGACGATGTGCAGTGTGAGGTGATGAACAGTGTGAGACGATGAGCAGTGTGAGGTGATGAGCAGAGTGAGGGTGATGAGCAGTGTGAGACGATGAGCAGTGTGAGGTGATGAGCAGTGTGAGACGATGTGCAGTGTGAGGTGATGAACAGTGTGAGACGATGAGCAGTGTGAGGTGATGAGCAGAGTGAGGGTGATGAGCAGTGTGAGACGATGAGCAGTGTGAGGGTGATGAGCAGTGTGAGACGATGAGCAGTGTGAGGTGATGAGCAGTGTGTGGGTGATGAACAGTGTGAGACGATGAGCAGTGTGAGGTGATGAGCAGAGTGAGGGTGATGAGCAGTGTGAGACGATGAGCAGTGTGAGGTGATGAGCATTGTGAGGTGATGAGTAGTGTGAGGACGATGAGCAGTGTGAGGTGATGAACAGTGTGAGACAATGAGCAGAGTGAGGGTGATGAGCAGTGTGAGGTGATGAGCAGTGTGAGACGATGTGCAGTGTGAGGTGATGAACAGTGTGAGACGATGGGCAGTGTGAGGTGATGAGCAGAGTGAGGGTGATGAGCAGTGTGAGACGATGAGCAGTGTGAGGGTGATGAGCAGTGTGAGACGATGAGCAGTGTGAGGTGGTGAGCAGTGTGTGGGTGATGAACAGTGTGAGACGATGAGCAGTGTGAGGTGATGAGCAGTGTGAGGTGATGAGCAGAGTGAGGGTGATGAGCAGTGTGAGACGATGAGCAGTGTGAGGTGATGAGCATTGTGAGGTGATGAGTAGTGTGAGGACGATGAGCAGTGTGAGGTGATGAACAGTGTGAGACGATGAGCAGTGTGAGGTGATGAGCAGAGTGAGGGTGATGAGCAGTGTGAGACGATGAGCAGTGTGAGGTGATGAGCATTGTGAGGTGATGAGCAGTGTGAGGACGATGAGCAGTGTGAGGTGATGAACAGTGTGAGACAATGAGCAGTGTGAGGTGATGAGCAGTGTGAGGGTGATGAGCAGTGTGAGGGTGATGAGCAGTGTGAGACGATGAGCAGTGTGAGGTGATGAGCAGTGTGTGGGTGATGAACAGTGTGAGACCATGAGCAGTGTGAGGTGATGAGCAGTGTGAGGTGATGAGCAGTGTGAGGTGATGAGCAGTGTGAGGACGATGAGCAGTGTGAGGTGATGAGCAGAGTGAGGGTGATGAGCAGTGTGAGACGATGAGCAGTGTGAGGTGATGAGCAGTGTGTGGGTGATGAACAGTGTGAGGTGATGAACAGTGTGAGACGATGAGCAGTGTGAGGTGATGAGCAGAGTGAGGGTGATGACCAGTGTGAGGAGATGAGCAGTGTGACGATGAGCAGCGTGAGGTGATGAGCAGTGTGAGACGATGAGCAGTGTGAGGTGATGAGCAGTGTGTGGGTGATGAACAGTGTGAGACGATGAGCAGTGTGAGACGATGACCAGTGTGAGGTGATGAGCAGTGTGAGGTGATGACCAGTGTGAGGTGATGAGCAGTGTGAGGTTGATAAGCAGAGTGAGGGTGATGAGCAGTGTGAGACGATGAGCAGTGTGAGGTGATGAGCAGTGTGAGGTGATGAGCAGTGTGAGGTGATGAGCAGTGTGAGGACGATGAGCAGTGTGAGGTGATGAGCAGAGTGAGGGTGATGAGCAGTGTGAGGCGATGAGCAGTGTGAGGGTGATGAACAGTGTGAGACGATGAGCAGTGTGAGACGATGAGCAGTGTGAGGTGATGAGCAGTGTGTGGGTGATGAGTAGTGTGAGATGATGAGCAGTGTGAGGGTGATGAGCAGCGTGAGGTGATGAGCAGCGTGAGGTGATGAGCAGTGTGAGGCGATGAGCAGTGTGAGGTGATGAACAGTGTGAGGGTGATGAGCAGTGTGAGGTGATGAGCAGTGTGAGGGTGATGAGCAGTGTGAGACGATGAGCAGTGTGAGGGTGATGAGCATGTGAGGTGATGAGCAGTGTGAGGGTGATGAGTAGTGTGAGACGATGAGCAGTGTAGGGTGATGAGCAGTGTGAGGCGATGAGCAGTGTGAGGTGATGAACAGTGTGAGATGATGAGCATTTTGAGGTGATGAGCAGTGTGAGGGTGATGAACAGTGTGAGGTGATGAGCAGCGTGTGGTGATGAGCAGTGTGAGGTGATGAGCAGTGTGAGGGTGATGAGCAGTGTGAGGTGATGAGCAGCGTGAGGTGATGAGCAGCGTGAGGCGATGAGCAGTGTGAGGGTGATGAGCAGTGTGAGGTGATGAGCTGTGTGAGGGTGATGAACAGTGTGAGGTGATGAGCAGTGTGAGGTGATGAGCAGCGTGAGGTGATGAGCAGTGTGAGGTGATGAGCAGTGCGAGGGTGATGAGCAGTGTGAGGTGATGAGCAGCGTGAGGTGATGAGCAGCGTGAGGCGATGAGCAGTGTGAGGGTGATGAGCAGTGTGAGGTGATGAGCAGTGTGAGGAGATGAGTAGTGTGAGGTGATGAGCAGTGTGATGCGATGAGCAGTGTGAGGTGATGAGCAGTGTGAGGTGATGAGCAGCGTGAGGCGATGAGCAGTGTGAGGGTGATGTGCAGTGTGAGGAGATGAGCAGTGTGAGGGTGATGAGTAGTGTGAGACGATGAGCAGTGTGAGGTGATGAGCAGTGTGAGACGATGTGCAGTGTGAGGTGATGAACAGTGTGAGACGATGAGCAGTGTGAGGTGATGAGCAGAGTGAGGGTGATGAGCAGTGTGAGACGATGAGCAGTGTGAGGTGATGAGCAGAGTGAGGGTGATGAGCAGTGTGAGACGATGAGCAGTGTGAGGTGATGAACCGTGTGAGACGATGTGCAGTGTGAGGTGATGAACAGTGTGAGACGATGAGCAGTGTGAGGTGATGAGCAGAGTGAGGGTGATGAGCAGTGTGAGACGATGAGCAGTGTGAGGTGATGAGCAGTGTGAGACGATGTGCAGTGTGAGGTGATGAACAGTGTGAGACGATGAGCAGTGTGAGGTGATGAGCAGAGTGAGGGTGATGAGCAGTGTGAGACGATGAGCAGTGTGAGGGTGATGAGCAGTGTGAGACGATGAGCAGTGTGAGGTGATGAGCAGTGTGTGGGTGATGAACAGTGTGAGACGATGAGCAGTGTGAGGTGATGAGCAGAGTGAGGGTGATGAGCAGTGTGAGACAATGAGCAGTGTGAGGTGATGAGCATTGTGAGGTGATGAGTAGTGTGAGGACGATGAGCAGTGTGAGGTGATGAACAGTGTGAGACAATGAGCAGTGTGAGGTGATGAGCAGAGTGAGGGTGATGAGCAGTGTGAGGTGATGAGCAGTGTGAGACGATGTGCAGTGTGAGGTGATGAACAGTGTGAGACGATGAGCAGTGTGAGGTGATGAGCAGTGTGAGGTGATGAACCGTGTGAGACGATGTGCAGTGTGAGGTGATGAACAGTGTGAGACGATGAGCAGTGTGAGGTGATGAGCAGAGTGAGGGTGATGAGCAGTGTGAGGGTGATGAGCAGTGTGAGGTGATGAGCAGTGTGAGACGATGTGCAGTGTGAGGTGATGAACAGTGTGAGACGATGAGCAGTGTGAGGTGATGAGCAGAGTGAGGGTGATGAGCAGTGTGAGACGATGAGCAGTGTGAGGGTGATGAGCAGTGTGAGACGATGAGCAGTGTGAGGTGATGAGCAGTGTGTGGGTGATGAACAGTGTGAGACGATGAGCAGTGTGAGGTGATGAGCAGAGTGAGGGTGATGAGCAGTGTGAGACGATGAGCAGTGTGAGGTGATGAGCATTGTGAGGTGATGAGTAGTGTGAGGACGATGAGCAGTGTGAGGTGATGAACAGTGTGAGACGATGAGCAGTGTGAGGTGATGAGCAGAGTGAGGGTGATGAGCAGTGTGAGACGATGAGCAGTGTGAGGTGATGAGCATATTGTGAGGTGATGAGCAGTGTGAGGACGATGAGCAGTGTGAGGTGATGAACAGTGTGAGACAATGAGCAGTGTGAGGTGATGAGCAGAGTGAGGGTGATGAGCAGTGTGAGGGTGATGAGCAGTGTGAGACGATGAGCAGTGTGAGGTGATGAGCAGTGTGTGGGTGATGAACAGTGTGAGACCATGAGCAGTGTGAGGTGATGAGCAGTGTGAGGTGATGAGCAGTGTGAGGACGATGAGCAGTGTGAGGTGATGAGCAGAGTGAGGGTGATGAGCAGTGTGAGACGATGAGCAGTGTGAGGTGATGAGCAGTGTGTGGATGATGAACAGTGTGAGGTGATGAACAGTGTGAGACGATGAGCAGTGTGAGGTGATGAGCAGAGTGAGGGTGATGACCAGTGTGAGGAGATGAGCAGTGTGACGATGAGCAGCGTGAGGTGATGAGCAGTGTGAGACGATGAGCAGTGTGAGGTGATGAGCAGTGTGTGGGTGATGAGCAGTGTGAGACGATGAGCAGTGTGAGGTGATGAGCAGTGTGAGGTGATGACCAGTGTGAGGTGATGAGCAGTGTGAGGTTGATGAGCAGAGTGAGGGTGATGAGCAGTGTGAGACGATGAGCAGTGTGAGGTGATGAGCAGTGTGAGGTGATGAGCAGTGTGAGGTGATGAGCAGTGTGAGGACGATGAGCAGTGTGAGGTGATGAGCAGAGTGAGGGTGATGAGCAGTGTGAGGCGATGAGCAGTGTGAGGGTGATGAACAGTGTGAGACGATGAGCAGTGTGAGACGATGAGCAGTGTGAGGTGATGAGCAGTGTGTGGGTGATGAACAGTGTGAGACGATGAGCAGTGTGAGGCGATGAGCAGTGTGAGGTGATGAACAGTGTGAAACGATAAGCATTTTGAGGCGATGAGCAGTGTGAGGGTGATGTGCAGTGTGAGGAGATGAGCAGTGTGAGGGTGATGAGTAGTGTGAGACGATGAGCATTGTGAGGTGATGAGCAGTGTGAGGACGATGAGCAGTGTGAGGTGATGAACAGTGTGAGACAATGAGCAGTGTGAGGTGATGAGCAGAGTGAGGGTGATGAGCAGTGTGAGGGTGATGAGCAGTGTGAGACGATGAGCAGTGTGAGGTGATGAGCAGTGTGTGGGTGATGAACAGTGTGAGACCATGAGCAGTGTGAGATGATGAGCAGTGTGAGGTGATGAGCAGTGTGAGGTGATGAGCAGTGTGAGGACGATGAGCAGTGTGAGGTGATGAGCAGTGTGTGGGTGATGAACAGTGTGAGGCGATGAGCAGTGTGAGGGTGATGAACAGTGTGAGGTGATGAGCAGAGTGAGGTGATGAGCAGTGTGAGGACGATGAGCAGTGTGAGGTGATGAGCAGAGTGAGGGTGATGAGCAGTGTGAGACGATGAGCAGTGTGAGGTGATGAGCAGTGTGTGGGTGATGAACAGTGTGAGGCGATGAGCAGTGTGAGACGATGAGCAGTGTGAGACGATGAGCAGTGTGAGGTGATGAGCAGAGTGAGGTGATGAGCAGTGTGAGGTGATGAGCAGTGTGAGGGTGATGAGCAGTGTGAGGGTAATGAGCAGTGTGAGGTGATGAGCAGTGTGAGGCGATGAGCAGTGTGAGGTGATGAACAGTGTGAAACGATAAGCATTTTGAGGTGATGAGCAGTGTGAGGGTGATGAGCAGTGTGAGGGTAATGAGCAGTGTGAGGTGATGAGCAGTGTGAGGTTGATGAGCAGTGTGAGATGATGAGCATTTTGAGGTGATGAGCAGTGTGAGGGTGATGAGCAGTGTGAGGTGATGAGCAGAGTGAGGGTGATGAGCAGTGTGAGACGATGAGCAGTGTGAGACGATGAGCAGTGTGAGGTGATGAGCAGTGTGAGGTGATGAGCAGTGTGAGGACGATGAGCAGTATGAGGTGATGAGCAGAGTGAGGGTGATGAGCAGTGTGAGATGATGAGCATTTTGAGGTGATGAGCAGTGTGAGGGTGATGAGCAGTGTGAGGTGATGAGCAGTGTGAGGACGATGAGCAGTGTGAGGTGATGAGCAGAGTGAGGGTGATGAGCAGTGTGAGGCGATGAGCAGTGTGAGGTGATGAACAGTGTGAAACGATAAGCATTTTGAGGTGATGAGCAGTGTGAGGACGATGAGCAGTGTGAGGTGATTAGCAGAGTGAGGGTGATGAGCAGTGTGAGACGATGAGCAGTGTGAGGTGATGAGCAGTGTGTGGGTGATGAACAGTGTGAGGCGATGAGCAGTGTGAGACGATGAGCAGTGTGAGGTGATGAGCAGAGTGAGGTGATGAGCAGTGTGAGGTGATGAGCAGTGTGAGGTGATGAACAGTGTGAAACGATAAGCATTTTGAGGTGATGAGCAGTGTGAGGGTGATGAGCAGTGTGAGGGTAATGAGCAGTGTGAGGCGATGAGCAGTGTGAGGTGATGAGCAGTGTGAGACGATGAGCAGTGTGAGGGTGACGAGCAGCGTGAGGTGATGAGCAGTGTGAGGCGATGAGCAGTGTGAGGTGATGAACAGTGTGAAACGATAAGCATTTTGAGGTGATGAGCAGTGTGAGGGTGATGAGCAGTGTGAGGGTAATGAGCAGTGTGAGGTGATGAGCAGTGTGAGGTTGATGAGCAGTGTGAGATGATGAGCAGTGTGAGGTGATGAGCAGTGTGAGGGTGATGAGTAGTGTGAGACGATGAGCAGTGTGAGGGTGATGAGCAGTGTGAGGTGATGAGCAGTGTGAGGCGATGAGCAGTGTGAGGTGATGAACAGTGTGAGACGATGAGCATTTTGAGGTGATGAGCAGTGTGAGGGTGATGAGCAGTGTGAGGGTAACGAGCAGTGTGAGGTGATGAGCAGTGTGAGGTTGATGAGCAGTGTGAGATGATGAGCATTTTGAGGTGATGAGCAGTGTGAGGGTGATGAGCAGTGTGAGGTGATGAGCAGAGTGAGGGTGATGAGCAGTGTGAGACGATGAGCAGTGTGAGACGATGAGCAGTGTGAGGTGATGAGCAGTGTGAGGTGATGAGCAGTGTGAGGACGATGAGCAGTATGAGGTGATGAGCAGAGTGAGGGTGATGAGCAGTGTGAGATGATGAGCATTTTGAGGTGATGAGCAGTGTGAGGGTGATGAGCAGTGTGAGGTGATGAGCAGAGTGAGGGTGATGAACAGTGTGAGACGATGAGCAGTGTGAGGTGATGAGCAGTGTGAGGTGGTGAGCAGTGTGAGGACGATGAGCAGTGTGAGGTGATGAGCAGAGTGAGGGTGATGAGCAGTGTGAGGCGATGAGCAGTGTGAGGTGATGAACAGTGTGAAACGATAAGCATTTTGAGGTGATGAGCAGTGTGAGGACGATGAGCAGTGTGAGGTGATGAGCAGAGTGAGGGTGATGAGCAGTGTGAGACGATGAGCAGTGTGAGGTGATGAGCAGTGTGTGGGTGATGAACAGTGTGAGGCGATGAGCAGTGTGAGACGATGAGCAGTGTGAGGTGATGAGCAGAGTGAGGTGATGAGCAGTGTGAGGTGATGAGCAGTGTGAGGTGATGAACAGTGTGAAACGATAAGCATTTTGAGGTGATGAGCAGTGTGAGGGTGATGAGCAGTGTGAGGGTAATAAGCAGTGTGAGGCGATGAGCAGTGTGAGGTGATGAGCAGTGTGAGACGATGAGCAGTGTGAGGGTGATGAGCAGCGTGAGGTGATGAGCAGTGTGAGGCGATGAGCAGTGTGAGGTGATGAACAGTGTGAAACGATAAGCATTTTGAGGTGATGAGCAGTGTGAGGGTGATGAGCAGTGTGAGGGTAATGAGCAGTGTGAGGTGATGAGCAGTGTGAGGTTGATGAGCAGTGTGAGATGATGAGCAGTGTGAGGTGATGAGCAGTGTGAGGGTGATGAGTAGTGTGAGACGATGAGCAGTGTGAGGGTGATGAGCAGTGTGAGACGATGAGCAGTGTGAGGTGATGAGCAGTGTGTGGGTGATGAACAGTGTGAGACCATGAGCAGTGTGAGGCGATGAGCAGTGTGAGGTGATGAGCAGTGTGAGGACGATGAGCAGTGTGAGGTGATGAGCAGAGTGAGGGTGATGAGCAGTGTGAGACGATGAGCAGTGTGAGGTGATGAGCAGTGTGTGGGTGATGAACAGTGTGAGGTGATGAACAGTGTGAGACGATGAGCAGTGTGAGGTGATGAGCAGAGTGAGGGTGATGACCAGTGTGAGGAGATGAGCAGTGTGACGATGAGCAGCGTGAGGTGATGAGCAGTGTGAGACGATGAGCAGTGTGAGGTGATGAGCAGTGTGTGGGTGATGAACAGTGTGAGACGATGAGCAGTGTGAGACGATGAGCAGTGTGAGGTGATGAGCAGTGTGAGGTGATGACCAGTGTGAGGTGATGAGCAGTGTGAGGTTGATGAGCAGAGTGAGGGTGATGAGCAGTGTGAGACGATGAGCAGTGTGAGGTGATGAGCAGTGTGAGGTGATGAGCAGTGTGAGGTGATGAGCAGTGTGAGGACGATGAGCAGTGTGAGGTGATGAGCAGAGTGAGGGTGATGAGCAGTGTGAGGCGATGAGCAGTGTGAGGGTGATGAACAGTGTGAGACGATGAGCAGTGTGAGACGATGAGCAGTGTGAGGTGATGAGCAGTGTGTGGGTGATGAACAGTGTGAGACGATGAGCAGTGTGAGGCGATGAGCAGTGTGAGGTGATGAACAGTGTGAAACGATAAGCATTTTGAGGCGATGAGCAGTGTGAGGGTGATGTGCAGTGTGAGGAGATGAGCAGTGTGAGGGTGATGAGTAGTGTGAGACGATGAGCATTGTGAGGTGATGAGCAGTGTGAGGACGATGAGCAGTGTGAGGTGATGAACAGTGTGAGACAATGAGCAGTGTGAGGTGATGAGCAGAGTGAGGGTGATGAGCAGTGTGAGGGTGATGAGCAGTGTGAGACGATGAGCAATGTGAGGTGATGAGCAGTGTGTGGGTGATGAACAGTGTGAGACCATGAGCAGTGTGAGATGATGAGCAGTGTGAGGTGATGAGCAGTGTGAGGTGATGAGCAGTGTGAGGACGATGAGCAGTGTGAGGTGATGAGCAGAGTGAGGGTGATGAGCAGTGTGAGGCGATGAGCAGTGTGAGGGTGATGAACAGTGTGAGACGATGAGCAGTGTGAGACGATGAGCAGTGTGAGGTGATGAGCAGTGTGTGGGTGATGAACAGTGTGAGACGATGAGCAGTGTGAGACGATGAGCAGTGTGAGGTGATGAGCAGTGTGAGGTGATGACCAGTGTGAGGGTGATGAGTAGTGTGAGATGATGAGCAGTGTGAGGGTGATGAGCAGCGTGAGGTGATGAGCAGTGTGAGGCGATGAGCAGTGTGAGGTGATGAACAGTGTGAAACGATAAGCATTTTGAGGTGATGAGCAGTGTGAGGGTGATGAGCAGTGTGAGGGTAATGAGCAGTGTGAGGTGATGAGCAGTGTGAGGTTGATGAGCAGTGTGAGATGATGAGCATTTTGAGGTGATGAGCAGTGTGAGGGTGATGAGCAGTGTGAGGTGATGAGCAGAGTGAGGGTGATGAGCAGTGTGAGATGATGAGCATTTTGAGGTGATGAGCAGTGTGAGGGTGATGAGCAGTGTGAGGTGATGAGCAGAGTGAGGGTGATGAACAGTGTGAGACGATGAGCAGTGTGAGGTGATGAGCAGTGTGAGGTGGTGAGCAGTGTGAGGACGATGAGCAGTGTGAGGTGATGAGCAGAGTGAGGGTGATGAGCAGTGTGAGGCGATGAGCAGTGTGAGGTGATGAACAGTGTGAAACGATAAGCATTTTGAGGTGATGAGCAGTGTGAGGACGATGAGCAGTGTGAGGTGATGAGCAGAGTGAGGGTGATGAGCAGTGTGAGACGATGAGCAGTGTGAGGTGATGAGCAGTGTGTGGGTGATGAACAGTGTGAGGCGATGAGCAGTGTGAGACGATGAGCAGTGTGAGGTGATGAGCAGAGTGAGGTGATGAGCAGTGTGAGGTGATGAGCAGTGTGAGGTGATGAACAGTGTGAAACGATAAGCATTTTGAGGTGATGAGCAGTGTGAGGGTGATGAGCAGTGTGAGGGTAATGAGCAGTGTGAGGCGATGAGCAGTGTGAGGTGATGAGCAGTGTGAGACGATGAGCAGTGTGAGGCGATGGGCAGTGTGAGGTGATGAACAGTGTGAAACGATAAGCATTTTGAGGTGATGAGCAGTGTGAGGGTGATGAGCAGTGTGAGGGTAATGAGCAGTGTGAGGTGATGAGCAGTGTGAGGTTGATGAGCAGTGTGAGATGATGAGCAGTGTGAGGTGATGAGCAGTGTGAGGGTGATGAGTAGTGTGAGACAATGAGCAGTGTGAGGGTGATGAGCAGTGTGAGACGATGAGCAGTGTGAGGTGATGAGCAGTGTGTGGGTGATGAACAGTGTGAGACCATGAGCAGTGTGAGGTGATGAGCAGTGTGAGGTGATGAGCAGTGTGAGGACGATGAGCAGTGTGAGGTGATGAGCAGAGTGAGGGTGATGAGCAGTGTGAGACGATGAGCAGTGTGAGGTGATGAGCAGTGTGTGGGTGATGAACAGTGTGAGGTGATGAACAGTGTGAGACGATGAGCAGTGTGAGGTGATGAGCAGAGTGAGGGTGATGACCAGTGTGAGGAGATGAGCAGTGTGACGATGAGCAGCGTGAGGTGATGAGCAGTGTGAGACGATGAGCAGTGTGAGGTGATGAGCAGTGTGTGGGTGATGAACAGTGTGAGACGATGAGCAGTGTGAGACGATGAGCAGTGTGAGGTGATGAGCAGTGTGAGGTGATGACCAGTGTGAGGTGATGAGCAGTGTGAGGTTGATGAGCAGAGTGAGGGTGATGAGCAGTGTGAGACGATGAGCAGTGTGAGGTGATGAGCAGTGTGAGGTGATGAGCAGTGTGAGGTGATGAGCAGTGTGAGGACGATGAGCAGTGTGAGGTGATGAGCAGAGTGAGGGTGATGAGCAGTGTGAGGCGATGAGCAGTGTGAGGGTGATGAACAGTGTGAGACGATGAGCAGTGTGAGACGATGAGCAGTGTGAGGTGATGAGCAGTGTGTGGGTGATGAACAGTGTGAGACGATGAGCAGTGTGAGGCGATGAGCAGTGTGAGGTGATGAACAGTGTGAAACGATAAGCATTTTGAGGCGATGAGCAGTGTGAGGGTGATGTGCAGTGTGAGGAGATGAGCAGTGTGAGGGTGATGAGTAGTGTGAGACGATGAGCATTGTGAGGTGATGAGCAGTGTGAGGACGATGAGCAGTGTGAGGTGATGAACAGTGTGAGACAATGAGCAGTGTGAGGTGATGAGCAGAGTGAGGGTGATGAGCAGTGTGAGGGTGATGAGCAGTGTGAGACGATGAGCAGTGTGAGGTGATGAGCAGTGTGTGGGTGATGAACAGTGTGAGACCATGAGCAGTGTGAGATGATGAGCAGTGTGAGGTGATGAGCAGTGTGAGGTGATGAGCAGTGTGAGGACGATGAGCAGTGTGAGGTGATGAGCAGAGTGAGGGTGATGAGCAGTGTGAGGCGATGAGCAGTGTGAGGGTGATGAACAGTGTGAGACGATGAGCAGTGTGAGACGATGAGCAGTGTGAGGTGATGAGCAGTGTGTGGGTGATGAACAGTGTGAGACGATGAGCAGTGTGAGACGATGAGCAGTGTGAGGTGATGAGCAGTGTGAGGTGATGACCAGTGTGAGGGTGATGAGTAGTGTGAGATGATGAGCAGTGTGAGGGTGATGAGCAGCGTGAGGTGATGAGCAGTGTGAGGCGATGAGCAGTGTGAGGTGATGAACAGTGTGAAACGATAAGCATTTTGAGGTGATGAGCAGTGTGAGGGTGATGAGCAGTGTGAGGGTAATGAGCAGTGTGAGGTGATGAGCAGTGTGAGGTTGATGAGCAGTGTGAGATGATGAGCATTTTGAGGTGATGAGCAGTGTGAGGGTGATGAGCAGTGTGAGGTGATGAGCAGAGTGAGGGTGATGAGCAGTGTGAGACGATGAGCAGTGTGAGACGATGAGCAGTGTGAGGTGATGAGCAGTGTGAGGTGATGAGCAGTGTGAGGACGATGAGCAGTATGAGGTGATGAGCAGAGTGAGGGTGATGAGCAGTGTGAGATGATGAGCATTTTGAGGTGATGAGCAGTGTGAGGGTGATGAGCAGTGTGAGGTGATGAGCAGTGTGAGGACGATGAGCAGTGTGAGGTGATGAGCAGAGTGAGGGTGATGAGCAGTGTGAGGCGATGAGCAGTGTGAGGTGATGAACAGTGTGAAACGATAAGCATTTTGAGGTGATGAGCAGTGTGAGGACGATGAGCAGTGTGAGGTGATTAGCAGAGTGAGGGTGATGAGCAGTGTGAGACGATGAGCAGTGTGAGGTGATGAGCAGTGTGTGGGTGATGAACAGTGTGAGGCGATGAGCAGTGTGAGACGATGAGCAGTGTGAGGTGATGAGCAGAGTGAGGTGATGAGCAGTGTGAGGTGATGAGCAGTGTGAGGTGATGAACAGTGTGAAACGATAAGCATTTTGAGGTGATGAGCAGTGTGAGGGTGATGAGCAGTGTGAGGGTAATGAGCAGTGTGAGGCGATGAGCAGTGTGAGGTGATGAGCAGTGTGAGACGATGAGCAGTGTGAGGGTGATGAGCAGCGTGAGGTGATGAGCAGTGTGAGGCGATGAGCAGTGTGAGGTGATGAACAGTGTGAAACGATAAGCATTTTGAGGTGATGAGCAGTGTGAGGGTGATGAGCAGTGTGAGGGTAATGAGCAGTGTGAGGTGATGAGCAGTGTGAGGTTGATGAGCAGTGTGAGATGATGAGCAGTGTGAGGTGATGAGCAGTGTGAGGGTGATGAGCAGTGTGAGGCGATGAGCAGTGTGAGGTGATGAACAGTGTGAGACGATGAGCATTTTGAGGTGATGAGCAGTGTGAGGGTGATGAGCAGTGTGAGGGTAATGAGCAGTGTGAGGTGATGAGCAGTGTGAGGTTGATGAGCAGTGTGAGATGATGAGCATTTTGAGGTGATGAGCAGTGTGAGGGTGATGAGCAGTGTGAGGTGATGAGCAGAGTGAGGGTGATGAGCAGTGTGAGACGATGAGCAGTGTGAGACGATGAGCAGTGTGAGGTGATGAGCACTGTGAGGTGATGAGCAGTGTGAGGACGATGAGCAGTATGAGGTGATGAGCAGAGTGAGGGTGATGAGCAGTGTGAGATGATGAGCATTTTGAGGTGATGAGCAGTGTGAGGGTGATGAGCAGTGTGAGGTGATGAGCAGAGTGAGGGTGATGAACAGTGTGAGACGATGAGCAGTGTGAGGTGATGAGCAGTGTGAGGTGGTGAGCAGTGTGAGGACGATGAGCAGTGTGAGGTGATGAGCAGAGTGAGGGTGATGAGCAGTGTGAGGCGATGAGCAGTGTGAGGTGATGAACAGTGTGAAACGATAAGCAGTGTGAGGTGATGAGCAGAGTGAGGGTGATGAACAGTGTGAGACGATGAGCAGTGTGAGATGATGAGCAGAGTGAGGGTGATGAGCAGTGTGAGGGTAATGAGCAGTGTGAGGTGATGAGCAGTGTGAGGTTGATGAGCAGTGTGAGATGATGAGCATTTTGAGGTGATGAGCAGTGTGAGGGTGATGAGCAGTGTGAGGTGATGAGCAGAGTGAGGGTGATGAGCAGTGTGAGACGATGAGCAGTGTGAGACGATGAGCAGTGTGAGGTGATGAGCAGTGTGAGGTGATGAGCAGTGTGAGGACGATGAGCAGTATGAGGTGATGAGCAGAGTGAGGGTGATGAGCAGTGTGAGATGATGAGCATTTTGAGGTGATGAGCAGTGTGAGGGTGATGAGCAGTGTGAGGTGATGAGCAGAGTGAGGGTGATGAACAGTGTGAGACGATGAGCAGTGTGAGGTGATGAGCAGTGTGAGGTGGTGAGCAGTGTGAGGACGATGAGCAGTGTGAGGTGATGAGCAGAGTGAGGGTGATGAGCAGTGTGAGGCGATGAGCAGTGTGAGGTGATGAACAGTGTGAAACGATAAGCATTTTGAGGTGATGAGCAGTGTGAGGACGATGAGCAGTGTGAGGTGATGAGCAGAGTGAGGGTGATGAGCAGTGTGAGGCGATGAGCAGTGTGAGGCGATGAGCAGTGTGTGGGTGATGAACAGTGTGAGGCGATGAGCAGTGTGAGACGATGAGCAGTGTGAGGTGATGAGCAGAGTGAGGTGATGAGCAGTGTGAGGTGATGAGCAGTGTGAGGTGATGAACAGTGTGAAACGATAAGCATTTTGAGGTGATGAGCAGTGTGAGGGTGATGAGCAGTGTGAGGGTAATGAGCAGTGTGAGGCGATGAGCAGTGTGAGGTGATGAGCAGTGTGAGACGATGAGCAGTGTGAGGGTGATGAGCAGCGTGAGGTGATGAGCAGTGTGAGGCGATGAGCAGTGTGAGGTGATGAACAGTGTGAAACGATAAGCATTTTGAGGTGATGAGCAGTGTGAGGGTGATGAGCAGTGTGAGGGTAATGAGCAGTGTGAGGTGATGAGCAGTGTGAGGGTGATGAGTAGTGTGAGACGATGAGCAGTGTGAGGGTGATGAGCAGTGTGAGGTGATGAGCAGTGTGAGGCGATGAGCAGTGTGAGGTGATGAACAGTGTGAGACGATGAGCATTTTGAGGTGATGAACAGTGTGAGGGTGATGAGCAGTGTGAGGCAATGATCAGTGTGAAGGTGGTGAGCAGCGTGAGATGATGAGCAATGTGAGAGTGATAAGCAGTGTGAGGTGATGAGCAGTGTGAGGTGTTGAGTAATGTGAGGGTGATGAGCAGTGTGAGACGATGAGCAGTGTGAGGCGATGAGCAGTGTGAGGTGGTAAGCAGACTGAGACTAATCCGATCTGGCAGCATCTGTGGATTATACGCTTCCTGTCCAGCGACCCAACCCCAGAGCTGGATTCAAAATGTGTCACTGCATCCACAAGCAGCCATTCCCTGCATCATCGATGCTCAGTACCATCTGCAAGAGCCACTGCAGCAATTCACTAAATATCCTTCATCAGCACCTTCCAAACCCACATGCACTTCCATCTTGAAGGACATGGGCAGCATGGATCAGAGTCGAAGAGTGTGCTGCTGGAAAAGCGCAGCAGGTCAGGCAGCATCCGACAGAGCAGGAGAATCCATGTTTCGGGCATAAACCCTTCTTCAGGAATGAGGCTTGTGGGCTGGGGATGCTCAGAGATGGGAGGTGTGATGGTGTTGGGGGAAGGTAAGCTGAGAGTGCGATAGGTCGATGAGGTTGGGGGAGAAGGTGATAGGTCGGAGAGGGGGTGTGAAGTGGATAGATGGGACTGGTCAGGAGGGCAGCGCCGAGTTGGAGGCTTGGGACTGTGGTAATGTGAGTGGAGGGAAAATGAGAGAACTGTTGAAATCCACATTGATCCCGTGTGGTTGCAAGGTCCCAAGGCAGAATGTGGATTCTGGGTAATCCAAGATGAAGGATGGGAAAAATTTCTGGCTGTAACAGCTGCTCCTTCTTTGAGGTATTTTAGGAGCTGGAGGTGATTTCCTCCAATTCCAGGAGCAGCAATCACTATTTTATATGCTCTTGCATTGTTTTGGAACTTTGGAGGAAAAAAAAGTCAATACAACAGCAGTTTTAAAAGGGAACAGAACAGACAAAGGCAGCACTTGGTGAGGTCATTGCAGGGGAGAGAGAGAGAGAGAGAGAGAGAGAGAGAGAGAAAGAAAGAAACTGACAGAGCAGTGTACCTGCACAGTTACTGCCTTTGCTGTTTGAATTCACATATTGCTGGACATCGGAGTGCACCTGAGAAAATTAACAAACAGTAAAATTCACAACTGATCTTGGAGGAACTGTTTGGGCAAGGTTCACGGCATAGAAACAGATAAATAAATTGTTTTAACTATGGCCTACAGAAAGTCTGCAGTAGTCAGTCAAGTGGGTTCTTTCTTGATTATATGTTTTTTTGAGATATGTCTCTTGATTAAATTTAAAATATAAGCCATAACTATTAATTTAACACGGGTAGTGTTTGTAGACGAATAAGACGGTATTATTTTCTGGGTCTGTAGATTGTGAAGGAGCAAAAATGTCCATTAGTAGAGTGATATGTGCTTCTTGTCAGATGTGGGAGTTTAAAGAGAGTTTAAGGGTTACTGCGGATTATATCTGCAGTAAATGCTGTTGGTTGCGAATCTTATCAGATCGAATAGATCGGTTGGAGACAGTTAGAGGCAATGAGGAACTTGCAACAGCAACAGTATGTGATGGATGGCAGTTATAGGAAGGGGGGAAATTCTCAGATACACTCACATAAATGGGTTAACTTCAGGAAAGGTAAGAGAAGTAGGCAGCTAGTGCAGGGGTCTTCTGTGGCTATAGCTATTTCAAACAAGTATGCTGTTTTGGAAAATATAGGGGGTGATGGATTCTCAGGGGAATGTAGCACGAACAGCCAAGTTTCTGGTATTGAGACTGGCTCTAATGCAACAAGGGGTATGTCAGATTGCAAGAGATCAATTGTGTTAGGGGATTCTCTAGTCTGAGGCACAGGCAGACGTTTCTGTGGCCAGCAGCAAAAAAAATCAGAATGGTGTGATGCTTCCCTGGTGCCAGGATCAATGATGTCTCAGAGAGGGTGCAGAATGTTCTCACAGGGGAGAGGGGCCAGCAACAGGTCATTGTACACATTGGAACCAATGACATAGGAAGGGAAAAGGATGAGATTCTGAAAGGAGATTACAGAGAGTTAGGCAAGAATTTAAAAAGGAGGTCTTCAAGAATAGTAATATCTGGATTACTCCCAGTGCTACGAGCTAGTGAGGGCAGGAATAGGAGGATAGAGCAGATGAATGCATGGCTGAGGAGCTGGTGTATGGGAGAAGGATTCACATTTTTGGATCATTGGAATTTCTTTTGGGGTAGAAGTGACCTGTACAAGAAGGATGGATTGCACCAAATATACTGGCAGGGAGATTTGCTGGAGCTGCTCAGGAGGATTTAAACTAGTAAGGTGGGGGGGTGGGGCCCAGGGAGACAGTGAGGAAAGAGATACAGTTGAGAACAAAGGCAAGTCAGACAGTCAGGGCAGGCAGGGACAAGGTAGGACTAATAAATTAAACTGCATCTATTTCAATGCAAGGGGCCTAACAGGGAAGGCAGATGAACTCAGGGCATGGTTAGGAACATGGGACTGGGATATCATAGCAATTACAGAAACATGGCTCAGGGATGGGCAGGACTGGCAGCTTAATGTTCCAGGATACAAATGCTACAGGAAGGATAGAAAGGGAGGCAAGAGGGGAGGGGGAATGGCATTTTTGATAAGGGATAGCATTACAGCTGTGCTGAGGGAGGATATTCCCAGAAATACATCCAGGGAGGTTATTTGGGTGGAACTGAGAAATAAGAAAGGGATGATCACCTAATTGGGATTGTATTATGGACCCTCTAATAGTCAGAGGGAAATTGAAAAACAAATTTGTAAAGAGATCTCAGTAATCTGAAAGAATAATAGGGTGGTTATGGTAGGGGACTTTAACTTTCCAAACATAGACTGGGAATACCATAGTGTTAAGGGTTCAGATGGAGAGGAATTTGTTAAGTGTGTACAAGAAAATTTTCTGATTCAGTATGTGGATGTACCAATGAGAGAAAGTGCAAAACTTGACTTACTCTTGGGATATAAGGCAGGGTAGGTGAGTGGGGTGTCAGTGGGGCAGCACTTTGGGGCCAACGATCATAATTCTATTAGATTTAAAATAGTGATGGAAAAGGACAGACCAGATCTAAAAGTTGAAGTTCTAAATTGGAGAAAGGCCAATTTTGATGGTATTAGGCAAGAACTTTCAAAAGCTGATTGGGGGCAGATGTTCGCAGGTAAAGCGACTGTTGGAAAATGGGAAGCCTTCAGAAATGAGATAACAAGATTCCAGAGAAAGCATATTCCTGTCAGGGTGAAAGGAAAGGCTGGTAGGTATGGGGAATGCTGGATGGCTAAAGAAATTGAGGGTTTGGTTAAGAAAACGAAGGAAGCATATGTAAGGGATAGATCGAGTGAATCCTTAGAAGAGTATAAAGGCAATAGGAGTATACTTAAGAGGGAAATCAGGAGGGCATAAATGGGATATAAGATAGCTTTGGCAAGTAGAATTAAAGAGAATCCAAAGGGTTTTTACAAATATATTAAGGACAAAAGGGTAGCTGGGGAGAGAATAGGGCCCCTCAAAGATCCGCAAGGTGGCCTTTGTGTGGAGCCGCAGAAAATGGGCGAGATACTAAATGAATATTTTGCATCAGTATTTGCTGTGGAAAAGGATATGGAAGATATAGACTTTAGGGAAATAGATGGTGACATCTTGCAAAATGTCAAAATTACAGAGGAGGAAATGCTGGATGTCTTGAAACGCATAAAGTTGGATAAATCCCCAGGACCTGATCAAGTGTACCCTAGAACGCTGTGGAAAGCTAGAGAAGTGATTGCTGGGCCTCTTGCTGAGATATTTGTATCGTCGATAATAACAGGTGAGATGCCAGGTTGGCTAATGTGGTGCCACTGTTTAAGAAGGGTGGTAAGGACAAGCCAGGGAACTAGGGACCGGTGAGCCTGACGTGGGTGGTGGGCAAGTTGTTGGAGGGAATCCTGAGGGACAGGATGTACATGCATTTGGAAAGGCAAGGACTGATTAGGGATAGTCAACATGGCTTTGTGTGTGGGAAATCATGTCTCACAAACTTGATTGAGTTTTTTGAAGAAATAGCAAAGGGGATTGATGAGGGCAGAGCGGTAGATGTGATCTATATGGACTTCAGTAAGGCATTCGACAAGGTTGCCCATGGGAGACTGGTTAGCAAGGCTAGATCTCGCAGAATACAGGGAGAACTAGCCATTTGGATACAAAATTGGCTCAAAGGTAGAAGATAGTGGGTGGTGGTGGAGGGTTGTTTTTCAGACTGGAGGCCTGTGACCAGTGGAGTGCCATAAGGATTGGTGCTGGGTCCTCTACTTTTTGTTATTTACATAAATGATTTGGATGCGAGCATAAGAGGTACAGTCAGTAAGTTTGCACATGACACCAAAATTGGAGGTGTACTGGACAGCGAAGAGGGTCACCTCAGATTACAACAGGATCTGGACCAGATGGGCCAATGGGCTGAGAAGTGGCAGATGGAGTTTAATTCAGGTAAATGCAAAGTGCTGCATTTTGGGAAAGCAAATCTTAGCAGGACTTATACACTTAAGATCATAGGGAGTGTTGCTGAACAAAGAGACCTTGGAGTGCAGGGTCATAGCTCCTTGAAAGTGGAGTCGCAGGTAGATAGGATAAAGAAGAAGACGTTTGGTATGCTTCCTTTTATTGGTCAGAGTACGGAGTACAGGAGTTGGGAGGTCATGTTGCAGCTGTACAGGACATTGGTTAGGCCACTGTTGGAATATTGCGTGTAATTCTGGTCTCCTTCCTATCGGAAAGATGTTGTGAAACTTGAAAGGGTTCAGAAAAGATTTACAAGGATGTTGCCAGGGTTGAAGGATTTGAGTTATAAAGAGATGCTGAACAGGCTGGGGCTGTTTTCCCTGGAGCGTTGGAGGCTAAAGGGTGATCTTATAGAGGTTTACAAAATTATGAGGGGCATGGATAGGATAAATAGACAAAGTCTTTTCCCTGGGGTTGGTGAGTCCAGAACTAGAGGGCATAGGTTTAGGGTGAGAGGGGAAAGATACAAAAGAGACCTAAGGGGCAACTTTTTCACACAGAGGGTATTATATGTGTGGAATGAGCTGCTAGAGGAAGTGGTGGAGGCTGGTACAATTGCAACATTTAAAAGGCATTTGGATGGGTATATGAATAGGAAGGGTTGGAGGGATATCGGCCGGGTGCTGGCAGGTGGGACTAGATTGGGTTGGGATATCTGGTCAGCATGAATAGTTTGGGCCGAAGGGTCTGTTTCCATGCTGTACATCTCTATGTCTCTATGACTCTATGACTTTATGAGGCGTTCTTCCTCTAGGTGTCGGGTGGTTATAGTTTGGCGATGGGGGAGGTCAAGGACTTGCCACAACCCACTCCCGGCACCTTCCCCTGTCAATAAAGGAACTGCAAAACCTGCGCCACACTACCCCCCTCACATCTGCCCAAAGCCCCAGTGGATCTTTCCACATCTGGCAGAAATTTACCTGTACCTCCACTATAGAAAATCACACTATGGAGAGCCGCTATAGAAAATCGCACTATAGAAGCTCACTAATAGAAAATCACTATATTCGTTCAGCAGAAATGTTGCATTAACCAAACAATGTCCACAATTAGTCAATTACGTTATAGCCAATTAGGCGGCAGGGTGGTTCACAGCGCCAGGGACCCAGGTTCAATTCTGGCCTCGGGTGACTGTCTGTGTGGATTTTGCACATTCTCCCCGTGTCTGCGATATTTTCCTCCGGGTGCTCTGGTTTCCTCCCACAAAGATGTGTAGGTTAGGTGAATTGGCCATGTTAAATTGCCTGTAGTGTGAGGTGTATTAGTCAGGGGTAAATACAGGGGAATGGTTCTAGATGGGTTAGTCTTCAGAAGGTCGGTGTGGATTTGTTGCCACACTGTAGGGAATCTAATCTAAAATTCATGTTGACGAAATGCATGCTATAGTAGAAGATCTACTCGTATAGCACAGCACATGGATCGCAGCAGTTCAAAGGGCAGCTCACCATCATCTTCTCAAGGACAACGAGAAATGGGCAATAAATGCTGACCCAGCCAGTAATATCCACATTCCCTGACTGAATTAAAACAACAACCTCAACGAAAACATGTTTTACCAGCCTGATCAGTTAATAGTAACCAACACAAAGTATTGCTAATGCTCCTTGCTCAGACTTTTATTCAGTGCTTGTTGAAAAGCAAAATGCTAATCTCGCGTTACAGATTATTGTGAGGCACAGGTATGTTGTGGTTACATTTCTGAACTAACAAAGGTTCGAAGTTAACTTTAGTGAAATCAAAGACAATTTCACTTTCACAGGGGGCGGGTTAAATTCTTAATAACTCTCCACAATTCTCTCACTAACTGCTTTAACTGAGGCAAGCATCGGGTTTCTTGGTCAAGCAGCGTCAAGGAAGTGAGTTGACATTTTAAATGTCAAAATAAGGCTGGGTTGTTGTTATTCAACTTTAATTCTATTTGGGTTGAGTTTCCCACACCTTGAAAAGTCTGCTCGCTCCAAAGGTTGGCATTTTACACCCATACCTGGATTCTGTTAGTTGGCAATACGCTCCCACTTTCCAATGAGAACTCCCAGCACATGTTGAACCTTTCTATTCAGTTACCATTTACCCACGCCATTCATTCTGAACCCCTCTACCCCACTCCCAATTCACCCAACTCCAAATCCATTTCCCCCACCCCCAACCACTTGAGCCTCTTAATCCCTTACCTCCCACCCCAGGCACCAACCATCATCGCCATCGAAAGCACTCTATCTGGATACTTGGTACCACAACAGCTCTGCCTAGGACCATGAGAAACCAGTGAGTGGGATGAACATAAGCAGGTCCATCAAGTAAGTCAACCTTCCATCCGTGGACTCTGTCTACACTTCTCATTTAAGGCGGCACGGTGGCTCAGTGGTTAGCACTGCTGCCTTGAAGCTCCAGAGACCCGGGTTCAATTCCTGCCTCGGGCATCTGTCTGTGTGGAGTTTGCACATTCTCCTCATGTCTGCGTGGGTTTCCTCTGGGTGCTCCGGTTTCCTTCCACTGTCCAGAGATGTGCAGCTCAGGCGAATTGGCCATGCTAAATTGCCTGTAGTGTTAGGTGCATTAGTCAGGGGTGAATGTAGGGGAATGGGTCTGGGTGGGTTACTCTTCGGAGGGTCAGTGTGGACTTGTTGGGTCGAAGGGCCTGTTTCCACACATAGGGAATCTAATCTAGTCGGCAGCCAACATCATCAAAGAATCCTCCCACCCCAGTTATAATTTCTTTCAACCTCTTCCATCAGGCAGAAGATACAGAAGCTTAATCACACACGCCACCTGGTTCAAGAACAGTTTCTTACCAGCTGTTATTAAACTGATTAATAGACCTAGAGAAAGTGAGAACTGCAGATGCTGGAGATCCTGATGAAAGACTTATGCCCGAAATGTCAATTCTCCTGCTCCTCAGATACTGCCTGACCTGCTGTGCTTTTCCAGCACAACACTCTCAACACTGATTAATGGACCTGTCAAATTTCATACCTAGTGTTGATCTTTCTTTTTGTGCACCTTCTTTGCAGCTGAAACTTTGTCGACCTCACTCTGTTCAATCACCCTATGACCGTTGTATAGTATGATCTGCCTCTACTTCACGCAAAACAAAACTTTTGACTGTACCTCGGTACACGTGACAATGATAAATCAAATCAAGTCATGTGTTGGCCAGTTTAAACAGCCCACACACTCCTAGTGCCCTCCGAACCTTTCCCCAGCCCTTGGATTTCAACTCCACCCCACCCCTCACCACCACAAAATCCTCACAGCCCAAAGGATCTGAGAATTGGCAGATCACCCAATCAACATCCCTCCCTCAATATCCAGATGGCTTTCCTGCCCCAGTATGTACTTAAGGGCAACTTTTGCCAAAAGGTGAATCAGTCCCTGGGGGGTAGTGATTGGTGAAGCCACCTACATTGTAGAATTTAACCCCTTTTCCTGTGGGGTGACAAGAGACAAGTCTTTAATGTGATGCACTGCTTTGACAGGATAGAACGAAACCAGGGGTCTTAAATTTGAGGTAGTCACTAACAAACCAACCAGGAATTTCAGGAGAAACCTCAAAATCCAGAGGGTAGCTAGAAGATGGAACTGACTACTACAAGGAACAGTTGAATGAGGGCATTTAAGGAGAATGGGAAGTTTCAATAAAAGCAAGAGGGAGAAATGAACAGAAGGGTAGATTGGGAAAGCTGGTCAAAGTAGGTTGAGAGAGGGCTTGTACAGATGAGGAACACTGGCATGGACCACTGAGGTGAGATGACCTACAATGACCAAATGGTAATATGACTTGATAGCTATTACTGAGATGCGGTTACAGAATGAAGGGCTTATGCTCGAAACGTCGAATTCTCTATTCCTGAGATGCTGCCTAACCTGCTGTGCTTTGACCAGCAACACATTTGCAGCGGTTACAGAATGACCAAGACCAGAAAACTCAATATGCAAGAGTATTCAACTTCTCCAGAATTGGCTTAGATGGAAATAAGGAATGTTGAGGGAAAGGAGTGATTGGTGTGTTGTCTATAGGCCCCCAAAGATTTGCTGTTTATAGGGTAAGCCATATAAATAATGGGGGCAGGTACAAAGGACACTACAAATGCTGTAGGTACTTTTAATCTGCATATTGACCGAACAAATCAAGTGAGCAAAGGTGATGTGGAAGATGAATTTTTAGACTGGATTAGAGCTTGTTTCTTAGAGCAATGTGTAACACAACCTAACTGGTATTAAGCTATTTTAGCTGCAAATGTGTTGCTGGTCAAAGCACAGCAGGCCAGGCAGCATCTCAAGAATAGAGAATTCGACGTTTCGAGCATAAGCCCTTCATCAGGAATAAGAGAGAGAGCCAAGCAGGCTAAGATAAAAGGTAGGGAGGAGGGACTAGGGGAAGGGGCGATGGAGGTGGGATAGGTGGAAGGAGGTCAAGGTGAGGGTGATAGGCCGGAGTGGGGTGGGGGCGGAGAGGTCAGGAAGAAGATTGCAGGTTAGGAGGGCGGTGCTGAGTTGAGGGAACCGACTGAGACAAGGTGGGGGGAGGGGAAATGAGGAAACTGGAGAAATCTGAATTCATACCTTGTGGTTGGAGGGTTCCCAGGCGGAAGATGAGACGCTCCTCCTCCAGCCGTCGTGTTGTTGTGTTCTGCCGGTGGAGGAGTCCAAGGACCTGCATGTCCTCGGTGGAGTGGGAGGGAGAGTTAAAGTGTTGAGCCACGGGGTGATTGGGTTGGTTGGTTCGGGCGGCCCGGAGGTGTTCTCTGAAGCGTTCCGCAAGTAAGCGGCCTGTCTCACCAATATAGAGGAGGCCACATCGGGTGCAGCGGATGCAATAGATGATGTGTGTGGAGGTACAGGTGAACTTGTGGCGGATATGGAAGGATCCCTTGGGGCCTTGGAGGGAAGTGAGTGTGGAGGTGTGGGCGCAAGTTTTACATTTCCTGCGGTTGCAGGGGAAGGTGCCGGGGGTGGAGGTTGGGTTGGTGGGGGGTGTGGATCTGACGAGGGAGTCACGAAGGGAGTGGTCCTTGCAGAACGCTGATAGGGGAGGGGAGGGAAATATATCCTTGGTGGTGGGGTCCGTTTGGAGGTGGCGGAAATGGCGGCGGATGATACGTTGTTTGCGGAGGTTGGTGGGTGGTAGGTGAGAACCAGTGGGGTTCTGTCTTGGTGGCGGTTGGAGGAGCGGGGCTCAAGGGCGGAGGAGCAGGAAGTGGAGGAGATGCGGTGGAGGGCATCGTCGATCACGTCTGGGGGGAATCTGCGGTCCTTGAAGAAGGAGGCCATCTGGGCTGTGCGGTGTTGGAATTGGTCCTCCTGGGAGCAGATGCGGCGGAGACGAAGGAATTGGGAATATGGGATGGCGTTTTTACAGGGGGCAGGGTGGGAGGAGGTGTAGTCCAGGTAGCTGTGGGAGTCAGTCGGTTTATAATAGATGTCTGTGTTGAGTCGGTCGCCCGAGATAGAAATGGAAAGGTCTAGGAAGGGGAGGGAGGAGTCTGAGACAGTCCAGGTGAATTTCAGGTCGGGATAGAAGGTGTTAGTAAAGTTGATGAACTGTTCAACCTCCTCGTGGGAGCACGAGGCAGCGCCGATACAGTCATCGATGTAGCGGAGGAAAAGGTGGGGGGTGGTGCCAGTGTAGTTGCGGAAGATGGACTGTTCCACATATCCTACGAAGAGGCAGGCATAGCTGGGGCCCATGCGGGTGCCCATGGCAACTCCTTTAGTTTGGAGGAAGTGGGAGGATTGAAAAGAGAAGTTATTCAGGGTGAGGACCAGTTCAATCAGTCGAAGGAGGGTGTCAGTGGAAGGGTACTGGTTGGTGCGGCGGGAAAGGAAGAAGCGAAGGGCTTTGAGTCCTTCGTGATGGGGGATGGAGGTGTACAGGAACTGGATGTCCACAGTGAAAATAAGGCGTTGGGGACCGGGGAAGCGAAAATCCTGGAGGAGGTGGAGGGCGTGGGTGGTGTCCCGAACGTAGGTGGGGAGTTCTTGGACTAAAGGGGACAGGACCGTGTCGAGGTATTGGGAGATGAGTTCGGTGGGGCAGGAGCAGGCTGAGACAATGGGTCGGCCGGGGCAGGCAGGTTTGTGGATTTTGGGCAGGAGGTAGAAACGGGCGGTGCGGGGTTGTGGGACTATGAGGTTGGAGGCGGTGGATGGGAGATCCCCTGAGGTGATGAGGTCCTGGATGGTCTGGGAGATGATGGTTTGGTGGTGGGAGGTGGGGTCGTGGTCAAGGGGGCGATAAGAGGAGGCGTCCGCGAGCTGGCGTTTGGCTTCAGCGGTATACAGGTCAGTGCGCCAAACTACCACCGCGCCTCCCTTGTCTGCGGGTTTCAGTTAGATCTACTAATATGTAATGCGGGGGAATCAAGTAGAGACGTAGGAGCAAATTAGGAGCTTTCTCTCCATGGATGCTGCCTGATCCTCTGTGATCCCTAGATTTTTTGTCCTCAGATAAGAAGGGATCTTGTCGTGAAGGATCCTTGAGGTGGTAGTGATCACATAGTGGTAGAATTTCAAATTCAGTTTGAGGGAGACCAACTCGGGTCTCAAACCAGTGCTCTCAACTTAAATAAAGGCACTTGCAAAGGTAGGAAGAACGTGTGGTCTAAAAGGAGCGAGACAAATAGAAAAAGGAGAAGATTAGTGGATGAACGATGGCAGACAGTTAAGTAGAAATTTCATAAAACTTAACAAAACTTTATTCTGGTCACAATGAAGGACTCGATGAGGAGGGGGAAACACTCATGATTCACGGAGATAGTCAAAGACAAACAAAAAATAAAGCATACTAAGTGGTGAAAACTTGTGATAGGCCAGAGGATTGGGAAATTTTTCATGAGCCAACAGCAGATGGCTAAAAGGTTAATATTGAGGGAGAAAATTGATAATGAAAATAAATTCACAAGAAATATAAAATCAAACAGCAAGAGCTTCTTCATAAATATAGAAAGAGAGTAGCTAAAGAGCTGTTGCACCTTTGGAGGTTACAACTGGGGAACTGATAAGAGGGAACAGGGAACTAGCAGATAATTTAAACCTATGTTTTGCTTTGGTCTTCATGGTGCAGCTAAATACAGCCTCACTATAATGCTTATATCTCAAAAATAAACAGTTACAGGAACTAGTAGCTTAAAGCACTATAGACAGTTTTGGTGACTGCATTGCAGGAAGGATGTCATTTTGTGAAGATGTTACAATGGCTGGAGAATTTGAGCTTTGATGAAAGATTGAATTGGCTGGGATTCTTTTCTTTCAACATAGAACATAAAACAAGACAGCACAGAACAGGCCCTTTGGCCCACCACAACTGTGCTGACCATGATACCATTCTAAACTAAACGGAATCATCTGCCTACACATGGTCTGTATCCAACTATTCACTGTCTGTTCATGTGCCAGTCTAAATGCCTCTTAAATATTGTCATTGTATCTGCTTCTACCACCTCCCCAGTGCATTCCAGGTACCTACCATCCTCTGTGCAAACAAAAAACCTGCCTTCCATACCTCATTTAAATTTTCCCCCTCTCTCCTTAAACCTATGCCCCCTAGTATGTGACATTCCAATCTGGGAAAAAGATTCTGACTATCAACCCTATCCATGCCTCTCATAATTTTCATACTTCTATCAGGTGACCCCTCAACATGAGAAACTCTCGCAAAAGCATTTCAAGTTTGTCCAACCTCTCCTTATATCTAATACACTCCAATCCATGCAACATTCTGGGAAAACCTCTTCTGCACCCTATCCAAAGTCTCCAGAACTGCACACAATACTCCAAATGTGGCTTAACTAAACTTTTATACAATGGCAGCACGACTTGTCAACCTCTATGTTCAATATTCAAAACGTTGAAGGCAAACATACCATATACGTTCTTTACCACCTTATCCACCTGTGTTGCCACTTTCAGGGAATTACAGACTTTGACACCAAGATCCCTCTGCATATCAATGTTCCTAAGGATCATGCCATTTACTCTATACTTCCCTCTTGCATTTGAGCTCACCTCCCAAAATGCAACACCTCACACTTCTCTAGGTTAAACTCCATGTGCCATCTCTCCACCCAATTTTCTAAATGATCTATATTCTGCTGTGTCCAATGACAACCTTCCTCACTACCTAAAATTCCACCAATTTCTGTGTTGTCTGCAAACGGACTAATCAGACCAACTACACTTTCATCCAAATCATTAATATATTAAAAGTTACAGAGGTCCCAGCAGTGATTCCTACAGAACACCACTGATCACAGACCTCCAGTCAGAAAAACACCCCTCCACAACCACTCTGTCTGCTAAAACGAAGTCAATTTTGTATCCAGTTTATCTACTTACTGTGGAACCCATGTGAATTAATCTTCTGGATCTGCCTCCCATGAGGGTCTTTATCAAATGATTTAGTAAAGTTCACGTAGATATAATTTAAGTTTCCTAAACCTTATATGTGTTTCCTTTAACTTTTTGACTAAACTTTCAATGTCTCTGGTCATCCAAGTTTCCTAAACCTTGCCACCCTCACTTTTCATCCTCACAGGAACTTGCTGGTCTTGAACTGTATTCAACTGGCTTTTAAAAGACTCCCATGTGGATTTTTCCATAAACAAACACACCCAATTTAATTTCTACAGATCTTGTCTAAAACTGTTGTAGTTAACCTTCCGGTAAAAAATGAGGTCTGCAGATGCTGGAGATCACAGCTGAAAATGTGTTGCTGGTTAAAGCACAGCAGGTTAGGCAGCATCCAAGGAATAGGGAATTCGACGTTTCGGGCATTCCTGACGAAGGGCTTATGCCCGAAACGTCGAATTTCCTATTCCTTGGATGCTGCCTAACCTGCTGTGCTTTAACCAGCAACACATTTTCAGTAGTTAACCTTCCCCCAATTTAACACTTTCACCCAGGGACCAGAGAGTCATAGAAATGTACAGCACAGAAACTGACCGTTTGGTTCCACTCATCTATACCAACCCGATATGCTAAACTGATCTAATCCCATTTGCCAACACATGGCCCATATCCCTCTAAACCCGTCCTATTCATTTACCCATCCAGATGTCTTTTAAATATTGTAATTGAACCAGCTTCCATCACTTCCTCTAGCAACTCATTCTATGCATGCACCATCCTCTGGGTAAAAAAGTTACTCCTTAGATCCCTTTTAAATCTTCCCCCCTCACCTTAAACCTATGCCCTCTAGGTTTGGACTCCCTCCATCCTGGTACACTATCCATGCCCCTCATGACTTTATAAACTTATATAAAGTCACCTCTCAGTCTCTGATGCTCCAGGGAAAATAGACCTGGTCTATTCAGCCTCCCCCTATAGTTCAAACCCTCCATTCCCTAAAGTCATCCTTGTAAATCTTTTCTGGACCATTTTAAGTTTCACAACATTGTTCTTGTATCAGAGAAGCAGAATTGCAAGCAGTATTCCAATAATGGCCTAACCTATGTCCTGTACAGCCACAACATGACGTCCCAACTCCTGTACTCAGTGCACTGATCAATAAAGGCAGGCTTCCCAAATGCCTTCTTCACTCTCCTATCTAGATGTGACTCTACTGTCTGTGTGGAGTTTACGTATTCTCCCTGTATCTGTGTGGGTTTCCTCTGGGTGCTCCAGTTTCCTCCCACAGTCCAGAGATGTTCAGGTTAGGTGGATTGGCTGTGCTAAATTGCACATGGTGTCCAGGGATGTCCAAGCTAGATGGAATAGCTTTGGCAAATGTGGTGTTAAGGTGAGAAGGTGGGGGGGGGGGTCTGGATATAATGCTATTTGGACTCAATGGGCTGAATGGCCTGCTTCCACACTGAGAGGATTCAAGGTGTAACTAACAAGGTGAGTGGAAGGTACTGTCAGAGGGGACTTGTTGAAGTTTCTATTTGCAGATGGTACAAACTGCTGCCACCCTACATTGATGGTGAAAGTGGCGGATGGAGTGCCAAACAGATTGCTTTGTCTTGGAATGTTGCCAAATTTCTTGAGTGTTGCTGGAGCTGCACTCATCCAAGCAATTGGGGAGTATTCCATCCCCCTGTGCTATATCAATGGTGAACAAGCTCGGTGGGGGGGGAGGTCAGAAGGTCAAAGGCGTAGGTAGTGTTGTTACAGCCCCTCCCTCTGACATTACCAACATAGGCAAAAAAAACATTCAAATATCGTCTCTTCACTTGCCGGAAGTTACTGTTTAATGTGCTTAATTATTTTAGTGGGTTTTGAGTTGCAAACGAGTTGTGCCTCACACACCTTGGAGAAAACGAAAATAATAATGGGTAAAACGCATTTTCTCATTTTATTAAGAATTGCTTTTCGAGTGTTCTTTCAATTTGACAGAAACAGGGTAAAAACGAAAACAACTCATGCAGGAAACTTTCAACAGTTAAACAGACTGCTATTCTGTTTGGGGGATGGGTGTTGCTTTGTAACAGTTCAACTTTGGAACGTGATTATAGCTAGCTCCCTGCTAATAAGCAACTGCCTCTTTAAATAACTGTTCCCTCCAGAGGTTATAAAAACAAAACTCCTGCCTCGGTTGTTTTCCCAGCAACAAGTGCCCTCACAATTGGGAAAAGGATACAAAGACGGTTTCAAAAACACCATCTGACCGTGTTTGATTTCCTCTGCACTGTTCTGTGAAAGAGGCGTTACCAATATTTTAAAGAGGAGGGATCTCTAGCAAATGTAAAGTTAAAAGCCCAATACTGACAAGAGTGTTGAGGTCAGCCATATGCAGTGAGCTTTGTGATTTTAGGCTGTCTGGACTAGAATGATTTGCTGTTATCTGTGAGTAATATGGTTTTATTTCCCCCCTCTCTCTCCCCACTGTTGTCTGATTTATGCAGATTGGAGAATGTGAATTTGCTAACTTGTGGAAAAGTTTGCTGCACTGTGCTGTGATGGAGCGATTTACTCCAATTACTGATAATAGCACTGAGCAGTTACACGTTTAAACTTGCTGCTGTTTTGAAAACCCCAGTGTTTGATGTTACTCGGCGTATGAACACAAAGCCTCACTTCCTTCCAAGTAAAGCTATGGATTTTATAATAAGCGTTTCCCGAGCCGACGTTCCTGACACGCCCTCACTGTTAACATGGCAAGATCCTTCAGGGTAACGTTTACAGGAGATAGCGTTCACTCGAGGGCACCAGGGTTGTGAGCATTGATCTACAGCTCGGAGGAGGCCATTGTTACAATAGTACAAATGTTGTAGACCCCCCCCCCCCCCCTTACAGTCAGCACAAAACTAGAGACACTTGGGAGAAAAGCTAGTGGATTTGTTTCTGTCAGGAAGGACTAGTTGAGAGGCGATGTGATGATTCCGTAAACGTTAAAGGAAAGATCTTTTTGCAAAATGTTACTCCAGTCTAGTCAGAAGGCAGGACTGGGAGAGAGAAAGAGACTAACACATGTTTCACGTTCGAAAACTCATTTTTGACAAAAGGGCCACTTGTTACAGCGGTGTTGGCGACAGTTTGGAGTGAGTTAACAATTCGTAAGAACAGGAGCCAGGCCATTCAGCCCGCCAAGCCTACCTTGTCATTCAGTTTGATCATGGCTGAGTGAACAAAGCAAAACCTTTTTGAAGGGCTTTTGCCCGAAACGACGGTTTTCCTGCTCCTCGGATGCTGCCTGACCTGCTGTGCTTTTCCAGCACCACTCTAATCTTGACTCTGATCTCCAGCATTTGCAGTCCTCACTTTCGCCTACATCAAAAACTTTTGCTCACCCCATCCCTATAAGCCTGTGTTGGGAATCAGAACTCGATCAATCCCTCCCATAAACACACTCAGAGACAGTGGCAGAGGACTCCTGGTTCACAATCCTCGAAGTAAAATCATTTCTCCTTATTTTGGACTGAAATAGCATCCCCCTTTTACATTGTAGATATTTTAACATGGTGTGGTTATTACACTCCTGGAGCATGTGGGACTTGAACCTGGTCATCAGGCCCACAGGTAGAGACACTACCCCTGCAGTGCAGGAATCTTCCTCTCTATTGAGAGATGCTAGTAAACTTCTTGCTTGTTAAGCTCAAGAAAGAAATGTAGCTATGTCTGATGTGATGCCGAATACTGATACCCACTTTGAGATGAGGCTGATTTTCCATTATTACCCACACCTTGGGGCGGCACAGTGGTTAGCACTGCTGCCTCACAGCGCCAGGGACCCAGGTTCAATTCCAGTCTCAGGCAACTGTCTGTATGGAGTTTGCACATTCTGCCTGTGTCTGTGTGGGTTTCCTTCGGGTGTTCCCTTCATTGCTGGGGTGTAATACAATTCAATACAAGAATATTTATTGTAATGCTGCAGCAAGAACACTGAGTGCTGAGGGGGATGCACCCGGTTCATGCATTGGTCCAGTTGCAGCTCCAGGCTGTTCACTTGCTCTCATAGCACTCACTCACTCTGAATCTACCTGGATGCTCACAGTATCCCTGCCTTGCCTTATCTTTTTCTGCCTTTTGCTCCTCAGCCATAGATACAAGGCTCAAAGTCTGGAAAAGTGTCCCTATTGTCAGCAAGTGTCAGCAAAGTTGAAGGGGTGCTGCCTTTGGGTAGGAGTCCTGTTGCAGAACTCAAGGGCACCTTCTGAGGTTGTGTGTCTGAGACCTCTTTTTGACAAAACCAAGCAAGGACCACTTGTTACAACAGTGTGCAATAAGTTAACAATTCATAAGGACAGGAGCCAGACCATTCAGCCCGTCAAGCCTACCCTGCTATTCAATATGATCATGGCTGAGTGAACGTATCAAAGCCAGGGACTTGGACATAATCATTAAGTCACTTGGGGCAATCAGTCAGGGCCCCTCCTCATTTGGGGTGAGGTGCTGAATGTCAGGCAGCTCGCCACCTGTCCTGGCTCTTTTGCCTCCTGTGGGCTGTTTTCCTTCTGGAATGAGAGAGGTGCAGCTATTTCAGGAGATGAAAGTGGGTGGAACAGGCGTTCATTGTTGGTGCAGGTGGGGAGGTGGTTGCGAGCAAGTGAGTAGACAGTGCACGCAGGAGCAGTGGTGCCAAGGAGCCGGAGTGGGAGAGTGTTGCAGGCAGTAGTGAGAGTGGTAGAATGTGTGTCTTGTGGGGAGGTAGGTGCAGTAGCAGAGAGTGAGAGGTATCAGGGTCAAGATGGTGGCACCTACCCTGGCAGAGTGGAGGAGATCATTGACCTTCTTCCAACAGTGTTGGGTATTCCGCCAGATGGCAGAAACTGTGTCAGCCTGGATGGTGCCCTCAGTCCAGCCTGGCAGCATTTGATGTTGTGTTGTCCTAGGAATGAGAATATTTCACCAGTGCACCACCCTGTTCACCTGCTCATCCAAAAGCCTGACTGAGAAACCAGGTTTCTTTTCTCTGCCATGTCTGGGACAAATGTCTAGAGCTGTGCAGGGCAGCCCCAGAATGACAGAGCTCGTCAAGATGTCCCCATTGGCTTTCAAAGATGGTGCTAATGCTGGCAATACAGATTCATTCTCTGGGTATCTGACTGTGGTGGGTTTTTGGGTACAGCAAGGGTAGAATATAGTCAAAAGGGTTTGGGTAAATAGCTAATGAGGATGGTAAGACACAGGGAGAAATTCGCCAGGTCTTAAAGAGAAAAACCCACCATGAAACTTGATGGAACTGATACTTAAGGCCAAAAAACATGACCGGTTCCTGCTTGTAAAGTTCATTTCAAAGAGCAGTATGAGGAATTAACACTGCGCTTATGAACCCAGTTAAGGAGGATCAGCTAGCTCTACAGTTTACAGAGAAAAAACCTAGTGTTCACAGAAGCTGTACAGCTGAAAGCAGGCCATTTGGTCCACATTGCCCACACTGACAACCCCTACCCTATAACCCTACATTTCCCATGGCTAATCCACTTAGCCTGCACATCCTTGACACGACGGGGGCAATTTACCTTGGCCAATCCACCTAGCCTGTACATCTTTGGACTGTGCGAAGAAACCAGATCATCTGAAGGAAACCCACACAGATGCAGGGAGAATGTCTTTGTGGAATTTGCACAGTCGCCCAGTCCCTGGCCCTGTGGGGGGAGCAATGCCAACTACTCTTGTCCCCTCGTTATGGAAGTAGTTCCTGGAGTTATGTTAGTAAGATCAGTGTGTTTTAGATATTTTAATCACCATGTCCTGGACATCTGAGACAAATGGGACTTGAACATTGGCTTCTGGCTTAAATGCAAGGACTCAACCAGAGTCTGCCAAAATATCAAGAACAATTTAAAGCACTTCAGAAATTTTGCAGAGCCGTGTACATTTGCTGTTTTGGAAATGGCTGTGTGTTGTTACTACAGAAATAAATCTGCTTTATTAAAAGAGGACTACTCAGTAAGTGGACATTGGTCTTGATATGAGACACGACATGGTTACAGGACAAGATCGTTTTGTCTACTGTTTGTTACAGTTCTCCAAAAGAGTAAATCTGCTAATTCTAGTTTACTGCCATTTCCCTAGTCCTGCAAATGTTTTCTCTTCAGCTCCTTATCCAATTCTTTTTTGAAAGTCACATGTATCCCTCAGTTCAGTGTAGATTCTAACCACTTACTGCACCAGAAAGGTCTTCCTCACATTGTATGATCTAGTATAGAAACAGAAAATGCTGGAGAAACTTAGCAGGTCTGGCAGCATCTGTACAGAGAGAGAAACAGGGCTAATGTTTCTAGTCTGATATGACTATTTGTTTTCAGAGTCATACCAGTTTTGGAATATTAGCTCTGCTTCTCTTTTCACAGATGCTGCCAGACCTGCAGAGTTTCTCCAGCATTCAGTTTGTTTCAGTTTTCCAGCATCCAAAGTATTTTGCTCTTTTTTTCATAATATCTTGTGTTTGTTTTAATTTTAATTGTAAGACTAGGGTCAATTGCAATTAATGACTAGATTTGGAGAGCTAATCAGCAAAGGACTTCCAGCCTAGAATAGTTATTAAACCACAGGATACAGGAACACATGGCTAATACTGATAATTGTAAATGGAACATATCTCAACCTCCGTTGACTGCGTTCGTTTATCTTTTGGTTACAGTTGATCTTCTGTCCTTCCCTCCTCCAGATGAGCCATATTGGCTCGGTGATTAGCACTGCTGTCTCTTAGCACCGGGCACCCGGGTTCGATTTCAACCTCGAGCGACTGTCTGTGTGGAGTTTGTACATTTTCCCCCATGTCCAATTCAGTTTCCTCCCACATTTCAAAGATGTGTAAGTTAGGTGGATTGGCCGTGCTAGATTGCCCATAGTGCCCTGGGATTTTCAAACTGCTTCGATTAAGCATGGGAACTTCAGGGTACAGGGTACTGGGATTGGGTGGATTGCTCTTTGGAGCGTCGGTGTGGACCCAGTGGGCCGAATGGCCTGCTTCCACACTTATTATCTGATACCTATTTTATGCACACATCCCAGCTTGGCACTGTGCCATCTGATTGGTCAGTCATTGCCTAATTGCTGTACTTTATGGTGAGATGGGCCTGGTTCAGGTTGTAGGAGGGGGAAGAGGACCATCAAGATTCATGCTTTCTTGCTGCTTATTCATCCACTAGAAGAGACTAATATACACTTGGGCCAATATCACAATCATCTGGTTAGATGGGTTTCCAGTCATTAGTTAAAATTCTCCATGTGCATTCTACGGGCTTTTAAACAAAGGATCTTTTACATTGTCTGAATTCACTCCTTTTGTTGATTCCTGACACGGGCTGTTCCCAGGGGCATGCACGGAGATAAACATAAAATGTAGCTGGAAGGGTGCTGTTTGGTGTGCCTGTGCAGATATGATGGGCTGAACTGCCAACTCCTGCTCTGTACCAATTCTGTGACTCGCTGGTTTTCCACTGTGAAGGAGTTGCCCGTGTCTGAATGTTATAGACTGGCACATTCCAAAGTGCAGGAATAGTTGCTGGGGGCTGTGTTAAAGCTTTCTCCAGCTGCTGCAGAGACACCATGGGAAGGGATACCGTCTTTGACCTTTTCAGCTGTTGTACACCAAGGTGGTGGATCCCCTCGAGGCCTGTGCCTTGTAAGGATTGCATATTGTTAACATTAAGCACAATGATATTATATTGAGGCACCTCAGAGCAGAACATGGGGTATGGAGAAAAGATCATTTTCTCTTGCATTTTCTGCAGTTTTCAATTTGAAATGTTTGACCTTCAGGCTGTCAGCCATGTATGGAATGTATAATGTTCACAATACGGCCATTATCATATCTAAGTTCAGTCTCATTCTGCCGAATTTTGAAGTTGAGATCTCTTGTAATGTTCCTTTACAAGATTTATGAATAAAGTATATTTTTGGAAGCAGTAATGTCATGTGACATGTCATGAATTGTAAACAAGTGTAGCTACCACCAGCTGAGCTTATCTATTGTGCTTTTGTGTTTATGTTACATATAGAAAACAGGTTTAACCAATACACTTCAGGATAGGACAACCAAGCTCTAACAACTCTACTGCAAAATAAACTAAAACTTACAATGTCACCAATGCTTTCTTTGCCAATCATCTTGAATTAGTCCCCTAATGTTTTTAGGGAAGAAAACCATCCAAAGATGTGCAGGTCGGGTGAATTGGTCGTGCTAAATTGCCCATAGCGTTCGGTGCGTTAGTCAGAGGGAAATGGGTCTGGGTGGGTTACTCTGCGGAGGGTCTGTGTGGACTGGTTGGGCCGAAGGGCCTGTTTCCACACTGTAGGGAATCCAGTCTAAACTGCCGTGCTTACCAACATGTGACTCCAGACCCACAGCAATCTGACCTGTCCTCTGGGAAATTAGGAATGGCCTAGCCAGAGATGTTGTCATCCTGTGAATGAATAAAAGAAAAAAAAAATTGGTGTCCCCTGGTTTCTAACCTTTTTACCAACAGGAACAGTGCCTGTGGATGGAGTCAGATCCTTTGTTATCTTGAACACACCTCCCAAATATATTTTCAAATTTCTCTTTTCTGGAGAGAATAGTCTCAGATTCCCTAATCTACCACGTAACTCATCCCTAGAACCATTCTTGTAAATCTTCTATCTCATTAACATCCTCTGAGATCTCTGTGCTCCTTCAATTCTGCCATCTTGGGCATTTGATCTTGCTTTAGTGCACACTTAGTCATCTCTGTCACTGTCTTTACTCTCAATCCCTCCCCCCCCCCCCCCCCCCCCCCCCCCCCCCCCCCACCCCCTGTTTCTTTCTTGTTATGGTAGCCATTTAAAAGGCAACATTTTTATTTTTTCTTTCATCCTTGAGCTCCCTTCCTGAATTTCATTTCTTTCTTTAATGTAGGTACATACAGAAGGCTGTTGGCTATGAAATGTCAGGAGTGTTGAGAATAGCCATGAAAATTTCAAATTTGAAATTTTTAAAGTTTATTGTGATGTAAATTGAAATAAAACTGGGTTGTTGAAGATTATATTTTTATCCTATTTCCTATAATCCATGCCTGTCCCTTTAATAAGCATTGATATGTCTTAAAATGTATCACATATCCCAGAGGGGGGACAAACACAGTGGTATTTGAAAATGAAAGTATTGCTTGTGCTGGAGCACTACACTGAGGTGCACAAATCAGTTCTGCATCACAGAACCCATAGAGTGTGGAAGCAGGCCATTCAGCCCATTGAGTCTACACTGACCCTGCAAAGAGCATCCCTCCCCTTCCCTATCCTTGTAACCCTGCATTTACCATGGTTAAGCCTGCACATCCCTAGACACTCATGGGCAATTTAGCGTGGCCAATTCAACTATCCTGCACATCTTTGGACTGTGGGAGGAAACTGGAGCACCCGGAGGAAACCTACACAGACACAAGGAGAATGTGCAAACTCCTCACAGACAGTCAGCCGAGGATAGGATTGAACCTGGGTCCCTGGTGCTGTGAGACAGCAGCACTAACTGCTAAGTCATTATGACTCATCCAGAAGAGGAAACGCAAAGGATCAACTATAACCACTGTGCTAACCCTCACAGTCATGAGTCATTGACCAGTTTCACTGGATTTTCCTTCTGGGATGGCTAACTTGAGGAGTTGATCCCATTGCTGTCTTTGGTGGGGAGTATACTAGCGAGGAGCAGCTCAGACCCATTCATATTAGTTGTTTTAATTTGGTATAAACTTGTTAAATGGGCTATTTAGAGAATGCTATCATGTTCCTTTGCTTGGAGAGGCTGGGTCAGTCATTTACACTCCAAGTTAGTGTCTTCAGGGTCTGTCTTAATCCAAAATTAAGAGGAATTATCTGAGCCTGGGATTGTCCCAGAAGGGTCTAGTATGATCTGCCGCAATCACCCTGTTGAAGGTACGGTATAAATGCAAGCAGCTGCTGTTGCTGCATTCTTATTTCTTCATGCGAATAAAACAAAAACTTGAAGCAGGACTAGACCACTTGACGCTTTGAAAAGCTTTTGTCCACAGTCATGCCTATTCCCAATTAACTTTCAAACCCTCGCTTATCAAGAACTTTGCAACTTCTTAAAAGACTCTCACCAACGTTTGAGACAGATATTTCCAAAAATTCATGACCTTCTGAGCCCTGTCTCAAATGGGCAACAGCTTATTTGGAAACAGTGACACTTGGTTCGACATTGTCCTCCAAAGGGAAACCTCCTTCCCACCTTGTCAAGACAGTTCAGGACCATTATATGTTTCAATCAGGTTGCCACTTGCTCTTTGAAACTCCAGCAGATACAAGCCCAAGTTGCCCAAATTTTCCTCAAAAGGCAATCTGCCCACTCTATCTATTTAGGTACTCGTCTTGAACTATTTCAATAGTATTTACATTCTTCTTGACGTATGGAAATTAGTGCCACACAAAATGCTCCAGATATCCACCTAAGTGTCCTGGGTGTTGGCTGAGTTGTATTATCAGTGGATGGTAAATCCAGAGACCCAGGTAATGTTCTAGGATTGGGTTTGAATCCTGCCACGGCAGTGGTGGCATTTGAATTCAATTAAAAATCTGAAGTTAAGGAACTAATCACCATTGCTGACTGTCAGGATAAACCTATCTGGTTCACTAATGTCCTTCAGGGAAGAAAGCTGCCATCTTTACTGGTCTGGCCTGTGTGTGACTCCAAACCCACAGCAATGTGATTGACTGTTAACTGCCCTTTGGGCAATAAAAGCTGGCCTAGCCAGGAATACCCTCATCCCATTATTGAATAAAAAGTCTCACCAATGCCCCATTCAAGTGAAGAACAACCTCCCTATCATTGTATTTGATTTCCCTTTCAATAAACAATAACATTCTATTGACTTTCCTGATTACGTGCTGTACATACATATGAACCTTTTGTAATTCATGCAGTAGGCTTAGGACACCTAGATCTCTCTGCATGCCAGAGCTCTCTAATCTGTCTCAATTTTTTGATTTTTTTTATTCTTTCTGCTGAATTGGACAGTTTCACATTTTGCCTATAATGCTACATTTGCCAATTCTTGACCCACTCACTTAATCTTTATTTCCGGATGTAAATTTGTTCGCTGAGCTGGAAGGTTCATTCTCATGAGCAAACCTACATCCAGAACCTCGAACTGAGCTACAAATCTTCTCAAAACTCGCTATTTATTTCCTTCTATCCTCTTCAGACTTTGTGTCATCAGCAAGTTAGGCAGCCACACTTTCACTCCTGACATTTCAGTAATTTCGATAAATTGTAAATAGTTGATGTGCTAGAATGGATCGCTGTGGCATACTACTTGTTACATCTTGCCAACAAAAGAAAGATATACTTATGGCTGCTCTCTGATTCCTATTATCTAATTAATCTTCTATTCATGTCAATGTTGCCTTCTATGCCATATGCTTTTATTTTCAGCAGTAACCTTTTGATGTGGCACGTTTTATATCCCCTGAAAATCTAAGTATAGTACATCCAGCAGTTCTCCTCCTTTATTCACAGCACAGTTATTGATTAAGGAATTCCAATAAGTTGGCTCGACAAGGCTTCCCTTTCACAAAACCATGTTGACTCTGCCTTATTACTTCGAATTTATCCACGTGCCTAGGTATAACATTTTAAAAATCGCTTTTAACATTTTCGCTACGGAGATCTTAAGCAAATGGAAGGATGATACTAAGAAAAAACATATCTGCAATTATTCCCATATCACTTTGGTCTTCTTTTGAAGTGTACAAATAATATTCAAGTATATGGCCAACTTTAGCTTTTTGAAGGATAAATGATGCAAGTCTTTAAGATCAAAACAGCTATGCATTACATGTATTATATTTAATGCATTGCATTTGTGACTGCAATATTTGCTAGGTGTATGAAGGTAGTACCACATTTTGTTTAAAAAGCAATATATGAACGAACAATCTTCAAAAAGCACAAGGGCAGTAGGAACAGTTCCTTTCAATCGTACAGCCTTCCACATAGGAGCAACTGGGCAGACTGAAGTACTGACAGCCAATCGTGCTTGAAATAGCTTTACATTTTATGGGTACCAACACTATCAATATCACAGCACGATATGGGGTGAATAAGGTCAAAAATCACACATCATCATGTTATGGTCCAACAGGTTTATTAGAAATCACAAGTTTTCGGAGCACTGCCCCTTTGTGAGGTGAAGATTTCGCCTAATGAAGGAGCAGTGCTCCGAAAACTTGTGATTTCAAATAAACCTGTTGGACTACAACCTGGCATTGTGTGACTTTTGACACCAGGCAATACAATTGCCAAAAACTGAATCCAACAAAATAAATTTGCATCAAAAAAGCTATTAACATACACTACACCTAAAATACTGAAGATAGTGTTTATCAGCTGAGAAACCCTCACACGCACAATAAATGGTATGTGACACGGTCATATATTAACCGAAAATAATTTGAATGTCATGCAAAGGAATTGTCATTTCTCAAGGTTGGGTAAAAATGCACTGTCTTGTACTCGTGTTAAGTTAATGAATTACAAAGCCCAATGCAGTTGTGCAGGGTTGAATGTGATGGGATAGGTCAGAAAAGGATAATAGCAATGAAATCACTCCCAGGGAAATAACAAGATCTTATTTCAGATACTTATCCAATTACATCGTTTGTATATGTTACACTGGATTAAGAGACTTGTAATGATTGTAAATGCAACAAGATGAGCAGGAAAGGGAGGGGTAGTTGCTTTAAAATACCCCTGACTGGGGAATAATATGAAAGAGTTTACTACTGGCGTAACTAATTCATGCCTTTAAACCGCAGTTGAAGTGATCCTACTTATACTGTAGTCACTGTTTTCCAACATTCAATAGGGGTTTTAGGCCATTGATAGGATGATGTATATCTGATATTAACCAAATTTGTAGAAATTCAAGAATGCTGATTTCAGGCAGTGTATCAGTGTTTATGATGTGTGTGAATAGAAGCAATCTGAAATTATATGAAGTTAAAAATCACACAACACCAGGTTTTTTTCCAACAGGTTTAATTGGAAGCACTAGCTTTCGGAGAGACTCTCCTTCATCAGGTGCTCCGAAAGCTAGTGTGCTTCCAATTAAACCTGTTGGACTATAACCTGGTGTTGTGTGATTTTTAACTTTATACACCCCAGTCCAACACCAGCACCTCCAAATCGAAATTATATGATGTTACAGTGCCTGGAAAACTCTTGCCAAATTAGTGTTACCAATCAATAAAGCAGCCCTAAGTATCATCTCAGCCAAAGTTGATGAGCACTGTTTAATTAAAAGCTAGATTTGGGAACATTACCATATTCTCCCGTAAACCTCATTAGTGTGAAGAACAAAATGGCTTCAACAGATATTTACTTTTATAATCAAACGACAGCATCCCAAATAAGTTAGCCATCAGTTACTTAAAGGTTAACGATTACTTAAAAGCGCATAAGTTGTTCCATTAAAATCGAACATACCTGGCTCATATGGCATTGGATTGTTTTTAAAATACAATAATCTTTATTAAACAATTGAAATCAGAAATCATTGCAACCACAAAATGAACAGTTGTGTTATCACGCTTTAAACATTTCTGAACTTTGTAACTTTGGATAATGAACTCAATTTAAAGCTGCAATGTTCAGAAAGGAGTTTGTTAGAGAAGACAGTTAACATCTTTTGAGTTTGAAGAAAATCAGGTAGAAAATATGTGCATTGAGTTAAGTAAAAGTTGTTATGAACAGAAAATTAATGGCACTTGAATTTTTAGTTCAATCAATTCTCAACTCTCTCCACAGCAAGAAGCAAGGTTAAGTCTTCAAGAACTCTCTAATGCAATAATTGTTGCTTTCAAATTAGCTTGGAATATGCTTTTTATTATGTAATGATTGGAGATCATAGATGAGGTCCAGTTTTTAATGGTAGTCGTTGTGTTCTGTATATAACTCTGTTAAATGTATCATGTTCACAAAATGGTTCCTGTTCCTGACCCCTGTTCTACAGGTTTCCTGTGACACAGTAATAGTGCTCCTGCCTCAGAGGCAGGTCATGGGTTCAAGTCCCACCTAGGGTGATTGGGGAAAAACAAAATCAAAATTGTTGTTCTACAACCATTTGAGGGAAATTTCTAACCTTTTTATGGGGTAGCACGGTAGTTCAGTGCTTAGCACTGCTGCCTCACAGTGCCAGGGAACTGGGTTCGATTCCAGCCTTGGCAGCTGTATGTGTGGGTTTCCTCCAAGTGCTCTGGTTTCCTCGACAGTCCAAAGATGTGCAGGTTAGGTGGATCGGCCATGCTAAATTACCTGTAGTGTTCAGCGATGTGCAGGCTAGTTAGATTAGCTGTGGGGAAATACAGGGTTATAGGGATAGGGGCTTGGGTCTTGATAGGATGCGGTTTGGAGGGTCAGTGTGGACTCTATGGGATTGAATCCCTGAAGAAGGGCTTATTCCCTTTTCCAGCACCATACACTCGACTCGATGGGCCAATTGGCCTGCTCCCAAACTATCTGGTTCTAATGATCCTGCTGTCTGTCTCCCGTTTTGAATAAAAGAGTTAGATTTGCAAATTTCTAGCCTAATAGTACCATGATGTAGGACTATGTTTTTTACTGTTCGGGAAACCCAGATTCTAAACTAGAGGTAAATGATTGTTTTGGTTTTTTGTTCTGTGGATGTGACTTTTTTTTGCAATAAAAAGTCAATTTTGAACAGAGAGTCAAACTGTCGTTTGCAGTAAATCATGTGATTTGCACGAAATGTTAAGCTTACTGGGAAGCTAATTGCTAAAGCGCTTACTAATTTGAATCTTACAGCAGATGAGAATGGGGGCCAGAAACAGGTTCATTTCAGAAGTGATCCTTATCAGCAGATTCATGCTATTTCATAGTCATACGGTAATCAAAGTTCAAAAAGACAGTGAGTTAGCCAGTGTCTATCATCTCTGAAAGATGGAGAGAGTCACATCGAGCCATAGAGATGTACAGCACAGAAACAGACCCTTCAATCCAACTCATCCATGCTGACCAGATATCCTAACCTAATCTAGTCCCATGTGCCAGCACTTGGTCCATATCCCTCTAAACCCTTCCTATTCATATACCATCCAGATGCCTTTTTAAGTGTTGTAATTGTACCAGCCTCCACCACTTCCTCTGGCAGCTCATTCCATACGCGTACCCTTTGCGTGAAAATGTTGCCCCTTAAGCCTTTTTAAATCTTTCCACTCTCACCCTGAATCTATGCCCTCTTGTTCTGGACTCCCCCACCCCAGGGGAAAGACCTTGTCTATTTACCTTATCCATGCCTCTCATGATTTTGTAAACCTCTATAAGGTCACCGCTCTGCCTCCGACGCTCCAGGGAAATTAGCCCCAGCCTATTCAACCTCTCCCTTTAGCTCAAACCCTCCAACCCTGGCAACATCCTTGTAAATCTCTTCTGAACCCTCTCAAGTTTCACAACATCCTTCAGATAGGAAGGAGACCAGAATTGCATGCAATATTCCATCTTGTGTACGTGCAGAAGGTTGCTGAGAAGGGAAACCTTGTCAATTGATTAAGAAATTATAAAATGAAGTCAGAAGGATATTTCGCTGGGGTTGAATGAATAAAGGATGTTATTGAGAGAAAGTGTTGAATCTTTTTACATGGTTGTGATCTGATCTTTTAAAATATATAAACATTTGATATTATTTTCCCTTTTGTCACAAACATGAGTTCTTCAGTTAAAGGTACATTGGTGACATCTTGTAACCAAATTACAGAAAGAAAACTCATGGCCAACATGCCAAGTTTCACTTTGGGATCTGACTTGTTCAGCATACCATCAACAGGATCATCACAAATTGGGACTATTTGAGAGGTAGAAATCCATTGAATTTAAGAGTGATTAGTGATTCTTTAAAGAAATGAATACATGGAAATACTGGACATACACTTCACAATAACACTGTTTATTACATGGACTGGAGTAAAACAAAAAATGGCTTTGATGACTGTGAAGACAGTTCTGGGGGGAGCAGTCTTGACAGTGGATTATTGAAAGCTTTGTCTGAGGCTATAATGAGAGAGGTATTGCAGGTAGAAATAGATGCAGTGCCTCACAAAGATGAAATATTTAAAAGTTTAAGTTATAAAGAGGGAGACCTAAAATTGATGTTACTGGTAGAATTAGTTAAGATTCAACAAGAAACGGGAAAGAACTTGCTGTGGTAGAAAAAGTGAGAGAAAGCGAAATGAGAACTTTAATGATTAGATTCCCTACAGTGTGGAAACAGGCCCTTCGGCCCAACCAGTTCGCATCGACCCTCCGCAGAGTAACCCACCTAGAACCAATTCCCTCTGACTAATGCCTCTAACACTACGGGCAATTTAGCATGGCCAATTCACCTGACCCGCACATCTTTGGAGAGTGGGAGGAAACCAGGGCACCCAGAGGAAACCCACACAAACACGGGGAGAATGTGCAAACTCCACACACAGTCACCTGAGGCTGGAATTGAACATGGGACCCTGGTGCTGTGAGGCAACAGTGCTAACCACTGAGCCACTGTGAATCCAGGAAAAGGAGATGAAAGTCAACAAAGGGTAAACAAAGAGAAATAGAAAAAGAAAATAGAAATAGACAGTTTGAATTGGAGAGTAAGGGGAAAGAAAGTAAGGAAAATGGGAGAAAGCTTGATCATCTTCAAAGAGGGAAATCTAATATGACTTGGTGAGAGAAAAGCTTAGAGTATATGAAGAAAGGAGGAAGTAACTCAGAGGATGATTCTGATTCTATTGAGAGATTTCATTTGAATAGAAATCTGCATTTTAGTGCCAATATTTCGGAGGATTTAGTGGAAAGACATTTCACCTCCATTTAAAAAGTTACTGTAGCCCAAAAAAGCTTGGTCTGGTACTTTGCTATTCTATATAAGAACATAGAACATAGAATAATACAGCGCAGTACAGGCCCTTCGGCCCTCGATGTTGCGCCGACCCAAGCCCACCTAAACTGCACTAGCCCACTATCCTCCATATGCCGATCCAATGCCCGTTTAAATGCCCATAAAGAGGGAGAGCTGAAAATGTGTTGCTGGTTAAAACACAGCAGGTTAGGCAGCATCCAAGGAACAGGAAATTCGACGTTTCGGGCCAGAGCCCTTCATCAGGAATGAGGAGAGGGTGCCAGGCAGGCTAAGATAAAAGGTAGGGGGGAGGGGCGATGGAGATGTGATAGGTGGAAGGAGGTCAAGGTGAAGGCCGGAGTGGGATGGGGGCGGAGAGGTCAGGAAGAGGATTGCAGGTTAGGAGGGCGGTGCTGAGTTCAAGGGAATCGACTGAGACAAGGTGGGGGGAGGGGAAATGAGGAAACTGGAGAAATCTGAGTTCATCCCTTGTGGTTGGAGGGTTCCCAGGCGGAAAATGAGGCGCTCCTCCTCCAGCCGTCGTGTTGTTATGTTCTGCCGATGGAGGAGTCCAAGGACCTGCATGTCTTCGGTGGAGTGGGAGGGAGAGTTAAAGTGTTGAGCTACGGGGTGGTTGGGTTGGTTGGTTCGGGCGTCCCAGAGGTGTTCCCTGAAGCGTTCTGCAAGTAAGCGGCCTGTCTCCCCAATATAGAGGAGGCCACATCGGGTGTAGCGGATGCAATAGATGATGTGTGTGCAGGTGCAGGTGAATTTGTGGCGGATATGGAAGGATCCCTTGGGGCCTTGGAGGGAAGTAAGGGGGGAGGTGTGGGCGCAAGTTTTGCATTTCCTGCGGTTGCAGGGGAAGGTGCCGGGAGTGGAGGTTGGGTCGGTGGGGGGTGTGGACCTGACGAGGGAGTCATGAAGGGAGTGGTCTTTGCGGGACGCTGATAGGGGAGGGGAGGGAAATATATCCCTGGTGGTGGGGTCCGTTTGGAGTTACATAAAGAGGGAGAGTCCACCACTGCTACTGGCAGGGCATTCCATAAACTCACGACTCGCTGAGTAAAGAATCTACCCCTAACATCTGTCCTATACCTACCACCCCTTAATTTAAAGCTATGCCCCCTCGTAATATCTGAGTCCATACATGGAAAAAGGTTCTCATGGTCAACCCTATCTAAACCCCTAATCATCTTGTACACCTCTATCAAGTCACCCCTAAACCTTCTTTTCTCCAATGAAAACAGCCCCAAGTGCTTCAGCCTTTCCTCATACGATCTTCCTACCATACCAGGCAACATCCTGGTAAACCTCCTCTGCACCCGTTCCAGTGCCTCCACATCCTTCCTATAGTATGGCGACCAAAACTGCGCACAATACTCCAGATGCGGCCGCACCAGAGTCTTATACAACTGAACCTCTCTGTAGAGTAGCTTAACTAGACATAAAGCACATTGCAGCATTTGTAAATAATTTGACAGTGTACTTTAACTCCCTCTCCCACTCTCCCAAGGACATGCAAGTCCTGGGCCGCCTGCACCACCAAATCCAAGCCACCTGATGCTCTTGGGAAGAATGCCTCATCTTCCGCCTTGGGACCCTCCAGCCACACGGCATCAACATCCTTTTCACGAGTTTCCAAATCTCCCCTCCCACCACCCGCACCTCCACACCTCATCCCAGATCCAACCCTCCAACTCAGCACCACCCTTTTTGACCTGTCCATCTTCCTGCCTGCCTACCCGCTCCACCCTCCCCACCCCCCAACCTGCAACCACCTGTAGCATTTCCAGCTACCAGTCGAAATGGTGGGGTTTTTTTCATGCAAGGACGGCCACAAACACTATGTAGGACAAACAGGAAGAAAGTTAGCCACCAGGATACATGAACACCAGCAAGCTACAAAAAGACACAACCCTCTCTCCCTTGTAGCCCTACACACGGATGAAAAAAAACACCATTTTGAGTGGGACAACACATCTATCCTGGGACAGGCTAAGCAAAGACATGCCAGAGAATTCCTAGAGGCCTGGCACTCCAACCACAACACCATAAACAAACACATAGATCCAGATGCCATCTATCAACCCCTCAGAAAACGAACAGGAAATGACATCACCACAAACCCCAGGAACCCCATCCAGGAGAAAGATATAAGTAGAAAGCAGGAGACAACAGCTTCGCTTCACTTGGAGGTCGCCACTGATGATGTTACCTAGCCAGGTAATGAAACGTCTGGATATCAAACCTACAGCTCAGCGAGCAAACCTCCACCCTAAACCTGAGCTACAAACCTTGCAAAAGGTTTATTCCATACATGCACCACCGTCAGTGTAAACAAAATTGCCCCTTAGGTCCTTTTTAAATTTTTCTCCTCACACCTTAAACCTATGCCCTCTGGTTGTGGACTCCCCTACCCTGGGGAAAAGACCTTTGGTTATCCATGCTCCTCGTGATTTTATAAACTTCAATAAGATCACTCCTCAGCCTCTGATGCTCCAGGGTAAATACAGAAATATTAGGACAGAGTAATGGCGCATTCCTTTTGCGTGGCAGTGGTGCATACCCTCATTATAATTGGAAGTAGAGGGTTGGTTGGTTGAATGGATGGTGTGTGATGCAGAGTGAAACAACAGTGGGCCTCAATTCCCACACCAGCTGGGATTACCCGAAAGGACCCTCTCTCTTATCCATTCCCCCTTGCCTGTTCTTGTGGTTAAAACATCATCTGTCTCTCTGTCTCACAAGAAAGCATGGCCTGATGTGACGATGGCAACTTTACCTTTTTCCTTGAAGTGCTGGAACCTAAAGATTTCGAGACCGAGATCTGGAAAGTGGATTAGGTTGATTGCTATATTCCGTGTGGTGCGTTCACAGCCGGCCAAAGGATCTCCGTCTGCAGTGTACAACTTCGGTCCCTCCAAGTCTCTCACCTGTGGTGTGGTGATCCACTTACTGAAGACGCACATGAATTGATAGTTGCTCATTAACTGAAGAGCTGAACTGACTTTCACTCTAACTTTGTAAAAGCAGTACATTTGTATTGAAAGGGCAAAAAATAACTTCTTCACTATTTATCACTTAATGACAGAAAAATACTTAAGAATATTTGTGTGATCACTTTCGATTTTAAAGGGCATTGCAAAAAGCACTCTGCGAAGCCATTAGCTTAGTTGTAAACTGACTAAAGGACAAGTAAATAACCAGAATAATAACCAAAGGTTTACAGTAATAGACTATTCTACTTGGAACTGGTAGAGAATAGCACGGTTTTGTCTGTTGTGCTAATCTTGAAAACGAGTAATCCTGAAAAACAACCCTTGAATACTAACCTGCTGCGGATTCACTGTCACGGCTTTGTACAGAAAATGTCAAAGCACTTTCAGAACTGGATTGGGACAAAGGAAATTTAAAACTATCACTTGTCTTCAAACAGAGTTACCAATCAAGAAAGGTTGTAAGAAAACTCTAGACGATTCTAGCATTTGAAATCAGTGACTGTTTCTTCTTTTCCCATATACCCCTTTCTCTGAATTTCAGTTTGAAACTGATGTTTGCTCCGAGTTTGTGTTTCGAAACAAACTGGGACTATTTCCTCTACCTATAGCGTGGCAAAAGAAGCCAGTGGGGATGATCAAAAATGCTTTTCATCATGGCGATGCGAGGAATCACAGACGAGCTGTCCAGTTGACAATTTATGATGCGTTAGCTTATTGCATTGTCAAGCTGAACTTAAAACATTCTGCTCAGTGCTGCAAGCTCATAAAAAGCTCCAAGTATTGCTCCAGTTGTGTACTTCCTGAAGGCCCTATTCCTAGCTCAGCTCCAGTTCTTTTGGAACCATATTCACCTAGTTTTGTATTAAAATGAGAGATTCTCCTCTGTGATATTTTAATTTATTAATAACCTGTGCAGTGAACCTTGCAACCCATGTACTGCATTGCACTTATTCTTTTTTCACTTTTCTCTGCCACTCGTGCGTAGAAATGTCATAGCTTTGTTCATTATTTAGCAAATGAAGCCAAGGGTGGAATATTTGAGCATGATATTTATGAGGTGATGCATTTTTGAGGATCAAATTAAGATGTGAATTATGCCAGCTCATAGGAACATTAACATGCAAATGAATCTGGACGTGCAGGCCCACATAAGTGGCAACACAGGTGGCCAAGGTGGTTAAGAAAGCACATGACAATCTTGCCTTCATCGGCCAGGGCATGGCAGAGGAAGTTGTAGGGATATGAAACCCTTGTTAGGCTGCATTTGGAGTATTGTATGCCATTTTGGTAGCCACACTAGGTGGAAGCTTTGGAGAGAGTGCAGAGAAGGTTCACTAGGATGTTTCCAGGGCATTGGTTAGGAGAAAAAGTTAAAACGACTAGGATTGTTTTCATCGGAAAAACAGTGGCCGAGAGGAGACCTGATAAAGATCTACACAATTATGAGAGGCATAGATCGGGTGGATAGTCAGAGGCTTTTTCCCATAGTTGAAGTTTCAGTTATGGGGGGAGTGGGGGGGGTACAGGCTCATGGATGAGAGGGGAAAAGTTTGAGAGATGCACAAGGGATGTTTCTCATGTGGAGAATGGTAGGAGCCTGGAACACACTGTCTGAAGAGGTGGTGGAAGCAGGTGACATTTAAGAGGCATCTGGATGGTCACATGAATAGGGAGGGGATAGAGGGATACAGACCAAATAAGGGCAGAAGGTTTGTGTTTCTTTTAGCTTAGCTGGGGCATGATGATCGGCACAGCATTGGAGGGCCGAAGAGGCTGTTCCTGTGCTGTACATCTCTTTTTGTTCTTATAACTGAATCTGCCAGTGAAGGGAGAGGGAAAGTGTAGAGAAGCAAAATTGTATAGATGACAGTTTTTACTTGGTACAAAAACCAAACCCACGGCATAATAACCTCTTGAAAGTCACATCATTGCCACTGTATGGATAACCTGACAGTGATTTTCCTGTCTGAAATCCCTCTGAGCACCAACATTTTAAAAAATCCTGAAAGAACTGCGGATTCTGTAAATCACAAACAAAATCATAAATTGCTGGAAAAGCTGAAAAGGTCTAGCAGCATTTTTGGTGAGATATCAGAGTAAACATTTTGGGTCGAGTGACCCTTCTCAGAGCCTGCTAAGCTTCTCCAGGAATTTCTGGCTTTGTTTGTGATTTACAGTAACCGCAGTTCTTTCAGGATTTTTTTTTAAATTGAGGGCTTTCAGACAGGAAAATCACTGTCAGGTTCACCATACGGTGACAATGATGTGGCTTTCAAGAGGTTATTGTGCCCTGGGTTTGTGTTTTGGGTGAACAGTTGTAACGCAGAGGTGGTGAGCTGTCTCTCTCTCTCTCTCTAAGAAGGTAAATAACTAGGTGAATTGGTTATGTTAAATTGCCCATAGTCTTAGGTGAGAGTGGTGCTGGAAAAGCACAGCAGGTCAGGCAGCATCCGAGGAGCAGGAAAATCAATGTTTCAGGCAAAAGCCCTTCATCAGGAACGGACCATTCCTGATGAAGGGCTTTTGTCCGAAATGTTGATTTTCCTGCTCCTTGGATGCTGCCTGACTTGCTGTGCTTTTCCAGCACCACTCTGATCTAAACTTTGGTTTCCAGCATCTGTAGTCCTCACTTTTGCATAGTCTTAGATGCTTTAGTCAGATAAAAGGATGTGGGTGGGTTACTCTTCAGAGGGTCGGTGTGGACTGGTTTGGCCGAAGGACCTATTTCCACACTGTAGGGAATCTAATAATAAAAAAACTTGTGAAGCTGTGTTTTTTTTTTAAAAAGAAGTTGGAACAATGGAAGAAGCCTGGTGTGGTCAGCTCTCTGACCAGGCTTTTTAGCTTTTTTTTAAGTTCTTAGCTTCTGCTTAAAGCTAAAACTATTGGGGTCTTAAAAGAGATGGAAGCTTCAGTGAATGTTTGTTTGTTTCTTGGCTGCTACTCTCTTTGAATTTTCTCTTGATTTTTTTTTCTCTCCTGGATTGGAGAACCACCTGTATCTGAATTTTCTTTCTCAGCAAGAGCTGTGTTTATGGGGTGTTTCTATATTGGAACCATGAAATGAGTAATTGTTACTGTATCTATTATTCTGTTAAGTTTCAAATAGAGTTGTTATTCTAAATTCTTCTTTTTGACTATAGTCATAGAGATGTACAGCATGGAAACAGACCCTTCGGTTCAACCCATCCATACCAACCAAATATCCCAACCCAATCTAGTCCCACCTGCCATATCTCTCCAACCCTTCCTATTCATATACCAATCCAAATGCCTTTTAAATGTTGCAATTGTACCAGTCTCCACCACTTCCTCTGGCAGCTCATTCCATACACGTACCACCCTCTGTTTAAATAAATTGTGTTTTGCTTAATGTCAATCTGGAATACGCACTTCACATCTACCTTTTTAAAATAAAGCATTGGGGTCTCAGCTGCCTTACTAAAGCGTTGCAGCAGAGAACGGCGGGTGCTGGGCGGAAGTGAAGTCAGCGCAAAGCAGATCAGGAAGGTAAGTGATTGTTATTTGAGTGTGTGTGTTCTAGGCCCCAGGTCCTATAAAGTAGAGCCTCCCTCCCACCCTCCTCCTCTAACCTAAATTAAAAGTCCACAGACTTGCCCCAAAAAGAGGGTCCAAGGAAGTTCCTGTGGATGGAAGAGTGAGGCTTTAGCTCAGGTGTCTTTGACAAGAAGGTTGAGTGAAGTGATTACGCCACAGTTGAAGAGGGTGAAGACATGACTGCCAAGCTGGTTCAGTGCGCTATGTGCTTGATGTGGGAGGTCAACGACTCTGGTGTGTCTGGCTCATATAAGTGTGGAAAGTGTGTGCTCGTTCAGCTACTGACAGAGCATATCGCAGCACTGATGAAAGAACTCAAGGACCTTAGGCTCATCCAAGAAAATGAGATCTTCTGGACAAGACCTTCAGTGAGGTTATTACACCGACTATACCAGAAGAGAGCAGACGATGAGGAAGGTAGAGAGGAGACAGGTGCAAGAGATCCCTGGGGAAGTACTTGTCAGGAACAAGTTGAATCTTTTGGAAACCGTAGAGACAGATGACACTGCCAGTCCGTGAGGCGGCCAGGTCTGTCAATCAAAAGTTGGTGTGGAGGCAGAGCGGAAGAGCTGGACATCGCACAGAGCCGTGGTGATAGGGGACTCCATAGTGAGAGGAAGTGACCGGGGTTTTTGTGGCAGCAGGCGGGACTTAAGGATGGTTTGTTGCCTTCCTGGTGCCAGGGTTAAAGACATCACAGACAGAGTGCAGGAAATCCTCAAGGACGAAGGTGAAGAGCCAGAGGTGGTGGTACATGTCGGCACAAATGATGTCAGGAAGAAGAGGAGGAACATACTACAGCGGGACTTCGGAGAACTAGGAAGAAGGCTGAAATGCAGGATGTCCAGAGTGGTTATCTCCGGTTTGCTTCCAGTTCCTCAGGCTGGAGAGGCCAGGAACAGGGAGATAATGGACTTGAGTGTGGCTGGGGAACTGGTGCAGGAAGCAAGGATTTAAATTCTTGGATCACTGGGGTATGTTTGGTGGTAAGCATAAATTATACAAGAGAGATGGTTTGCACCTTAATAGGTTGGGGACCAGCATTCTGGCAGGCAGGTTTGCCACTGCAACACCGCTACATTTAAACTAAATAGCAGGGGGGAGGAAACTGAAGGGAAAGTTAGAACAAGGGAAGTCAAGAAAGACAACTGTATCAATGAAGCAGAAAACTCAAAAGGGGATCATGCTGTAAGGTTGAGTGAAATAGGGGTTGATAGGAAGACTGAGGGCAGTAACAAATTAAAAATACTATACATGAATGCACGAAGCATTAGACATAAGATGGATGAGCTTGAGGCTCTTTTGGAAATTGGCAGATACGATATTGTGGGGATAACTGAGATGTGGCTTCAAGTGGACACGGCCTGGGAAATGAATATTCAAGGCTACACGTGCTATCGTAAGGACAGACTGACGGGCTGAGGGGGTGGGGTGGCCACGTTGGTAAGGGATGATATTCAGTCCCTTGCACGGGGGGACCTAGAATCAGGGGATGTAGAGTCAGTATGGATAAAGCTGAGAAATTCTAAGGGTAAAAGACCCTCTTGGGAGTTATCTACAGGCCCCCAAACAGTAGTCTGGATGTCGGATGTAAGTTGAATCAGGAGCTGAAATTAGCCTGTCGCAAAGATGTTACTACAGTTGTTATGGGGGATTTCAACATGCAGGTAGACTGGGAGAATCAGGATGGTATTGGACCTCAAGAAAGAGACTTCATGGAGTGCCTCCGAGATGGATTCTAGGAACAGTTGGTGCTGGAGCCAACCAGGGAGAAGGCAATTCTGGATCTGGTATTGTGCAACGAACCAGAATTTATCAGGGGCCTTGAAGTGAAGGAGCCATTGGGAAGTAGTGACCATAATACAATAAGCTTCAATCTGCAATTTGAGAGGGAGAGGGTACAATCGGAAGTGACAATATTTCTGTTGAATAAAGGGAACTATAGAGCTATGAGGGAGGAGCTGGCCAAAGACCAATGGTGCAATACCTTAGCAGGGATGACAATGGAGGAACAATGGCAGATATTTCTGTGTATAATGCAGAAGATGCAGGATCAGTTCATTCCCAAAAGGAGGAAAAATCTGAGGAGGAGGCATGGGTGGCCGTGGCTGGCGAGGGAAGTTAAGAAACTGGGGAAGACACAAGAAATCTCCCTGAGATAACAGTGGCTGAAGGACCTGAACTTAAGGGAATTTATATTTGCCAGGAATTGGTGTTGGAGAGACTGTTAGGTCTGAAGGTTGATAAATCCCCGGGGCCTGATGGTCTACATTCCAGGGTACTGAAGGAGGTGGCTCGAGAAATCGTGGATGCATTGGTGATTTATTTTCCAGAGTTCGATAGATTCGGGATCAGTTCCTGCGGATTGGAGGGTGGCTAATGTTGTACCACTTTTTAAGAAAGGTGGGAAAGAGGAAACAGAAAATTATAGACCAGTTGGTCTGACCTCAGTAGTGGGAAAGATGCTGGAGTAAAAAATGAGGTCTGCAGATGCTGGAGATCACAGCTGCAAATGTGTTGCTGGTCAAAGCACAGCAGGCCAGGCAGCATCTCAGGAATAGAGAATTCGACGTTTCGAGCATAAGCCCTTCATCAGGAATAAGAGAGAGAGAGCCAAGCAGGCTAAGATAAAAGGTAGGGAGGAGGGACTAGGGGGAGGGGCGATGGAGGTGGGATAGGTGGAAGGAGGTCAAGGTGAGGGTGATAGGCCGGAGTGGGGTGGGGGCGGAGAGGTCAGGAAGAGGATTGCAGGTTAGGAGGGCGGTGCTGAGTTGAGGGAACCGACTGAGACAAGGTGGGGGGAGGGGAAATGAGGAAACTGGAGAAATCTGAATTCATACCTTGTGGTTGGAGGGTTCCCAGGCGGAAGATGAGGCGCTCCTCCTCCAGCCGTCGTGTAGTTGTGTTCTGCTGGTGGAGGAGTCCAAGGACCTGCATGTCCTCGGTGGAGTGGGAGGGAGAGTTAAAGTGTTGAGCCACGGGGTGATTGGGTTGGTCGGTTCGGGCGGCCCGGAGGTGTTCTCTGAAGCGTTCTGCAAGTAAGCGGCCTGTCTCACCAATATAGAGGAGGCCACATCGGGTGCAGCGGATGCAATAGATGATGTGTGTGGAGGTACAGGTGAACTTGTGGCGGATATGGAAGGATCCCTTGGGGCCTTGGAGGGAAGTGAGTGTGGAGGTGTGGGCGCAAGTTTTACATTTCCTGCGGTTGCAGGGGAAGGTGCCGGGGGTGGAGGTTGGGTTGGTGGGGGGGTGTGGATCTGACGAGGGAGTCATGAAGGGAGTGGTCCTTGCGGAACGCTGATAGGGGAGGGGAGGGAAATATATCCTTGGTGGTGGGGTCCGTTTGGAGGTGGCGGAAATGGCGGCGGATGATACGTTGTATGCGGAGGTTGGTGGGGTGGTAGGTGAGAACCAGTGGGGTTCTGTCTTGGTGGCGGTTGGAGGAGCGGGGCTCAAGGGCGGAGGAGCGGGAAGTGGAGGAGATGCGGTGGAGGGCATCGTCGATCACGTCTGGGGGGAATCTGCGGTCCTTGAAGAAGGAGGCCATCTGGGCTGTGCGGTGTTGGAATTGGTCCTCCTGGGAGCAGATGTTTCGGAGACGAAGGAATTGGGAATATGGGCTGGCGTTTTTACAGGGGGCAGGGTGGGAGGAGGTGTAGTCCAGGTAGTCCACCTCCTCCCACCCTGCCCCCTGTAAAAACGCCAGCCCATATTCCCAATTCCTTCGTCTCCGCCGCATCTGCTCCCAGGAGGACCAATTCCAACACCGCACAGCCCAGATGGCCTCCTTCTTCAAGGACCGCAGATTCACCCCAGACGTGATCGACGATGCCCTCCACCGCATCTCCTCCACTTCCCGCTCCTCCGCCCTTGAGCCCCGCTCCTCCAACCGCCACCAAGACAGAACCCCACTGGTTCTCACCTACCACCCCACCAACCTCCGCATACAACGTATCATCCGCCGCCATTTCCGCCACCTCCAAACGGACCCCACCACCAAGGATATATTTCCCTCCCCTCCCCTATCAGCGTTCCGCAAGGACCACTCCCTTCGTGACTCCCTCGTCAGATCCACACCCCCCACCAACCCAACCTCCACCCCCGGCACCTTCCCCTGCAACCGCAGGGAAATGTAAAACTTGCGCCCACACCTCCACACTCCCCTCCAAGGCCCCAAGGGATCCTTCCATATCCGCCACAAGTTCACCTGTACCTCCACACACATCATCTATTGCATCCGCTGCACCCGATGTGGTCTCCTCTATATTGGTGAGACAGGCCGCTTACTTGCGGAACGCTTCAGAGAACACCTCCGGGCCACCCGAACCAACCAACCCAATCACCCCGTGGCTCAACACTTTAACTCTCCCTCCCACTCCACCGAGGACATGCAGGTCCTTGGACTCCTCCACCGGCAGAACACAACTACACGACGGCTGGAGGAGGAGCGCCTCATCTTCCGCCTGGGAACCCTCCAACCACAAGGTATGAATTCAGATTTCTCCAGTTTCCTCATTTCCCCTCCCCCCACCTTGTCTCAGTCGGTTCCCTCAACTCAGCACCGCCCTCCTAACCTGCAATCCTCTTCCTGACCTCTCCGCCCCCACCCCACTCCGGCCTATCACCCTCACCTTGACCTCCTTCCACCTATCCCACCTCCATCGCCCCTCCCCCTAGTCCCTCCTCCCTACCTTTTATCTTAGCCTGCTTGGCTCTCTCTCTCTTATTCCTGATGAAGGGCTTATGCTCGAAACGTCGAATTCTCTATACAGGAAAGATGCTGGAGTCTATTATAAAGGATGAAATTACTACACATCAAGATAGTAGTAACAGGATAGGTCAGAGTCAGCAAGGATTTATGAAGGGGAAATTATGCTTGACTAATCTTCTGGAATTTTTTGAGGATGTAACTCATTTTTTGAGGATGAGGGAGATCCAGTAGATGTCGTGTACCTGGACTTTCAGAAAGCTTTTGATAAAGTCCCACACAGGAGGTTAGTGAGCAAAATTAGGGCGCATGGTATTGGGGGCAAAGTACTAACTTGGATTGAAAGTTGGTTGGCTGACAGGAAACAAAGAGTAGTGATAGACGGCTCCATTTCGGAATGGCAGGCAGTGACCAGTGGGGTACCACAGGGATCAGTGCTGGGACCGCAGCTTTTTACAATATATGTTAATGATATAGAAGATGGTATTAACAATAACATTAGCAAATTTGCTGATGATACTATGCTGAGTGGCAGGGTGAAATGTGAGGACGATGTTAGGAGATTACAGGGTGACCTGGACAGGTTACGTGAGTGGTCAGATGCATGGCAGATGCAGTTTAATGTGGATAAATGTATGGTTATCCATGTTGGTGGCAAGAACAGGAAGGCAGATTACTACCTAAATGGAATCAATTTAGGTAAATAGGCAGTACAAAGATATCTGGGTGTTCTTGTACACCAGTCAATGAAGGTAAGCATGCAGGTACAGCAGGCAGTGAAGAAGGCTAATAGCATGCTGGCCTTCATAATAAGAGGGACTGAGTATAGAAGCAAAGAGGTTCTTTTGCAGCTGTACAGGGCCCTGGTGAGACCACACCTGGAGTACTGTGTGCAGTTCTGGTCTCCAAATTTGAGGAAAGACATTCTGGCTATTGAGGGAGTGCAGCGTAGGTTCACAAGGTCAATTCCTGGAATGGCGGGACTACCTTATGCTGAAAGACTGGAGCGACTGGGCTTATATACCCTTGAGTTTAGAAGACTGAGAGGGGATCTGATTGAGACATATAAGATGATTAAAGGATTGGACACTCTGGAGGCAGGAAACATGTTTCCGCTGATGGGTGAGTGCCGAACCAGAGGACACAGCTTAAAAATACGGGGTAGACCATTTAGGACAGAGATGAGGAGAAACTTTTTCACCCAGAGAGTGGTGGCTGTGTGGAATGCTCTGCCCCAGAGAGCAGTGGAGGCCCAGTCTCTGGATTCATTTAAGAAAGAGTTGGATAGAGCTCTCAAGGATAGTGGAATCAAGAGTTATGGACATAAGGCAAGAACAGGATACAGATTAAGGATGATCAGCCGTGATTATATTGAATGGTGGTGCAGGTTCGAAGGGCAGAATGGCCTACTCCTGCACCTATCGTCTATATGTTTTTGGATCAGCTCAGATCCCTTCAAAACATGCGATACAGTTGAATTGTTCCTTTGATATTGTTATTGGGTTTAAGTCTATTTCTGTTGCTGTAACAACAAGTCTAATCTGCTACAGCTCATCTGCTGCTGACCTCCTCAGTCAAGCCTTTGACTATTGCAAAAAAACTTCTGGGTGCCTCACCTTTTTGACCCTTGGTAAACGTAAGGTTATTCAGAACTCCACTTTCTGAGTCCTTCACACAGCACTCTTCTACTCACTGGCTCACATTGTTTTCTAGTTAAACAGCACCTGATTTTGAAATTTCCAACCTCCCTTTTTCAAATCAAACAATACAACCTGTGTTTGTGTAGCACCTTCCACGTAATCAATCTGTCCCAAGGCATCAGCAGTCCAACACCAGTTCCTCCACATTCATCATGAGATAAGCATCAATTATGGCGATCAGAGAAGCAGCAGTTTTGGAAGACGCTAATGATATCTCGTCCAGACAACTTCATGTGGAGAAATAGATAAGTGGAAAACAACAAAGAAATTTGAGGACTAGAAAATCTCTGGAAACAGCAAAGCTTTCAGTTTAAGAAACAATCAGAAAGACACCAAATAATAAAGGAGTTTGGCAGGAGTATAAAAGTGATTTTAAAGAAAATAATATACTTACTTACATTGTGATAACTCTGGATATATTAAAGTCAGTGAGTACAGCAGATGCTGGAGATTAGAGTGTGTAGTGCTGGAAAAGCACAGCAGGTCCAAAGAGCAGGAAAATCGACGTTTCAGGCAAAAGCCCTTCATACTAAAGTCAGCCTGAGGGCAATATTTTTTACACAAAGGATAGCGCATATATGGAATGAACTGCCAGAGGTTTTGGTGGATGTAGGCACATTTATAACATTTTAAAAGACATTTGGACAGATATATGGTAAGGAAAGATTTAGAGTGAAATGGTCCAAACATGGGCAAACGGACAAGTTTAGTCAGGGATACCTGGTTGGTGTGGGTGGGTTGGACAAAAGGGTCTCTTTCTGTGCTGTATGTTTCTTATAGGAATTACTGTGGTAGAAATGCCGATGGAATCCTCCAGAGAATGGGCATTAAAACAGCGGCAATAATGTTGGTGGAGCATCTTTCATCAAAGTCTACCAGGAAGAGAACAATCAAAATCATTCTTCCTTGATGACTGATAATAAGATATTTGGAGTTTGTAAATATTTTATTTCAAAGGGAAAAGTAATTCCTTATGCTTCCACACAAGGAAGTAAACCAATAAAGGCATGAGAGATTTTGGAGCATGTCAATCACTAATGCTGGCTCATGTTGCAATTCTGTTTTCATGAGTTAACTGAAGATATTAATTGAAGGTATGCATGGAGATTGCCATAATACAGAGTTGGAATAACGACTGACTTTGGAAAGGACTTGATTGTAATTGGAATAGTGCAACAAATTCCTGTGGAAGGAATTGATTTTATCTTGTGGAATGGCCTGGCTAGTTTGAAAATATCATCAAAGATGGTGGCCCAACCAGTGGAAATAATTACCATTCTGTACATCTCTATCACTCTAAGATGCTATAGGATGAACATCTTGATTTTTATTTTCCCTGTTTTGTGACTGGGTGTCAGATCGATAGAGTAAAAAGTGAGGTCTGCAGCTGCTGGAGATCAGAGCTGAAAATGTGTTGGTGGTTAAAGCACAGCAGGTCAGGCAGCATCCAAGGAACAGGAAATTCGACGTTTCGGTTCCTGATGAAGGGCTCTGGCCAGAAACGTCGAATTTCCTGTTCCTTGGATGCTGCCTGACCTGCTGTGCTTTAACCACCAACACATTTTCGTGTCAGATCGATAGATTAAACAACAAGAGAAGCCTGTGAAAAGGGAGGTGATGAGTTAACTCAGTGATCTGGTATTATTTTTAAAAACCTAAGTGAAAAGGACAAAAGGAGACTAAGCAAACTGAGCTTCATGTATCTAGCCCATTTTCTTTAAAGGCAACAGGTGGATCCTGAAGTGAGGAAGTTGTATCAAATAACTGACTCAAATTGAATTTGAAGAATACCTTTGCACTGTAATTTTAAAATTAAAATATTGATGAGGAAATGGAGGCTAGCTCAAATACTAGTCCTTTGAATAGAAAAGTTAGGTCAACATGATGAAGTTGTATAGGACACTGGTGAGGCCTCTTCAGGAATTCTGTATCCAGTTCTGGTCGCCCAGTTATAGGAAGGATGTTATTAAGCTGGGGAGGGTTCAGAAGTGATTTAGCAGGATTTTGCCACCGGTGGAAGGCTTGAGTTGCAAGAAAAGGCTGGGACATTTTTCACTGGAGGGCAGGAGGTTGAGAAATGACCTTTAAAGAAGTTTATAAAATAATGACGGGTATAGATAGTTAATGATAGGTGTCTTTTCCCTAAGATGGGGGATCTCAAGACTAGGAACACATTTTAAGGTGAGAGGGGAGAGATTTAGAAGCAATGAGGGGCAAAAGTTTTAAATAAAGGGTGTGATGAACTTCCTAAGGAAGTGATGACTGTGGGTACAATTACAACTGTTAAAAGCCATTTGGATAAGTACATTATTGGAAAGGTTTGAAATGATATGGACCGGGAGCGGGCAGGTGGGAATTATTTGATTTGGGATTATCTTTGGCATGGACTGGTTGGACCGAAGGGTCTGTTTCTGTGCTGTATGACTTTATGACCAGTTGATGAGGAATGGGCAGTGGTAGTGCCACCTGACTATGGTAACAAAATTCAATGCATGGCTCATAAAATTTCAAGGTCATCTAGATCCTAGGAAAGTACAAGCCAAAATACAAAATCATTTTTATTTACCAGGGTTATATAAAGGTGTGGTGAAATTTTGATTTGGAAGTGAACATTGGAAGTATAGTTAGTAAGTTTGCAGATGACACCAAAATTGGAGGTGTAGTGGACAGATGGAGTTTATTTTGGATAAATGCAAGGTGCTGCATTTTGAAAAAGCAAATCAGAACAGGACTTGAACATTTAATGGTCAGGTCCTAGGGAGAGAACAGAAGAGAACTTGGAGTGCAGATTGATAGCTCCTTGAAAGTAGAGTCGCAGGTAGCTAGGATAATGAAGAAGGTGTTTGGTATGCTTTTCTTTATCAGTCAGAGAATTGAACTTAGGAGTTGGGACGTTGGGTTATGGTTGTACAGGACATTGGTTAGGCCACTTTTGGAATATTGCGTGCAAATCTGGTCTCCCTCCTATCGGAAGGATGTTGTGAAACTTGAAAGGGTTCAGAAAAGATTTACAAGGATGTTGCCAGGGTTGAAAGATTTGAGCTACAGGGAGAGGCTGAACAGGCTGGGGCTGTTTTCACTGGAGCGTCGGAGGCTGAGGGGTGACCATAGAGGTTTATAAAATCATGAGGGGCATGGATTGGATAAACAGACAAGGTCTTTTCCCTGTGGTAAGTGAGTCCAGAACTAGACAGCATAGATTTAGGGTGAGAGGGGAAAGATGTAAAAGGGACCAAAGGGGCAACTTTTTCACGCAGAGGGTGGTACATGTACGGAATGAGCTGCCAGAGGAAGTGCTGGAGGCTGGTACAATTTACAACATTTAAGAGGCATCTGGATGGGTATATGAATAGGAAGGGTTTAGAAGGATATGGGCCATGTGCTGGCAAATGGGAATAGATTAGGTTAGGATATCTAGTTAGCATGGACAAGTTAGACCGAAGGGTCTGTTTCTGAGCTGTATATTTGCATGACTCTATCCCATATGTGTTAGGTTGTGAGGGAATCTCAACTGTCAATTAAACCAACATCTATAATTCCAATGTGAGGCTTTTGAAGAACTTTTTAATGGGACCTTAACAAATTGTCAAGGGTCACTAAGTAAAACCATTTGCAGGGAATCAGTATCTTTGGGTGTTTTGTCAAGCTTTCCTGAGTTAATGCCTTTTGGGAAAAGCTATGTTAGAAATGGTAGTGTGGGAGTTAGTTCAATTTTTCACAAAATAGTATTACCCAAAGGGCGGCACGGTGGCACAGTGGTTAGCACTGCTGCCTCACAGCGTCAATTCCTGCCTCAGGCGACTGACTGTGTGGAGTTTGCGCGTTCTCCCCGTGTCCGCGTGGGTTTCCTCCGGGTGCTCCGGTTTCCTCCCACAGTCCAAAGATGTGCGGATCAGGTGAATTGGCCATGCTAAATTGCCCGTAGTGTTAAGTAAGGGGTAAATGTAGGGGTATGGGTGGGTTGCGCTTTGGCGGGTCGGTGTGGACTTGTTGGGCCGAAGGGCCTGTTTCCACACTGTAAGTAATCTAATCTAAATAGTTGGAACAAGGTTCAAATTCTAGGTCACTGATATTCAAAAGAATAATACTCTTGGAATAAAAAAAATCCATCTTCTGCTTATCATTCACAAAGTCTCACTCGAGGAACATTGGAAGGAAAGGCATCCACCTTAGGGAACACAATGACAAGAATGTATTGGTAAGAGTCCAATGCAATAAAGGAATTCCTTTACTGTTTGCCATTAGAGATGCCTGAAACCAATCCCACATGATTCATTACCTTGGAAGTGGTTATGCGGTAAGATAAGTTAATTTTTGAAATATTTGTAGACAAAAGCTTTGAGACTACACTCCCAATCAGTGGGCGGCACGGTGGCACAGTGGTTAGCACTGCTGCCTCACAGCGCCTGGAGACCCGGGTTCAATTCCCGACTCAGGCGACTAACTGTGTGGAGTTTGCACGTTCTCCCTGTGTCTGTGTGGGTTTCCTCCAGGTGCTCCGGTTTCCTCCCACAGTCCAAAGATGTGCGGGTCAGGTGAATTGGCCAGGATAAATTGCCCGTAGTGTTAGGTAAGGGGTAAATGTAGGGGTATGGGTGGGTTGCGCTTCGGCGGGTCGGTGTGGACTTGTTGGGCCGAAGGGCCTGTTTCCACACTGTAAGTAATCTAATCTAATCTTAGTCACATTTCCAAGAAACACTAACCAAAATGTGAGAGTTGGCCAAGAAGCATTTGACTAGTGTTCAACAGGCAATGAAAGCTGATGGAGACAAGAAGACCAAAAATGTGGCATTTTGTGGCTGGATGTGAATGTGTTAATATTGTTACATGTCACTGGGGAACATTTTTAAAAGCAAGATTCACTGGACCTTATGCAATCAAAGAGCAATACAATGATTTGAATTTATGTAGTGACTATTTGACATGAGGGAAAAGCAGTAAGTGTCTCATTCTAATATGTTAGTGATACTAAACCTGAGGGGATAGTCTGAACAGAAGTGAATGTACAACAGGGAAAGCACTAGTGAATTATAAAAAAAGAAGTTCAAGGATTATTCAGAAATTAAAAATTCACATCTTAGTTCTCCATTAAGCAAGTTAGGTATTGGAGGTGCTTTAAAGAACATAGAATATTATGCAATCCCCCAGAAAGTTATTGAAAACTATGTTTAAAAGCTGTTATAAAATGCCTAAATCAATGTTTAAATACACCACAAATCATCTTTGGGTGTACACAATGTCGGTGATTAATTACTCAAATCAACATCCTGACAGACTCAGCTTAGAGAAGTATGCCCATTTGAGGGAAGAAATTAAATTTAAGATGGGCGGATGACATCACTGAAACAAATCATAGGAGCTGGAGATCACCTGTTGTGATGGTGTCAAACCAGATGTACCACAAAGATTATCCCAAAGTCAACTTCTTAAAAACATAAGAACTAGGAGCAGGAGTAGGCTGTCTGTCCCTTAGAGCCTCCTCCGCCATTCAATTAGATCATGGCTGATCTTATTGTCGATTCGGTTCCATTTAACACACATTTTCACCATAATCCTTAATTCCTTTATTTTTCAAAAAAAGTATCTACCTTTAGCTTTAAAAGCAATTACGGATGTAGCGTGAACTACTTCCCTGGACAGAAATTCTGGGGATTAACAACCCTCTGGGTGAAGAAGTTTCTGCTCAGTTCAGTTCTAAACCTGCTTCCTCTAATCTTGAGTCCATGCCCTCTTGTCCTAGTCGCACCTACTAGTGGAAACATCCTCTCTATTTCTATTTTATCTATTCCCTTCACATTTTAATGTTTCTATAAGATCCCCCCTCATTTTTTAAACTTCCAATGAATATAATCCCAATTACTCAGTCTCTCCTCATAAGCCAAATACCTCTGCTCTGGAATCAACCTGGTGAACCTCCTCTGCACCCCTCCTAGTGCCAGTACGTCTTTCCTCAAGTAAGGAGGCTAAAACTGCACACAGTACTGTAGGTATGGCCTCACCAGCACCCTGTACAGCTGCAACATAACCACCCTGCTTTTAAACTCAACCCCTTTAGCAATGAAGGACAAAATTCCATTTGCCTTCCTAATTACTTTGTTGTACCTTCAGACTGACCCTCTGTGATTCATGCACAAGAACACCCAGATCCCTCTGCAAATCCAGCATGCTGCAACATTTTACCATTCAAGTCATAATCTATTTTTCTGTTACTCCTACCAATATGTATGACTTCACATTTACTAACATTGTCTTCCATCTGACAGATCTTTGCCCACTCGCTCAATGTATCTATGTTCCTCTGCAAAGTTTCACAGTCCTCTGCACACTTTGCTCTGCCACACATCATAGTGTCATTGGCAAATTTTGATACCGTACCTTGGTCTACAACTTCAAATCTATATAAATTGTAAATACTTACGGTCCCAACACCGATCTCTGAGGGACACCACTGGTCGCTGATCGCCAGCCAGAATAGCACTCCTTTATCGCCACTCTTTGTTTCCTGTCGGTCAACTAGTCCTCCATCCAAGCTAATACTCTACTCCTAACACCATGCATCCTGATTTTATGCAGCAGCCTCATGTGTGGAACCTTGTGAAAAGCCTTTTGGAAGTCTAGAACCACATCCACTGGTTCCCCACTGTCCACCTTGCTTGAAATGTCTTCATAGAATTCCAAAAGATTTGTGAAGCATGACCTGCCTGTCATGAACCCAAGGTTGATTTGTTTCAGATTTCATGATTGGTGCATTGTATTGCGTTTGCTGGGAACCAGACCAAACGCCGGCAAAATATATTATGAGGATGGTCTAGCCCTAACATTTTCTTATTTTAAAGGCAAGTACCAGGTAGTGTGTTCAGAATGCAGTTTGGTTGGTCAAACCAGTCTTGAAGTAAAACACACATTATTCATCCACTGTGTCGTTAAAACACCACAAAAGAAAAAAGAAATTGGAACAACTTAACTCTATTGGAAGACTTAACAGAATTATTTAATTTCTAAACAGTAATTGTTCGAATTTAGTAGTATCCCATAAACGAACCTTGGTAAAGACAAATTCAGCAAAATAGATGTCTTGCATGCAATCTTCAGTCCAGGAGGAAAAACATCAAGAGCAAACGTGTGTGTGTGTGTGTGTGTGTGTGTGTGTGTGTGTGGAGTGGGGCAGGGAGAGATGTACTGTAGCTTCCAAACCCAGCTTCAAGACCCCTGCAACTGCTACTGAAAAATTAAAACTAAAAATCTTGGTCCTCTGGGAGCATGACCCCATCCATTCAAACTGCTTCCATTGTTTTGTTGGTAGCCATGATGTGGAGAAGCCAGTGTTGGACTGTTTTGGACAAAGTCAGAAGTTACACAATACCAGGTTATGGTTTCTGGAGGACTGCAGCTTGAGCAGGTGAAGAGTACAAGAAAAACTCTCCATAAAGCTGTTACTTTGTCGGCTTTGAAGCAGAGGGCTCAGCCCTCTGTCTCAACCTTTCTTCATCATTTTAAAAAAAAAACAGGGCCAAATACACCTCTTAAAGCCATAGTATCATCACAAGAGGATTGGACAAATATAATTTGTTACAAAAATTAACTTGTTGAAAGGATATTAGTAAGTTCTATTGACTGATACTGCCAAAACAAATCAGCTTTTGTCATATTAATACTTTATCAATGCAAAGGCATGTAACTTTGAATTTAAAAAATTGTCATAACTTTGATAATTAATCAACTTTTGCTATGAATTCTGTGTCTTGCCATCTTATTCTCCATAGCTACCTGATGAAGCAGCAGTGCTCTGAAAGCTAGTGCTTCCAAATGAACCTGTTGGACTATAACCTAGTGTTGTGTGATTTTTAGCAATTAGACATGTAATACATGGCTAATACTTTGGAGATTTGGGTTTGAGTTACACCATGGCAGCGAGTAGAATTTAAATTCAGTTCATAAATCTGGAATTAAAAGCGAGTCTAATAGTAAGGGAAATGGGCCGATGGCAGTTGTATGGAATTAGGCCACAGATCAGCCATGATCTCATTGAGTGGTGGAGCAGGTTTGAGGGACTGAATAGCCCACCCCTGTATCTATGTGATCATGTAAACAAAGCCTCCTCTGGTTCACTCATGTCCTTTAGGGAAGGAAACCGGCTGTTCTTGTCCATCTTGATCTCCGTGTTAGAGCAGACCCACAGCAACATAGTTAACTCTTAACTGCCTTCTCAAATGGCCCAGCAAGCCATTCAATTCAAGGGCAATAAATACTGACTGTACCAACATTACCCACATCCTATGAAAGAGTTAAACAAAAACTAAACTGGCTGATGCCAGCAATGTTGATGGTGCAATATTGTTAAAGCAGATTGGGTTGGGTGTTGGTTATTTGTCAGAGAAACTAGATACATGTATACAGAAATATCAGTGTTGGAGAATGCTATTCTGAGCCTGACGTTAGTTGTACAACAGTATGACATTTACACATCGCACAATGCTGCTGATCGGGACCACAGTCCTATCCACTTCTTTGCAACGGTTCCATAATAAAAACCTGAGATTATTTCATTACAGCTTTAATGTTATAACAATACATTTGTGGGCGGCACAGTGGCACAGTGGTTTGCACTGCTGCCTCATAGCGCCAGAGACCCGGGTTCAATTCCCGCCTCAGGCGACTCTGTGTGGAGTTTGCATATTCTCCCCGTGTCTGCGTGGGTTTCCTCCGGGTGCTCCGGTTTTCTCCCACAGTCCAAAAATGTACAGATTAGGTGAATTGGCCATGCTAAATTGCCCGTAGTGTTAGATGAAGGGGTAAATGTAGAGGAATGGGTCTGGGTGGGTTACGTTTCGGCGGGTCAGTGTGGACTTGTTGGGCCGAAGGGCCTGTTTCCACATTGTAAGTAATCTAATCTAATCAAAAATCATTCATGTAGCAGAAAAAGACTGCTGGAATTATAACACTTTTGTGAGTGGCATAGTCTCTTGGGAAGAGCAGGGAGGAGCATTAAATAGATTCATTTTTGCTGATGTGTCACTTATTGTATGTCAATGAAAACATGTTGAATTTAAAAAGTTGGAAGCAGTATCCTTTTTGTAATGCATGAATATTTGAATGACTTTTGTCCTTGACCATTTTGCCTCCTTGGTTGACATGATCAAAGCAGAGAGTATAACAAGGTGGAATTTGTACATCCATTAAATATGAGTGCTTTTGAAGAGAGCTATGACAAAGTCTTATCTGGTGAAGTAATTTCTCCTGTGAAGTATTTGCGTTAACCTCACCTGTTTGAACCCTAGTGTTAAGATCCTGAGTTTTGCAATAAATGTGTTGTGATGAATACAGGAAAAAAAAGCATATGTTTGCTGAGTTAGTTGTAACTTTGCACCCAACTCAAAGTTGCAAAGCTGAACATCCTCGGTGGAGATTATTAAACATAAAGACAGTTGATCTAACCCATGCAGATGTCGTCTCAGGCACATTCAGAATAAGCCAGTCTGATGACTGGGTAATGGAGTAGGTTGGAAATTTGATAATTTGCACTCAGAAAGATTGTACTGATGATGTGTGCAATTGAAAGCATTGCACTGGCATGGTGCAAGCTGCTGTCCTGAGGAGGGAGATGATATTAGTTTGGAAATACATACCTCATAGGCTCTATCTCAATTTCAGTGCTGAGGCTGGATGCCAAAAATACCGTGTACACATTGAACTTGCTGTCACCATGAGGAACACAAAGTTAAAACTGCCCAAGTGTCAACATCTGAGCCTGGGCTATATAATTTTCATGGATGTGTAGGTGGTTGATCAGGTCAGACTGTGGCTTTGAAGAAACAAGCACTGTTTATGATTGCTCGGGTTGCTGTCTCTAGATGCACTATCCATGCCTTGGCTGCAAGGACCATCTTGTCACGAAAAGGCTCTCTGGATTCAGCTGCTCAAACTCCAGTCAATGCACATTTGGAAGACTCCAATTCAAATCCCTTTCTGAGATGGCCAATATGGGAGTCCAAGTGTTATAATTGACCTCTGTACCTATGGACTGGGAATTGGTTCAGCTCCGTTGGCAGGATTGTTGGTTTACAGAGCAGTGTAATGCTAACCGTGTGGGTACAATTCCCATCGCTGGTTTGAGGTTACTATGAAGGACTCTCCGTCTCAACCTTTTCCCTCACCTGAGGTCTGGTGGTCCTCAGGTTAAATAGGAAGGGCAAGATTTGTGAACCGTGGATGACTGGAGAAATTTTACGACTAGCCAAGATGAAAAGGAAAGCATACATAAGATCTAGGCAGCTAAGAACAGAACAGGCCCTGGAGGAATATCGGAAGAATAGGACAAGTCTTAAATGAGGAATCAAATGGGCTAAAATGGACTTTATCAAGCAGAATTAAGGAGAATCCCAAAGCATTTTATTCTTCTTCTATAAGAAGCAAGTGGGTAACTAGAGAAAGGATTGGTCCACTGAAGGATAGTGAAGGAAGGCTGTGTGTTGAACCTGAGAGAATGGGTGAGATTCTGAATGATTACTTTGCATCAGTGTTCACTGAGGAGAGGAACATGATACTTGAGATTAGCCATAGATGTTTGATTAGCCTGGATCACGTTGGCATAAGTAGGGAAGAGGTTATTAAGGTGGACAAATTCACAGAACCGGATGGGATCTATCTCCGTTTGCTGAGGGAGGCGAGCGAAGAAATAGCTGGGACCCTGACAGATATCCTTGTGGCATCCTTAAGCACAAGTGAGGTGCCGGAGGACTGAAAGGTTGTTCATGTTGTCCCCCTATACAAGTAAGGTAGTAGGGATATTCTGGGTAACACAGACCAGTGAGCCTGACGTTGGTATTGGGAAAGTTGCTGGAGAGGGTACTGAGGGATAGGATCTATTTATATTTAGAAAAGAATGGGTTGTCAGTGATAGTCAACATGGTTTTGTACAGGGGAGATCGTGCCTTACCAACTTAATAGATATCTTCGAGGAAGTGACCAAGTTGATAGATGAAGGAAGGGCTGGTGATGTCATATATATACATGGACTTTAGTAAGACATTTGATAAGGTTCCCCATGGTAGACTAATGGAGAAGGTGAAGTCATAGGATGTGCAGGGTGTTCTAGCTAGGTGGACAAAGAACTGGCTGAGCAACAGGAGACTGAGAGTAGGAGTTGAAGAGAGTTTCTCAAAATGGAGAAAGGTGACCAGTGGTGTTCCGCAGGGATCAGTGTTGGGGCCACTGTTGTTTGTGATATACATACATGATCTGGAAGAGGGCACTGTTGGTATGATCAGCAAGTTTGCAGATGACATGAAGATTGGTGGAGTAGCACAAAGCACAAGGGACTGTCAAAGAGTACAGGAGGATTATAGATAGACTGGAGATTTGGGCGGAAAAGTGGCAGATGGATTTCAATCCAGACAAATGTGAGGTGATGCATTAGGCAAGACTAATTCTAGAGCGAACTATACAATGAACGGAAGAACCTTGGGAAAAATTGATGGGCAGAGAGATCTGGGAGTACAGATCCGTTGTACCCTGAAGGTTGCTGCATAGGTGGCTAGTGGTCAAGAAGGCATATAGATGGGGTATTGAGTATAAGAGCTGGCAAGTCATGTTAAAATTGAACAAGACATTGGTTCGGCCACATTTAGAATCCTGTGTGCAGTTCTGGTCGCCACATTACCAAAAGGATGTATGCGCTTTGGAGATGGTGCAGAGAAGGTTTATGAGGATGGTGCCTGGTATGGAAGGTGCTAGCTATGAAGAGAGGTTGAGTAGGTTAGGTTTATTTTCATTAGAGAAAAGGAGATTGAGGGGGGACCTGATTGAGGTTTACAAAATCACAAAGGGTATAGACAGGGTGAATCGAGTCAAGATTTTTCCCCAGGGTGAAGGATTCCATAGCTTTCAAGGTGAGAGGTGGAACGTTCAAGTGGGATACACGCGGCAAGTACTTTACACACAGAGCGTGGTGGGCATTTGGAACGCGTTGCCAGCAGAGGTGGTAGAGGCAGCACAGTAGATTCATTTAAGATGCGTCTGGACAGATGAATGAGTAGGTGGGGAGCAGAGGGGTACAGATGCTTAGGTATTGACTGACCAGTTCAGACAGTACATTTGGATCGGCTCAGGCTTGGAGGACTGAATGGCCTGTTCCTGGGCTGTAAATTTTCTTTGTTCTTCATTCTTTAAATCACCACCAGTTGCTTCTCTATAATTAGAGAAGAGTCACTATGATCTGGGAGTTCAGAACTAGAGGGCATAGGTTTAGGGTGAGAGGGGAAAGATATAAATGAGACCTAAGGGGCAACATTTTCACACAGAGGGTGGTACGTGTATGGAATGAGCTGCCAGAGGAAGTGGTGGAGGCTGGTACAATTGCAACATTTAAAAGGCATTTGGATGGGTATGTGAATAGGAAGGGTTTGGAGGGATATGGGCCGGGTGCTGGCAGGTGGGACTAGATTGGGTTGGGATATCTGGTCAGCATGGACGGGTTGGACCGAAGGGTCTGTTTCCGTGCTGTACATCTCTGACTCAATTACTCTAAGACTACGGTGACACAACAACCTATGGACTGGAGAGAGAGGAGAAGAAATTCTGGAGATCAGTGATTAGTTAATACTGACTTCTGTAAAATGTGTTTTGGATGTTGGGTTGGAATAGATTGAGGTTGAATTGAGATTCCATGGAATCCATCAGCATGCATTCACTCTAAGAACCCCAGTGGGCAAAGCACAAGAAGGCAGCCTCTGAACAGGAGAGCTATGTTCCTGAGTGTAATCTTCTGTCCATCTGTGTATCAAACCAATTCAACATAGCATTGACTGGCATGGCTGCACTGAGACACCTGACAGAGTCCATGTCCTGTCCTGTTTTAATATGTTTAATACCTTCCAAAGGAGAACTTGTTTCGAATAGAAAAACGAATCCAGCCACTTCTAGGAATAGCATAAGACTAATTAATGAAAACTGATCAAATAATCAATACTGTATTGTGCTCAGAGCTGAACCATGCTAAACATGAACTTTCAGGTTAAATATTGACATGTAGTTAAAAGATAATATGTATCGGTAATGTTGTCTAAAAATACTTTTTATTTCATTTGCTCATGTGATGTGGATTTACTGGCTGTGCCAGCACATTGCTTATCATTAATTGTTGTGGAGAACTCCTTTGTTATTAGACTTTTGAACGCATCTCTCACCTGGCTCGCATACACGGTTTCTCACACTATGCATCTTCTCTGCAAATGTAACACAGTATTCTGCTCTATGTTCTGCTATTCTAATGTACTTTGTATAGTACAGTTTGCCCGCAGAGCACTCAAAACAACATTTTCACTGTATCTCAGTACATTTGACGATACTAGAGTCATTCGGCATGGAAATACACCCTTCAGTCCAACTGGTTCATGCTGAACATAATCCCAAACTAAGTAATCCCACCTACCTGCTCCTGGTCCATGTCCCTCCTAACCTTCCCTATTCACGTACTTATCCAAATATCTTTTAAACATTGGAATCATACCAGCATCTACCACATCCTCAGGAAGTTCATTCCACATGCAGACCACCCTCCTGTGCTTTTTCTTAAAACAAAACATTAAAAAAAGGGGACAATCTCTCTCTCTCAATCACACACACACACACACACACACACACACACACACACACACACACACACACACACACACACACACACACACACACACCCCTTAAATGTGCCCCTTAGTCTTAAAATCCCCCATCCTATGATTAATGGTGGGTGTCTTTCTCCTATCTGTACCTTTCATGATTCTATGAACCTCCATAAGATTACTTCTCAACCTCCTACACTTAAAATGAAACGAGCCCCAGCTTTTCTCAATAATTCGAACCTTCCATATCCAGCAACATCCTGGTAAATCTCTTCTGAACTCTCTCCAGCTTAACCATATCCTCCTTACAATTGGTAAATTGGATCAAATCAAAACCACGTGGTGTAGATAGACTCTCTCGATGCTGCTAGAAATGAAATTCCAGAATTTTGGCCCAGCAACACTAAAGAAACAATGATATACTTCCAGGTCAGGATGGTGTGTGGTTTAGAGGAGAAGTTGTAGATGGTGGCATTCCTATATCTGTTACCCCTTGACCACCTCGGTGATAGACAACATGGGTTTGGAAGTTGCTGGTAACTGAGATTGCTGCAGTGCATCTTGAACACTACTGCCAGTGTCCAAATGTTGAAGAGGGTTAATACTGAAGGTGGTGACTGAGATGCCAATCAAGTTGGCCAATTTATCTTGGATGGCATTAATCTTCGACCCATTCAAAGACACAGCGCTCCATTATACTCATGACTTGTTTCTCATCATGGGTTAATGGAGATTGGGGGATCAGGAGGTACATTACTTGCTGCAGGACTCCGAGCCTCTGACCTGCTTTTTTATAACGTGGATGACTCAGTACAGTTTCTGGACAATGGCAACCCCCAGGATGTTGATAGTGGGATAAGGCAATATTCAGTCAAATAATAGTGAACCTTTGGAATTCTCTACCACAGAAATCAGTGGGGGCCAAGCCAATAAATATGATTAGATTCCCTACAGTGTGGAAACAGGCCATTTGGCCCAACCAGTCCACACCGACCCTCCAAAGAGTTACCCACCCAGACCCATTTCCCTCTGACTAATGCACCTAACACTGGGCAATTCAGCATGGCCAAGTCACCTGACCTGCACATCTTTGGACTGTGGGAGGAAACCGGAGCACCCGGAGGAAACCCACGCAGACACGGGGAGAATGTGCAAACTCCACACGGACAGTCACCTGAGGCTGGAATTGAACCTGGGACCCTGGGTGCTGTGAGGCAGCAGTGCTAACCACTGAGCCACTGTATTCAAGAAAGACTTTTTATTTAATGGCATCAAGGGGTATAGGGAGAAGGTGGCATTGAGATATAAAAATGGTGGAGCAGGCTTGAAGGGTCAAATGGCCTACTCCTATTTAATTTTTCTAATCCCCCGCATAAAGGATAATGTGAACCAGACAGGTTTTTATACAAATTAACATGTGTCACAGTTACCATTTCGGAGACTACCTATTAATTCTAGATTTATTTAATACATTTAAATTCCACCAGTTACCCCAATGAAGTTTGAAGCCGTGTCCCCAGAGCATTTGAAACAAAAATCAGAAATTGCTGGAGAAACTCGGCTCCGGCAGCATCTGTGGAGAGAGAGTCACTGGATTTCAAAATGCAGCTAGATCTTTACCTCTGAGTGAAATGTGACATCTTTAGCCATTGGGATTGGAGGGTGTCTGGCCTTGTAAGAAAACAGGCTGTCTACTAATATTTTGTTCCGCATAGGATTTCATAGGAAATTCAATGCCAAGACATGCCATTTCACCCAGCCAGTTGAAACATTAGCTCTGTCTGTTATTAATGTGATTAGATAGCCAATCAATTTTCTTACAAGGCCACACAACTTTGGACTCCCGACTTCACATACTGGTAAAGATTTAGCTGCATCTTGCAATCCAGTGATTCGCTCTCTCTCCACAGATGCTGCTTTGACCTGCTGAGTTTCTCCAGCATTCTCTATCTTTTGTTTCAGACTTCCAGCATCCACAGTTCAGTGTTTTATCCCCCTAGCATTTACCAGGTTCTCCAGATCGTGAGCGATATGATCATAATGCCAGCATCTCCCCCACGGAGATCAAATATCGTGATAAATGCAGCCAAGCAGACAATTCTGCACTTGTGTCACTCTGTCTGTTTATACAGAAGTTTAGGAAGGAAAGTCCGTCCAAACACTACCTCGATTATCACATGCAATCATTCTTGTCTGTTGCACACTAAATCTAGCTTGTTAGATTAAAATCTTTACATCAATAAAATTGTGCAATCAATTTAATGAGGGCAGCAAGATTGTTTGTTTGCAGTTTTAATGTTGAAGTCACCTGCTGTTTTTTAGATTAGACTTTTTTAGATTAGACTTACAGTGTGGAAACAGGCCCTTCGGCCCAACAAGTCCACACCGACCCGCCGAAGCGAAACCCACCCATACCCCTACATTACCCCTTACCTAACACTACGGGCAATTTAGCATGGCCAATTCACCTACCCGCACATCTTTGGACTGTGGGAGGAAACCGGAGCACCCGGAGGAAACCCACGCAGACACGGGGAGAATGTGCAAACTCCACACAGTCAGTCGCCTGAGTCGGGAATTGAACCCGGGTCTTCAGGCGCTGTGAGGCAGCAGTGCTAACCACTGTGCCACTGTGCCGCCCATAATGTTTGTGACCTTATGTTTGTGACATGGGTTTTTCAAAAGATTAGTCTCTGCTTCTTAACACAGAATGCAGTGAATTTCTTACCAGATAGAAATTGTTATGAAAAGAAGTCTAAAAATATGTTTGCACATTCAATACAACTGAGTGGCTTGTAGATAAGGGCGGCACGGTGGCTCCGTGGTTAGCACTGCTGCCTCAGAGCGCCAGAGACCCGGGTTCAGTTCCCGCCTCAGGTGACTGACTGTGTGGTGTTTGCACATTCTCCCAGTGTCTGTGTGGGTTTGCTCCGGTTTCCTCCCACAGTCCAAAAATGTGCAGGTTAGGTGAATTGGCCGTGCTAAATTGCCCGTAGTGTTAGGTGCGTTTCGGCGGTTCGGTGTGGACTTGTTGGGCTGAAGGACCTGTTTCCACACTGTAAGTAATCTAAATTAATATATTCTAATCTAATGGAAGACATTGAAGAGTTAAGCACATTGCTATGTCAGATGTAGGTAAGAGTGGCAGCTTTCTTTCCTTAAGACAAATGAGTGAACCAGATGGGCTTTTAACAAAAATATCATGGTCATTACTACTGAGGCTAACTGGAAATTCCAGACTTAGAAATTGAATTTGAATTCCTCCAACTGTTGTGTGGAATTTGACCTCCTGTCTCCTGAGTGCCAGGTTCTTTTCCCGAGGATTCACACGTGAGATGCAATTCGCACACACCAACTTCTGCAAACAGTTAAAGTTTATTAAAGCCTACACAAACTAGGTAACCCTTTTGACTCTCCTCGCAGGCGTGCGAAGTCAAATCAAAGAGGCCCTGAACTAAGGAAACACATCCCCTTTATACAAGTCAGTTGGTAATGCTCACAGATGCTCTGGCCACTGCCCCACATAGGCCACTCGAAGAAAACCCCCAGCCTCTCAGTGACCTGTTACACCAGATACAATGATAAGATGAGGTCATCCTCTGAGATAATGTAAATGCCCAAATCCTGGGGAATTATTATGCAAACAATTTCCTGACGTAGTGATTCCCCAAGACAATGCAGGCGTGACATACCTAGCTTCAGGGGATGGCTCAAAAACATTTCTGAATGGAAGGGGCTGAATTTAGTTTAAATTCTGTAGGGGAGTAGTAGCAAACGACTGTCTAAATGGATAGGTGTCATTGCATTCCTGCATGAATGTCGTCCCACCCACTTCCAGAATGTTCAATCAGTACAGTTTAACTCTTTTTAACATTACATTAAGGTCCAGAGAGTGATTTCCATTTAATCTGTTAACATTACATGAGCACTAACTTGAGATTTCTGGATCACTATTTCAGTGATACCAGCTCCTTTTCTTAATTGTTTTTGTTATTTATCCTGAGTGGCCTTAATCTAATCAGTTAATTATAGCTTTTGCTTTAGTGAGTGTAGCAAAAGTTCGAATGGGATTGGAAAAATGTTCTTTTAGATGCAGGATGTTCAAATTGTTAGCTTCATTCTGGTACACAACTAATTGATTAACAATGTTTCAAGATGAAGCTAAATCGTTATCCTAGTGTGAAACGTGGTGTCTTTCACTATTGGCAGTTGCAAGTTGTGTGGCCTTGTAAGAAACTTGACTGTACAATAACGCTCAATTCTTCATAAGGTGACTTCGGTTATACAGTGCCAAAACATGCAATTTCACCAAACCAGTTTATGCTGGTGTTTATACAACAGCCGAGCCTCCTCTCATCTTTTCACAGAATCATTTAGATTCTCTACAGTGTGGAAGCAGGCCATTCATCCCATTGGGTCCATGCTGACCCACTGAAGACATGCTACCCAAAGTTTGGAAGAAGATTTGTAGCTTGGGTGCTCGTTGTTTTGGTTCTGTTCGCCGAGCTGCGAGTTTGTGTTGCAGACGTTTCGTCCTCTGTCTAGGTGACATCCTCAGTGCTTGGAAGCCTCCTGTGAAGCGCTTTACAGGAGGCTCCCAAGTACTGAGAATGTCACCTAGACAGGGGACGCAACATCTGCAACACACATTCCCAGCTCGGCAAACAGAACCACAACAGCATGCTACCCAGACCCACCCCATCCCTGTAACTTTGTCTTTCCCATGGTTAAGTCACCCACTTGTACATGGGGTAAAAAAGCTGAAAATGTGTTGCTGGTTAAAGCACAGCAGGTTAGGCAGCATCCAAGGAATAGGAAATTCGATGTTTCGGGCATAAGCCCTCTTGTACATCCCTGGACGCTAAGGACAATTTAGACTGGCCAATCCACCCTAACCAGCGCATCGTTTGGATTGTGGAAGCAAACAGTGCACCTGGAAGAAACCCACACACAGGCATAGAGAGAGTGTCTAAACTCCACACAGACAGTCACCCAAGGCTGGAACTGAATCTGGGTCCCTGGTATTGTGAGGCAGCAGTGCTAATTACTGAGCCACCATGCAGCCCTTTCTTTTCATTTAAATCTATTATTACAACCCTAAATTTCTATCTCCCTCAATGTGTGCTTAGTTCTCCGTTAAAGGCATCATTACCAATTTACTTGTCACTTTCCAAGGTGGTAGGTTTCACATTCTTACCAAATCGTAAGGAAAAGACTTACATCTTGAATTCCCAACGGGATTTCTTGGTGACTGCTTTGGTATTTTGTCTGTGGCATTTTGCTCCTGACGTTGGATCCAGAAGTGGGCAGCACTAATGCTTGTGTCCAGAGCCAGTTTCCTTGGAATCCCAATTAAAATTGAAAAGTGGGCATAGGAGACATGTATGGTTTATGTGGCAGGGGAAGTTTCTCTTCGATGAAACCTGCTGTTAACCCACTCATTCTTGCTGTACTTTTAGCTACTATTATCATTCCCTGGACAGACATTGCAGCCGCAACATTCTCATCTAACTCAGTTGCCATGAATGTAAGATACATTGACAGTACCAAGATGGCGTGGGTGTTTCTCCAATTGATAAGCTTCCTTTTAATAATTGTACATTAAGTTACTTCCACTTAATCATGTGACCATCATCATTATTCTTTCAAGAGAAACCTATTACAATTGCGGATAATTTTAATACTGGGTGAATGAAGCCTGGCTTGTTTGTCCATGAAGTTGCAATTTGATTATCATGGATTGATTTATCGTAAACTTTATTAATGTCAACACACTTTAAACAAAAAAATTTATTACAAAATGGAAAATACAGGGAGAACTAGCTAGTTCGATACAGAACTAACTTGAAGGTAGAAGACAGAGGGTGGTGCCGCGGGTTGCCTTGTGACCAGTGGCGTGCCACAAGGATCGGTGCTGGGTCTACTGCTTTTTGTCTTTTATATAAATGATTTGGATGTGAACATAGGATGTATGGTTAGTAAGTTTTCAGATGACACCAAAATTGGAGGTGTCGTGGACAGCGAAGAGGGCTACCTCCGATTACAATGGGATCTTGATCAGATGGACTAGGGGCTGAGGAGTGGCAGATGGAATTTAATTTAGATAAATGCGAGGTGCTGTATTTTGGAAAGGCAAATCAGGGCAGGGCTTATACACTTAATGGTAAGGTCCAAGAGAGTGTTGCTGAACAAAGAGACCTTGGAGTACAGGTTCATAGCATGGATGAGCGTCGGAGGCTGAGGGGAGACCTTTTATAGAATTTTATAAAATCATGAGGGGCATGGATAGGATAAATAGACAAGGTCTTTCCCTCAGTTAGGGGAGTCCAGAATTAGAGGGCATAGGTTTAGGGTGAGAGGGGAAAGACATAAAAGGGATCGAAGGGCAAACCTTTTCACAGAGGGTGGGGTGTCTATAGAATGAGCTGCGAGAGGAAGTGGTGGAGGAAGGTACAATTACACCATTTAAAAGGCATCTGGATGGATTTATTAATGGAAAAGGTTTAGAGGGATATGGGCCAAGTGCTGGCACATGTGACTAGATTAGGTTAGGATATCTAGTTGGCATGGATGAGTTGGACCGAAAGGGTTTTCTTCCAAGCTGTATATCTTTATGACTCTATCTAAGAATATTTTTAAAAAATCTTATCATAAATGAAGAATTCAACATTTTTCCCAACAATGTCCTTTACAGACACACAATGCCAATGAAGTATCGCTCTTCTGAAGTATGGAGTCAGCTATTATGAGGGGGCATAGCTTTAAATTAAGGGGTGGTAGGTATAGGACTGATGTTAGGGGTAGATTCTTTACTCAGTGAGTCGTGAGTTCATGGAATGCCCTGCCAGTAGCAGTGGTGGACTCTCCCTCTTTATGGGCATTTAAACGGGCATTGGATAGGCATATGGAGGAAAGTGGGCTAGTGTAGGTTAGGTAGGCTTGGATCGGCGCAACATCGAGGGCCGAAGGGCCTGTACTGCGCTGTATTTTTCTATGTTCTATGTTCTATTCATTCCAAAATTTCTCACACAGCTGATATTCACCAGCTTTCTTCCTGTTACTGTCTGTCTCTGATACACAGACATCAGCTAACACAGTGACTTTCCTAGTCAAACTTCTTAAAAAGCCCTATCTACTTGAACTATTAAAAAATAATTTGAAGACATTGTTCCAGATCTGAAAGGTTTGGGAATTCTGGCTCTGATAGCTTGGCGATTGTCACAAACAAGACTGCCCCATACCTGGTAAAAACCTAATCTCCTAAACCAAAACCTTATTGTAGCCCCTGGACATCTGCCATCTCTGTGGTTTAGTAAACATGAAATTCAATAATCAACAATAATTATTACACCGGTAGCTATTTGAGTTAATTAGTTTAAATCCTGTGATTACTGTTGAGGACTG